>NC_050079.1:23898802-25098802 GCF_009764565.3 Dermochelys coriacea
TCGTGAGTATTTCCATCCTCCTTTGTTTCTTCTGTGCATTTATTCACTTTCACTTTGCAGTCAGGGAATTTGAGTTTGTTTAGTTTAAAGTCACTTACTATTGACATTAATGTACTAGAAAGAAATCAGTTGGCAGTCTATGTAGGCATCAATCACAGGGAATTACAGCTGTCGGTGTTCAGCTAGAAAAATCAAATTGTTGTCTTTTTAGATTATTGGTTTTAATTAAAAAATGTTTACAGAGCCCCAAAATATATTTAGCAGAAAGTCAAATCACTATGGCTCCTCTTTCTCTTTTCTGAAAATTACCACCTTTTTCTCCATTCCCTTCAGAAGTGTATTGTTGGCCATAGATATCCAAAAGCATCCATTGCAACTAAAGTTTTTGTATTCTGCATACAGAGAAGAATCAGGTTTTTTATCTGCCATAACTTTGTAATAACAAATTAGCCATGTAAACGATAAACTGGAGTGCATTGAGCCCCATTTGCAGCAACACATTTATATTATCATATATTTTATCATATTCACAATGGTTTTGTTAAGTTTGAATTTTTTTTCTTCTTCTTTTTTTTTTTTAGCTCTTAGTATCATGCCATTTTAGGGCATGGTCTAGAGCTGTGGTCTGCAACCTGCTGCCTGCAGCTCTTCAGGGTAATCCACTGGCAGGCTGTGAGACAATTTGTTTACATTGACTGTCCACAGGCACTGCCTCCCATAGCTCCCAGTGACTGCGGTTCGCTGTTCCTGGACAATGGGAGCTGCAGGAAGCAGCACAGGCCACAGAGACATGCTGGCCGCTGCTTCCCGCAGCTCCCTTTGGCCAGAAATGGTGAACTGCGGACACTGGGAGCTGCAGCCGGCCATGCCTGCGGATGGTCAATGTAAACAAACTGTCTCGGGGCCTGCCAGCGGATTACCCTAACGGGCCACAGGTTGCTCACCACTGGTCTAGAGAATTAATCAGTGCTTCCACTCTCTCATTAGCTACAGTGGGAGTTGCAGTTAGTGGATTTTTTAATGGTATGGTCATTCTTTTGTTCTTTTAGATATATGCTAGTTGAAAAGATCTGCACCATTTTCAAAACTGAAAATGTGCAGACGTCTAAGTAGTTTGGGTAGACCCCTGTGCCTTTTGCTTTTTAAAATTTAATTGAAAACAGCAAAGCTATTTAACTAGAAGATGTGGTGATGTTGCCTAGATAGGAGTGAATCACTACAGAACAACAAAAATTATCTGGTGAAATCTTGGCTCTGTTGAAGTGAATGGGAGCTCTGCTATTGACTCCAATAGGGCCAGGATTTCACCCATGTTTTAATGTATAATTTCTACTTTAGTTTTCCTCTTCTGAAGAAGCACATAATTTTAAAAAATACAGTCAGGAATTTTTTTTAGACTGGAGAAAGTAAGTTCGTTGCCACTCCTTTATTTGGAAGCAGGTGCAGGATGGTGTGTCTCAGTACTTTGAGACCTGTCTACTACTGTAGAACAGCTTCCAGTTTGGAAGTGAATAGGAGCCTTAACTCCAGATTGTGCTGACACAGTTATTAATTGATCTTCTATTAAAACTACACAAGATTCAACTTGAGCTGCACAATCCAAATAGTCTTTAACTCCTGCAGGTCACTTGAATGTGATGGGAGCTGAGACTGTGCAGTGAAGGGTGAATTAACACCTGAGTGTCAAGATGTTTATCCTTTTAATGGGCTATATTCTGCCCTGGATCTTTTTACAGAACTCCCAGTGGGAGTCCCAGCCAAGAAATGAGGTCAGGGCTAGGCCCACTGTGCTTTGGCTGGCTTTGCCAAATCATAATGTGAAAGAACAGTATTGATGTGCTTTATTTTTTCTCTGACACAAATTACTTTTATATTGTGTTTTCCAGAACCAGGAAGAAGCAGAAGATTCAAAATTGTAAGAACATTAGGAGTAGGCAAGGGTTTTGGTCAAAGTGTATTTCAGTAAAGAATCATAGTTACATTAAGTAAAAAAATAAAAATACTGTTTGGTCAGAGATTTCCTTCCACATATTTCTGTGGTCAGAGATCATTTAGCCAAACAAAAAGGTAGTTTTGAGACTATTTTACTTTCCTAGCCTTTGTAAGCATTTTAGGTTCCACCCCTAAAAGATCATATACTGTAGTCATTAACCTGCCAGGGAGGTTTGTGTCCAAGGCTACAGTTTTTAGTGTCTCTTTTTGTCTAAAAGTAATTTTAAGTACATAGAATTGTATTTATAAAATAGTAAACTTAGTTATAATTGGATGGAAGATTACATTTCAGGGTAAATACTTTACAAACAAAAAGAACCTTATAAATAAATGTATTTAATTCTGTTACAGAAACATATTTCTTTCTATAATAAAATCATTTTGATCCTACTAAGCCTTAAATTATATTATCACTATTGTAATGTTCTTCTGACAATTTAAGTTGAAATATGTACTTCAGAACATAATGATCTTTTGGTACAGCAGTGCACAACTAGTAACACCATCCTTTAGCTTAAAATAGATATAACTTCAAATAATTTCTTAGTATCGCTTTCATACATATTTTGCTTACTGTTGAAGATCCATTTTGATAACTAAATGGTAATTTAAATGAATCCATTTTTATTTCTTCCTTGTATATTTAAGCATCACAACTACATTTACAAAGATCTAGGAAACTGAAAAATTGAAGCAGTAATGAGGTTTACAAATACCATCATCCAGGAAATATTCAGCTTCCTCTTTGTGGAAACGTATTGCCCTGCATAACTAAAATATACAGCTCTGTTGCTTTTTGAAAAGCACATAACTTTTTTGTAGTCTGCAATAAACTGTGATTTTTTTTTAATCTAGTATATTGCTTAAAGTGAAGAATCCCTAACTACTGTTAAACATTTTGCAGGAGAAATGTGTTGTGTTCTGTAACTACAAACGAGTTGTGCATTACGGTGTCACGGACTGGAGGGACTCGATAGAAGATATGAGGTTTGCCTTACTATAGACCTAGTATTTTAAAGATTTATTTAATTTTATTTAATTTTCCATGAAGAAACCTTTATTTTATTTGTTTTAATATAAATTGCATGTTAATAAAGGCTTAAAAATAATTGGAAAAACTGTAACAGAGACAAAAATGTAAAGGAAAAATGAATAACCTTTTCTTTGTTCCTTTTGAGATGAGGGAAAGTATCATCACGCTTCAGTGGCTACATAAGCTCAAGTTACTAAGCCAATAAAATTGTTCAAATTCTTATTTTTATGTTAATCTCCTAGTGCACTTCTTGGGATCTTTGAAGTTTTTGAATGAAAGGGGGAAATATTTTAACATTTTAAAAAAAATAATGTCTGATGTATTTAATTCTCTTTAACCACCTTAACCACCGTTCTTTAGCAAGAATGGTGCAAGCATTAAAGAGAAAACTGAATTCCAAATGCTGTTCATCTCTCTTGTTGCTGTTAAAACAATGAGTCACAGAGTGTCTGAACTTTCTGACATCTGTCAGTTTATACTACCGTCCTCTAAATGTAATTTTGTTGTGTAACTACCTTCTTGGGTGATTTTTGTTGACATCTCACCCTGCTGCAACATTTCACTTATGTTTGTATTTATTCCATGAAAATTCTAAAACTTTACCATACTTTATCATGCATATGCCTTAGTTTGAACATCTAGTGCCAAATTGTCAAAGGTACTTAAAAATGCACACCCACAATTCCATGTGCTACACAACATTTGCAAATCAAATATGCCTATATTTGCAGTTATCTTCTTTGCTCATCTATGTGCTTATTTTAGTGTACAAATACTACATGTGTTTGCATGTGTGTAGGTATGTAGAAGCCCTCAAATATTTTATATTCACTTCTTTAGAGGCATATCTGAAAATTTGTCCTTAATTCTTTACAGCAGTAGTGTCAGTCACTCCTTTCAACTGGGTGAAAATGCATCGGTAGTACTATGTACAAATAGTTTTAAAAGGCATACATTTACCAAAAATAACCAACATTAACACTGGCATAACTTGTTCTAGATCTTGTTCCATCTGAAAACAGCTTCTTTGGGCTCCTGAGCCTCTTCATTCTTCACAGCTACAGGGGATACTCATAATTGTTTTGGTGAAAGTTCCCTCTCTCCAGCTTTTGTTCAGTTTTTCATAGTGGAGTCCTTGGCTCTGCCCTGCCTGATTTTCAGTAGATAACAGTGGGACACTCTCAAGGATTCTCGATGCTGGTCGGGACCAACTACCCAGATTCAAATGCTGTCACTGTTGTGAGGGGAATTGGATGAATTCTGTTGTCATCAAGACTTTTCTACAGTCAAAAAGAGTGGGGTGAGCCGTGAGCATGACTTGTCCCCGAGTAAATCTTATGACTGTACAAATCGTTAAAGTACACGACATGGTTTACGATAAAGTGCTGACATAGCTATAACTATAGTGGCACAGACAGTGAGATTGTAACTCTAATACTGATGTGAGGCTGAAACTGAATATAGCCCTCACAATGGAAATGGAGTAATAAAAAACCCCTAAACACCACACACTCATAGTAAAACACATAGTAAAACAGCTTCTGCAGCAGAATGGATGTGTAAAATGGCAAATTACGGAACCATTGTTGATCCAAGAGTTTTGGTCTCCATGTGAAACAGGATTTTAATCTCTCAATCAGCATTTGGTATTTTTAACCTGTGCAAATGCCTGAAGTAAAATATTGACTTTGTCCTCATGACCTCAGTTCCACAGGTAGCAAAAGTAATCATATTACTTGTTTTGTTAGTCTATTGTTAACCTACCAAATTCTATTAAACTGTCCTTCTCCCTCTCCCAGTCCTGGCTTTGGTGGTGGTGGCTGCAAGGATTAATGTCCACAAAGAAATTTGCAGGATGACATGAGTGAGTGGGACAGGCTTATTTTTAACTGCTATGTATTGTTATGCCTTTCATACCTTATTAGCCCTTCTCCTCTAAGTTTCCTTTCCTATTAGAACTGTTTCCTTTCTTATGAGATTAGAATAAATGGAACTATGGTAATTTATCCTTTATTCCCTGTTCCTTCCATGGGCCCTTGAAAGGAGACACCTTCACCTTCCCTTGTCCATGTCAGTGGCCAAAGTGCAGAAGGAACAATGCATGAACATTTGCTCTGTTAGCACCAGGAGCTGGTGGAGCTGTGAGATTGGTCACACTGCTGTAGTTGTTGCCTCCTGGTGAGCGTTGGCCTTTTATAAGCCATTCTGAAGAGTCGGGTGGTAGCTGCTCACTCTGTTGCTAGTGAGGACTCGGCCGGAGTTGGTGGTTCGTTGCTGCTCCACTGCTGTACCTCAGTGCATGTGCATGTACTGGGAGTATGGAGTGGAGGATTAATGGGCCTGCCCTTTCCTCTGCTCCATCTCTGCCTCCTTGGGTCACTGGCGCATGTATTCCAGCCTTTGACTTCAATGGGAGCTATGCATGCACACTGAAATACCTACATCTACTGCAGTAGCTGCGAAGTATTTGGAGGCTTGTCCTGCCTTATGTACACAACATATTGATAATTGTCATGGTAAGTGACGCTATACGGAGAAACTTCTATCAGGAGTTTTTCCTGCAGCTGGAATACAGGTGGCATGTGGGATTATTAAAGAATGAGGAGAGAATGCAAATAAGGGTAAACTTGGCCTAATTAGGCCATTGGTTACCGAGTCCATCAGATCAGTATAATGTATATTTCTAATATAAGAGCTGTTGGACATCTTTGAGCACGCCAGCCAAAACCCTACATTTCTATAAAAGGACAAAGTCAAAACTGGCAAGCCCAAAATTTGACATGCTGGTTTCTTGTAGATCTGTTGAGAAAAGACTACCTAATTACTGTGTTTTTTCCTTTTAAATACGTCAATATTTCATGTTTTAAAAAGAAAAAGTCCTAACAGCTCAACAGTTACAAACAGCCCTACAATAACACATAGGTATGTGTAGCTAGCAGATGGCACAAAGGAACTTGAACGCAAACACATTTCATTTTCAAGGTCACAAAGAGCTATAAACAACACTGAGTGAAAAAATATATGAAAAATACCTTGACTGCGTCCTCTGAAAAAATATTTCTGAGTGCAGTCCTTGTTTTTGCTGAGGATAATTTATGGATCATGCTGCTTTGTGAGTTTCAAGGCAGACTTAAAAGAAGCTCCCTCTCCTCCCCCCATTCCAAAAAGGTTTGAGCGGATAGTAGTGCTGTGTAGCTGGTAAACTCTCCCAACATTATCCTCCAGGCAATGGAAAATCTGCTTCCTTTTTAAAATGTAATTTTTTGGAAATACCAGAGTGGTAAATATTTATAAAGAAAATATCAATTTCTGTGTTCAGCAACATCTAAGAGCTGACATCTTTCCTGCAAGCTAGTAGCATTTTAGAGTGAGAAGTATTCTGGAGAGCAGCTGGATGGCATGTTATATAGTGTGAATCATTTGTGCTAAATTTTCTCTGGTTAGAACCTCTGCACAGAATGTACGCTGGGCCAGTGTTGATCATTAGGGGGCAACTTGTGTCCAAGACACAGCTTTTACAAAGGGATGGCGAGAGCACCCCAGGGAATGAATTCTTTCCCTTCTCTTCCCCCATTCCCCTGTTCCAGGGAGGTAGTAATTTTCTGCTGGCCTCTATTTAAACCTTGTCCCCCCCTCACCCACCGTTACACATACCTGCTCACAATAGCTGGGTGGAGGAAGAGGGAGGCAAGGCTCTCTATTCATTGCCCATTTCCCCCCCCCCCAACCCATTTCCTGCCCATAACCTGGTAGAGTGGGGAGAAGCACAAAGCATCCCCTAACATTGCAGCTGAACCCAAGGTCCACCTAGCCTGGGCGGTTGAGGGGGTCTCTCATTGCCCTTTAAGCTGCTTAGCCCAGAATCTATCCCTAAACTATTTGCCAGCTGAAATGTCTATCTGTCTTTGGTGTAGATGAGAATTTTTACTGGCACATCAGGTGTGAAAGAAAAACACAGGGGAAAAGTGCTGGAGAGGCATAGCAGTATGTGGCACACGTTGCCAAGTGATGCTTAGCAACCTAACATGGATAATAGGGTTTTGCAATGCTGAGCATGCAGAGTGAATGACGTTTGCATGTATTACCAGAAAGCGATTAGATAAGACTAAAGAGCTGGAGAAACAGAAGGTAGTTCCAGAGCCAAATGCAGCCCTGAAGTCACTGGGCACAATTCCATTGCCTTCAACAGAGCTATGCTCACAACAGGGCTGGATTTGACCTTGAGTCTTAGCATTGTAAAATACGTCAAATCTTCAATGTGGAGGATGAAATGGGGCACGGGAAATTTCGTCACCCACAGTGTTGGGATCAGACGTTGGGGTAACAGACATGGTTTAGTGATATCACCATACTTTGGGACCCTTCTTTCTATTGGAAACAAAAGCCATGTTTACAAAGTGTCCTCAAGTGGGGTTGTAATTTTGTCAGATTTTTACCCTCACAGCAAAATGAGGGCACAATCTGTTGCAAACAAAAATGCTAGACTGTATGTACATGCCCTTGATTTATGGGGGCAAATGCTGATTTTTCACCTGCAAATTCCGCATTGCGATGTCTATTCAGGAGGAGAGATTGCAGCTTGTGTAGGCACATCCAAACTAACTTTATTTGAGCAAGCTCTTTAAAAATAGCCGTGTGGCTGCAGTGGCACAGGGCTAACCGCCCAAACACAATCCTCCCCAGACCCTGGGTATGTGCTGGGATGGCTACTCCAGTTGGGATCATACCTACTGGGATGATGCTGGGGTGGATACAAATGGATTTTAAAACATCATTTTTTTCAAAATTTAAATTGGATTCTTTTATTTAAATAAACCTACTTAAAATTAAATTTGAAATTGATAATTATGTCAAGACCCACGTTTATTAAAATTTATAAAAAATTATTTACACTAAATACAAAAAATAGTATTAAGCAGTACATGTTGGCTGCCAAGTTTCAAAGAAAAATCAGACCACTGCACTGGTGGAAGTTACTGGCTATGCATCTGGAACAAGAGTTTGCTGAAGTGCTAAACCAGCTTTTGATAGCAGTAGCCTCTACTGCAGGTTCAGAGAAAATATTTTCTTTGTTTCAGTTTAGTAATTTAATTAATTTAGAAACCAATTTGGACCAGAAAAAGCAGGAACATTTGCTTTCTTCTTCCAGGCTCTGAATAATAAAAATCAAGTATGACAGAATGAGATCTATTGGTTTTAAAATTTGGAAGGGTATGATGACTGGAAATAATCAATTCATTAACTACAGATAATTTCTTTGTTTAATAAATCAGTTTTAAATTTAAAACATATTTTGATACATGTTTTTTCTCATGCATTCAGCACTTTTAAGGTAGTTTTATTTAATTAAAATAATGCTGTTTTTGCATATTTTAATTGAATTTCCATCCCAATAATGCTCAACACAAATCACAAATAAAAAAATCAATAAAACATTTAAAAATTAAGGGTCTGGATAAATGTAAGTTAAACTTTATAATTGCTTAAATATATGTGTATAGATATAATGTATCCTCCTAGTGAGCAATAAGAAGTACAAAATTTAGCGTAAAGACTATATATCTAATTACAAAGCAACATGTTTTAAAGGTTACCAACTAATGAGAATCAACCTTCCCTTAGGAAAGTAACTAAAAAATACAAATGCAAAACATGATTAAAATCAATTATTTAAATCTAGGTTTCCTGTGTGTTGATTTAAATCATGATTAAAATTGGTGATTTCAATTGCTTTGATTTAAATCAGTGAACACTTGGGTGGTACACTGACTTCCAGCCTTGACTTGTTTAGTGCAACTTGACCTGGCGTGGTTCAAGAGAGACTCTCTCTGGGTTTACCAGGTAAAACTGCTGTCTAGATACCACAAAGGTCTTGCTTTGAATCTCAGTTTGAGTAAAATGCAGGATATACACACAGCAATCCCAATGCACCAGATGAGGGACCTCGGAAGTGTTGAATGTCTGCTTAGAACCAGGCCACCAACTGAGAGACAAAACTTCACAGATTTTATAGCTAGACCCTAAACCCAATACAAGAGAACAAATTAGAGGTACGTCGTCTTTGCTGTGTATTGACAGCAGCTCACAAACCTGCAGGATTTTGATTCACCAAAACTCTTCTTCAGCTCTGCTTAGCTTTAGTTTCTTGGTACAGGAAGTCAGATTTATTTTTATACCATGAAATCCATTTACAGCAAAGGAAATGGCAATGAGTGAGGACTAATCCTTATGCTCTAGAATTTCCAAGTTCCCTTGATGTGTCAGGTGAAGAACCCAGTTGTCATTATGGAGGCCTCAGCTGCAGCTCCATAGTGTAAGGTTGTGTTGAGTTTTGCACTTACATGTTCAATTTAGCTTGACTGATGAACTGTTGTTCATATTGGTTTAGTTAAGGTATTTTGTAAATCCTTGAAATAGCTGCAACGTGAATGGCCTTGTAATTGCAACTTTGCAGTAACTTGTAAATGCTTTTCTCAGCCTGTGAACAGAGTGGTGAAAGCATAGTATCCTCCTGTGACTCTTAGCTTTACTCTGCTGAGGTAATTGAGGGTGCAAACTCTCATAATTTGTGTTTTAATTAGAACAAAAAAGTAAATTTCTTTGTTACATCCATCTTTTCACTGGCTTCCAAGCTGCTGTAAAGCTAACTTCAAGGTTTCTCTTCTGGTTTATAAAACTCTAAATACTCTTGTAACTTTGTACTTAATTTCCCTTCTCCTCCACTTGGATTTTCGGGATGCTGGATTGTTGGAAGTGCTAAAAACAGCAACAGAGCATTTTTCAATAGTCATCATGGCCCTATATCTACCAGTCTTAAAGCACAAGACTGTAAATCGATTTAAAAACTTCATTTGAAGCTCAATTCTTGACCCAACTTTTTCTACCAGTAATATGCTCAGTTGTATTTACTGGAGTTTAAGGCATCTGGGTTTTGTTTTGTATGCAGGTGACTGTAATACCACCTGGGCTTTTTTATTAAATAAATAGAAATGGGTCTATTTCTCAGCTCTAAACAACCCCATAACTTTGAGGTAGTTTATCCATCCCTAAAATATGTTTCTATTGAGGTATAAATGGTGCATAATTCTCTCTGTGGTCATGGCTTTTTAGAGAAATGAAAAATTAATATCCAGATTATATGGATTTATATGTCAAGTAAGGGAAAATTAACATTGTCAATAAAGAGAATATTAATAATAACATGGTAGAGGAGGAGGAATCTAGCAATGTTTCAATGAGGATAGCAAATGTCTTGGGATTGCAGTGGTCCTGAACATCACCGATATTTCAACCTCTCTTTTGGATGCTATTCATTCACTCTGTTCTATCAAACATCAAGAGATTCCTGACATGACTTTTTGTATCAAATTGGCTCCATTTCCCCACCTTTCCCCTTCTATTTAAAATACTATGATGGTAAAAACTGGCTGACTGGGCTGGTAGTTTGCTTTAAAATGATAACAAGAACACTAAACTTGGACTAACAGGCCATTTTTACCATCCTTCAGGATACTAGGACAATGATGAACATTCTAAAAATACCCAAGACAGAAAGAGACAGAAGTCTGAGTAATAGAAGTTTTGATGTCATTTCCTTCACTTATTTAAAAAGACATGAAGTCCATCTTAAATCATTAGATCTTTTTCTTTGGTGGAACATGAAACTATCTTGCTGGTTGGGCCTGTTGATTTTGACAGTCAGATATTTTATAAATTAGAAACTAACTTTAATGTAAATTTTTTTAAATATAATTTTGTTGAGATTATAAATGAAGCTGTTTGTGATCACTAAATAGAACATGCTGAAATAGCTTTCAGGTGAGGTGATTTATGGATTAAAGATGGGTCCAAACTAAAACCCTGAATCCAAAACATCTCTAAATTCAGCCTCCTGATCTTAAGCCCAGAGAGTTCTTATTTTTAAAGTATGAAAATGTAGCGAATCAGGAAAGATTTCAGACAAAAACAATTAACAACTGTGAGGCAATTGGTCCTTTAATTCTGATTTTCATTTCCTTAAACAAACAAACAAACAATCTAAGTGAAACCATGTCAGCAGTATATTCTTATCATTTGTGCCTTTCTCATAACAGCACAGGCTTGTTGCTGAAGAATTCTGCGAAGCCTAAACTCCAGCCAACTTTCATATCTTCATTGTTGGGGGAAATAAACTATTGTTGATGCTAAACTCTATATAATTTGCTATCTTGTGATATTGGCAGGGGAAGGAATCTTTTCTGAAATGGCCCACATTGATTATCACTACAAAAGGTTTTCTTCCTCCACCCCCCTCCTGCTGAAATAGCCCCTTCCTGCATTCAGATGAAGTGAGCTGTAGCTCACGAAAGCTTCTGCTCAAATAAATTTTAGTCTCTAAGGTGCCACAAGTACTCCTTTTCTTTTTGCGAATAGACTAACGCGGCTGCTACTCTGAAACCTCTCCTTACAGTGTGTATAACACCCATTGTTTCATGTTCTCTGTGTATATAAATCATCTCCCCACTGTATTTTCCACTGAATGCATCCGATGAAGTGAGCTGTAGCTCACGAAAGCTTATGCTCAAATAAATTTGTTAGTTTCTAAGGTACTACAAGTACTCCTTTTCTTTTTGAGAATTCAGACTTATATGGTTGCTACTCTGAAACTTTTCTGAAACTGTCACTGAGCATGAATTTTAATCTGAAGAACATCAGAATCTTGGTCATGAAAGCCTTGACAGACAAAGGTAAATCATGATAAACCAATATAAATTTGTTTTCTTCAACACAGCGATGGGTGTCCATCCTCTGTCAAAAATGTGGCTTCATGTATGTAACTTTCATTTGCAACCTTACATATTCATAAGGTTATTTAAATGTGGAGTCTCTCTAGCATTTATATATGTATATACACAACACACACTTTCTCTCTAACTACATATATATATTTTAATAATCTCTTGATTAACCACTTCATACAAAGAGAGGAGGGTATATTTTGCTTCCTTTTAAAATATCTACTGTCTGAAAGATCTGGATCTATATCATCTGGAGGTATATATATATATATATATATATATATATTTAAAATAAAAACACATTCTGAATGCTAAATTCTGTTGGAAGATGCCTTCCTTGAACTTGCCTCATAGTCTGAGTCTCAGGTTCAATGTATTTGTAGAGAGTAGTCCTATGGTACTTGATAAACTAAGAGATCAATTGAATCCTTAATTGTTGTACCAAGGCCTTTAAAATACAATAAATCATGATACTTGCAAATTAAAATTGATATGGCTATTTTAAAAGTAGTAAATATGATCATCTATATTTCTAAAAGTTGCAACAAAGTAGTAGCTATTGGAATATTGCTTAGAGCTATTCTGTGATTTTGCATTTTTCAAAAGATTCTTTGGTATAAAAATGGTCACATTTTTACATTTGCAACCACCATAAATTTACCAAATAAGCCACTAATAGTACTCTAAACATATCAACTTGTTACAGCTACAAACATGCCAAGGCACCTTCTAATGAGCATCTGGTGGTAAAAAAAAAAAAAATTAAGGACAGTTTCTTCATTGAACATGGATGAAATGTGGAGTTTGTATTCAAAGGCAAGGTGAATTTTTGTGTGAGCACATTAGAAAAAATAGACATATACCAGAATTTGTTCCTTTTTTCCCATTGCAATGTATACAGAAATACAGAAGATTTTTTTTTTTCTTCCCATTTGACGGTAGAACTGTACTAAGTTTAGCATAACTGTCTGGTTATTGTAATGTTGTTTGCCATGTTGTTGTAGCCGTGTTGGTCACAAGATATTAGAGACAAGGTAGATGAGGTAATATCTTTCACTGGACCAACTTCTGTTGGTGAAAGAGAGGTTTCAGAGTAGCAGCCGTGTTAGTCTGTATTCGCAAAAAGAAAAGGAGTACTTGTGGCACCTTAGAGACTAACAAATTTATTTGAGCATAAGCTGAAGTGAGCTGTAGCTCACGACAGCTTATGCTCAAATAAATGTATTAGTCTCTAAGGTGCCACTAGTACTCCTTTTCTTTTTGGTGAAAGAGAGAAGCTTTTGAACCATACTGAACTCTTAACACCTTGAATAGTCTCTTAGAATATGTGTGAACTACTTATGCTAAACACTCTGTTCCACCTTGTATTTAGTTGTGACCTTATGGCTATGTCTACAATGCAGTTAAGTCATTCAAACTTTTTTGGTTAGGGGTGTGAAAAAAAATCCCCCTGAACAACAAATGTTTTAATGACGAAAAGCGCTGGTGTGAACACTGCTTATCTTACAACAGGGCAGCTGCAGTGGCACATGCATGTCATTGTAAGGTGCACAGTGTAGACATAGTCTGAGTACCTTTTTCAGTGCCTTTCTGTGCTGTCTATCCTTTTACTAAGGTCTTGCTTACATGAGAGTTTTACCAGTTATATCACTCTTAACTCCCCTGAGTGGCTACTATATGAGTGACTTTGGTTTAGCTTAAATCCTTTTCCAAGTAACAAGCTAAACCAACCCCTCACCCCCAGCTTTTAATACTATGAGTAGGGCCCTACCAAATTCACAGCCATGAAAAACACGTCATGGACTGTGAAATCTGGTCTTGTGTGCTTTTACCCTATATTATACAGATTTAATGTGGGAGGCCAGTGTTTCTCAAATTGGGGGCCCTGATCCAAAAGGGAGTTGCAGAGGGGTCGCAAGGTTATTTTAGAGGGGAGGTCACGGTATTGCCACCCTTACTTCTGCGCTGCCTTTAGAGCTGGGCGGCCACAGACTGGCAGTTGTTGGCCAGGCGCCCAGCTGTGAAGGCAGCATCGCCACCAGCAGCAGCACAGAAGTAAGGGTAGAGGTACCACAATGCCCCTTACAATAACCTTGCGAACCCCCCACAACTCCTTTTTGGGTTAGGATGCCTACAATTACAACACCATGAAATTTCAGATCTAAATAGCTGACATCATAAAATTTACAATTTTTGAAATCGTATGACTCTGAAATTGACCACAATGGACCCTGAATTTGGTAGGGCCCTAACTATAAGTGTCCATAGGGTGGGAAGGAGGTTCTTGTATAACCGTTACTTTTAAATTCACACCTTAGGTTATACTGAAACTTTCCCATGTAGAGGAGGCCTTAGATAGATAGCCTGTCCTAGAAGCACCACTTGCTCTATTGACATTTGTTTGTTAAAGTAGCACATCAAATGTACAGACGTAAAGATTGTGGCATTTGAGGCTGGTGTTTTTGTTTTACACAAATACTGCTTGCAATTCCTGTTTGAAGAAAAGGTATATGCTATAAGAAGTGACTAACCAAATTTAAAATCAGTTTAAATACATTTTTTTAAATTTTAAAGCTAGTCTCTTTCACCAAAAGAAGTTGGTCAGATAAAAGATATTACCTCACCTACCTTTTTTTCTGGTTATTGTAATAACAGAGCTGTTCAGATTTCATAATACAAACCCCAACTCCTGGTTTGCAAAACTGCTTGAAGACTGAAGTTACTTTAGATCATATCACAATTTCCATGGTTTCTTCACATAATTGAATAATGACAAAAATGATCAAATACAGTGTAGAAGTTATACATTCAGTTCTAATGTATTGTATGTAAATACCCTGGATAAGCTCTTAGGGTCTGTCTACCCAGCAAAGAAAAACCTGCGGCTGGCTCATGCCAGCTGACTTGGTCCTGCAGGGCTCAGGCTGCGGTGTTTCATTGCTGTGTAGACGTCTGGGCTTGGGCTGGAGCCTGAGCTCTGGGACCTTCCCACATGTACGGTGTCAGAGTTCAGGCTGCAGCCTGAGCCCAGAAGTCTACACAGCAATGAAACAGCCCCAGAAGCCAGTGCCTGAGCCGAGCCCCACGAACTGCAGCAGTGGGTTTTTCTTTGCTGTGTAGACATACCCTTACTATTCACTCTAACAATGGTCACAGTTTTAATACCCAAACTTGCAAATACATAGGCTTAAGTGTAACTTTGCTCTCAGGGGTGAAGTTATGCACGTGCAGAAGTGTTCATACAATTGAGTTTTTTAGATTGTAATTTGAAAACTACATGGGTTATGTGGGGTCTGATCCTGTGCCAGTTAAATCAATTAGAGTTGTGTCACTGACTCCAGTGGGAGCATGAGTAGGACCATTGGCTTTCCCTATTCCATTGACTTTCCCCATTTTATTTTCATTATTGGAAGAGGTCCCAATCTTGAAATTTCCAGATTAATCTGCTTTACAGTACAACCCCAAGGCTGCTGGAATTGGTGACGAAGAACTTAGCTTACTGTACCTGCACTAAACTTCCTTGCTGACTGAAATACACTGTCAGAAATAAATAACCAGCTCCTTATTTTATTTTTTTAGGAAAAGCTAAGAGCTAAGGACTGTTGTAAAAGTGTAGCTCATTTCATGGGCTTCTGGATCTGATTTCTAAAAACATTTTTTTTTCAAGCAAAACTTTTTGCAAAAATCAACATGTAAACAAAAAGCTACTTCTGTCTTATCGATTGCTTCATTATTTCTTCAAGAACTTTTTACTGTTTCTTCAAGGACTTTTCACTTTGTGCTAGCTGAGAATGAATGAAAGACAGATCATCCTCTTCTGGAGCTCCCTCTTGAGGGTGAACGACAAAACACAACTTCTGTCCCCAGTATGTCATGGATTCTATGAAAAACACAAACTCGCTTTGTTAATGTGATGATTATTTGAGTCCTCTCAAAAAAAAATCTTCTACGTGAGCACGTATACATCCAAAGCTCTGCTGTTTATGCAAGACCACGTACGGTGAGGCTTACCCCATCATACCATATTATTGCTCTTTTCCAGTGAAAATGATGCATTAATTTTTTTCCTAAAGCATTGCGTCCTGAGAGTCAAAGGACCCTAAGGGAGTTAGGCACACAATTCCCACTGCCTTTCATAGGGTGGAAAGTTTCTAGACTCCTTTGGACATCCTAGCCTTAAAGCAAATAGTTTTTTAAAAAAACCTTAAAGACCTCGTTCTAGCTAAGATGTATGACTGGTGTGTAATTTATTTTTATGAGAGTGGTAGATCCTGGCTTTCCTATCTTATGCATGTGGGAATTCTGGACATACATTGGGATGGATATCAGTACTGTGCTGGGGAATAAACACATTCAAAATCGTCACAAAAATAGGGTGGGGGTGGGATAGAGCTAAAGTCTTATTTGCCAAAGCACTTAAGTGTTGGTTTATTATTTATTTAGCACTTGAGCTCAATGAGACTTACTTGCATGCTTAAAGGTACATGCCTGAACAAGTGCTTTGCTGTACAGGCCAAATAAGCAAGCTGGATGAATGGAGGAATGTGCCATGTCAAAGAGGGGCAGAAAACATGCAAAGGGAGAACTACTGTAACTTAAATGAACAAGTTGCAGCATCATAAAAATAAAACTTGAAATTTCCTGCCTCTTCTAATAGCTGAATACTCATAGTCCAGCAGAATGGAGTATGTCAGACTGGCTCAGCTTACATCTCTGGGACCTGGCAGTAAACCCAGGCTATCCCTATCTGGATACCATTATGAAATAATCATTTCAATAAAGTTACTTTTTGAATATTTCCCCATTGTACAAGCCACTGAAACCTTTGCTAAATTCTAGAAAGTGGTGTATTTATGAGAGCACTTTTGCACATGGGATGTCAGCTTCTTTGCAGAAAAGAACGGGTAAGCTAGTAGTGCTCTTCTGAATTTTACTGTCAGTCACATGCTAGCTACACCTCTTCACCGCTCTCTCTCTCTCTCGCTCTCTTTTTTTTGTTCTCTCTTTAGTCTGTTCATTTTTATCTGTTTCCCCATTTGCATTTCACAGCCTGACCTTAGCATCCTTATGTCATATTGAAAAATTAAGCACTGAAATGTCTGCAATTTGAGAGAAACCTAGTTCCTTCTGTGTACAGGTTTAGGGTCTAAAAATTGGCAGGGGTATCTTTATCAATAGGCAGTTTTCCCATGCTTAGTTATAAATCTGATGATTTCTTGTGCCATATGCATCATGTTTTCCTGCTTCTAGCTTTATATTGTATATTGGCATTAAGGCAGTTCTCTTTCATGTGGTCAAGAAGTAAATAATTGGGGTAAAATCTAAACGTTTTGATCAGCAAAATCCTGTCCAAAGAGCTCTGCAGACCTGCATAATTTGATGGTAGTTTTGGTGAATGCCACACAGTCACGGGGACCCTTTGTGGACTGGTGGAAATGTAGACCTGAGAGGTTGAAACAAATTCCTACATGTTCATGAACAAACAGTGAGGCTGAATTAATGAACTATAATGTGCCACAAGTACTCCTTTTCTTTTTGTGTTCTTACCAGCTAGCCTATTTACACACTTTGGTTTATTTCTCCAGTACACTCCAAGAAAAAACACGGGCACTCCAGTTAATATGATGATTAGTCCAATTCCACAGACGACTGGCTCAGAATAGAAACTGAAGATCAGTAGAAATGCCCAAAATAGCAGATAAGTGACTGGAATAAGGAGATTCACCTAAGAGGGAGGGAAGAGAAGAGACATGTACAGAAATGTAACAGCATTCTGCAAGGTATACAGGGGAGAGGCAGTGAGGGCTAGTGGATCAAGCAATGGACTGGGAGTCACAAGACCTGGCTTCTATTTCTATCTCTGGCAAAACGCAGATGTGTGAGCTTAGGCTTCACCTTGCTGTGTCTCTGTTTCCTCTCCCATCCTTTGTCTGCCTTGTCTCTTTAGACCAGGGGTGGCCAACCTGGGCCTGAGAAGGAGCCAGAACTTATCAATGTACATTGCCAAAGAGCCACAGGAATACGTCAGCAGCTCCCCCCCCCATCAACTCCCCACCCCCGGCTCCCAGTGCCTCCCACCCACCGGCGTCTCTTCCTCCCTCCCGGTCATCTGTTTTGTGGCATGCAGAGGCTCTGGAGGGAACAGGGGGGAGGAGCGCAGGCACGGCAGGCTCAAGGGAGGGGGCGGGAAGGGGTGGAGTGGGGACAGGGCCTGTGGCAGAGCCAGGGGTTGAGCAGTGAGCACCCCCTGGCACATTGGAAAGTTGGCACCAATCACTCCAGCCCCGGAGTCGATGCCTATACAAGGAGCCGCATATTAACTTCTGAAGAGCTGCATGCGGCTCCAGAGTCACAGGTTGGCCACCCCTACTTTAGACTATAACTACTACTTGGCAGAGACATGTCTTTTGCTGTGTGTTTGTATGGTACATCCCACCACAGGGCCTCTAGGCACTACCATAATAAACAACAGAAATAATAATAAACAATACTTCAAGTTCTGATGAGGGATTTGCTGTGGTTGACACATTCTTTAGATTGTTAATAGGAAGACCACAGAACTAAGAAATTTGGCTTAAATATTTTCACCTTGATAGGTCTGAAGATTTTGGGTTTCTTCCAGCGCAACACAATCAGGCCTATGATTGTCACTCCATAGCAGAGGTAGTTAATAAACGACACATAATTAATTAATGTGTACGTGTCTCCAACAAGCATGATGATAATAGTGGTCAAACACTAAACAAGAGAGAAGCACATTCTTATTTGAGTCATCATCAGAAAGGCTTACTTAAAAACAACAACAAGGAATTACATTCCTTTTCTTTACATCCCATGCTGGGTGTTGTTACTGATTCCTGTGAGTCTGTTTACTACATCAAAAGTGTGCCACAAAACCCCAGGATTGAATGGAGATTCTGCATTTATTTTGTTTATGTTGAAGGCAGGTGCCTATAGATCTATTTATAAAAATGCATGGAGAATGTTCCCTGAAATGATGCTGCTAATTGTGGTCATTCAATAACGCCTGTGCATACTTGCAGAGCTCTCCTCACTAATGAGATGAATAACTTTGACAAGCACTTGAAGCCCAATATTCAAAGGGGCCTCAAACCAGCCTTTGCATGTGCAGAACTGCGAGTGCCAGTTAAGAGGTTGTCTTTGAAAATGTTACTGTTGATATTGGCATTGGGTAAATTTGATGACCCTGGTCAAACAATGACTAAAGGACACACCAGAAGTGGAAGGAAGTGGCCTGGATACCCAAAGAGGTAATGTGCATGGAGTAAGAGATAGCCAGGGTGTGTGTAATTCTCCCCATTTTCCCTACAAAATGACTATGCACATTTTTAAGACCAAATGCTGGGCTTAATCCCACCAATTTGGTGTGCAGGGTCCTGAATTGCAACTCTAGTGATGGTCTGCTGCATGGGGGTGGGGGACATGGGGCAAGAGGAGTCTGCAACCTGTACATTTTTCAGAGTAGCAGTCGTGTTAGTCTGTATTCGCAAAAAGAAAAGGAGTACTTGTGGCACCTTAGAGACTAACAAATTTATTAGAGCATAAGCTTTCGTGAGCTACAGCTCACTTCATCGGATGCATTTGGTGGAAAAAACCACATCCTCATCCACAGGGACTTCCGGACTAGCACGCAAGAAGTTTCAGGGTAGCGATACGGGAGTATGAGAGGGATAGCTGTGTTAGTCTGCATCTTTTGCCGCTTTTACAGATCCAATCTGTAAAAGTTGCATCTGATGAAGTGGATATTCACCCACGAAAACTTATGCTCCAGTACGTCTGTTAGTCTGTAAGGTGCCATAGGACTCTTTGCTGCTGATACAGGGAGTATAGCTCATCAACCATAAAGGCATCTGTAGCATACCTGGTGCTGCTATGTGGTTGAGGGGTTTTCCATTCCTTTTCCTCTCTTGATCACTGTGTTGGCTGAACTCCCAGCACAACCCAGATATTAAGGCTGTTCACAACAACCTTGGCTTAAGGCAGAATTTGTGGTACTCTGTTCAGAAAGCAGTAGAACATCTGCAATGCGCCATAGCTGAAGAACGTTCAGCACCAATATTAACTATGCACTATGTCAAAAATGAACACACTTTGAGAAAAGGCCTGATCACCTGACATCTGCCTCCCCCACCCGCAGTCAGCATATTTCCAGTGTTTGCACTTCATAATGTATACGATCAGGTTGCACACAAGGGGATGAGTGTGCTAATGAACAGTAAGACCAATGAAGGAGACTGACTGACTTTTAACTGGAGAATGCTATAGGATCTAAACTAGTGTAAGCTTTATTCCCAGGAAGAAGCTTTCTGTAACTCAGTAACTTTAATTACCAAAAATTTTCCCCTGAATTGAAGCTTTTTCTTGCTTCCTAATGAAATCAATGGAGTTTTTAATCATGGACATCAGAGGGCACAGGATTGATCCTAAGTGCTGCAGGTGTAACTACACTGGAGAACAGAGCACTTACTGTACTTGCTTTTAATGGCTTCACTCCACCAATTTCTGTTATGTGTGTTTTTAAAAGCTGCTAAACTCTAGGACAGGACTTCTGGCAAAATTAAAGTTGTCTCTTATGGGAAAGGATAGACTTCTTGTAGAGAAACATTCTGTGGTTAGTACATTACTTTGTTCTAGGTGACCTGAATATAGTATAAAGAATAAAAGCTTTAGCTTTCTTTTTTCCCAGCTAGTGGGACACACTGAAAATGACCTATATCATTAATCTTTTTTGCATTACTACTGTTTAGATACTGGCAGATGGCTAGTGGAAATTTCCATGCATCCGCTTGCTTATTTGTACTTGCTTTGTTAGTGAATAACACTGTGTAATGTTAACAGAGCTGACTTACTGTTTATGGGCCTGATCCTGAGAGGTCTTGAGTGCCTCACTCATTTGTTAGTCTCTAAGGTGCCACAAGTACTCCTTTTCTTTTTTGCGAATACAGACGAACACGGCTGCTACTCTGAAACCTCTCACTCCTCATTGACATTAGCCAGGAGCTAAGGATGCTCAGAAGATTGCAGAATGGGACCCAACTGAGATAATAATGCCTCACTAAACTTAGGTTTTTCAAACATCTTTTGATCACATTTTTACTTGTATTAATCAAAACCCATATGTATTCTGCAACAGTGCTGTGTTCTAAAACTATAATAAACATTCATCCACATGCAGTTTCTGTCATACAAATGACCCAGAACTATAAAGTATCATCCACTAAATTCCAGAATTTGAGCGCCAGTAGATCCGAAGGTGGGATCCCAGAACCAATCATGATTTGTCTTTCCATTATTGTGATACTTCTCCCTCCCCACTCAGATTCCTATTTCCTATGACTAGCTGGTTTGTGGCAATACCCCTGAAGGTGGGTGGCTGTCATGTGCCACTGGCACCAGCAAATAATGCTAGAGATCCAATGCATCCGATGAAGTGAGCTGTAGCTCACGAAAGCTTATGCTCAAATAAATTTGTTAGTCTCTAAGGTGCCACAAGTACTCCTTTTCTTTTAGAGATCCAAGTGTCTCACCACTCCGCAGCTGCTAATGTGAATCCCTAAGGGGATCTCGAGACCTTGAAGACTTTCATCATGAAGCTGGTGGCTTGAAAAGGTTTAAAATAGGAGAGCATAATATTTTGATTCAATGTCATATAATACCTCCATCTAATTTGCTCTAAGTGCTCTCTTTGCCATGATTAGCTGGTTTTGTGGCAAAGCCCCTTAGGCTGATGAGATCTCAGGTGTAAGTGACACTAAGGTGATCAGCTCTGGTGTTCACTATATAGGGATATGTATCCAGCATATTCCTGATCAAATGACCCTGTTGCCAAATTGGTTGGCTCCCATTTCCCCTTCAAATACTTTCTTGAGTTTTTAGAGTGGAGAGTGTTGCTTGCGTGCCATACTGTTTCCTCTGATGACTATCCTGGTGGACAACAGTGTCATGGATAATGCTTGGGAAAAGTTTCAAAACATTTGACATAGGATGTCCGTACACCCTGTTTTGGCTGGGACAGTTCCTTTATTAAGCCCTGTCCCAGCCGTCCCGACTTTGGGCATTTGTCCCATTTGCTCTTTCCAACTTGATCAGCTGGCAAGAGCAAATAGGACAAATGCCCACTTTTGTCAAGAAAGTGGGGCACAAAGGAACATGGGTGGGCGATAGTGGTGATGAGCAGCAATGCCAATCCCACACAGCGGGGGAGGCAGGGCTCCGGTGTGGGGCACGCAGGGCTTGAGTGAGCAGCGACGCCAGCCCCAGCCTTTGGGAAATACGGTCACCCTAATGTGATAGCATCTAGAATCATAGAACTATAGGATTAGCAGTGACCGCAAGGATCATCTAGTTTAATCTCTTGCCAAGGTACAGGATTTGTTGTGTCTAAACCATCCAGGACAGATGCTATCCAGCCTCCTTTTGAAAACCTCAGGTGAAGGAGCTTCCACGATCTGAATCTATTGAGCCGTACACCCCAATAAAATAGACTTTTAAATGATTTGAACCCCGTTCTCTTTGCATTAATGACCACCTTGTTTAAACACCCAATTTTGGAAAGGAACAGCAAAAACATGGTAATCTTCTGAGACCTTAACTAGGTTGACCTTAATGCACAGGCTATGATTAATTTAAAAAATTCTGATGCATTAATTAGGTTTGCCTAAAGTCTGACGTAATTTGCTATTGTAACTGCAGACAGTATAATATTTTTATATTACTATTTATATAGAAATTAATATTTCAGAGCAACACTTAGTACATCCCGAGATGTAAAATAAACCCCTACCGCTGAATGATTCATTAATATCCAGTGTTGGTTCTGTAATTTGCACAGTAATTTAAAGGGAATGTTCTCTACAAACTGGGTAGCTGGCATTTGTTTGATTTGCCTGTTCTGCTCTGCACAGGGAGCTTGCTCACGCTCTGGCTATTTCACAAAGTGATAGTCACTGACACTCATCACATTATTTGAGCTGATGTATTTTTATGGACAAAGGGACTTTGCTTCATCTGCATCACCACAGCTCGGCTGCCCAAGGAGTCCATATAGGAGCTGGATCTTGGTTTTTTTATACACCGCACAGATTGTGTAGTGCAGCTCAACCAGAAAAGATTTCAGACATTGAGTTATGTGAGTGTGTAATAATTCTCCCTCTTTTTCCTACAAGATGACTACGCACATTTTTAAGACCAAATGCTGGGCTCAACCCCATCACCTTGCTAACAACTCAATCTGAGTAATAACTTGTGAAACTCACTGCTATAAGGTAAGTTTACATTGTGTAAAAAAACAAACCAAGAAACAAATCAAAATCTTTCCTTTCTACATTTTAAAATGTGTCACCTTTTAATGTAATTGGGTATTCCCCTTGTTTTACCCAATGTGTTCAGCTGGCATATGCTTCTTTTGAATCTGTTATGCTGATCTTCTCTACTCACTTTCTTTAGAGGGCCAAAGTAAAGGGGAGACATCATGATTCTCCAGAAGCTCAAGTTATCATTGCAGAGCATCAATGTATCACTGCGCAAAGCATCTAGTTTTACAGAACGAGTAGCATTTAGCCCTGTATCTGGAGCCCACTATGGCTATTAGCTTGACAGCAAGCTCTAAACTAGCCCTGTGGAGTGGAATTAGCTGCATTGACTGCAGGGAGATTTTCTCCACATTAAATGTTTGCAGTGAGCTGACAGAATCAGTAAAAGAGCTCACAATTTCTTAAATGAAGTATTTCAGTTTGCAAACAAAGATTTTTCTAAATTGCACTCCTGTTTAAGCAGATGAGACGTGACAGAAAAAATAAAACTTACACACACTAGAAGGGCAGGGATTGGGGTGCAGTGTTTAACGTGAATCATAGCAAGCAAGCTGGGCAAGTGACCTTCACGAGCTCCAGAAAAACATAACCTGGGAAGCAGAATAGGAACATTCAGTATACAAGTTACTCCAACATTTACCGGTATTGTTTCATCAACCTTAATTGGCCTGATTCAAAGCCTGGGGGAGTCTTGGAGTGGAAGGATGTTCTAGTGGTTAGGGGGCTAGTCTGATACTTTGGAGACGGGGGTTCAATTTCCTGTTCCACCACAGACTTCCTGTGTGCCTTGGACAAGTCACTTAGGCTCAGATCCTCAAAGGTATTTGGAAGTTAGGAGCTCACGTACCTTTGGGCCTTAGTCTCAATCTGGCTCAGCACCCCAGCTGTAAATATAGGGCTTATAGAACTGCCCTCCTTCACAGGGATATTTTGAGGATAAATACATTAAAACTGTGGGCTCCCAGATACTATGGTGATGGGAACCATATAAATATCTACGATAGAGCCTAAATCAACAGTCTGTCCAGTGACTAATGAGCTTTGGATCAGGGCCAGTATCTCTCAAAGTTTTATTTTTTTAAATACATGAATTGTTATGTTTTTTAAATGTCCTCAGGTTTGTCAGGTCTCACCACATTTTGAGAGCACTAAGGTACGTGACTTGGCTAAAGCACTAAGGAGCTGTATTGCTACCTCTTTCCTGACAGATGTTTGTATTTTATTTTCTTACGGAACTCATATTTCTATTAAATTTAACATTTAAATAGACTATGGGCAAGATTCTGGTTCCAGTTCCACTAGTGCAAACTTCCCATCAAATGAATGGGTTTACTTTGGATTTATGTCCATATCACTGAGAATTGAATTTGGCCCTACAACTCTCATTTCTTCAATCTACTTTTTGAGCTAAGCATAGCTTAACTTGTAGCTACTGAAATTGTATTGTAAAATTACATTGTCTAAGTATGTAGCCAATGTTTTATTCTTAGTACAAATCATTCCATCAGACATTTCCAGTAGATCATAAGGGCTCTTTTGCAGGAGATCCTGCTATTCAGTATGATATCTGCTGACTGAAATGGCACAATTCATAATTTAATGTGTCTAATGTGCCCAAAGCTGAGATCAAGGTCTATAACACACAAAATGTCTAGTTAGCGTTGTAGAAAATTAGCTAATGTTCATAAAATTGCACTCCAACTAACCTTGATGAGGTAAAAAGGTATCCATTTATTCCTCCGAATGTAGATAAGGCCACTGAGACGGGCATAACCCAGGAAAAATAGCCCAGTAACTTTTCACCAAATGTCTAAAGCAACAGAAGGCAGAGAAACTGAAATATACTGCACAGCACAGAACTGAAATTAAAGTATATTTTAGACATCCATGGAATAGTTTACTTACTACTGCCACAGCATTGGAGGACAAGAGCTCTTGAGGTGACATGGCAGTGAAATATGCAATATTGGTGAATGTATACACAAATGTCACCAATGGGATGGATATGAATATGGCACGAGGTAGGTTCCTAATTGAAGAATTAGGAGGTTCGATAAGAAATTACATTCACATATAACTGGACCATACCACCCCACCCGTTGTCTCCCCCTCCCCCCCATGGCAACTTTGGAGAAGTTTTTATCCAGTTTTGTGCTTTACTGTCCTATTGCTACATAGAACAAAACAAGAGAAACTCCCCTCCTGCCTCCTGCCACCCCATATCTGTACTTCTCTCAGTAGCTTGTCATATTGCAGTTCTGAGAATACTAAAACCGTTACAGGGCTTCAGGATATCACCATAGAGCTGAAGACCATCAAACAGAATTTACAGCATGGCTGCGATGGAGATACCAGAAAGCTTTTTCTTCATAAAGAATTCCTATATGTTTTCTATGTTGTGTAAGCTATTACTCTAATAACCAACAAGACTAATAATGTTCCTGTAAGTTTAATTTAGTTTACATGAGGCTCTGTTTGATAAAAATGATGCTATGGAAAATAATGGACTTGCCTTTTTCTCTCATTTATTCATTGAGAAACTTAGCCAAGTGACAGAAACATTCTACAGACTGTGAGAGCTGTTTAGTGTGTACGCTCCACTCAGGCTAATGTATTCACTATAGCTCTGATTTTTGACTTTGTCAGATGAGCAAAAAAGATAATAAACAGTTTTTGTTAGTAATTTGTTAGTCTCTAAGGTGCCACAAGTACTCCTTTTCAGTTTTCACCAGTGTAGTTTTGCAAGGGTTTGGTATCGACATGAAGTTGGGTTTTATTTCTTTTCCCTAATGAAAATAGCTTTTTATTTTGTATTTCTCCCTCAAAAACTGTAGAATTGATAAAATTCTGTTGTAAAACTTTCAGAGAGCTGGAATTGGCATCTCTGACACCCAGTTTAACCTGATGGGTTATCAATAATGTGCCAAACTGTTTTTTTTCTGTAGCTACAGATGCTACAAAATACAAACTGACTTATTTTTCTTCTTAAACTTGTGCATATGATAGTAGTATCCAATTCCTGCTAGCAAAGACTACATTAATTCTTTCTCTTGTTTCTTTTTTGCTCAGTTGAGACCACACTAGGATATTCTGGATGTTTGTGAAAATGTTTACAGTTGCTTGAGAGAGCATCATACCTGCCTCCTTTCCCTTTAAATTCTTTAAAGATTTATAACTATGCATGAACATCTCACTACTTACCGAGGTAAAGTTAAAGTATGCAGATAAGTTTTTGCAGGATTGAGGCTGTAATTTGTTTCCATCCAGAATGTGTAATACCTGAAATTATACCTTGCTTAACTGGGGGGCGGAGGGGTTGGGGTATGTGTGCTGAACATCTAGAAGCAATTGAAGACCCAAAAACTGTCGTGTGAATTCATTATTCTATTTTTTCATCTCAGAAATTCTGAAACCTTTGCACTTTTGCTGCTTCTTGGTGGAAATCACTCTCCCCCTGGCTTTTGAAACATGATGGAGGATAACTCATTTCAAAGCCTGCACTATCAGCACCAAACCTGATGCCAATCACCCTTAGAGAACTTTCTTCCTACAGCCAGCTGCACATATCACTGAAGAAGGCAGGATTCAGAAGTGTTTCATAAATGGAGTGGAGTAGGGGAGGGGGAGGGAGAATTCTGCCTCTTCTGTAAAAAGACATTTTAATCTCTTCTTTATGTGTTCCCTTTGGGGGGAATGTTGTCTGAAGAACCAAGACCACAGACAATATGTTTTGGTATTATATAGATATAAAATACACACACACATAAAATATAATGTAATTTTGTGAGGCATCCCGTCAATGGTATAGATTAATATATAAACAATAGCTAGTTATTGTTAGTGCCATTAACATATAAGCAATAGGTAGTTATATTTATGCTTAGTCCCATTAATATAGAATAATATGTAAGCAATAGACAGTTCAATAATGCCATAATGTCAGTGTTACACCTATATGATATCTTCGCTCGGTGAAAGTTATGTCTAACTTGATGGGCCAAATACGTTCTTAATTTCAGCACCTTCATTTAACTTACCCCATATGGGATCTAAAAAGGAAGGTAATAACCTTAATTACCTTTACTTCGGATACGTATAGACATTTAGTGATGTCAGTCCTCCTGCAGAACACACTGTGCATAGTACCAACAGACTGACCCCACTGTCTTTACCTCAAAAGTATCTGGGTCATATGGAAATAAATACTTGCCTGCGGGGATCAACTAATTCTTCTGTGACATAATTCAAGAAGTTCCACCCACTGAATGCAAATGACCCTTGAAGAAAAGCTAATGCTAACTGTCCTACAGATGGAGACATCCAAAAATCAAATGCATTGCTTGGTGTCAGTTCTTCATAGTTTCCTATAGACAGAACAAAAGCAAGAAGTTAAGTCAGAAGTGTAAACTATTTTGACGGTGATTGGTGGAAGTGCCACCTACCCGGGGAACCAGGACATAAGAAAAGTATTATTTTCAGAGAATTGTAAACTTCCTAGAATTGTGTCCATTCAATTTTATATTATGTTTACTAATCTTAGACTGTGCTTCACTGGTTTGCACCGTGAAAACTGGGAAACATTAACATCAAACTACCAGTACTTCCTTTAGATTCTCATACAAAACTGTCCTGGGGCACAGCCTTGATGGTGTAAATTGTCATAGCTGTATTGACAGAGCTGCCATAAAACCTGTGTGATTCCCATTCACTTCAATGGAACTATGACAATTTATACCAGCTCAGCATTGGTATCTGATGCCCTAAACTCTCATCTTATTCCATTCAGAGAGAATTTTTCAGGCTGTGGGGCTTTTTTATTTTTAATCTGGAAAGTGGTACCCTTGCCTCTTCCTGGTTAGTTATAAATACTGTATTTTTGACCTCTCTACATGACCCATTTCACACATGCTGAAAACATCATCATCCCTTGGGTTCTGTGCCCTTCATTAAGGGGCTGAATCAGTAAGATACACAAGCACTTGTCTAATTTTAAGTACGTGAGTAGTCCCGTTGCATCCAGGGGAACTGGAACTACTCATATACTTAAAGTTAGGCAACTGCTTACATTGCTTGTTGATTTAGGGCCTATATTTCTTAGGATTATTGTATACAGAGTTCATCAAAAACAATTAAAATTTGAGGAACATGTCATTGATAAAATTACACTATAAATCTACCCAGTGAGATATTTCTCAATATTTCAGTTCTGCGCTTTACTTTATTGAAAACAACAGTTTTCTTTGAGAGAGAAACTTGTGCAAGGATGCTACATCTTATTTCTGTAGTATGTTGCCTGTTTGATAATTACTTATCATACTATGTTCTGAAGAATACTTCCTTTGTGATTGCACCCGTACTTGGAAGGAATCCTGTGGCTTCAATTAACAGCAATTAATATTAATTATTTTCAGTTTAGTCACATATTTATGTCCACCTTACACAGTGGTGTCTTTGCTAGGTCCTGCTTGAAACTTGCCCCCCCACAGATCAAGTAACTTCACCGGCTACCTCCTTCTCCAGTTTCTTTCAAATCCAAATGCTTGCTAATTGTAGCAGAGAACTCTGTCAGCAGGGGAAATGAAATAAGCCCTCAGAATTCTTCTCCTGCCTGCTAAGAACTAGAAAACAATGGGATGGGTACAATAGGCTTTCTAAAAAGAATTTAATTTTACCAATAGTACAGTACTGATGTTTAGGCTTTCTCAGTGAGTACCTTTAAAGATCTGTATGAAGCCCATAGTAATGATAAGGGCCAAGGCTAACAGTTTTCCTGCTGTAAATATATCCTGGATGCGAGTTGCCCATCGAACGCTGGAGCTGTTCACCCAAGTCAGGAGTACTAGAGAGCAGAAAACTGAATTCAGTGGAACAAAATTTTGTATATTTCAGAATATTCATTAACAAATGCTGAGAAACATAGACTGCTAGTTTCCTATCAGCAGACCAGATGGAAATCTAGCTTGGGTTTGGCTTGGTCTGATGAGCAGGATTAACCCCACCCTAGAAAACTGCCTGTTTCAGGAGGACGTTTGCCAGAACGCTATCCCTGATGCCTCCATCAATACTTAGGAAGTCCTAATTGTGGGGAAAGACTTCTGTGAACTGAGGGCATGTGTACACTACAAAATTAAGTCAACCTAACTTACGTCGGCATACAGCTGCCGCAGAAATTACATTACTTGTGTGTGTTTATACTTTGCTTGCTGTGTTAGCAGTGTGCTGTGGGAGATGGAGACTATCAAATGTTCTAAGGAAGAATTTGTCGCTGTTAGCAGGCTGGCTTGCAGCACAACTGAGACAGTTGCTGGTAAAAGCATTTTATTTCTGATTATACAGTCATATATATACGATAGTTGTTTATCCTTTTTACAATTCATTATCCAATGTCTTTGTCTTAGTGTTTCATTATTCTGCTGTGCTGGAAACTAGAAGTCGCTTCTCATGCTATTAGCTTTGTAGTGTAGCCAAATTCCCAACCTGTATATAATCTTGTTTACTTCGTTACTCATGACCCGTGGGGTAGCTTTATGCTCTGCCAAATTCTGCTATCTTCCATTGACAAATTCTTCCTTAGAACATTTGATAGTCTCCATCTCCCACAGTGTGCATCCTCATCAGGAGCACTGATTGAACTGTCAGTGTGGGGCATTGTGAGATGGCTTCTGAAAGCCAGCAACAGTCGATATTAGTAATGTAGTATCTACACTGAGTTGACCTAACTGCATTGACATTGACTCTATGCTTCTTGTGGAGGTGGAGTTATTAAGTCAGTGTAGTGGGCAAGTTATGACAGCAGGAGTGAACTTTTTAGTTTAGACACCGTACATAGTTAGGTCGATGTAAGCTGCTTTGCATTCTGTAACGTAGACCAGGCCTGAGAGGAAGTGGTGAGTCTCTCCATCCCTTTTCATTCTGATTTGCTCCCCTCTGGGACCTTAGTAATTAATTAAGAACTGGTTGCATTTGTTTTTTACACACACATATAAAGGACTTGTGAATTGCTAATCCACTTGTTGAGTTAGCAACGGTGTTTTAAAATACAGTGAAAGGTTCTTAGCTACTCATACTGAGCCCCACCCCTTATTCATCTTTCAACCTTCAGACCTCAGTTTATACCTAATCCAGATATGCACACCTCCTCTTTGGTATATTTCTTTGTGGAATAATCACCCTCTAGTACACAATGAAACTGAAAATAAGACTCAGCTGAGCCAGCATGATATATAGCACCTCCCTTTCCCACATCCAGCCTCCGACCACCATAGTGGAATTGCCTTGGTTGCTGCAAAAGGGACTTCAGTGACCGTTAGGGTGGGGTGAGGGATGGATTTGCCCCTTAGAGAATATTAAACCTCTTTGACGTAAACATGACTTAAACTTCATAGGAGCATAAAGAACATTAGAAAATACTCACATAAACACACCGTGGAGAGGAGCCTGGAGGCATTATAGGGTGGGATGCAATTAGGGAACACCGGTTGTAGAACGTAGTTTGAAAATGTCAGTGCGATAACAGCCAGGCTGGTAGGGTACATGATAAGCACTGCACTCCATAGCAGCAAAAAACTGTATTCACAAGAAAAACATTGGTGCTGCTGTTATGCCAGTAAGAATCATTTGATTGTACAACAGTTTCATAATCTGATGACTATCTTTATAGGAGCCTCAGAATTAGGTAGCTATTTTTCTAAACCCCACCAAAACAATCACTTCTCTGATTTCCCCCAACCTTTCTTTACTCCTATTTTCCCAGCTCAATCTGTTTTTTCATTTAAATTTGATGTGATATAGCACACAGTTTAAACATGCACACAACAAGGAATAGAGACATATTGTCAGCATATTGAGTTAGCTTTGCATGTCACAGTGAGAGTATCACCAATGGATTAAATGGTACCCCTGGAAAGGAAAAAGATGTGTTCTAGCTCTATGTGTTACCACAACACACTCTTTGTTCTTTAATATTAAAGTTGTCTTGAGCATTGTCTAATGGCTAGAGCAGAAGTTCTAAGCTATATTCCTGACTGGGCCACGGACGCTGTGACTTGTGTCAAGTTTCTGCCTCCCTTTATTTATAGGTGCTTCTGTTTTTGTTAGCCCAACCTGAGACACATAAGACCTGAAAAAGAGCAACTGAGCACCCGCAACTTCTACTGACTTCAATGGTATCTGAAACAGGTTGCCCAAAATGAGTGAATCTTTTGAAAATGTAGGCCTTTACATTCCTCAGTTGCTCACTCTGTGGAAGGGGACAAAAATACCTGCCTCACAAAGATGTAGGAAACCTAGCTGATGTTTATAAAATGAGATCACTAGATGAAAGGGGTATATAAAGAAAAAGTATTATTTATGGGTTGCTTGCCTTTGACTAAGATATTTTGGTGCCCAGTGGGCTTCCTTCTTGCAGGAACAGAACCCTCAGGCCTCACTTCTGAACACTTCAGAGGCACCTCCTTTGGTCAGACTGAGCCTCACAAACTTTCAACATGTTCAGCGGTTTTTACTTTAAGAGGGAAGCATTCATCCTAACTTAAAATAAAAAAATTCTCTTATCCATTGGATGGGAACTATGTGGTAAGATGTAATCAATACAAGAAGATGAGATGCTATTGATTTATATATATATATATATATATATATATAAAGTGCAAGATATATAGTAGTGGCATGCACAACACAGACACAGTTGTTTCCCAGACACCATTTGTTGGTTACTTTCTAGTCCAGGGTTGTTCTCTTATAAGCTCTTCTTTCCCAGTATGCCTTTCTGTAGCTGGCCCTTTAAATTTAGCAGAGCAAAGCAGCTCCAGCCCTAAAGGAGACATTTTAAAACTCACTGTTCTTTGCTGTACCCTCCTTTCTTGTAGCTGGTAAGTGCTCTTTGTTCCTGTTATGTTAGTTTTCCCCTTTTTGTTCCAGAGGATTATGGCATGTTCTTGCACTTTTTCTTATAAACCACTGTATCATTAACTTTGCAAATCAGCTGGCACATGGAAAGAATTGTTTACATTTCCAAATGACAAAATGTACTTTAAAACCCCCACACCATTTCTCTCTTTCTTTACCTTTTTTGAGTAGTTTTCCTACAGTTTTCATCGCTTTAAAGAGGCTAGCTCAGCCAAGTTCTTTCACACTGTTTATTATTATTTGTATTACTGTAGCGGCTAGGAACGCCAGTCATGGACCAGGATACCATTGTGTGAGGTACTGTACAGATACTGAATTTTACATAATAATTGCTATCCTGTGGCTGTGTGAAAAAGCATAACACCAGATGTTTATCTGTGCTGTTGTCTTTAGGATGTGAATTTTACTTAGTTATAACATATTTTAAAGTTTTTTTGGATTCTCTCAAAAGGAATTTATTTGGATTATAATGTTAGAGCCTGAGGGTTAAATAATTAAAGATTAATAAGACTTAAAGATTGAAATAATCAGTTGTTGACAATGCTGATCTCTGACAATGCTGACTCGCCTGATTGCTTTCCTGGTTAAATGAAAGTGCTCCTTTCCCCTCAAACCAGCCTCTACCTGTGTGTATGCAATTTTGATGGGTGTGGACTGGTGTGAGTGCACTGTAGCACTGACACCTGTGTGCGCAAGGACTGGAGTGTTTGTGGGTAAAACTCATGAGTTTTTCCCATTAATGTTCTATCATCTTCATGTACAGTGGTGAATGCACCGAAGTCCACATAGTGGTGTATACAGGTGAAAATGCATTTGCCCATTGGAAGCAAGAATTTGAAAATCAGGTCCTAAAAGCAATATCTCATTCAACATTGGCAGTCACTTGTACAGTGCAATATTAAGCACATTAAAATTGGTATTGGTACTATGAAATTTACTGGGAATGTGAATAATTCAGTAGGGAGATCTGATAGTCAATTTGTTTCACGTGGAATGAAGTACATTAGGTTTGATAAAAACCAATTAAGTTAAATGCAGATTGTTGCCAGAGGATTATGAAGCCAAACTGTCAAACAGGGAGCTCAAAATAGAGATCAAATGATGATGAAAGGATGATACAATTAATATTTAGGCATATTTTAATCTTAATTTTGCTATTATTCTCAGGTGTTTTAATTAAATACTGGTCTTGAGTAAAAGATATTAACAGTTGAACCCAAACTGGTATTTGTAAAAGGGGTTCAATTTGTTCCTATTAAGCTTGGGGGAATTAATGCACAGATGGTTATCCAACATGATGAGTTGCCAAGGTAACGTTTGTGTCTAAACTACGACATGGGTGGGAGAGTATGATTTACAGAACAGAAGAAGAACTGTTTTGAGTAAACTAAGGCCTGGTCTATATTTAAAAATTAGGTCTACATAGCTACCATGCTTGGGGCGTGAAAAATTCACCCTCCTGAATGTCTTTATTAAGCCAATCTAACCTCCCCACAATAGACATGGAAAAATTCTTCTGTAGACAGCTACCTCCGCTTGGGGAGGTCGATCATCTACACCTATGAAAAAAACCTTTCAACCGCTGTAGGAAGCAGCTACGCAATGGCGCTGCAGTGTTGTAGCTGTGCCACTGCAGCACCCGTAGTGGAGACATGGCCTAAGGTTAACTTGGGTTGAAGTGAGACAGGACTTTTTTTTTTAGACACAATTGTGTTTAAATTTCTGTATTGTCAGTGGAATACATAACTGCCAAACTAAACAGCAAGGCAAATGGTTAAAGTTGCAGTGATTTATCTTCTTAGCAGTTCCAGTCATGAAGATAGCATACTAGGGGACTTTAACCAAAGTTGATAATACAAAAAGTTCAGTTTTGAAAAAAGAAAGGGCAGTTAAGCCATGTACTCTGTTAACTGCCCCAGGTGTTTGGATGGAAAGTCATTCTCCTGAGACTTGATTTGTGTGTCTGAGAATGTCAGGGCAGCAGAAGCTGAAGCCTTATATGATAAACTTTTGGGATTGCGCTGTAATTCACTACTCTGGTGGAATCTGAGATGTTAAAACCATTCTTGTCTTACAAAGCTGAGAAGGAGTCAGACATTTTAGAAAAAGAGGTTTAGACAGTTTAAAATAAGAACTAGGGGCCATAGGCGCTGACTTTTGTTTTTCTCAATGGGTGTGCCATCCCGGCTCCGCCCCAAGGCCTCACCCCTACTTCATCCCTTCCCTCAAGGCCTTGCCCTCGCTCCACCTCTTCCTGCCCCCGCTCTGCTCCCTCCCCCGAGCCCCCCAACCTGTCACTCATTTCTCTCAGCCCCTCTCCCAAAGCCCCCCCCCACCATCCTGTTGCTGCTCCTCTCCACCCTCCCCTGGAATCCTCCCACCAGCTGCCTAACAGCTGATTGGCAGCCAGCCCCGGAGCCCCACGGAACAGCTGATCGGCGGCTAACCCTGGGGCCCACCCAACAGCTGTGGCTGGTGGGTGCTGAGCACCCCCTATTTTTTTCCATGGGTTCCAGGGTCGGCGTCTATGCTAGGTCCCAAATCCTCAAAGATATTTAGGTGCCTAACTCCCACTGAAATCAATAGGTGTAATGTGCCTAAGTACCTTTGAGGATCTGGACCTAAGGAAAATGTAGTTGTTCTTGTCAGTGATTTAGAGGGATCAGATTAAACAGAGCCGTAGCCCTGTGACACACTGCCTTTTGTTTACTGTGAGAAGATCTGAATGTAAGAACTTTCAGTCGGAAATGTCAGTGGTGCGAGTGGCTAGCAGGAGCTGAGGTGCCTGACTAGCTCTTGGATGTTCCTAGGAGCAGTCTACTATAAAAGTGCCAGTCAGAACGCTTCCTTTATGTAGGCATCGTGGCCTGGTGAACAGAGCATGGGTCTGAGCATCAGCAATTCTCAAATCCTAATCCCATCTCTGTTCCTGAGTGTGAGGCCTAGAACAAATTGCAGCCTTGGCGAGCCTCATTTTACCCTATCTGTGGGATAATACAGGCCTCCCCTGGGTACTCTGAGAAACAACTTGTTAATGTTGAAAGTGCTGAGTATTATATTTATTGCTCTTAATTCCTCAGCATCCATGATAGTTCTTGCTTGGTTACTCTCTAGAGAGTCCTGGAGGAAGGAGACAAAACTGCAGAGGAACGTCTCATTTCCTTGTGGACTCTTCCTGCATGCCATGCCTCTCTTTCCTTGAGTGAGATGAATGATCTTGTGTTTGAGGAGTGTTCAGACTCTCTTACTGCATGTGGTGATGGACAAGACAAGGGTTTTTTTCACCTTACTAAGGATCTAACCTTGCAGGGTGCTGAGTATCTCCTTGGAGGGCTGTGAGCTCTCAACCGGTGTGGCAATCAGTGGGGCTTAAGGGCACTTGGCACTGCTCAGGATTGACCCCTAACTGGCTTGTAGGACCCAGTGTCCTTGAAAAAACAAAACACTGGAGCCATTGTTTGAAATAGGAAGGAGGTCAGACATAGAGAGGAGCTCTGTAACAGCAGAGCTAGAGTCAAGAAGTTCATTTCCATGGTCTATTCACATATCAAGCAATTTTTCAGTTTGCTAACATGACCCTGGAGGCTCTTTTGAGGCTTCCTCAACATGATCTTAATAGTCTGTAGCCTCTAGGAGCTTTACACAGGCCAGAAGGCCAGGACCACTTTCTTCAGGATAGAGCCCTTAGCTACAAAGCCTGTTGGAGTTGGTGATAAGACTCCAATTGACTTTAATGGGCGCTGGATCAGGCCCTTTCCTGTTTGAGAGACACTCTGGTGCAAATATAAATCTACTAAGGCTTTTATTGATTTATTATTTTTGGATGGATTTGTAACCTAAGTAAAAATATTGCTCATTCTAGGCCAACGCTGTATATTATGCAAGCATCCCTGGAGGGTAATTCTCCTCATCTACATTTTGGAAACAAATTAAAAATGTATTGAGATCAAACATTCTCCCTCTTTGCATTTGGGTAATGAGAGCCTACCGGATTGAATAAAACAGTTATTGAATATATAGATGTACTCCTGGTCAAAAAAGCATCCCAATGCAGAATTAACAGGTCAAATCAATAAAAATGAAAACCGTTCATAGAAATATCTATTTTACCTACTGATATTTATAAATATGCATTAGACATAAATAGAATGATGGAATCAAAGTACATTTCTCTTTAAGATCTGAAACCCAGGAAACTAGTGAATAAATCTCTCTCTCTCTCCACATCTATAGATATGAATGATATGATACTATGAAACTGGTGCATTTTAAAACATGAGGAAAACATCTTGCTCTGAAAACTATAACAAAGATAGTCCCATTAGGACAAAAAATCTCTCTAAAATTATCAACCATTCTAATTATTCCTAGCATTGTCTCAAATGGTTGAATTTTTGCTTTCAGAATCTTGAGGCTTTGTAATAAATGAAAACATTTAACTTCTTATAAGTTCATTTAAGGTATGTTTTGTTTAAAGTTGGAGGTAACATTTATTAAAGCCTTGTCTTAGATCTCTATGCTGGATGTAATATTTATTGATTTATATTAAGGACTTGATATGGTCAATAATGATCTGATAAAAAAAAGCTTACCTTTAGTTATATTTTTCTTACTGAGCATAGAGAAGAAAGATTATATTTATCAGAAATGCATTAGTAAGTTTTATGAACCTGAACTTGTTGGTTAAATGCCACAGACATACATATGAAGCCTATTATTTACTATTTTGGGTAATGTTCTTTTTATGACCTGTATACGCATGAAAATCCATATGTATGCAAATGCACTGCACCCAGTTATACTGCTTTGGCAATACAGGATGTGACAAAAATACTCCAGTTAGTGTGATCATATTCAAATGCTATTTAAAAATTATATCATAAAAATAGGAAAAAAAGGAAAAATTAGGCTCATTGGCATAAGATTCAAGCTAGTGCTACACCATCCAACTCTTTTTCTTTTTACTTAAAAAATGAGAGAGAGAGAGAGAGAGAGAGAGAGAGAGAGTGCGTGTAACTCCCCCATGGAAATGTACATCATGCAAAAATATGACAAAGGGAAAAGCTAATCCAAACTGTATGTGCAAAGGGACACTGCTACACTGTGGGTTTTGTGTGATTACTAAGGAAAAGGACAGCAGGGTTATAGGCATGATTTTTAAAGATGCCTAAGGGATTTGGAAGCCCAGTTCTCATTAAAATTAATGGGAACTGAGAGTTCCACTCCCTTAGGACATAATTCCCATAAACATATTTGTAAAGTTCCCCAAAGAGCTGGATCTCAATCAGCTTGGCCTTAGAAATTCATCATTTTGGTTAGTTTGTCCTTGATAATTTGCTGTAGCAAAGAATCATACCCTGGATGCACAGTCCTGCACACCTTTCTCATCTTCCTACCATACTCCCAGGTTGTGCAGGCACAGGGTCATACCATAAAGAGTAGCACATAGGAGGCTGCTCCCATTTTCTTGTCTATATCCTTTCCTGCAGCTGCTTCTTCCCTTGTCTCATGCAGATGCTCAGTCCCTTCACAAAGCCAATCTCTCTCTCTTTCTGCCCCCCAGTATCACCCACCATATTCCCAGCACTATCCTACCACTGTTTCTCCATCCCTATCCACCTTCAGTGTTGCTTACTCCTATTTGGTCCTTCCCATACCAGCTTCCTTCTGCTTGTCTATTCCTCCCTGGCTCATAAGTAGCTCCCACTGCCCTCCACCACTGGCCTGACCAGGATTCCCTGTTGGCACTCCACTTTTCTACTGACCAGGTTGCCCTCTCAGATTAACCACAATCTCAGTGAGCAGATCTCTGTAGCGATAATTGAGGCCTAGTGAGCCTAACATTGGAAAAGTGGATACAAGTTTATAAAGCATTAAATAACTTATCACAACAAAAGTTGATGGGAAAGGTGTAAAAGGGAGATAAAGACCAAATTAGTCTAAACAAAAAGGCCTAGTGAAATGACTCAATGATTGTTAAAATCATGCCTAGTAAAAGAGAGAAAAGTGGGACTAGAAATCAATGGACTAAAATTGGTGTGTAGGAAATTAGGCCTAATTGGTGGACAAAATAATCAGGGGATGGACTATCCCATCCACCACTCCCTTCTGGGGTTCTCAAAAAGAGACTTTTTGGGAAATTAGCAACCACAATGCTGGCTGCCTGAAAGATGGAAGACCACAAAGGGCTTCACCATTATGGCTGCCACCCCGGCATCTCCTGGGATTCACAGTGATACTACTGGGTCTGATTCTGAGAGATATCCTGACCAGAGTTGGCCAAAGAAAAGGACCCACATGACATCATCACCTCCACCGGCTTCCGCTAAATCCCAAACACCATCTGGGGTGTGATATTTAGTTAGTCCCCTCATGTGTTCTTTTCCTTCCCCACTTCCTCAACTATCACTTAGCCAGAAAAGGTGTCTGAAGACTCCTCAACCCTATGTCATACTCTTATGACATCCTTTGGTTTTCTCAGGAGCACAGATAAAGTCATTTTGGAGATAGAGAATTGGAGCATTATTTTTCATCAGTAGATAAGATTATACTTCTCTTGATATTGCCTGGCTAGTGCAGACCTAAAGAAGAAAGCTGCTGCCACTTTGATTAGGAACTAAAACAGGTTTTATTCTCCAGTTTTTGATTAGGGTTTTTCTCTTATTCTCTTTTTTTGCTTACTAAAATTCATTGATATTGTGAAATTGTCGTGGTGAATACTGACTTTCTGTGTTCCGTTATATGAAACATTCATATCCTAGCAAGCGGCATGGTCTGTAGTGTCTTATCCTTTCCCCCTGATTTCAAGGAGCAGCCATGATTACAAAAACTGCTGGCAACTTGTCCCTGGCAGCAACATTGCTATCCATGGGAAGCAGGTGGCAGTGTGGAAGCAAGTGGTCCTTGTGTGGACATTGTGTTCCTGTAACAGAATCCCTGAGCTCAGCCGGTTTGGCTCTGTGTTCATTAGAAAAAAGATACGATTGTAACTTGAGCTGGCTAACTCGAGGTGAAATTCTAGTTGAAGACAAAACAGTTTGTAGTTTTCTTTAAGGTAAACCATAGTCTTTAAATTGCTTGACCTAGTATTTCATGTGAAAACAACAAACTGCTTTGTCTTCACTAGGATTTTGCCATGAGCTAGCGAACACAAGTGAAGAATACCTTACCTCCCTACGGAAAAACCATGCAGCATACATGGAGCCATCGAATGGAAGAATTCAAAGTAAACTCTGCTGGTTAAAATTTACGTTCTCTGTTCCTTATTTTGAATTATTCCCACAAGGGCACAATGAGCCACTTAGTTCTTAAGAGATTAGGTAGCCTGGTTGTTTAATATCTTCAGTCCTGACTTCTTTGGTGCTATATGCAAAGTGTGTCACATAAGTGGTTAATACGTACTGAGGGATGTTAATAAAGTGATGGTTCATCTCAGGAACCTAGGTTCTCACAGAAATTTGTTCAGTGGCCTGAACCCTATGGTCAGTATCTGAAAGTTATCTTTACATTTGCAGTAGCTGTCTGTACACAGAAAGTATCAGGGGGTAGCCGTGTTAGTCTGTATCCACAAAAACAACGAGGAGTCCGGTGGCACCTTAAAGACTAACTGATTTATTTGGGCAAGAAGTGGGTTTTTTACCCACGAAAGCTTATGTCCAAATAAATCTGTCTTTACGGTGCCACCGGACTCCTCGTTGTTTTTGTACACAGAAACAAATTGGTGGAAGTGTGGCAAAACAAGACTGTAATCTGACAAGGATGAGCAAAGCTATAGTCCACAGGGAATGTTTCGCAGTGCCTGCTTGTATTATAGGCATAGGCCTCACTGTCCTGAGCACAACAGTGAGCTAAAATGAGAGAATACTTTTGTTTAATACTAAAAAAAAGTCAATACCCACCCCATTCATTTTGTCATTTAAGTTTGCACAGTGTGTTTACTCTTCATATATAAAACAGTAACACATAAAACACCCATTTTGATTATAAAATCGCCAAGGAATCCAGAAGATGTAGAAGCATCTAAAATAGAGATATGAATACAGACCAAGAACAGCTTTTTTTAAACTTACATTTAATATGCAGTATAAACTTACTGTTTCTTACTCCTCCTCCCTCCCTTTATCACTATATTCCTCTCGCAGTTGTTTAGGGACACACGTGGTGTGAATTCGTGTATCTTCCCTTCTACAAATTTTTCACAATATCATGGTGAAGTGATCTGTACACTTCTATAATATGAACCACAGTGGTGCAAGCTAAGGACCAAAATCCTGAAGTGCTTCTCTAGAAAAATTTTAATTTGGCCTGTAAGTGATTTACCATATCCTATTGTGGGAAGGTGAAATCACATCACAGAAGTAGGATATGTTGTCTCTTACTCTGCTAATTAGGGATGGGCTTGGACTATGAAGTCTAGCTCCAGTTCAAATTTCCCCATGTCTGAGGCTGCTCAGATTCAGGGTATTCATTCAGACTTATCTTCAGTGGTTATATCTATATGTATATCTATGAGAGAGAGAGAGAGAGAGAGTGTAAATACCAGATGGTATAGTTTGCAACACTGTACTTTCACAACATCAGTTTTATTCAGTTGGCTGAGGTTAGCCAGAGAGTTTCTTTCACCAAGCTGAACTAAAATAACCAAAAGGTAGACATAGGTACAGAATAGTATACTTTGAAAATGGTCAGAATCACTTAATAAAGTTTCTTATAGACAAATAGACACTTTAATTGCAACTTCAGCACAAGGGAAAATTGACTTTTTCCACTAAATATTTAATATAAATGTTTTCAAAGCACCTCATAAACATCATAAAAGATGAAGGATTAAATGGATGCAATACTTACCCAGCTAACCCACCAAAAATCTCGGTGACATAGGAATAATCCCCTCCTGATTTCGGGATAGCAACTCCTAGCTCAGCATAACATAGAGATCCAAGGACAGCAATCCCTCCTCCAATCACCCAAACAACAAGAGCTAGTCCCACTGACCCAGAGTGTTCCAGAACTCCTTTGGGCGAAATAAAGATTCCAGAACCAATAATGTTACCTGGAATAAACAAAAGATCGGTGGGGTGTTAGAGGAAGGAGATAGATGCAAGTTCTCTCATTGCTCTTCCAAGGTTAGATTGCATTTATGTTTGCATAAACCTTAAGGAAAATGTTGCAACTTAGCAAAAATCAAGTAAAATGGAGCACATTAGGTCTGCTGAAGTAGTTTGTGGGAAGCTGGTGAACGTTTTTACTAAAAGCACTACAATTATACACATTTAAACAGTTTATAAAATTGTTCCCCCTCACCTGCACTGTCCCCAACTATTATAATTAAAGGGTTCAGGATTTTATTCACAAAGAAGAGTATTTTGTCTCCTTCTAAGAGGAATCTAAGTAATATAAGGTCCATCTACAATATGGATCAGAGTCTAAATCAGGGGTGGGCAAACTACAGTCTGCGGGCAGGATCCTATCTGTGAGCCGTTTTAAATCGGCCCTCGAGCTCCACCCAGCTCAGCCCCACAGCGGCTGGGGCATTGGGTCGGGGGGCGCACCACCTGGCTTGGCCCTGCTCTGGCTGGGGCACTGGGTCGAGGACAGCAGCACGCGGCTTGGCCCCACACCAGTGTTCCGGTTGGGGCGTTGAGTCGGGCCGCACAACACGGCTCCCAGAAGCTGGGCATGGCCCTGCTTTGGCTCCTATGTGCTCCAATGGGAGCTGCAGGGATGGTGCCTGAGGACGGGGTAGTGTGCAGAGCTGCCTGGCTGCGCCTCTGCTTAGGAGCTGGAGAAGGGACTTGCCACTGCTTCCGGGAGCTGCTTGAGATAAGCGCCACTCAGAGCCCGCACCCTGAGCCTCTGCCCCAGCCCTAATCCCCCTCCTGCCCTCCCAAGCCCTCTGGGCTTGATCCCAGCCCAGAGCACCCTCCTATACCCAAAACTCTTCATCCCTAGAGCCCGCACCCCAACCCCAATTTTGTGAGCATTCATGGCCCGCCATACAGTTTCTATTCCCTGATGTGGCAAGTTTGCCTAACCCTGGTCTAAATAATACAAGGTTTAGCTACAATGTGGTGACCAATCAGAGGCTGTCATTTGGGGCTCTGGCCAAAGGAACAAATGAAGTTAAACCCATGTTATAGCTTGTACTTGAACAAAATCCTTAAAAAGGCTGAAGTTCTTGAAGTCCATTAAAGTCTTGATATTTCTAACATGTGCTCAGTCTCCATGGATTCTTAAGGGATAAATAATATTGTGTGAACAATATATAGGACAACGTGAACTTTGTAGTACTAATGATTGATACATGAGCTGAAGTAACGCTAAAATTATAGGTTTCAGAGTAGCAGCCATGTTAGTCTGTATTTGCAAAAAAGAAAAGGCGTACTTGTGGCACCTTAGAGACTAACATATTTATTTGAGCATAAGCTTTTGTGAGCTACAGCTCACTTCATCGAATCATCCGATGAAGTGAGCTGTAGTTCACGAAAGCTTATGCTCAAATAATTTTGTTAGTCTCTAAGATGCCACAAGTACGCCTTTTCTTTTTTGCTAAAATTACAAAGTGAACACGCAATTGTTGCAGCATTTTTCTTTCACATGGAGCCTGTCTACTCTCACTGAACTCAATGGAAATTCTGCCATTGTCTTCCTCAGGTGCAGGAGCAAGCCCACAGAGATTAGTCTCGGGGTGAGCCCTAACAGGAGAGACACCCCTGTTAGACTTAGGGTTTTCAGTGCAATATCCTTATCCTGGTAGGCTCAAGTACATATTTTTTTCCAATATCAAAACTTCTATGAAGAGAATAGGGAAACTCCTGCAATAATATTCTATAAAGAGACTTTTCTCCTCTGTATGCGTGCATACACACACAAAGTTGGCTAACTGTGAGCTACAGTTGTTGAAGTGCATTTCCTATCAATGCAATCACTAAAAATCCTGGATATCAGCAGTTAATCAACATTGACATCTAGACCAACCACACTTCATATGCCTGTCCACCCACATGTCATCGCACCAGATTCACTCTTTCTCACCTTCTGCACAACAAACATCCTTTCACTTCTAACATATAACCACACCCAATGCACACTTCCCATTCTTCAAAGCATGCTAGCATGCACTGCCTTAACTCTTTTATCTCAATTTTCTTTAGGTAGAGTTAACAAAGACTTTCTTTGCATCGATCTTTACTGCAGAGGATGTGGGGGAGATATACACATCAGAGCTATTCTTTTTGGATGACCAAATTTGAAGTATTATCCTACATTGATGTGTCAATAAAAAGGGTTTTAGAACAAACTGCTTACATTAAACAGTAATAAATCACCAGGACCAAAGCGTATTCAGCCAAGAGTTCTGAAGGAACTCAAATATGAAATTGCAGAACTACTAACTGTAGTATTTTTTCCCCAATCGCTGAAACAAGCCTCTGTACCAGATGACTGAAGAGTAGCTAATGCAATGCTGATTTTGAAAAAGGGTTCCAGAGTTGATACTGGCAATTACAGGACGGTGAGTCGAACTTCAGTACTGGGCAAATTGGTAGAAACTGTAATAAGGAACAGAATGATCAGACACATAGATACATATGCTCTGTTGGGTAAGAGTCAACATGACTTTCGTAAAGGGAAGTCATGCCTTATCAATCTATAAAATTCTTTCAGTGTGTCACTGTGGATAGTTCTCTGAAAACTTCAGGTCAATGCGCATCAGCAGTAAAAAAGGCTAACAGAATGTTAGCAACTATTAGGAATAGGATAGAAAGTAAAAGAGAAAATATCGTAACACCGCTATATTAATCCCTGGTATGCCCATGCCTTGAATACTGTGTCTAGTTCTCAGCACCCCGTTTCAAAAAGATAAAATTGGACATGGTTCAGAGAAGTGCAACAAAGAAGATTAAGGGTATGGAAAGATGTCCACATGAGGAGAGACTATAAAACTGTTCAGTTTAGAAAAAAAATGACTAAACAGGGATATAATAGAGGTCTACAAAATCATAAATGGTAAGGAAAAAGTGAAGAGAAAAGTGTTATTTGCTCTTTCCCACAATACAAAAACCAGAGGTCACCCAATGAAATTAATACACAGCAGGCTTAATACAAACAAGAGGAAATACTTTTTCACACAATGCACAATTAACCTGTGGAACTCATTGCCATGGGATGTTGTGATAACCAAAAGTATAACTGGATCCAAAAAAGAATTGTACAAGTTCATGGAGGTTAGGTCCACCAATGGCTATTAGCCAAGATGTCAGGGATGCAACCCCATGATAAGGGTGACCCTAGACCTCTGACTGCCAGAAACCATGGGTGGATCATTCCAACTGCCCTGTTCTGAACATTCCCCCTGAAACTCTGGTACTGGCAACTGTTAGAAACAGGATACTGGTTTCACCCAGTATAGCAGTTCTTGTGCATGGAAGGAAGCAGCTCTCTAATAGGAGGTATGAGAAGGTTGCAAGGTACAGAATGGTCCACTTGGTGGGGAGTGGGGGGGACTGATGACTAGCTTGGTATTTCACAGGAAGACAGAGAGTCACTATTTCTAAAGTGGATGGCCCTGGTGTTCAGAGGCGATGCGTGGGGGCAGTGCTCGGGGTCACATGCCTCCTCCAGAGGTGCTGCTTGGCTTGTATTGAGCACGTTCAGTAACATCTGCTGAAGCCACTGCCCTCACTCTGCGCCCTCCCCTCCCCACTATCTGCAGGTACAGGTCATCTCTGCTGGTATTTGTTGCTGGAGGAGTGTCCCACAGTTGTGTTGAAGTAGGGCTTTCTGCTGCAGAGTCTAGAAGGTTCCTAGCTCCTCATACATCAAACAACCTACTCCCCCCCCCAGATGTCAGGCCACAGATAGAGCTGCTAGCACACAGAGTTGCTATAGTGCGTTGTCATGGTAAATCCATGAAACAAAACAAAAACAGTTCCACATCAACATAACAGACAACTCATCAAGATGCATCCTCAGAACAACATACTTTACATAAGGACAATGGAATGAAGGTGGTTTTTATTATTGTTTGGAGCTGGGTGGTTTGGGCATCGTAACAATGAATTTAGAAAGTGGGAGTATTTTACACCAGCCCTGCTAATGTGTTCACTCACATAGGACAGAGCTTCTGTATTGTTACTTTGTTTAAAGAAGTAAAGCATTTCCAAGCCTGCAGCTCAACCAAGTGAAAAGGCTAATGCTCAAAACCTTCATTTTGGTGTCATGTGGGTTCAGCTGAGATGGCATTTTATATATCCGTGCAATTCACACTGGTGTGTAAAATGTGGGTTAATGTGATATGGACTTTATTATTAGCTGTGTGATACTGGATGGGGAACGGTCTCTCTCTCTCTCTCTCTCTCTCACACACATCCACACACAAGTAAAATAAAAAATGGGCCAACTGGCAGTTCAGAAACTTACTTTTTTCTTTAAAAGAAAGCTGAGATTCCTGAGTAATAACTTTGTCTCCAGGAACCATGGCTTTTAGAAAAACACTAAATATCAAGAGATTTTTGATAAAATCAAGGGAGTTGGCAACCCAGTTAAAGTAGGGTTAAATCTGCTGTGGAACCAGAATCTCACATAAAAAAGCAGATTTTGCTAGTGTATTGGTATAGGAACTCAGTGAGTAACTTCTGCAGTTGGCTGACTTCTATGTTGTAACAACATTGAATCTCTTCTTAAATATTTTCCCCTGGATGACACCATTTTTGGTAGTAAAAACTACTAGGTTGCTTTACATTGGTGTTTAATTGCACCTACACATAAGTGACACTATCCCCTGAGGATGCATTAGAATGCTACAATATCAGGATGAGGTAATCTCATGGTATCTCATTAAAAAGTGGCAACATCCAAGACAGGAGCAGACTCAATTTGATCCTATTTGTATTCAGGAAGGAACTCTGGGTGTATGTGCATGTGCATGTGTGCAAAGAAACAGATTAAAGATTGATTACAGAGTGCTGTTTAAGATTTCCCTTTAGATTTACAGCCTAGTACAAATTTCAATGGATTATAAAACTGAATTACATCTTTTTAAAATCAAATGATCCCTCCCCCACCCCCAAAAAGCAAACTAAGTGATGCTATATCTTAAAATGATTAATTTAAACTGTTTATAGAGTTAAATAAATATTGATCACACAAAAATATAGAAATATTCAAAATAGAATTTTCATCACCATTTTGAAATGACTGAGTGCTGGATAGAATCACACACAAAAGGAATTCCTAGTGGACATAGGCTAGAATGATTGAAAAATATGGTAGAAATCTGGTTAATATTAAGTTTGTGGCAGAGCAGCCTTCTGGCTGACACTTGAGATCAGGACAGTGAAAATCTAATTAACATTCAAAATAACCTTCTCAAGGGAAGACAGTCACCCTGGGTTGAATGCTAAATTAGTCTGAGGGAACCTGATGAGTCAAACTAGAACAAGAACAGCTATGCAAATAAACTGCCTTCTAAAAAAGTGATGTGCTGACAGGTCCAGTGCATTCCTTTTGAGTGCTGCAGATTACATAAGAAAAAATTGGGACAATAAGACTGAATGCATAGATATGGGTAATTTCAGGAAAAAGCCAAAAATACAATGGGTATTGTGCCAGAGAGAAGTGTATGACCAGATGCAGAAATTGAGTAAACTCCGTTATCGCCTGTTTTGACAGGGAAAAAATGGTGTGGCTGGTATAGCAAGGCAGGCTATTCACACTTATGTATCAAAGTAACCTGAGAATATAACAGACACCCAAAGACAAGAGGGGAAGCTTCACTGACACAGGGGTAGGTAACTGAGGCCAGGTTTACACTACAAACTTTGGTCAACACAAGTTATGTTGGCATAAAGCTGTCACAGTTAGTGTATTGCTTGTGCATGTGCATATCTGGCTCCTTGTGTCAGCACTGTGTATGCTTACTGGGAGTGCTTGTGTTAATGTATGGTGCGGTGCACCATGGGTAGGTATCCCAGAGTACAACTTGCACTGTTCAGTGCACTGTCTTTTGGGAAGTCTTGGCAATGTATCACTGGGCAGAAATGTGTTGTGCAGGGGTGACTGGGAACAAGGGGTCAACTTCCAAGTGTGCAACTCTCTCCATTCCATAATGTCATCTATATCCCATAATTTTTGTACCTTTTTTCAAAATCCCATGAACCTGGGCAACCCTCCTTGCTGTCTGCCATTTCTGATAGAAGCATGTAGCCTGCACAGATCTGCACTATTGCCATAAGCTTTGCATGCACAAAATGCATGATCCTCCAGTATTTGCAGTGGCATAAGAAAAACCGAATCGGTGGGGAATGACGATTTCTTGGAGGACAGATAGCTGTGGGACATAATGAGAACCAATTCATGAAAGCATTTAAGCTTATGCTTAAGTGCTTTTCTTTATTCAGATGGGCTGACTGCAGAATCAGGACTTCAAATGTAGTCATAGTCCCTTTCTGCGACCAGCAGCACAATGTAGTTCTAGAAAAGGTCCTGGGTTTTTTGCCCCCTAGGTTATTAACAGCCCAAATATAGATGCACATTATACTGCAAGTGCAGCATTAGAACTGATGTGTTTCTCACTACATTTGCAAGGGTTGGAAGTTTCCACTTAAAAACTAAAGGATATATCTCAAATCAAAGTTGTTGTTGTTGTTTTTTCTAATTGACAGCCCTACAAATTTCAGCTGAGATCTGAAAATCAATCTTTCTTCTGGCTTTTGCATCATCACTAGTAATAATGACCCTACCATTAAATCTTAGTTGACAATGTTGCTGATCTATGAGACTGATTAGAATCCAGTTTACTCTCATAGAGATGCATTGTCTCTGCATGGCTAACAGGATAAAACACTTGTTTTTGTCAATAAAATTAGTATATGTGGCTGAAAGTCGCACAAGGAGCAGATTTGTTGAGTAACTGTGATTTTTAGTCCTTTTTCTGACCATAACTTTATTTTAAGAACAACTTCAGAAAAATGACTGAGGAGTGCAGTTAATATCAAAACTAGATTACATTAAAATAATGGCAAAATTAAATATTATATATGGCCCTTCTTTAACTGAAATAGCACAGGACATTTTAATCTTTGATTCAGAATTAACTGGCTACAATTTGTACTGGATTAATAGGTCTTGATGTAAGTGAGTCATACAAAACATCATTTATAGCGTTAATGAATTTGTTCTGGGTCTCCCTTACTGTGAAGCTACACAGTTGGAACAGGGAGAAAAATCTGTATAAAAGATGTACACAGATCATGATGTATTGTTATATTTTGTACATACAAGTCAACATTTAGTCTTTCTTTCTTTCTTTCTTTCTTTCTTTCTTTCTTTCTTTCTTTCTTTCTTTCTTTCTTTCTTTCTTTCTTTCTTTCTTTCTTTCTTTCTTTCTTTCTTTCTTTCTTTTCAGGATCATTTTGATTCTAGTTTATAACATCTTTTACTCAAATATTAAGATGTTTTGGTTTAATTTTGCCTATTCAGATTAGGATGATATTCTTGTTTGATACCCTTGTGTTAAAAAATGTATGAATCATCCAAACACAAAAGAATATGTCCCCTGACTCCAGCAGTAGCCTCCCCTTTCTGGTCAGCACTCCTCTCATAGCTCAAGGTTTCTGCTATTTTCAGAAGCAGAAGGGATGGGCTAACATCCATCAGTTGACTTGTGCTTATATTCATGCTACTCAGCAAACTGATTGTATGAGCTTCCAGTCCCTAGCTAATTGTCATCTTTTTATTGCACTAGTTAAGTTGGAGAGGATAAAATGCAAACCCTGTTTAGTGCCACAAAATTAAAAAGAGAAAAATGAGAGGAGAGAAATTGTAAAATCTTAAAGATTTGTGCAAAGGAAGGTGTGAAAGTTAGGGACACTTCTTTTGGAATTGTGAATTAATTCATTGTTTTTGTTCTGAATTCAAATCCTTCTGATGAAAGGCTTGAGTTCGTTTTATAATTGTAGCTTTCATGTTGACTCGGGGAAATTAAGTGACAGTTAATTTACCACCCAGCTTTCCTTACTCACTAATCCAGCATAACAGGCAGCCCGGCTGTGCAGTTGGAAGAAATGGGAGATAAAGAAGAGGTGAGCACTACTATCAACAATTGAGAAACAGCATGGTCAAACTATGACGTAGCACACTGAAGAAAAGGAAAGAGAGACAGATGGCAGTGTGGTGTAAGGATAGGGCCAAGGAGCTGGCTCCTTGGTACTATGGCAATGGGCACAGTATAAATGCCTGAAATCCAGCTAGACAGGAGACCTGGTTTCTATTCTAGACTCTGCCATCTGACCTTGGACAAGATACTAAACCTCTGTGTACCTCAGTTTTCCATCTCTAAACCAGGGACAGTACTAACCTTTCCAAAGTGCTTGAGGTCATCTGGTAAAGGATATTAAATAAGTACAAAGCATCAATATTATTATTCTCCTTCCAAATTTGAAAGGTGGTGGGCAAGAGTAGTATATAACAGTATTTGCCTGATCCTTTCTATACTGATGAGTCCTTCTTTTTTACCTAGTAGTGTCCTGATTGCCAAAAAAAAGCTTTCTTTCATAATCAGGCTGCTGTTATATTAGTCAGAGATACTATGGACCAAGTCAGTGAATTGTGTTTTATCCATTTCCATGGAAATAGTATAGTTTTCATGTCTTTATGAAAAAGTAATGCTCTCTGGGTCTAAATAACTGAGAAAGCAGGACAAGTGAATGAATGAGCAGTGTTCAGAAGGTTCTTTAAATACTATAATTTGTAAACTTTCTCAGTTAAATTATCAGATTTACATCTAGTAGAATCCTTGGTGTCCTTCACGTATGGAAATGTCTTGAGGCAAAATTCTCCTTGGAGTCTCATGGTGGACCTCTCTATGTTCTGTTCTTGCTACATCTGAGGCTCCAATATGAGTTCAGTGCATATCGTAGAGATCTGTTATGAAGACCTGAGAAGATAATTTTGCCTTGCTGCACATGAAAGATATTTAGATCCAGATATGCTGGATACATTAAATTTAGCCAAAGAAACATTAGATCTTGTAAATCTTCTGGTGAGAGGCAGTGGAATCTTTAGAGCTTAAACAAGAAACAAAATGCCTCCTTGGCTAAGGAGTTTTCAGTATTGCCAACTTCAAGAGATCAAAAATCCTGAGACAGACCCTCAAAAATAATGAGATAAAAAAAAATCAAATTGTGTTTTTTAGTCTTTTTCGACTTTATGATTCCCTCTATTCCTCTGCCAATGTGGATGAGAATTTCAGTCTTTGAAAAGTCAACAAAAATGCATGCCTCTCCCTGGCTGTTCAGATGAAGATGTCACTTTACCCCCTCCTCATTCCTAGATAGGGGAATTCCCTCCATTTCCTATTTCTGTCTTGACCCAGCAGCAGACTTCTCTACCTCTCACTGCCCTGATGCTTCTCCTCTGACTGGGTCCCAGCAGCACCACTTCTCTGGTTTCCCCCTCTCCTACCTCCTGCTGCCCCAGGACGGTCTCCCTGATATAGGGCCATACATGAAAGCAGGGCAGGTCTATGTTCTTAGCCCCGAGGCTCTTCCATGAAGCTTCACTCACATACTCAGCCATGAAAACTGTGGGATCGGTAGCACTTCTCTCATCATGACAGCTCCTCCCGCAGGCTCTAAAATCACATGACTTGCAATTAATTTGTGCGAGTTTGGCAATGCTGTCTTCCCCAGATTGCCTGGAGGGGACTACCCCTACCCACCACTACCCGCAGGCCATGGTGCTGCCATCCAATCTCCTCCATGTCCCATTCAATCACTATCTTGTGTACCCCCCTCAGCCTCCTTCCTGCCCTGATATTCCCTGCAACCCTAAATCTGCCTCCTGCTCCCCCTCACTCTTCCCCTTCACCTTTCACAGAGTCTCCGCACAGTCCCTGTGTCTGGTCTACCTCACTGAACTAGGACAGCAGCCATTTTGCCTGGGTGCTTGGCAACAATCTAATTGAAAACAGTGGGAGACAGCTGCTGACTTTATTAAAAGCAGCCTCACTTCCACATTCAGATAGACTAATGGCAGCCATCTTGCTGACTTTAGCCCCAGAGACAGTAATAGCAGATGGTGGCCATTCTGAATAAAGGAGAATTCGTGAGTTGGTGCCTTTCATCATGTTTTAATAAGACAGGTTAAAAAACCACACAATTGCTAAAGTCATGATACAGTCATGAGAGCTGACAATACTGAGATTTGGTAATTGAGCAGAGCCTTTACCTACACATCACTAGTTCAAAACCAGCCTAAGTCAGCAGGGAATGTAAATAGCTAAAAATCTGCCTGTTCTGTGAACTCCTCTGCAGATGTGACCCTTCCATAGCAAGAGGTACATTGGCAGTGCAGTATGGGAAGATCTGTATTGCCCTTCTCATTAATGTACCTATATTATGGATAATTTGCTTCCGTTCTACTAGCTCGTGTGCACTAAATTCATTTTTTGCTTTCATTTTTCTCTATGGTATTCTCTCCTGTGAACATATGAGTTCCATCTTTCTTCTTGCAATGTCTTGCTGCAGATCGGAGGCCTGCTGAGAGAGCTTTCTGTTCTTTCATTGCCGTGGCTGGCAGCTTGCCCACCACCCACTACAAAATGCCAAGTACAACAGTTCCTGGGGCTCGCCGGCTACTATCAGTGATTCATTCCATGGTTTGCTTCCATCGCAGCCCTCTTAACAGGACTTTTGACGAAGGACAGTCCCCAGTGGGTGCAATGGTCCCAAGACTGAAAACGCCTTCCGGACACTCCAGATGTGTCTCTGCCAGGAGCCAGTCCTATACAGTCCGGACTTTGACCGTGGGTTCATCCTCCACACGGATGCCACGGAGGTGGGGCTCGGGGCCATCCTGTCCCAGGACGTTGATGGAAACGATGACCCAGTCCTTTACCTTAGCCAAAAATTATTCCCCTGCGAGAACTACACCATACTTGAGAAGGAAGCACTCACAGTGAAGTGGGCCTGTGATGCCTTACGGTACTACCTCCTCGGGGCGCCGTGTACACTAGTCACGGACCATGCTCCCCTCCAATGGTTAACGAGGATGAAAAATAACAACGATAGATTACTGCGGTGGTATCTGGCTTTACAGCCCTACACTTTCACCATCCAGCATCGAGCTGGCAAAGACCATGCGAACGCAGACTTCCTGTCCCGCCTAGGAGGGATGGAAGTGCCTGGCCCCAACGAGCGGGAGTCAGACTTGGGTGTGTGTGTATGTGTGTGTGTGTGTGTGTGTGTAGTGAGGCGGTGTGGCTCCCTGCCACCCCAGAGAGGGACGAGCCTATCTGGGTGCTGGAATGGGCGGAGACAGGGAGCTCTGAGCCCGTTCCTCAGCAGGTCAGGCAGAGAACTGGAAGTATAAAAGCTCGCCCTCAGAGCTCACTGAGGGCCCAGCTGCAAGGGAGGCCAGATGCCTACAGCCTGGCTCGCGACTGGGAAACCCCCGCAGCCCACGGTGCATGCCAGGAGTTGCTGGACCTGCCCTGCAGCCGCTACCCAGAGGAGTTGCCGGACCTGCCCTGTGCCTGCTACCTGGAGGAACCCATGGTGCTGGATGCCCCGGAGGAGATTGCCTGGACCCAGGTACCCCCAGAGGGGGGATTAGGAAGTAGCCCGGGGACAGCCGACCCTAGTCTGGCTGTAACACTGCCAGAGCCCATGTCAGTGTGTTGCCCCCAGGATCCCCACTGACACAGCAGCGGGTCTTCTGCCGCTGGTAGGGCCCTGGGCTGGGATGCAGTGGAGTGGGAAGGCCTGCGTCCCCCCTGCCACCCAACTCGTGGGTGGCAGTCTCCCCCTTTTCCAGGTCCTTCAGAGGTCTGGACCTGCTAACATAGAACTATTTGCTCAGCCCCTGCCTGAGGGCCTGAGCTACTGACTTGGTTGCCCCGCCCTGATCCAGGGCCTGGGCCTATTTCTATATACTGTTTGCTCCTGCTGAGCCCTTGCCGGAGGGCCTGAGCACCTGATTTATTGTTGCCCCGCCCTGACCTAGGGCCCGGGCTTACGGTGCTTGTTTCAGTTGCCGCAAGGGCTGCTGAGCGAGACTCCCACGGCCGGACTAATTTCCCCAAACATTATATGTGTGTAGTGAGCCGGTATGGTTCTCTGCCGCCCCAGAGAGGGTCAAGCCCCGGCTAACCGCATTACAGGTACATACACATTTGCTTGAAAAACTTTTCATGACTATCCAGGCTCAATTTGCTGGGAAAGATGGTGAGAATGGTTTCTGAGTAGGCTAGTAAAGGAGGCTGTATGATCAATTCCAACAAATCAGTGATTGGTGGCCACAGAAAACTGGACCTGAAGTAAAAGGATCCAATCTTACACTTCCTGTGCAGCCAAAAGCCTGAATAGAGCCCAGTACATAGTGATGTATTTCCTCAAGATGGGTATTTGGGCAGGATTGGTGTTACACATTTTCATTGTAATACTGTATATCCTACATAAACTTGTGATTTCAGATACTCTGTGAACACAATCATCCATTTACAAAGAGCTGAGGACAGATAAAGGCCAATCTAAATTGTTCCAGTAGCAGCAATGGAAAAAACCGGGCAGGTGAAGTGTGTCAAGAAAAGAGTGTGAGCCAGTCAAATAAATTAGATTTAGTCTCCACCTACTGGCACAAGTGTAACCCAACAGTCCAGATTTAGTACAGTAGAATCTCAGAGTCATGAGCTGATCGATTAACCTAGCATGACCAGATACCCCGATTTTATAGGGACAGTACCGATATCTGGGGCTTTGTCTTATATAGAATCATAGAAGATTGGGGTTGGAAGAGACCTCAGGAGGTCATCTAGTCCAACTGCCTGCTTAAAGCAGGACCAACCCCAACTAAATCATCCCAACCAGGGCCTTGTCAAGCCGGGCCTTAAAAACCTCTAAGGATGGAGATTCCACCACCTCCTTAGGTAACCCATTTGAATGCTTCATCACCCTCCCAGTGAAATAGTCTTTCCTAATATCCAACCTAGACCTCCCCCACTGTAACTTAAGACCCACTGCTTTTTGTTTTGTTTCAGAGTAGCAGCTGTGTTAGTCTGTATCCGCAAAAAGAAAAGGAGTACTTGTGGCACCTTAGAGACTAACAAATTTATTTGACCATAAGCTTTCGTGAGCTACAGCTCACTTCATTGTGTCATCTGCCACCACTGAGAACAGCCTAGCTCCATCCTCTTTGGAACCCCCCTTCAGGTAGTTAAAGGCCGCTATCACATCCCCCCTCATTCTTCTCTTCTGCAGACTAAATAAACCCAGTTTCCTCAGCCTCTCCTCGTAAGTCATGTGTCCCAGCCCCTTAATCATTTTTGTTGCCCTCCACTGGACTGTCTCCAATTTGTCCACATCCTTTTAGTAGTGGGAGGCCCAAAACTGTACACAATACTCCAGATATGGCCTCACCAGTGCCGAACAGAGAGGAATAATGACTTCCCTCAATCTGCTGGCAATGTTCCTACTAATGCAGCCCGATATGCTATTAGCATTCTTGGCAACAAGGGCACACTGTTGACTCATACCCAGCTTCTCTTCTACTGTAATCCCCAGGTCCTTTTCTGCAGAACTGCTGTTTAGCTAGTTGGTCCCCAGCCTGTAGTAGTGCATGGGATACTTCCATCCTAAGTGCAGGACTCTGTACTTGTCCTTGTTGAACCTCATCAGATTTCTTTTGGCCCAATCCTCCAATTTGTCTAGGTCACTCTGGACCCTATCCCCACCCTCCAGTGTATATACGTCTCCACCCAGCTTAGCGTCATCCGCAAACTTTCTGAGGGTGCAATCCATCCCATCATCCAGATCATTAATGAAGATATTGAACAAAACCAGCCCCAGGACCTACCCCTGGGGCACTCCGCTTGATACCGGCTGCCAACTAGACATCAAGCCATTGATCACTACCTGTTGAGCCCAATGATCTAGCCAGCTTTCTATCCATCTTATAGTCCATTCATCCAATCCATACTTTTTTAACTTGCTGGCAAGAATACTGTGGGAAACCATATCAAAAGGCTTGCTAAAGTCAAGGTATATCACGTCCAGTGCTTTCCCCATATCCACAGAGCTAATTATCTCATCATAGAAGGCAATCAGGTTGGTCAGGCATGACTTGCCCTTGGGGTATCCATGTTGACTGTTCCTGATCACTTTCCTCTCCTCCAAGTGCTTCAAAATGGATTCCTTGAGGACCTGCTCCATGATTTTTCCAGGGACTGAGGTGAGGCCCATCAGCCTGTAGTTCCCTGGATTCTCCTTCTTCCCTTTTTTAAAGATGGGTACTATATTTGTCTTTTTCCAATCATCCGGGACTTCCCCTAATCGCCACAAGTTTTCAAAGAGAATAGGTGCCTATTACCCCCCGCCCCATGTCCTGATTTTTCACACTTGCTGCCTGGTCATCCTAGGTCAACCACTCATCTCTTTTGGAACCATAAGTATGCAGTCAGGCAGTAGCAGAGACAAAAAAAAGTAAATACAGTACAGTACTGTGTTAAATGCAAACTACTAAAAAGTAAAGGGAAAGTTTAAAAAAAAGATTTGACAAGATATGAAACTGTTTCTGAGCTTATTTCATTTAAAGAAAGGTGTTTAAAAGCAGCATTTTTCTTCTGCACAGTAAAGTTTCAAAGCTGTATTAAGTTAATGTTTAGTTGTAAACAAGCATAATGTCTTGTTCAGAGTTATGAACATTTCAGAGTTATGAACAACTTCCATTCCAGAGATGTTTGTAACTCTGAGTTTCTACTGTACAGCAAAGTAAAATAAATTATTTTTATAATAATTTTTATCAGGCCTTAGGCCAAATTCTGCTGTTACATTGCAGCAAATCTGGAGCAACATATGTAAGATATTGGAATGACCTTGGATATACAACAGTGTTCCTGAGAGCAAAATGTTACCCATTGTTTTGTTTGCATATGTGAAATACATGAATGAAAATGTGTACATTCAAAGAAGTGAAATTTGTAAGTGAAGCATGCAATGGCAAGGGGACTTTTTGTGTTATCTGATTTATATTATGGGAAGACATATGTACACTCTGTAAGGAATAGACTAGCATCCCAAAGAAAAAATTATGATAGTACAACTACAATACATTATTTTTGTATAATTATTCTGTGTAGCCTAATACACACACTCTAGTACTGTAGCATCCACAGCAAAGAAAGTATGTCTAACCACTTCTAATATTTAGTATTATGCATAATGTGAGAGCACAAATGACAATTTCAATGTGTGCCATGTGGGAGTCTGATCCTGCTACCATGACATTTGCCAGAGACTGCAGTGGAAGCAGGATTAGGTCCTGTGCTTTTAATTTAGTTTTTCTAAAATTAATATTGCTTTTATAGTTTGCGTGAAGATTTATATGCTCTTTAATAAATGTATAAAAACAAGATGTTCTCCTAATTAACTTAGAAGTATCTGACATATATCTGTCTTGGCCCCAATTATAGCAGAATCTAAGCATCTCATGCATTTATCCTCACAATACCCCTTGTGAAGTAAGGAAGTGCTATTATTCCCATCTTGCACATGTTAGTGCCTTGTCTTCACTAACATAAAAAAGTGTACTCTTGAGTTACCTAACTTGAGTTAAGAATATACCTTTTTTGTAGTGATGACTGACTTGCACCAAGTCACACACAATGTCTGTGATGGAAGACTGAATTGAACCCAGGTTTCCTGAGTCCCTAGTACCCTAATCACTAGATTCCTTTTATCTTAGACAAAATATTTAGGACCCAATTCTGCATTCCTTATACTTTCATTAGCTTCAGTAAGAAGTCCTTCTGAACCTCCTCCAAATGATTAAAGCCCTTCTGCATTATGTAAAGAGAGGGAAATATAGGTATTTGTTTCTAGAGGCTTCAGATCCTGCAGTTTGGCTCCCCACTGAAATCATAATCATCTCTTTGTGACATAATCAGCATTTCAGCTGCAATCAATGATGAGGTCAAAAACAGGATTATAACTTCAAATGGGAAATAAGCAACAGGAGCAGATGAACTTTTTAAGAAAGAATGATGGTCTTTTTTTTTGCAACTAGTAAAAATATTATGGAAGAGGAACACAAAGTAAAATGTAGCAATTCTGCAAGTTAAATGTTTTTTGAAGTTTTCTACAAGACAAAAGCATCTCTTGAAAAACCACTTATGTGGCACACATGAAACTTGAAAAGGGATCCTGTAACAGTACAGATCTGTTTCTGGTCTACTCATTTGGGAAATTAAGTTCAGAGCTGTTCAATGTCTCTTTTACAAAGTCTATACTTTTCTTGCCTTATCTACAATAACTATATTATTTGAAAAGGGGTGGAATAAAGAAACCTAGTAGCCATACGTGCTTGATGTTAACAAAAAGGCTTGTTGTTCCGAGTAACTTAGAGAAATTGACCCATAAATTGTTCAAGAGCCGTTCAGTCGTGTGAAAATATGACCCCTGTAGCACTGCCAAAGTCCATGAGACCTTGGGTGATCTACTCAGAATTTCTAGTCACCCAAATTAATTAAACCTCTGGTGTCTTCAAGCTCCTGCACACAATGATTCCAAGATGTGTAACTTTACTGGAAAGGAGAAATCATGTAACTGTTTTTTTTTTTTTAGCTATTTCCTCCTTTTTTCACTGTTCCTGGATATGGGAACCACTCCCTTTCAGATTCATTACTGCTAAGTTCAATCACTCAAAAATCATGAGTCAGCCCTACTCCTCCCCCCCCCCCATGAAATTTTTAAAATAATACATTTCAGGTTTTTTTTCCTTGTCTTTTGGTTTTTGAGCCTTTAGGGTTCATATTTTCAAGATTTTCTCTGAAACCATGAAACATACTTTATTTTTTAAAATAAAAGCTGAGATTCTTATCTATAATATTGACTCCAGGAACAGAGACTTATCAAAAAATATCATATTGCAAGACTCAAGATAAAATTATGAGAGTTGGTGGCATTGATACTGTTGCCAGTGATTGACTGAGATGAGCATCAAATGATATGAGAACAAGAAAATAGCCCAGAATGCAGGAAATTGTGTCAGATTTTATTAATTTTTTTAACAAATGCTTTAACAAATACAGACCTGGAGTAAATGGTGGAGCCTAAGTGAGATGACACTAGGGCTGTTATTATTTAAAACAGTCATTATGAAAGTAGAGAGAGAGAATGGACAGGAAGCATTGAGAGGAACACAACACTTTTGGAACGGGTAGTACTTTGGAATACTTTTGTTATGAATATAGACACTTCAAATACATTAAGAAAACCATTTAAGAACTTGTTGCTCAGAATAGGGAGAATCTACAGAAGTGTTCTGGAAAGAAAACACAGGAGGACAGCATGTATGCTGCTATTTATGTTGCAGAAGCCTTTAGGATTGGGATCAGCACTGGTCCTGCCACAAATAGAACACAAAATTGAAATCAGTTGGTACAGAATATAGGACAAAAGTTAGTTTGCTTTTTGCCTGCTGTTTTTCCTGGAGGCCAGGTTGAAGTCAATGGAGCTGTGCTTCCTCACAGCAACGCTGAATTGGACGAACATCCTGAAAGGTAGTGCATACAGCAATCTTTCCTTACTCTCAAAGAAATAATCTATGGCTGATTTTCCCTTAAACTGCAAAATATATATACAGATATGTAGGGAGACATAATACTGGACTAAGAATAGGTTCTATGATAGAAAATGGACAGTACAGGTAAGAGGAGCTGTAATCAATGGTCAGAGAGTTTTCTATAGAGATCTGAGTTCAGACCTGTCATTAGTAAACCATATAAATAACTTTAAATGGACAGACCAACTGTAAACCACTTAAATTTGCTGATGACACAGAAGTCTGAGTGGGCTGATGAAAACAAAGCAACTATTACATACACTGCGGATCTGCCTTGCAATAGGCAGTTAACTATGTGTTCCACAGTTCAGTGCTCGAGGGACTAATTGAAACGGGACAATTACCTGTTCCTTACAAAAGATCAAATATATTCTTGCTTGATGGATATCATTGATGGACCAAGTAGGGAATGCCCCGAAACTAAGGATAAATTGGTGTTCACATTTTGAATGTTCTACTGTAAGTTATGCAGTATTTGTCTAAATAGGTGGAATTTGTTAATTTACACATTTGTTACTGACTAGTTCATTTGTGGACTGTGAAACCTTATTTTTATTATTATTTATTTGTATTACAGTAGCATATAGAGACCCCAACCAAGATCAGGGCCCCAACATGCTAGGCACACACGTGAAGCCCTAGCACACACGTAGGTCTTCCCCTGAAGAGTTTGCCTACCTTTTCTATTGAGAATGTAATGTGGGAGGGGAAACAGGAAAAGAGAGGTGGACTGACTTGCCCAAAAGCATACAGCAAGTTGGTGGCAGCCAGAAATAGAATGCAGATCTCCTGAATCCCGGTGAAGTGCCCAATCCACTGGACTACCCTGCCTCTCTAGTATGATCTTAGATTTTATTAGTAGAAGGAAAATTCTCTTCTTTAACCGGAGTTCTGTTACTACAGAACAAAATAGGGAATAATCTCAAGCAGCTGATCAAAACCATTTTGCATCTGCTGTCTACTTTATATTTCAAATTATGTAAAATACATATTATTTTAAGTCAGTTGCTGAGCTGAGAAGTTTCAGCCCAATTAAACTGTTTATAGACATATTGTTTGGATTTCTATAAAAATAAAATAAAAAATGCCTAGGATGAAATAGACTGGGTCAATGGCATTATTGACACAACTCAGCACAGATGTATAAAAGAAAAGGTCTGCCATTCTCAGCATCCCCCAGTTTGGTTAATTATGTCAATTGCTTATTGGTCTTTGGGAGCCAAGAGCTCAAAAGTGGGAAAATTTGTGACCACATTGCCATCATCTGTTAGTGAATCCAAGACATGATGCCCCCACAAAACCAGCCAAGAAGCAACCAAGCCTAGCTTATAATGTTGGTTCTATTCACAATTTCATCCTAGGATAGGACAGCTGAATATGTTGGTAGCACCAAAACCTGTTGTCTTGTTTAAACTTTAATGTGATTTATCGGTGTTAAGTTTTAAATGTACTAAGATTGTCTCCATGCCTTCTTTTTGAGGAGAACACACAGATGCAGCATCAGAATGTATACTTACAAATATATATGTACTTGACTCAGAGTGAGTACTGAGCTGTGTTCATTTAAGATCTGATCCTGCATTTCTCACAGAGTTCACTGGGAATTGAGGGTGCTCATAAACATGAATACTTCAGGTCAGGGGCTTTACTGGCTGGTTCATGTATGGGTCATGTCCTGGACTCAGTACTTCAAGAACATAGATTGGTTTCTTCTTTAACTGTGAACAGCAAAGCTAAAAGGCCATGATTTAGCAAAAAAACCTAATTACAGGATTTAAATTCTTCGCGAATAAGGATAGCCTTAACAAACATTTAAAGATAAGGATGAGCTTGAGTGCTTTGTTGAGTGGGGGCCACATTGAACTATCTTAGATATCTCATGTAATAGTTTAGAACAGAGATATTCAGACTGAGACTCGTGAGCCGCAAGTGGCTCTTTAATGTGTCTCCTGCTGCTCTTTGCAGCACATAGTATTAAAACACTATGTGATTTAATTATTAACCCGTCTAAGTTAATAACCAATCAGGATGCTTGATAATATATATATAAATAGTAAATGAAACAATGAATCACAGTGCTGTGGCTCTTTTTGGTAATGTTAATTGCTAATTTTTCTCCGGAACCACTGAGGTCTGAGTATCACTGGTTTAGAATTTCCTTCAAATTTAAGAAAAGGACTCCTTTGGCACCTTAGAGACTAACACATTTATTTGAGCATAAGCTTTTGTGAGCTACAGCTCACTTCATTGGATGCATGCAGTGGAAAATACAGTAGGGGGATTTTATATACACAGAGAACATGAAACAATGGTTGTTACCATACACACTGTAATGAGAGTGATCAGGTAAGGTGAGCTATTACCAGCAGGAGAGACACTTTGCGGATACCGACTAACACGGCTGCTACTCTGAAACCTTCAAATTTAAGTTCCTTTGCCTTCAAATAGGGTACCTAAAACAGAGCATGAAGAATTGACTGACAGAAATAAATCTATACAAAATAAAGGTAGAAAAAATAAATAAATAATCAACCAACTATTTTCATATGACTCAAAAGTATAAGTATTGCATGGGTGGAAAATGAAGTATGGCTCTCTTATTAATGAGATTATAAAACAATTATGATACAAAATGATTTAAAAGTAATAGAATCATACTTTAATGTCCACTGGAGATTGGCATTTAAAGAATGAAATGATCTTAGAATCTGACTTCAGTTCAAATATTTATGTTAAAATTCTTAGCAAGTAACAACATGACCAGTCATTATGAATTGTAATTCCAGCATTCCAACTGGATTTTACTAGGTTAAGCATTTATAATCTGATTAGGCTATGCCCAACTTTAAAGATTTTTAAAATTAGGCTACTTGAAATAATGACATGTTCATTCTTTAATGCGTTACAGGTTTATGAAGAAGATATATTTGCCTTTTGAGCACAAAAATAAAGGAGTTCAGAAACCTGATTTTTTGCTAATGGTGGATGATGATCAAAATAAATAATTAAAAGTTTGGAAAAGCAGATAATAATATTGCATGATGCAACAATACAAGACAATTTTAAATTACTTGTTTAGATATTTTAATCAGATTATTACCTGGTTTATGCCAAGTATTTAATTTTAGTTTTTAGAAATCTTTCATAATTGCGGACCTTTGAAGAAGCTCAGGATTTATAGTACAGTATTTATCACTTTGTCAATGCAACAAACAGATTATTTTTAAAAGAATATAAATTAAGCCTCAGTTTTCCTGGTAAATAATTTTGCTTAGTAAAAAGAACTTTTTGAAAATGTCAAAATAACTAATAGCACAAAGTTAAAATGATCAAAGTTAAAGACAAATCCTGTTTGAGAGTTTTTCAGCAAGAAGATATGCTTAGGTTCAAAGTTACACAAATTTAAAATAGCTGATGCGATGCTGCTGTCATTGAAATTAATGGCAAAACTCCCATTGACCTCAGTGTGGAGGATACAAGACACTGCCCATTTCCTTCAACAATGTCCATTATTCTTTCTAACATACTGGTAGGTCACGCCCGAAGACTATTTCCTCTGAAACATGTACATGTTAATTTAGAAAATAATAAATTTCAGAAACAGGAAAATGCCATCCAAGCCCAAGTCCTTTCCTTTTGAAAGTATCTTAAAATTTGGGAGGGTGGAATGAGATTATTTTTGACCTATAACAATTGAAAGGTGATAAAATAAGATTGGTGGGTGTTAAATATAAAACAATTTAATACAAACCTTGTGTACCAGCCAAATTATGTCTGCCTTCACTTCAGTCCTAAAAATAAACACCAGATACTGCTGCTCTCCTCTCTCCACACCCACAACCTCCTCACCCACCACTTCCCTTCCCTCTGTGCTGTCTCCCTTCTACTCTAACCAGCTGAAAACCTGGATGAGTCTGCAAAAATTACATTCCTCTTCCCAGCTTCTCTTCCTGGCCCCAGTGCCTCCACCTCTCCTATTCTCTGCCCTAGTCTAGCTATGGGACAGTCATGCAGCATACTGCTGCCAGCACAGGCAGTAAGGGAGGAAGAAGCTCTCATTTGCAGGGGGAGCTATGAAGACGGGCCAAAAGTCTTGCTTTTGGCAGGGTTCCCTCATCTCTGCCACATTGCAGCCATGCTGGGAGCAGGAGAAAGAGAGTGTGAGTGAAAAGAGGAATGAGGGACAGAGTTATTGAGTGAAGGTGAAAGCCAGTGAGTGGAAAGGGGGAAAACGCAACAAGTGTGAACGAAGGCAGGGCTGGGGGGAGGGGCAGGGGAAACAGTGACTGTGAAGGAAAGTGGGTCTGGGGAAATGCGCCATACTTAGTGTGAAGGAAGGTGGGGCCAGGAAAATACAGTGAGTGTGAGGGAAGTTGGGGCTCGGGGTGGATCTAAATTACTTAGATTGTAAACTCTAGGACAGGTATTGTCTCTCTCTTATATGTTTGTATGGTGCCTGGCACTATGGCAATATTACTTTTACATCTAATAGCCAATGAGTGTGAGACAAGGAGCAAGGGAACGAGTAAAGTGGTGGAACCAGTCAATGTGAGTTGTGAAAAAATGTGGAGAGAGAGAGAGAGAGAGGTTTTAGAGGGAAAAGTAATGGAAAAGTTTGCAACAATTTGAAATGTATAGAGAATTTAATGTGAGGGAAAACATGGACAATAAAAAGGCTGAAGAACGGACACACCAAACCTTGGAAGAAAAAATGAAGGATGGGAGGAGGAAAGGGTTAGGGTTAGGAAAGAAAACAGCACAGAAAGTTGATAAAATATTGTTTACTTTCTGTAGGGTCTGCTTCATTCTCTAGGATTTAATGTCTTACATTGTTTAGAGTAAAACTGTTATGGGCTGGGTAAACCTTATTGTTACTGGTCAAGCATAACTGCTGACTTGCATTCAGGATAAATATAAAGAATTCATTGAAACAAGTGGCTGAAATAGCAGTAGCACCCAAAACACAGACATGAAAAGTCTTGGTTTCTCTTCAGATCATATAAATCTTTGAGTAGAAGCTAAACCATGTGACCTAAGGGGTTTCAAATACAGGGAAGCTGTATTTCCTTCAGTTTGGACTGGTGGAACTGTTTTTGTGTCTGAGGAATACAGCACAAGGAGAAAGAGACAGAAGCAGCCAGAAAGCCAAGCAGACAGTAATAAAAATGATGGTAATGTGACCCTGAGAGAAAGCTAAGAGAGAGTTTTTTGGGCACAGAGTGCTGGCTGGAAAGGCAGCTGGGAACAGTGAGCAAAGGAATTGTCTTCTGCTGTTTGATTCCTATTGTGTTCAGGAAACAGGATGTCACATGTCTTTGTTAAAGAAACAAGACTGCATAAAAGAAATAGAATCATAGATGAACGTCAGAAGAGACTATCGTGATCATCTAGTCTGACATCCTACACATTGCTGGCCACAGAACCTCGCCCACCCACTCCTGTAATAGATCCCCAACCTCTAGCTGAGTTACTGAAGTCCTCAAATCATTATTTAAAGACTTCAAGTTACAAAGAATCTGGCATTTACACTAGTTTGTCTAAATAACTGACTCTCATCAATTTCTCCTCCTAAGTGGAACAACCCACAAACCCCAAATTTTTATCTAGTAACTTGGGTCAAAGGGGATAACAGAACCGACGACCCTTGTTGAAATATAACTTTGGGTTATGCACTAGAAGGATTTGACTGTTCAGACCTGAACCTTTGAAGTGATCTACCACTCTCATTTTCATTCTGAAATGTTGACTGGTTTGGCGATCTGGCTAGTAGTTACATGGTATATAGGGGGACTACTCTCCCCTATTATCCTAGAGAGGTGCCTGCCACCCAAAGGGGGCAGGGAGGAGGTGAGGCCATGGCTAGCAGACCCAGTTGGGCACAGAGAAAAGGGAATGTTCTGAAACACCCTCTGTGGACCTTGGAACATTGAGAGAGATTATCCAGTCCTGCACCATCTCCAATGTAAGTTTGTAAGTATCAGGCATACTTGAGACCGCTATATTTTTTTTCTTTGCTCCTGCAAATAATTGTCTAGAAAGCTGGTACAAAATCAGAGGTTGGGTTGAAAACCTTTTGAAGACCCTTCAAGTCTTTTGAAATCCTCTTCTTGCTAAATGTCTCACAACCACCTCTATTAAAGTTAAATGAGAAGACTAACAATCCTCGCACCTAGCACATGTCGTCATCTTTTCCTCATTCAAAGCTGCCCTCTTCAGGCTCTAGAATGAATAACCTTAATTTTTACACAAATGTATAGATGGGAATCTGTTAAGTTAGTTACTTGGCATCAAATATAAGAAACTATAACTAATAACATTTTCACTTTTTTACAAATCTATGGAAAATACATTAAAATAATGTTAATTATGACACCAATAGACAGAAGATGTGGCATTAAAAGTTAAGGAAACTGCCTACCTTAAGGGGTCAGAGAAGTGTGAGCAGAAGGTCAACCTTAACTTTGCATTTTTATGGGTCTTATTTGGTTGGTGTCCATTGTCAAATTTTTGTTTCTAATATTCTTAAGTGTGTGAAAATCAACCTTTCATGGAAGATTCCTTTATGTATCCTTTCCCCGAGAAACTAGAAGCTTTCTGTTTCCTCTTTATCTTTATTTGATATTTTAAATGCATACAACAAAATACAGTAAACAGATTAACTGTGAGGCAACAATTTGATAGAAATAATAACAAACTAATGCTTCTCACAGGTGAAGACCCTTATTTATGGCAATTTTGGTATTGGTGTGTCTCAGACTATTGTCAGTTGATTAAACACAGAGAATGGTGACCAGTTGAAATTGTGAAAATTCATGGCCAGAATTTCTGGAACAACTTGGCTCCTATTTAAGCAATAAAGAGGCCAACTGCAAAAGAATTCAGCACATTGACTCCTGAAATACTTTGAAAATGTGGTCCTAAAGTGTTACAATGAAACTGCTGGGGGCTGAGCATGTCTGAAAGTCTGGCTCTTAATTTAGGTGCCTAAACAGGAGCTGAGCTCTTTGCCTAAATTTGACCCCAAATGTGGTTGCTGAGCACTTGAATATTTGACTCTGAGCTCTTTGAAAATCTAGTTCTATGTCGTTGTTTAATATGACTGGGGCCATTTGGAGAATTTTGCTTGTTTAAATCTGAGTTCAGAAATGGATAAATGTATGTTTAGACATAATTTCCTGACTAAAGCTGGGGTTTGGTAGGTGTGTTTTCACATTCTATGGGCTTCATGTTTATATAATATAGAGTAGTAGTTTGGAATTACATTCTTCTAACAGTGGAAATATACTTCTTAAAGAAGTATAGCATCTGCAAAAACGGAGGGCTATTTGTTGCCACATTGCAAGCCCAAGCAGTGGCCAGATTCAGTCTGGCCCAAAATGCTCCTCCCCTGATAAAATGCTTGGTAACAGAAATAATATGATTGGTTAAAATGTCTGGTCCTCTTAAAGTAGTTGTCCTAATGCCTTACCTTTGACTAAGTAATTAGTGATAATTGCTGATTACCTTTCTTTTACAGAAGAAGGCTAGATTTAAGCTTCCCTGGTAAAGTCTGTCTTATGTTGTTACTTGCAGATTTATTTCACGTGGATCATGCTATCATGGATCAGCTTGCATAATTATAGAAGGGAGGAGCATATATGTAGAGTGAAACTGACCTTGTTAAAGAAACACACCAGTCTAGCATCAACACTGTAACAACTCCACCTGCAAAGCTGAGACCTTTGAGTGTAATTAGTATAGTATTTGGAGCCAAATGATAAAGGCCCCATTTTTGAAAAACATAATTTAAAGTTGTTTCTAACTACCTGCTTTGCACCTGCAAGTGTCATTTCAGGGCACACCCATCGAAATATTTGGGTGAGCAAAACATGGACATGAAAAATGAACATACAAAAATGTGCATGTTCAACATTGCAGGCACAATTTTAGAATCTGGAATCAGGCACTTTCAAGAATTGTCTTTAATGAATTGGTGCACATCAGCACCCTTGAATGTTTACTGCACAGGAGACCAAACATTTAGATTACTAGTGTAGAGGACAGTCCTGCACTAGTGAGATGAATGACTTGGATGACCCAGGAAGTCCTATCTTCTATGATTCTGTGCAATAGTAAGGGAGAAAAGCACATTGCTAGGGCATAGTTCTGTTCAGTTTAGTTTTACTAAGTTAATAGCACTACAAAGGGTTTGTTAAAGAAGCAGTTTAAGGCTTTATGTTGTGTTTTGTTTTAAATTCAGAGCTCATTTTATTTAGCAAATCTCTTTGTCAGCTGCACTCACAATCTGCTCCTTTCAAGTTTTACAGTCCACTGCTGTATTTCCTGCTCCTGTGTTCTGACTCATGTACTTGGTCTGACTTCTCTGTTTCCTGTACTTCTGACTTCGTCTTCTTCTCCCCTTGCCAATGTTTGGTTATGCAGGTTGCATTTCATTATCACAGTGTTTATGGACATTGTCTGTATGCTACAGTGAGTGGTGCCATATGAATACCTAAGATAGACATATCGGGATGATCTTTTTTGTTATGTTTCACAGTATGCTTTCCTTTATATTTTTTCAAAGGGATACAGCTAAATAACCCTATATCTACAGCATGCCATTAAACTGAGCATTGTATGTGCAGTGCTAAAGCTGTGTACCCATGTGGTGCCCTCTGCCATCTTTCTTTACTGGGGGAAATCCTGCCGCCTTCTCTTCCCCATACTCTGGGTTGTGCAGGGAGGACTAGGATTTGGAGGTAGGAATCCTGATAGGATACTGCTGCACAGGTGAAGAGTAGAATTGGGAGAACCTGTTTGAAGCGCCCACAACTCATGGATAATATGGAGCTGTGCTCTGTGGTATCATCTCCTACCCTGCCACAGATGGAGGTTTTCGGGCTCACTGGGTGGATCAGGGTTTGTGCGACTTCTCTCATATACTTTGGAAGTATCGCGCATAGAGGGGATACTGCAATACTGAAGACACAGTAGCTCTGTGATTAAGGGGAAGGATTCCTTCCCTCTCCCCAACCTCCATGGAGAGGCTGAATGCCAAGCCCATCAGGCTTTGGATGGGGAACAAGAAGTTCCCTCTTGTGTTTATACAATATTTTAATTATATTGGGAAGTATTATTATATCTTTTATATCTATTATATGTATTATATCTTTTATCTGAGCTCCTCCATGCAAGGCAATCTCAGAGTGGAAATTTAATGTGCCCTCTTCTCCTGTATATAGTAGAGATTTGGAAATGCTCTTCATACAAGACACCTAGGCTGGCTGAATCTGAGACGTCTAGGAGGAAAGCATGGCTGTGCCTGTGTGCTGCTTTGTGAGGTACTACAGTAAAATGGACTTAATCCTCTATTAACCCCAGCTCTCTGTCCTACATCAGCTTTCTAAATCTTTCTGTACCTCAGTACCCTGATTTGAACTTTTCCCTGTGAATAGCATAATCACATTGTTTAAAATCACTGGGAGATAAAAGTTTAGAATGCCAAAAGCTGTCAGTGGCAGAGGTGCTGCAGTAGGTTGGTGTCTTGTATAGAACATTGCTTCACTGATGATTAGGCAAACACGTCTAAGAAAAGTAAATGAAAAGCAGAGATGTATCCCCTCAGGAGGGGGCAGAAGCCAGCCCATACAGTAGATGTGGTCTGTCCCCTTAGCTGAGATAACACATAACAGTGATAGCTTGCCCTCCAGGGATGGCAATAGCAGAACATGCTACACCTGCTTTTAATTTGTTGAGCTACAGGATTTTTAATATTTGTAGAAAAGAAAAGAAAAAATAAAATGCTGCTCTAAAATGCACCACATTCGAGTTTTTAATGTAGTAAGTAAATAGTTTAGTGGCAATGGGGGGAGGTACTATGGACAAAACAAAGACAACACCTGAGACAAATTATGTGCCCTCATGTTTCAGTCCTACAAACCCAGCTAGTAGGGCCTACTGCAATATTACTGACATATAATTTTATGTCTTGCCATGTAAAATACTGATTTTGTATCCATAGTCTTCTGTCACTCAATGAAAATTAGCAAGTTAAACAGACTAACTGAATATTAGTAATGACTGATTGTTCTGTATGAAAGCCTGATCCTGCACATTGTTTATGTGCTCATCCTCCATGGAAGTACCATGATTTGTCCCAGTTAAAAAAAAGACAGTCAATTAAATGAAATTATATAGCTTCATACACTGATAAGGATACATTGAATGAACTGTTGGCAGGGACCCATGTGAATCCATGATCCATCAAAGGAACCTGGGCTGGAAGCCTCCCAGTCCTTGTTCCTGGCCCCATCTTTCCAAAAAGTGCAATTACTGCTGCCTTAGTATACTATGAACAGCAGGCCCCACAACAGCTGAACCTATAAGAATGATTCATCCAGAACAGGCAGTCCACTGAATGAACTGAATTTGAATGTATTTACTCTGATTTCATTTTCTCAGAAATATCAGTATGTATTATTCTCAACCCTAGCTACACACAGATTTTTCATTCTAATGGATATAGTGCATTCCAGATTTGGGAGTCAGAAAGTGAATTCGGAAATTTGGTACACATGCTATAACACTGAAAACTCTGGTATGACATACTAACCTGGGTCCTGTTCAGAAAAGCACTTAAACACGTGTTTGAAGTCCCACTGAAATCAATGGAATTTAAGCATAAGCATGGGTTTGAGTGCTGTCTAGAATAGTGATGGATTTAAGCAAGTGCTTAAGAGCTCTCCTGAATCAGGGTTCTGAATACTAAATATTTAAGACAGCAATCTGAAAAAAAAACAACAAAGACACTTAAACTGATTTTGTTGCTGCATGTCAGTGGGGAATTATTGCAACAGGTCTGAAATTAGACTGTCAGGGATTTTGGGACAGAAATTATCCTGTAAAGCTCCTAGCACTCTTTTGGGTGCAGTAAAAATAGTAGTAATAATCTTAACTTTTGAGTACTCGATTTCACATTTTTAACATTGGGAACAAACTAGTTTTATTCCATTTAATATCTCTAAGTTATTTTAAAAGGAAAAATAAAGGAAAAATCTGAAACTATTTGGCTTGCACATCTTACAGGCTCTGCAGAGATTGCATATTCCTTAATTGTAGCTTACTTGGGTTGTGCATTTTACAAGCACTACATACCTGTGTATGGTATGAATACCTCGCTCTGTAGGTACATGCTATGCACCTGCCTCAACAGGTGGGAGAACTTGATGGGGTCAGTGGTGAGAGGGTCCAGCCTGAGCAGGGAGGGAAGGAGAAAATGACTCAGGGACATTAGGTCCTCCCCCTCAGAATCTCTGGCACCTATTGGCCAGCTGAGGAGGAGGAATGTGGATTGGCTAGCATTACCTAGTTCCTAGGCTATAACCAGAGCAGGGACCATTTGCAGCCTCTTTCAGCTCTGTTCCAGCAGTCCCACCCTACCCACCTGAACTAGTAAGAGGAACTGGCCTGACAGATGCCGAGAGTCTAGCTGATCACCCATTTGGGGGTCAGGAAGGAGTTTTGTCTCCTATGGGCCAACTGGCAGAGGACCAGGGAGTTTTTTGCTTTGCTTGCAGCAAGTACCTTCAAGCCACAGGAGATTGCATAGGAACGTTATTAATACCTAAACAAGGTACTTGGTTGAATTATTAATCTGTTGCAATTTGTGGCCAGTTTCCAGTGAGGTTAAAAAGATAAAATGAATGGTTCCCAGAGATAAAAGACCTGGGATTTTGCTGAGGAGCCTTGGGCTCTTGAGATCGGTTGAGACCATGTGGCCTTCATGGGCCAAGCCCAGCCTTGTTGCTGAGGTCACCAGCCTTCTGGAGCCTATCCTGAGTTAGGGGTTATGTGGTAGGAGCCTTGTAACCCCCACACTGGAACCAGTTAAATGCCTGGAAGAGAAGTGTATGGGTGATGGGGGTAGTGCTCCTCCCTTGTATTCAAATTTAACAAAAATTGCAGCCTGCTGTTTAAAATCCATCCGTGTGTCTGTCCTCATTTTGCTGCTGTGTCCCCATCAGTGGCCTTGTGGAATTACAAAGGGGACGTAAGTTCAGAGCTAAGTGTTTTGCTGCACTTGCAAGATCCACCACTTCTTGATATGAAACTATTAAGACCCTCAGGTTTACAATTTCATCCTGCTTTAGTGGCTAAGTGTAAATTTCTGTTAATAAACAGTGCTCCAGTTAACTATCTATACCAGCATGTGTGCCACTATACTTTTAAAGGTGCTGGCCCTGATTCAGCAAAGAATTTAAATATGCTTAAGTGCCATTGTCTTAAAAGAGCCTTAATCTCATTCTTAAAGTAAACGAAATATGCTTTCAGGAATCAGGGTCTTGATCCTAACTTTGTACCTGATTCAGCAAGTTACTTAAGCATATACTGGACTTTAAGCATGTGTTTTAGTAACTTGCTGAATTGGGACTTTAAATGGGATTTGTGAGTGCTCATGACTTCACAGGATCAACCCCCTGAATGCCTTACTTAGAACTGCGGTATTGCTACCCCCAAATGTTCAAAAATTGAATCAGGCTTCCAAAAGTCGTGAGTTTGGCTTAAAAAAGTGCAATACGTTAACATTAAATAGTGGGTTAATTTGCCTTTTTCTTCTTGAGCTATTAGGGTTCATATTTGTAAGCTTTCTCAACAAGTATGAGGACTAGAATTTTTTTTTAAAAAGCTGAGATTCTTGTGTAATCACAGGTTTCAGAGTAGCAGCCGTGTTAGTCTGTATTCGCAAAAAGAAAAGGAGTACTTGTGGCACCTTAGAGACTAACAAATTTATTAGAGCATAAGCTTTCGTGAGCTACAGCTCACTTCATCGGATGCAAGAAGTTGGGGCTTTGAGAAAAATTTCAAATATTGTAAGACTTGCTATCAAATCATGAGTTGGCTTTCTCTGGGCAACTACTAAATGTAAATAGGCGACTATGTAATTTTTCATTGTGCCTGCTCAGTTCTGTATTTTCAAATATTCTCTTAAAATCAGTGCTTGCAAACTCAGCACAGTACACGCTGCTCACTGAGGTCCACTTGCATAGCAGGTTTGCAGTTTCCCAGTTCAGCTTTTCTTAAGTCATTTTTTGCCACAAACTGGCAATGCTTGATTGCATTTATTTTACTGGTTTCAGAGTAGCAGCCGTGTTAGTCTGTATTCGCAAAAAGAAAAGGAGTACTTGTGGCACCTTAGAGACTAACAAATTTATTAGAGCATAAGCTTTCGTGAGCTACAGCTCACTTCATCGGATGCATCCGATGAAGTGAGCTGTAGCTCACGAAAGCTTATGCTCTAATAAATTTGTTAGTCTCTAAGGTGCCACAAGTACTCCTTTTTTTATTTATTTTACTGTCTACTAGTCCTCTGTTACAATAAACTGTCACTTGAAAATGATTCTTCAGAAGTATGACACTTTAAAATTAGGGGTTATTTTTCTTAGATGCTTTTGAGCAGTGAAATCTTTTAACAGTGAAGTGCTCTTTTTTTAAGTGAAAACTTGTTACAAGTACGCTGACACATAAAGAGAAACATCCACATACTAGTATAGCATATCTTTACAGAGTCCTAGATCTCTCAAGGTGGGTACTCAAAGTTGATGACTGTCTTTGGAAATTCTTGATTTTGCCCTTGTACTTCATTTTCCTCATCTATAAAATAGAGAGAATTATCTTTATGGACCTTAAAAGAAAGCTATGCAGATTAAAAAGTTAATGTTTGTTAAATACCCTGAAAATGGAAGTGCTAGATCAAAGCTAAGTATTATTATGTTTAAATGTCCACATGTGACAAGGGGAGACTGGACCCCTATAACTGTTACAATCTGTTCTACTTATTACTTGTCCCCGGGTTCTCAACTATACTGTGCAACCTAAATACAGTACGGCTTATTCACAAGTACCTTCAGTGAAATGTGACGGCTAAACTGATTTCAGTTATGTGGGTAATAAAGGATTAACTCTCTTCATACGCAGTTGTTTTAATTTAACTTAGGGCCTGATCCTGTGAGGCGCTGACACCTTCAATTCTCATTGACTTCAATGGGATTTGAGAGAGCTCAGCACCTTTTAAGACCTGGCCCCTAATCTTTTGTTGGGAACGTAAGAACTATAGCAGGAGACATTCCATCTGTATGTTCTTACAGTATGTACAGGATTTTGATACTTTTGGTATTATTCAGTTTAAATCTTAATGTGTTGCTAGGTAACTAGCCATGTCCACAATGAAAAAACATCTAGACATTTTGTCCTCCTGGTCTTTGGCAGAGTTGTACCTATCAGTAACAAATTGTTTTATTATAACAGCATTTGCCAGCACTTTTGTTATAAGAGATTGGTCAGCTTTTTCTCCACTATTTTAATTATACCATCAAAATAAAAAATTAATTCCAAGCTGAAATCTTGGCATTTGAGGACACAGCTTAGAACCAGATATTTCTTTAATCTATTTTCAAAAATATCAGTCTGGTTGTTTTAATTTACTTTAAACCAAACAAAATATTTATAAATTATGGAAATTTGACTGCTTTCTGCTCTTTTGTAGAGGATAACTTCTGTTTTAGAAAGATTTTTTTGGGTAAACAATTAGTTTTCTTTTTGAGCTAACTGCTTTTTAATTTTCAAAAGAAATATTAAGGTGTCTGAGATTTTGAAGTTTAAAAACACATACCAGAGTTCAGGTTCAGTGACTATGTTCTAAAAGGATCTTACTACACTCAGTATTGTGCATCCGTTATTGGTGGTGGTAGTATTTTTTATTTTCATTCTTTCATTTTGCTGTTTACTGTTTATACCTAATAGGTATTTATGGCACTTAATACATGTGCATTGTCATGTCTCTCTCAAAGTTCATATCAAGTCAAGGCAGCAGTTAAGAAATAGACATTCTTTGCATTATTCTTTATGTACTTTCAGAGCACAAATGCTGAAATGTTTTTGATTTCTTTTTCATAGACATCTAAGATGCCTATACAATTTAAAAGCAGCAGTAAAATAAGACTGGGCCCCAGATGCCCAGGAAATAAGCCACTCTGTCAAAACAAACAATATGGGCTGGAAAAACAAAACAACTTGAGAGGAAGAGCTGCTGAATTGGGAGGAAAAACTAGTCCAAGATAAGATGGCCTATACTGAAAGGTTTTCCAACCACGCTCTCAAGAGACCTATAAAGGAATTCTAGGGTCATATTCAGAGAGTTAGTTTCACTCCCGCAATTTCATTCTTCCTGTTCCATTCCTTGCTTATCCCTAACAAAACCTGATTATTTGGGCTTTGTGTGGAAAGGGAAGAATTTTACAGTATAAATGTATATAATTAAAAGCAGTAAAGCCTTTGTTCACTCTTTGCAAACTCTGCAAGACTTATCCAGACAAATGATACTTTGGGTGAAATCCTGGCTCCATTTAAGTCAATGGTAAAAAATCTCATTGATTTCAGTAGGGCCAAGATTTCACCCATGATCTTTTGGGGCACACAAACTCAATAGATGCCCACGGAGCCACTGCACAGTAGCACCAACTAGACAGCTGTTAAATGCTTACAGTAGAAAGATGGGATACCTGTAAGATTTCGGATTAAAAGAAAAAGGGTTGTTACACAGATCAGAAGGTGATATCCTACTGAATCACACAGATACTGGAACAATTCCTTTCTGGACCTCACAGAGGAAAAAATTGACATAACATTAGAACAAACAGCCCAATATGGAACTTGATAATATATCACTGTTTTAAAAACCCACTGCATGTGGCAGATTACAAATAATGAGAAATAAAATAACTGTTGTTCTCAAAATTGTTGGATAAAATAACAGCAAAAAGAGGTAAGACATTTTAGGAGCAGAAAAAGGCCCTTCAGCCCAGTGTAAAACAAATTGCCTGTTGAGACAACAAAAGTTCTGTCCATGTATCCAAGGGAGAAAAGTAAATATAAAAAAATTCCTAACCTACAAACACAAGAAATTGAGTTTTCTGTCCTATCAAGTCAGTATGTCTAAATATTGACTGAAGATGTCTTGAAAGAGGGCCAACTCTTATCTTACTCACACAAGGATGAGTGGTTTTGGGCCCAGAGAAAATGTGGCATTATTAACATATCTTTGCTAGACTTAACTTTTTCAGTAACCCAGAACAATTAGTGGTCTCATTTAATGTGCATTTTCATTATTTTCATGATATTTTGTATTTCAACACCATGAACCAATGTGGTGCATTAAAGAGGAAGTTCCAGCCTTAACTCAGTTTCCTGGAATTTGTGTGTTTCAGTAAGATCCTTACGTTATTTAAATATAGTTTTTTGTAGTTTATTATATTAAGATGTTTGGCCTGATCTAGATTGTTACTTCACATAAGTGATGAAAGGGCCATTGTACTTTGCAGCAGAACGATTGTTACTCATCCAGATTGTTGACCTATTTCTTTAAATCATAAGTACACTTTCTGAAGTTCTATTTCCTTCAGTAATGCTTTACAATGTTCTGTTTTACACCACTATTTTTAAACAGCTTTGTTTGACATGTAACTTTTAAAAGATTATAAGGACCAACTGAAAAATAAATGAAAGTTTTTTTTAAAAAAGAAGTGTCTATGAACTCAGTTTTCAGATGCCTAGGGGCTTCTTTTTCAGTAATACTTTCTTTAGGATTGTACACAAGCTTAAATTAATAAGGACTAATTCAGTCCTAGTGTAACTCCATTCTGACACAAAAGTAGGAGGGGATTGCCAACACTTCGGAGGCTGGAACTAAAATTCAAAGAGAGCTTGATAAGTTGGAGAACTGGGCTACAGATGACAAAATGAAATTCAACAAAGGCAAACATAAGGTGATGGAAAGAAAAACCAAATGCACAAATTCAGAATGGGGGATAATTGGCATACCAGCAGCATTGCTGAGAAGGATCTGGGAGTTGTGGTGGATTGCAGCCTCATCATGAGTCAACAATGCAATGCTGTTGCCAAAAAAAAAAAAGCAGCAAATGCAATTTTGGGTTCCATTAATAAGTCATGGGAGATGATAGTACCATTCTACTCTGCACTCTACTCTGTCCTTAGCTGGAGTACTGTGTCCAATTTTGGTCATTGCTGTATAGAAAGGATGTAGAGAAATTGGAAAGGATCCAGAGGTGAGTGACAAAAATTATCAAAGGGCTGGAATGCAAGCCATAGGAGCAAAGGCTGAAGGAACTGGGTATGTTTAGTTTGGAAAAGAGGAGATTTTGAGGACTATGTACAGATCCTGCAACTCTCAATACTGCTAGGTTATACTGCTGCAGAACTGCTTAGGCTGTGATGGCATTGATATTTATGATAGATTCATGGGGCTCCTTTGACATGGCTGTGTAGCAGCTCAACGGATATTCTGGAGATTCTATTCTGCTAAAGAGGAAAACATTTTTTGAAGGTCATCAGCGGCTCAATGAAACCATATGTGAATTTGCATGTCATTTTCAAGGCCAGGACTGTGAATTTGGGAATGTTAACATGATCATGCTCAGGGATATTATTGTGATTGTATAGCCAATGACCACCTGGGTGAACAGTTACTGGATTTTGATGCCATTGTTGGTAAGAATGAGGCATGTGAGAGGGTTCAGGCTGGAAGGGATTCTATGTCTCAGACTGCTGTTACTTATATGTCTACATTTAAACTGTCAGCTGCTCTTCCTGCTTCCATAGCCCAGAGTTTTATCATGCAACCGACTCCCACTCCACAGCTTCAGCAGCAAAAGTTGGCAGCTCCTCATTGTTTCCACTGTGGTGTAAAGGTCACTTGGCCAATTTGCCTGCCTAGCTGGCTAGAACTGCTACGTGCTGGGCTTGCTGGAAGGAAGGACACTTTAAGTCAGTGTGCTGCTGGTTCACAGTGATGGGAGGCCTGAAATGCACACTGTAAATGTGAAGCTGCATGAGGCCACCTTTACAAAGGACGCTGATGTTTCCTTTAGCAGGCATGTGGCAAGGCACTGAAGCTGGTATCCCATATCACAGGAAATTAATGGTACACCACTGAAGTGCATGGTAGGTATGGGTGCTGAAGTTAACATTCTTCCCTCTGGGTTAGTTCATAATCTGGACATTTGCCCAACTATAGTGGTTATAAAAGCTTGGGATTTGTTTGCTTTGCAGACAATGGCTGGAGCTGTATGCTCTGCTCTACAAAGGCATAGCCTTGACTGCAAAGTTTTACATTAAGGGCATGTCCTATGAGCTGTGCTTACAGCTTGGTATTATGCATGAACTCACACAGTACTCCTCAGGTGTAGTTATGCTGGCTACAATAGAAGGGGATACCCAACATATTGTCTAGTGACACCGTGATTTATTTAATGGTGATGGTGTTCTGTCCACAGGATATGTTTACTCTCTGCAGTTGAATTCAGACATTGAGCCTTTGCATCACTGGCACGTTGTGTACCTCTTTGCACTTGTGGACAAGATCCGTTTAGAAATGCATCACATGAAAGATTATGGTATCATTTGGAAGGTGGAAGGATCTATGGATTAGCGCTCACCCAGGGTGACTGTAAACAAGAAGAATGGTGGTATTCAACTGTACACAGATTTTAAGGCACTTAATTAATATGTGAAACATGAGCAGTTTCAATACCCAACCTTCAAAGAGGTGACATGCTGGGGAAGTGGATCCTGGATTTTCTCTTTGGTGGTTTACCAATCTGGTTATTAGAAAATGCCTGTGGCTGTAAGACTGCAGTTGTTATTGACTTTCAGCAGGTGATTTGGGAGGGACTGCTATCAATGATTCCCTTTTTGTTTACTTTCTGCTCCTGAGGGATTTCAGAGTGGTCTCTCAACTCCTTGATAATATCCAGGGTGCATGTTACCATTGGGATGACATTATCATCTTTGCTGAGACCCTTCCTGAGTGTAATGCTATTCTGGACAGGTGCTAACTTGACTCTAACAAGCTGGCAAAAAGTACAGTTTTGCAAAAGATGCTGTAGTTCTTCTAAAGCATTCTTTGTCGGTCAGTGGTGTGAAATTGATACCTGAATGGCTACATGCTGTTCCTTTGCTACTGTTACCCACTGATCGTAGCAGTTTATGTTCATTCCTTGGCCTACCCCAGTACATAGGTGGCCATGCTCTGCCCCATTTTAGTACTCTTGCCAAAGCACTGTGGGATTTAACCCAGGGCCAGGGGCCATGCCCATGCTTATTTTGATCCAAGGAACCCTGTAGTGATTTAGGCTGATGCATGCAATTGGGGTCTAGGTGCAGTTCTGCTCCAGGAGGGATGGGCCAGTTATATTTGCATCCCATACTCTCACCCCAGCGGAAGGAAAGTATTCCCAGATTGAGCCAGAATTCTTGCTGTTGTATACTTCGAAGTCTATTTAGTGGGAAGACATTTTACATTAGAAACTAATAATTTGCCTATTTCTGGGCCTCTATCAGAAAGCCACTGACCTCCTAAGTGTGAGGCTGTAGCAGTGGATTATTCAGTTGCAGCACTATAACTTTAATTTGGTACATATCAAAGGAAGACATTATTTACTTGCCGATGCTCTTTTGAGAAATTTTGCTGGGTTGGCACCCTTATGTGCAGGAACGGCAGAGTACTTTGTCTACATTCTACAAAATTCATACCAAGCTCATGGTGAATACATGTGCTACATGACACTTTTTATACATTGGAGCCCAGGTGGTCATCCCAGCAGTGTTGCAACAGTCCTGGATGTGTTTCATGAAGGACATTTGGGAGTTAAGAAGATAAAGGAACTTCTGCATGGTTATACTTGCTGGCCTGGGCTGTACTCAGACATTGAGCAATGTATGAAGGCATGTTCAGCCTGCACAATGCATAGAATTACTGCTCTTCTGGCCCCTTTGAAATTGGTAGTCATAGACAGACCATGGCAGAGAATTGCAGAGAATATTACTGGCCCCTCAACTGCACTGCATGATGGCTACACGCTGGTTTTTGACTGTTGTAGACTATTATTGACGTTACCCATTTTCATTCATAATTTCACAAGGCACCTCAAAGGAACTCATTTCTTGCCTAAACACTTTATTCGCAATGTTTGGGGCCTACCAGATAGGTAGGCCCCAAACATCTTGTTTCAGATGATGGGACACCTTTTGTATCAAGAGAGTTTGAAGACTTTCTGATGAGTATTGGTATAGTACATTATAAATCTGCTGTGCACCATCTCTAAGGAAATGGGACAGTGGAGAGACTGCATGGGACTCGGAAGAAGTGTTTAGCCTGCATACTGGAGGCTTCCCTATTCCTTCCTTCCCCTTCCCTATTGCATTGAGTCATGGTTTATATATTTGGTGTACTTCATGAAAGCACTGGAGAAACCCCTTTCTAGTGACCCTTCAGCCAATCTGTGAGGACCAAGTTGTCTATGCTGATGGAAGAAAGTTCATTCCACCCCTTCCCCTGTAAAAGTTGGATCTTCTACCTTGAAGGGTTTGAAATGCTGGTAACTTGATGTAAATAAGAAAACTGCTTAGGCAATGCTTGTAGCTTGCTAAAATTAAACTTTAATCACTAGAAAGCTTGTTTTGTTTTGTTTGTAACCATACCTGTCTCTTTTTCTCTTATTTAATATCATTTACGTTTCTGTTCTTTATTCATAAACTTACTTTGTTTTATTACAAAACCAACTCGGTGCTATGTATCAAAGTGAAGTGAGTTTTCTGCTTAGACTGGTGTATACACTGTCTCTTTGGAGGCAGCGAACTTAATAATTTCTGTGAGTGTCACAGTAACAAGCACTGGACACTGTAGAGAGATGTCTCGGGGGGAACTCAGGAATTGGGTGCATTCTACCTGCAAGGCAAAATTTAACCTGGAGAGTCTTGAGGAGTTTGTTGGTGGAGCAGACAGGCTAGTGTGCCAGAGAGCTGACCCATAGTCTAATTGCCAGCAAAGCTCACTCTAGCTGAGGCAGTGAGGTAACACAGTGACTTATGGCTCTGGATGTCCTGAGTAGAACATCACAATAACACACATAAGGGAACAATGGAGGGAGCTATTAATTGGGGAATTATGGGAGAATGGCAAGGTTTCTCTTCCCAGGGCTGCAATGCTAAGAGGATGCCAAAACCTTAAAGATGCTGACACAGAGAAGACGGGGGGGTTGAGTGGGTTGTCAGCAGCTGCCTGGGGGCAACCTCTGATAAAGAGACCCACAGAGTGCATGCTGTAGCATGCCCATCTGCTTCTTTCAGTCCGAGGTAACTGGGCTGAATGGAACTTACCAAAGATTGCAATGAAAGGCAAAGTATTATTGGTTTTACCCTTTGCTCTACATGCTATGTATCTTGGGGTGAATTAATAAAGCTTTGTTTTGAAGAAGCTGTTTTTTTAAGTCCCTTTAAGCAGCCACAGTCACAGGCTCCTGGAGGAAAGGGCCTACAGGTGCCAAATACAGTTGGGCCTGTCATATTTACAGTTGGGAAATGGAGGCTACCACCCAGAGATCCATTTCCAGAGTGGTTGAATAAAATGGTTCCACTCTTGAGAGAGTGAAGGAAGCCAGGAATGTCATCTGAGAGGTTCACTTGAGATAAGCAAAAAGGGGTCTAAGGTGAGTCTTGTTCTGTAACTACAACACAGTGAAACACCCATCTCCAGCAGCCGATGTTACACAAAATAGATATGAAAGACGAATGGATCTGTTTATTAAACTGAGTGATTAGCATGTGGATTCAATAATGGTGAATGATCTCTAGTAACAGAAAAAGTTCCATAGTGAATGTAAATTTCCAGATCTTCTTGGAATATGAAAGAGAGCTGATTACTTTGATAGTCTAGATTTGTTTGGCTCCTGTCCCTTATTAGCAGGACTTTGCCCTCCCTAACCTTGCACTGATATTCTGATGAACTGTATGGTCAAATCAGTGTTGTTTGTATAACTTTGGAGTATATTTGATTTTCTTCTTTTCATTTTCCTATTTCCTTCATATTGTGAATCTCAATGTTTATTTTATTTAGGAACTTATTCATCTCTTTCTTTAACTCCTGTGATGATGAGGATTTCATCAATTGAGTCCACTGCTTTATTATCATATGTCCAAATTAATTTAAACTAAATTTTTGGTTTTGGGTCTCAATTTAGCAATTGTTTTGATTTGTATCTTCCTAAGTTAATGTTTTCATCGACTTTGCCATTGCATGACTTTAACCACTACCTGCTAGCCTAAAACCAATCCAGAATAAAAGGGAATAAAGGTTTGTACCATCCGATGTTTATTTTTGTGTCTGTACATTGTCTAAGCCCTTAATCACATGCTTAAATATATGCCTATTCAGGACAGCACTTAAGTATGTGCTTAAAGTTAACTATGTGTTTACATGCTGTCCTGAAGGGAAATGCTTTCCTGAGTCACAGCCTGGACAGGTGTCCATATCGCATAGCAGTTATCACAGTTGGTATTAAGTGGAAATCTCAGCAGAGTGGGAGCAAGAACTGAATGAGTAGGAGCTTCTTACCCCTAGAAGTATCTTCTTTAGAGGTGAAGCATATGAGCAGGTCAGTGTTGGAAAGTTTTAATTTCTTTTGTCTTTACAATACCTTTCTGTGGGTGGCCAAAGGCCATGAGTCTCTTGGACCTTTCACAAGCACTAAATTCATTTTAAAAATTAACAAAGCCACCTCAAAACTAAAACAGAACTTTGCCCTTGCCTTTGCCTGATCCTCTTTTTTTAGAACTGTAAATGATTCAATCTGGTCTCTGCAATCTCGCCTCTCTTTGCCACTGCAAATAATTCTACTTCCTTTATTTTCACAGTGGTTTAAATAGTTGAGGTGTTTTGTCATCTGGTTGATTCACTCCATATCCTCTCTCAGTGCTCAAAAATGAAACTTGCCAAGGTACTCCTTGGAAACTTTACGAAGTACTCCTGATCAGTGACCTATAGAGCAGTGATGATGACCCCATGAATTTCTACATTCATCTAAATATAGAACTCTCCACTCCATTTACCTTTTTTGCTTTTATACTTTATTTTCAACCTTGTTCATCATATATCTGTAGTAATCTTGAATAACTTGCTTTTAATGTTCATCAACAATAATAAAGGGAAAATTTTCAAAGCCACAAAGGGCAGTAAGGTACTAGTTGTCATTGAAAGTCAGTGGGAATGGGGGCTTTACTCCTATTTGTCTTTGACAATCTTCCCAAAATGTTTTGCTCTGATCTTTGAAACATTGCGAGAATTTCTTACTGGTGGAATTTTTTTAAATGAATGAATCTAGGAATCAGAACACTGGATATTAGCCCTAAAGTGGAACTTTGTGACCTATAGATTTTTTTTTTTAAAGTGTGGGTCAAATTCAGGTCCTATTCCCTGAGGCATAGACTTATTAATTCTAAGTACTGTTAATGTGGTCCCAAATTTTGGGGGACTTAGCCTCACTGGAGTCCACCATGCAAATTATTCTTTCCTTGTGTAGAAATAATCAACGAAAGATGTGGAATGGCCAAGTCAGTCACCACATGCAATAAAATGGGGGTATCCATGCCCTGTGCTTCTTTGATTTTGGAGAACCTAAACTGGAACACAACTATTTGCAGTGATATTCCTGACTTTTTTATGTATACAGCATTAATATTATATAATACATCAAACCATGCAGGAAATCTGTGACTGGGTGAAACTGGAGGCATTTTGACTTCTAGTCCAGTGGATGCTGAGTGAATTATCATGCTGATGTGTTTGGCCTTTGATGGAAGGAAGAGAGGGTGCTCACTATGTGACTGTAAATGTCCTGCCAGCCAGATTAATAAGTTGCACTGGGAACAATTTTGTAGATAACCACTTGTCTAATTTAAGTACAAGGTTCAGTCCTGTAATACTTGACAGGCAAAACTCCAATGGAGGTCAATGCCAGGGGCACTTGTGGACTGAGTCAATAATGAATAAAGAGAGAGGCTGGTAAGCCAAAAACACATTTACTAGTTTCCTTCAGATTTGCAGGAGAACCAGATTTGTGTATTTTCAATATTCTGCCATATACAATAATGAAAGAGGCAGGCAGGCATGGAAGAGGGATGCTGAGATGTGTACTTTACTCTGTGTTCTTGGCTGTGGGGAATACAGTAGAGAAGCTGCAACTCTTTCTTTGGAGGACTGATGGAATTTTTTCAGGAACAGACAGAAAAATAATATTGTTAGGATAGGTTAAATTTTGGGCATTTCAGCTTTGACAAATACTCTGTAATTTTACGATGCCTGCCACAAGGATAGGAAAGAAAGCATAGCAGCTAGGAGAAAAAAGCAAAACAAAACAAAAATAATGGAGGCTTCAAATGAAATGTTTGGGGAGGGAAATTAAAATAAAAGGCAGCCTCTACCAAACCAGTTCTGCAAGTTGTGAGGCTGCGTAGCGGGGCAGTCACCCTGCTCCAGCCCTGAGGAGGGCTGTGGCTGGGGGAGCCAATCAGCTAGGCTGATTGGAGAAGCAGCCACAGGTGGGCCACAGCTGGCCCTATAAAAGGCCAGTGAAGCCAGGAGCTGAGAGAACTCTCTGTCTAGCTCTTGAGGGAGGAGGACCTAACTGCCTAGGAGCTGAGGGTGCAGGCAACCAAGAAGGGCTGGGGAAAGGTGAGAGGAGCTGGGGAGCTCCCTCCTGGCAACTCCCCAGGCTGCAGGCCTTGGTAAAGGCCTACAAACCAGGTACTGGGGTTGCAGAGGCTGCAGCCCAGGGTAGGAAAAGGCAGCAGGTCCAAACCCCCTTTGCCGATGATAGATGTCTTATATGCTACAGTCTGCCCCAGTAAGCGGGGGCTAAATGGTGACTGGCAGTAGCCATATACTGAGGCAGGTGGGGATAGTGGGTAGGGGATTCCCCTGGGAGGGGAGACCCAGAGACTGTGGGGGTATTGCCAGGGGGCAGAATCAAAGGGAAAAGAGCACCGGGATCCAGGAGGTACATGGGGGCAGTGACAGGTAAGACACCGTCCAGCAGGGGGCGCTCTGGAGGCTGATGAGCTAATTCCCTGGATGACCAGCAGGAGATGCAGCAGAGGTGAGTCTCACATCGCTACAGGCTGCTAAAGCAAAAAAAAATGTCAGATGTTCCTAACAGAAAAGGCTACATTATGTTAGAAGGAAATGAATAGAAAGATGCATGAAAAGGCGATTTATGGAATTGCTGAAAGGTAGCACTGTACTGCCAGACCAGTAGTAACACATTACCAAATGTGCTACCTTTGTTTTCTTGTCTATCCATGAAGAGGCGAAAACCACTGTTCTAAAGTATCCAAATTTCTGATAATCCATGCAAGACTCCTTAAGTATGGAGATTTCTGGTAGATTTTGGGACATCCATAACAGAAAACCCATCATTTTAGCTCTTTCATCCTAGTGGTTGCATTCTGCACAGCCAGAAGTTCTCACTTGTAGAGAAGGATAGAAAAAAAAGTAATTATGTACATAACTTCTGCCAACTAATAAACTGGAAACAGAGTTGTAGTAGAAATGCTGAAGGCTTTCCCTTAAGCATCAAGAATAGTACAAACAACTCTTTGAATCTCTAAAAAGTTCATAATTAAGATTGCAAGATTGAATTCCATTGTATCCTGTTCCTCTCCTACAAAAGCATATGAAAATGACCTGGTCATGTCAACATTGTTGTTTTTATTGTTTTTGGTTCTTGCTCTTTGTACGGTACAGGGGTCACTTTGCATGCCACATTTTCCTGGATGGAAATCAACTGTGGCAGGAAGGCAGAAGGATAGACAAACAAAATTGTTTCTGTGTACTGCAAGACTCAATTAGGAAAACTGAATGTTAAATTGTTTTGTCTTTTCCCTTCTTGCTGCCAGGAATCTCTAATTAGAGCTTTTTTTTGTCTTCTCTCTCTATATGTAACCCACTTTAGATTGCAGAGGTGAGCTTTAAGTTCAGAGAACTTGTAGGATTTCCATGGCACATTATTGCACTTATGTGGAACTGTGCTATGTTTGAACTTGCTGGTGGAGTTGAAATGTATTTTCTACTTCCCAGATATCTGCTTTGAATGATCCTAATAGATAACTGCATGCTGGTATGGCTATAAATATCTCTACAGCAAGATTTCACCATCAGTTTATTCAGCAGAGTGGTGGTACACAAATTCAAACCATTCAGAATCACTCCAAACTTTGGGTGGGCACCTCTAAGTTTCTTTTTCTCCCTCAGAGTAACCTCCAATTTTCCCCATCGACAACATCAAACTCTTCCTTTTATTCTTGGTTATAAGACAAACTCACCATGTTGGATATTATATAATTCCAAATCATGTCTGCTTCCAAGCTATTCTTTTAGTAAGTCTGGATAATTAGTGTTCAGTAATTATGAATCTTGAGTCTGGGCTAGGACTAAGGATTTCACTGAAAAAATTTTTTTTTTTTTTGCAAAAACCTGATAAATCAGTAGCAGTCTGTAGATATTTGCTAGCAAGAAAGAAGTATCATGAATCAGAAATTTCACTGCCACCCTTAAAAGTGATACTTCTGGGAGTGAAGTGACAGCATTCAGACAGTGGGTTGCCATTTGGGAGGGCAAAGTTAAGAAAACAAAATACTTATTTTATTTAAAAAAAAATTTTCAGATGAATGTACATGTAGATTAATAGGTTCTTCTGAACATACCTAGAGGTATCCAATGTCTCTTAAACCAGGTAAACTGATAAACCATGATTATCAGTAAAACAGGAAATGTGTTGAGTTTTAGCTAGATATGACTTCATGGTCCAATTTCTTCTTTTTCTAAAGAGTGTAATATAAAGAGACTGATTTACAAAATTAGCTACATGCAACTGCCAGTGCAAAAATGTGCATCCAGCTCTGCACCAAATTTGTTTGTGCAAGTAACACAATTAGGTTAACTACATGAGAGTATGGAAGATTAGATGCTTCCTACCTTTTGTACATAATTACTCAATTTACATTGCAAATGACATGTACATTTGCAGGTACATTTTGCAAATATAACAGATAATGGTGAATTTTAGGCTGAAAGGTTGTCTATGCTGCAATCACGAGATGTAATTACAATTTGTGTAGACATACTCTTTCTAACTTTTATCTAGCTAGCTCAGGTACCAGAACCACAGCAGTCTGGGCTTCAGCGTGAGCTAATCACCCAAGCAATTATCCAGGATTCCTGGCATGCTTGTACAGCCCATGCTGCTGTGGTGTGACTGCTCCCTTACCTGAGCTAGTAGATTAAAGCTAGCTCAGGTATGTCTATGCAAGTGGAATTACACACTGAGATTCCTATGTAGACATATCCTGTGTAACATTAATTATGTTGTAGTTGCTAATTGTTCTCAATTCCTGTGTTTTTCTAACAATGGCATATGGTAGAAATTACATAGGGTCAAGTCCTGAAGCTCCTTAATTTGTGTGCTTTTACTCAATCTGTGCTCAAGCAAAAGTCCCATTGAAGTCAAATATGGGGAAATGTGGTCTAGTTTAAATTACTATAAGGTGGGAGCACCACTGGCTGAAAAAACACACTCAGAGTTGTTACCGATGGTTTGCTATCAAACCTGGTGGATATATGTAGTGAGGTCCCACAGTGCTCTGTCCTGGATCTGGTACTGTTTTTAGAATTTTTATTGATGACCTGGATGATAAAATGGAGAGTACACTTATAAAATTTGTAGATGACACTAAGCTGGGAGGGGTTGCAAGTACTTTGGAGGCCAGGATTAGACTTCAAAAAGACCTTGATAAATTGGAGAATTGGTCTGAAATCAACAAGATGAAATTTAATAAAGACAAGTGCAAAGTATGACACTTAGGAGAGAAAATCAAACACACAAGTACAAAATGGGAAATAACTGGCTAGAGAGTAGAACTACAGAAAAGGATATGTGGATTATACCGGATCACAAATTGAATATAAGGAAACAATGTGTTATGAAAAAGGCACACATGCTGGAGTGCATTGACAGGTGTTTTGGGACATGAGAGGTAAGTCACAGGAGGTAACTGTTTCACTCTACTTGCCACTGGTGGCACTGGCCTCAGCTAGAGTACTGAGTCCAGTTTTGGTCAACACACTTTAAGAAATATGTGGAGAAGATAAGTGTCCAGATGAGAGCAAAATAAATAAATAAATATATATATATATATATATATATATATATATATATATATATATATATATATATATATATATATATATATATATATATATATATATAAAAATATAAATGTTTAGAAAAACTATGAGGAAAGATTAAAAAACTAGGCATGTTTAGACTTCAGAAAAGACAAAGGAAGACCTGATAAGTTTTCAAATATTTTAAGTGCTGTTATATATAAAGAGGATGGTATGATCAATTGCTCTCCATGTCCACTGAAAGTAGGACAAGAAGTAATGGGCTTAATTTGCAGCAAGGGATATTTAGGTTAGATATTGGGGGGGGGGAAAAAACTTTCATTATAAGGATAGTTAAAGTACTGAAGTAGGTTACTGAGGGAGGCTGTGGAAATCCCATCATTGGAGGTTTTTAAGAATAGGTTAGATAAACACCTGTCAGGGATGATCTAGGTGTACTTGGTCCTGTGAACATGGAGGGATGACTTCTTGAGGTCCTTTCTAGCCTTACATTTCTACGCTTCTGCGTAAAGCATGTATAAAATATCACTGAATTAACACTTTTTTGAATGTTGATGTCTGTTTGCAAACTTGGTGTTTGAACAATTATGCAATAGTTGTAAAAATTATTTAATAAATGATAGAAGCACATGAGTAATTACTTTTAAAATTGCATTAATTTAATCTAGGTGAGTTGCTGAACCTTCATTTACAGTATTGCTGAATATGTTAACAGGCAATTAATAGCTGAAACCCAGAATAGGTCTTCTTTTCTTGTATGTGACTGTATTTAAAACAGAGACCAGGTGAGGTGCTCCTACAAAAGCTCTCAGGCACATTCCAAAATTCTGCAGTAGAGAAGAATCGCCAGAGACGTTTGTTACCACTACCAAATACAGTGATCACTCTGTAGACATTAAGAAATGGTCTCTTTTTGGATTGGAACAGAAAGTTTTTATAGTTAGTTTTGTATTTACAACAGGATATCCCATAAATGTGTTCTTTCCCACAACCTTTCGGGCTGTCTTCTTCAAGTATTAGTTCATCTGAATACAACTGTTTTTAAAAAGTTACAAATGTTACAAAGACTATTTCTGCTTCACATCAGAAAGTTATGCTGATGAGGGAAAACAAAAGTCAGTCCACTGGGATGGAGCAGTGGGGGTGTTGGCCTTTATGTTCTTGCCTGAACATTGTACATTATACATATGAGCAATTATTTGTTGGGGTTTCTTCATATTTTATTTATGCTACACTGAAATAGCATTTCTTTCCTCTCACCCCCTCCTACTCCTTAGAACAGAGGCTCTCAACTGGGAGGCAGGCACCCTTGGGGAGGCATTGGACTTCAAGGGGGGATTCACTGAGCCTTCTGATGGCTCTGTGGTTATGGTAGAAATGTATGTGGGCAAACGCCACTAAGTCAGGTTTGGCCTAGCTGTCCCTCTGTCATGACAGAGGGCTGGCCATGCCAAATCTGAATGAGTGGTGTTGCAACCTGCCACACCGGATTGCAGTGCCACTCAGGTTTGGTCCTGCTGCCCTAGGCAGAATCTGTTGCCCTAGGAAGCTGCCAAGTTTGCCTATACCTAGAGTGGGCCCTGTGAAGAGGCAAAAACTTCTGACTGGAGTATATACATATCACTGCCTTCTATGGGATGGAATTGGAATTGATCAACTGTAGGGCATAGACCTTCTATTAATAGCAGCAAATAGAGATTCTCCTTTAGTTCAAGTGGCAGAACCCTGTACTTTTGGAGCAGGAGGAAATGCTTTCTCGCTCAGCTGCAGCTGTGAAGTTTCAAATGGCCATGCTGTGTTACATAATGACAAATGCAAAATTTTGAGAGGCCATGGATTTGCTACAGTATCCTCCAGTACACCAGATAATGACACTTACAGACATGAAAGAAAGATCATCCAACAGGACAAAGTACTGTCACTAAATTGGCACTCCGCATTACCATCAATTCACTATGCTAAGGAACACTTGGAAAGCAAAAGGAAAACTAAAACTATTTTTATTTCCAATTATAAATATAGTAGTCATGCTTTATTTGAAACAAACAGAAGTAGCAACCGCAGAATTGTCCATCACATATGTATATTGTCTTGTTCATGATACTTTTAAAATAACACCGATTCATTTTCACCCCCTTATTGCAAATTTTCAGTTTGAATTATTGGAAAGACATGCTCTTTTAGGGTAGTGATCTGTAATTAAGTGTTTGTAAAATTTCCCACAGAAAGCCAGACTTTACAAGGACTTCTAATTTATCAATTTTAAATTTTTATTGGCTTAAATTTTGGTGTAATGTGTACAAGTTAACAGTATACATTAAATTACTTTTACTTAATAAATTTAGGGCAAAATTCTTTTCTGCATCTAAAACATACTTTTATTAATTATATTATTGTATATTTACTATAATATGATATTGAGGCAACAGCCAAGAATGTTGTATGCAAAATAAGGAGTATACTTACCCCTTGACTCAGACACAGACTGAGTAGAGAGATGCTCCTGGTGTGAAATCCTGCCCTATTGAAATCAATAAGATTTTGACTTCAAAGGGGGTGGGATTTCACTGCTGACATTTAAACACTTGAAAAATGTTACAAAGGCTCACTTTCTCAGACGGTGCAATCCAAGATAACAGCCAGAATGAGGTGTGCCATCACTTCAAAACTTTGCTGCTATGGTTGCAGTTAGTTGTTCCAGCATTCACTGATTTGGAAAAGGTTGTCCCCATTATTAATGTGAGTTAGGTTCTGTTTCACAGCAAATTTGCAGGAGAGGTTGATAATGCCACTTAGGGCTATGGACAAATTGGCTGTTCTATTCAAAGTCTTAAAACAGATATTCTACTGAGATGCTTAAGTCACTCAATAATACTTCTGGAGATGACTTTGGAAAGTTTTATGATTTCAAGTGCCATTAGACTGTGGAATTTAAAGGACTGATTGTAATGTTATATGCATAGGCATGCACTACCACATACCATGTACAAAGCTACTACTGTTATTACTCATAGTTGTGCATTAGTAGAGATTTCACGATATGTGGCAATGCCTACCCATATGTATGATATTAAAATCAAGTCTAGCACACGTGATTCTAGGATTTTTTGAGTTTTTTTTTTTTTTTTTAACTAAAGCATGGAATAAAATTCAGAGTTCTCAGGATCTTTCTGATGGTAAAGGCCATCTAACCCAATTTATGATTAAAAAAACTGAATTAAAAAAATTAAATTGGATTTTTATTTAAATACAGTTTTTAATTAAAATTATTTAAAATTAAATTTGAAATTGATAACATGTTAAGGCCTAAACTTATTATAGTCAATTCAAATAATTTACATTAATACAAAAGATAGTATTAAGCAGTACATGTTTACTGCTAAGTTTTAAAGAAAGTCACTGGCTAAGCACCTGGAACGAGAGTTTGTTAAAGTGCTTAAACCTGTTTTTGACAGTAGTAGCCTCTTCTGCAGCTGCAGAGAATATTTTATTCATTGCAGTTAATGTAAAGCTGCCAAGGCTTGTGTGAAGATACCCCTACTTCCACATGGGAAAAAGGGACATCATCTTCCTGGCTCTGTCTCCCTCCCATAATCCTACAATCATCCCATAGTGCTGAGATCTCCTTGAGAGATCCAGAGTGAGTAGAAGGAGACTGGTGGGCTAAGACCACCTTACCACACTGTGGCAATCGGTAGGAAATCCACTGTAAAAACCAGGAAAGCGTTAGGCTGTGGAGCTGCCCAATGCAGTGGAAACCTCTTTAAGAGGTGAGGGATGGTGGGGAGGCAGGGCATAGGGGATCAGGAGAGACCACAGAGACTCTAGCAAATCTCTTGAAATCCAGGAAGACTTCAGGGGATCTGTGGGTGTTGGGAGCTGTTCATTTCCCCTGCCCATTACTGAATTAAGTTACATCAATGTTAGTCCTACTCTGCACCAATGCAATACATCAGCATTAGGGGTTGCACTAGTGTAATTACACTGATGTAGTTATATTAGTGCAGTTTTTGTAATGTACAAAAGCCCATACTCTCCCCAATAATTATGCCATTGCATGCAGAACTCTTTGCAACATGACAACTCCCCTCTGTCTTTTAAACAATTTTCTTAATTATATTGACAGCAGTTCCATCAATCAGTTATATAACAGTTATTATCTCAAGTGAATTAAAGAAATTATAGTCCCAGTCTTGCCAAAGAGCAGAACCTGCCTGTGCTCTGTGACCCATGGCTGTGCAGCCATGTTGACTACTTTGTATCCTCATGTGTGGGGGGGCGGGGAACTCCTTCCCTCCCAGAGGCGGTGTTTGACTCTGCTGAATTCAACTGCCAGTCTGACAGTTGGGTGCTTGTGGATGAGGTTGGAGAAGGTACAGAGCATGTATAGCACCTCCATGACTCTTAGCTTGGGGCAGATTCCTCCCCTGTTGCAGATGGGGTGGCACAGCTCTGAAACACAAGTCAAACAAGGTGATGTGAAGGGATTGGGAACCCATTAGAATCACCGCATCCCCACGGTAATTAACTGGGGAGAGTACATGAAGAGGAGGGAGCCAACACACCCAGTTACAGAATTGCTCACTCTGTCAACCTTATTGTGAGTATAGTATTTGGTAGTTTTCTTAAAGCCACAACTACCAGATCCATGTGATTATTTGAGAATCCCAGCTTTCAGTTATAAAAGGAATGTTTCTAGCCCTCATGGTTACAGAGAAAAGCCTGGAAATGTTAGCCAAGTGAATGCTGAAGTGAAAACCCTCCACATGTATTTAAAAAAAATCATATGATTTCTAAGACAATCTCGTGATTTTTGAACACTTAAGTTTGGCAATTTGGAAATTACATCACCCTATAGAAAGTGGTTAAACACTACCTTGGTCCCCCTCTCACCTCTCTGCTGGATTTGCTGCAGCCCAAAGAGTCTAGTTACTGTACATATCTCCAGCCCGGTGGGGGTGGGAGACCTCACTTACAACAGTTCTCTGTCCTTGTGCAGCTCCACAGCTCATCCTTGTGGCCTAGTTTATCTTCCTCCCCACTTACACACCAGACCAATTGCCCCCAGCACAGTTTGAGCTGGTGAGCAGGTAATTCATATAGCTTTCAGGGAGCTACATTCCCTGTACAGCCATGTACAGCTGGCCCAATAATAACTTGCACGTATATATCACCTTTCATCTGAAAGGGGCCCCAAAGACTTTACCAAGGTTAACAGAAGGATGTACAAATGGACAAAATTGTAACCTTACAATCTGCCTGAGTAAGGATGGTGTGTAGCTGCATCACTCCAGGAGCAGACTGGAGAATGAGCTGTGACTCTGTCACAATTCATCCCATACTTCACCTTGGTTCTGGGAGGGAGTCTGTGCACCTGGATGTCTACTCTCTTTGACAAATTGGGGATGGATCCAGGGCTCCTCTCACTCACCCCTCCAGCCCCCTCCCATCCATTTGCTCCTAGTGAAAAATATGGGTAAGTAGCCTGTGCACTGCCAAATGCCCCCCTCTGACATGGCCAAGTCAAAATTTAAGCAAGACCAAACTAGGTATCAAGGTTGAGGGTAGAGCTTACACCTGTGTGGGTAATTAGACTAGATAGTTACAGCCCTTATTGAGACTCCTTGTTGAGTATGGCCCATAGTGATCATGTCACTCAATGCTGACATACAACCACCTATGAGGTGAACATAGCAGTGGTTTAACACGGCATAGAAACACTACACAACAGTTTAAGGCATGAAGTGAATAAGAATAGCATATCCAAATGAAAATGAATCGAGAATTTAACTAAGCAGACTATAATTACCCAAACTGGCATTTGGCCAGCACACTAGGTCAAATGGTCCAGCTCTTGCACAAAGATCTCTAATACCCTTTAAGATCTTGCCACAAGGCCTTTAATGACTATAGATAGTTAATACATAAATTTTACATCTGATCCAATGTAACATCTGTTATATATTCATTTCCATTTGTTGGCATTGGTACTTTGATGCTGTGTCTGAAGAGACTTTGAATTGGATTGTTAAAAGTTTGGGATACTTTGGGCACTATAGTTAAAACAGGTAAAATAACAGGTGGTCTTAGTGTGTCCCTTAAGTCACTCCTGAGTGAAGTTGGTTAGTTTAATGTAACACTGCACAGGTTATGTTCTGAAAGGGCAAAACCTTAAAGCCATAACATAAGCAGTCTAAGGGTATGTCTTCACTACCCTCAGCGATTGATCTAGCAGGGCTCGATTTATCACATCTAGTTTAGACATGATAAATCGACCCCCGAGCACTCTCCCATCTCCCACTCTCCTGTACTCCAGCTTGGCGACAGGTGCTGGCGGAGTCGACCGGGGAGCGGCAGCAGTCGAAGACACCATGGTAAATCGATCTAAGTACGTCGACTTCAGCTACATTATTCACGTAGCTGAAGTTGCATAACTTGGATCGATTTCTCCCGGCCCCTCCAATGTAGACCAGGCCTCAGTGACTTACTGATGTAAGTAAGGGTTATAGGACCAGGTGCTAGGATTCTATGGAATTTTGCATTGATATGAGCATGCAATATCAACTGGGATTACACACACTTAGAGAGGTGTAAGAATGGATGATTGTGTGTTGTGTAGATACTCAAGAAATCAATATAGTCAGCTCAAATTTCTAAAATGTGTAATCAAGATAATACAAAATTCATATAATGATAATGAGCTACTGAAAAGGTAGCAGATGATATATTCTTAATCTTAGTACAACTATAATACCCCTTGTGTTCAGCAAGATGATGAGATCATTGGGATACGAAAGGCAATGCAAATAGTTCAGGTTCAGACCGGATTGGTTTTGAGAGTTTATAATTCAAAAGGAAATGTTAATACAGTACTTTTTTAACTTTTAGCTACAGTGTTAATAATTCTAATAGTTGGTTTTGCCTGTAGAAATAAAATGAATGGATTCCATTTCAAGCATAGTGTTAATTATAAAGAAAGATGGACTGTAGACTTTTGACATTTGGAGCAAGCTCACTGTCCTGTACCCTTGTGCATATTTTTAATCTCCTAATTGTAAAATGTAAGATACCAGAGCTCTGGAAACAGATACCAGTTAGCACTTTTCATAAATACATTGTAAGAAATCATCTCTGTAATGAAATAGAATGTTATTTCTTTGTAGACAGTTAACTGGTGTTGGAAAAAATCTGATTTTGTCTCATCACTTAATATAGTTATATTAGTACATGGAAGACAACTGTAGTACAATAGATGACTGTTAATATGTTGAGGTTCTTATCTATTAACTTGTCTTGTAAAGTCTTAGAGTTTTATTTGTAAGCCAATTATATTTCGGCATTTCAGATTTAGACAATGATTTGTAATAGGCTTTAAATCAAAAGTGGTTAAAATCTGTTTTGGATTACAATGCTGGATGTTTTGGCTGACAACTTTAGGTCTTTATGTGGACTTCTACTGTTGTCTTTCTTTAAGATAACAGAGAACTTGTTTGATATATACTGTAAAATGCAGCGTGGAAGATTCTGAATCTCCTGTAGTTAAGCAATTTATATCTGCAATTTCCCTTGATTATGGTGACACTTTCTGTTACTGGCTTTTCACTCAGAATTTTCAGGAATTGTAGACTTTGGCATCAGACTCTGGCATATTAATCAACTCTCTAGCTTATTGCACCACCCTCGAGCACCTTGTAAACGAAATGACATAATTCTAGGGGTTTTATCTGTTGGTCTGAAATACAGGCAGCACATAATAAAGTTATTGTACCTAGGAATTTTCATTGCATGGGAAGGAAAAGTAAGTATTTCATATTAACAAATGAATGCCCATGAAATGCATTTTACTTGCTAATCTTTCTTCTGTCTCTATATACTAAATAGTGCTCAATAAATATTGATTCCGTGATCCAACTATGCCCGAAGAGAGCTAAATTCATTAATCTGCCTCCCTAGGGTACAATGGGGAAGAAATGAAATACAAACGCTTGGCGGTTGTTGCATGCACTCTGCAGGGAGTTTATCAAAGGCACTCACGGCCCTGATATCTGCTCGCCACCAGCCTGCGTGTTACCCTTGACCACCCCGCGGAATAACGCTTGCACAAGCAACGGAGATGGACCGAGTGTAATGATAACCCCCCCGCCCCATCCCCTTCCCCCAAGGCGCGCGCGCTGGCTCGGGGTCCCAGCCGGGGCCGTACCAGCCCGTGCTGCTACTTTTGGCTTTGGCTGAGAAGTGCCTGGCTCGGTGGCCGGACCCCGGCCGGGGCAGAGCCCTCTCACCTATAATGATGGCACAGGCGCTGACCAGCCCGATCTCCTTCTTCAGAGTCACTCGCTCGGAGCTGCTGCCGCTCCCGGGGGCGCGGGGCGGCGCTGCGGGCGGCTGGGCTGCGATGCTCTTCCGGAGGGCCTGGGGCTGAGTCTCCCCAGCCATCGCTCCCCCGCTCCTGGACCCGTCCCCTCTGCCCCGCTCAGCCGGAGAGCCGCCGGAGAGCTCGCCGGGGGCCGGCGCATGCGCCGCTGCTGCGGGCGCTGAAGTGATGAGGAGCGGGGGCAGCGGCTGCTGGGTGCGCCGCTCTGGCTCGCGGGGCCACTGCGGGGCTGCCCCCCACGCAGCAGCGCTGCCGCCGGGGCAGCCCAACGGGACAATCCGCCCCTTTCGCTTCTGCCCATGCTCAATAACCCGCAGACCGGCCCGGGGGCACGCGGCGAGGGGTGTGCACGTGCCCGCTAGGAGAGCGAAGCTGCTGCCCCTGCTCGCCCTTTGCGCAGAGCTTGAGTCTTTTCTGCCTCGGAGCGGTCGGGCAGCCGCACCGGGGGACGGGGTGGGGGGAGATCGAGAAGCCGAGCAGGGGCGCGACAGCCAAAACGACAGGTGGCTTTACAATGCTGATCCGGATTTAAACTAGTGCAACAGAAAACACTCGGACTATCAAAACCACCCCGAACTGTCTGTGCGCGCTGGCAGAGCTTCCCCAGTACTGTGATTAATTGCTCTGGAGCTAGACAACCTGGGTGGTGCAGCATCTGCAAGGAACCTCCCTCCCTTTGGGATTTGTCGTGGTCCTGATGCTGGTGATATCCTGGTGTGTTCCCAGGACCTTCTTATTCTATCAACAGATTGCCCAAGACATGTCATACCTCTCTCGCTTCTGAGTGTCTTTCAAATCAGGTTTTGATTCAAAATTTTCTTTAAACCATTTTTGTTTGTTTGGCTGGTTGTTTTAGGCTTGCTTTTTCTAACAGAACTTACTAATGTCAACAGTTTTCTTATTAATGTTTCAGAGTGGTAGCCCTGTTAGTTTGTATCAGCAAAAACAACGAGGAGTCCTTGCGGCACTTTATAGCCTAACAAATTTATATGGGCATAAGCTTTCGTGGGCTAAAACCCACTTCATCAGATGCACAGAGTGGAAAATACAGTAGAGAGGTATAAATACACCAGGTATGAAAAGATGGGAGTTGCTTTATGTGAGTATCAGCAGGGGGAAAATTATTCCCTGGATCACTACAAAAACTAATTTCCCCCTGTTGATACTCACACCTTCTTTTCAACTCTTTGAAATAGGCCTCCTTGATTACACTGAATACATTAGCACTACAAAAGTGATTTTTCTTCCCTTCTTGTCAACTGTTGAAAATACCGCGCTTCCATCTTAACTGAATTGGCTCCTTAGCACTGACCCCCACCCCCCACTTGGTAAGGCAACTCTCATCTTTTCATATGCTGTGTATTTATACCTCTCTACTGTATTTTCCACTCTGCATCTGATGAAGTGGGTTTTAGCCCATGAAAGTTATGCCTAAATAAATTTGTTAGTCTCTAAGGTGCCACAGGGACTCCTCTTATTAATGTTAATAGCTATAGAAATGCTTTGCCAGTTCCTTCAAAGTTTTTGCAAAAACCAATAAACATATTATATTGCACATTAGAAGAATAAACTAACATGATTTTAGGTTTATTTCTGAATAATTGTCTTTGGCCACAATCTTGCCTTAATAAATGATATAAGTATAAATGAGTAGTCTGGAGTAATTTTCCATCAGCATTTTCTGGGGCTGTCTTTAAAGGGAGGATTGAAGAAGTCAGTGCTTTTCTGTTAACTTCAGCTACTTGTTTGATGCAAGAGATTAGTAAACTATGGCAGATGATGTTAAATCCCAGGAGACATCTAGTAATATGATGGGTGACCTTCCTCCCCCATTTTTGGCCAGGAGGAGGTTATCCATTACAGGGACCAATGCCATGTCCTGACATGAAGCCTGACTGGGAGGGGTTCTGGTATGTTAGCAGGGTATAGTTTGAAATGCTGCTTTCTTTGTGTTTAGATTATCTTGTTTAAGAATGGGAAGTTAGTTGGCAAGGTTCATAGGACTTGTTAGCCTGAGACCATTAAGATTAGGTTTTACTTCACAGAAGATGGACTATCTGCAGTATCCTCCCCCCACCCTCCGCACCTATCAATGGTGTTTTAGTGTGGCTAAGACACAGGGAGGTTAAGGTTGCAAACAACAAAATGGTGTTTATTGAGATACACAACAACAAACTAGGACTCTCTGCAACTAAAATAACACAAAGAATAACTGCTCAGTTATTAACACAGATGATGGAAATGGGGACGAACCCCAGAGCCCAAACCTTTGTACAGTGGGGTATTACAGAAATAACAGAGAAGGACTATACCATGTCTTGCAGACATTGGACAGGAGAACAGGAACAGGAACACAGACGGGAACCAGGTCCTCAGGGACAGGTGTCAGGAATGGGAACACAACAGGAATTGGACCTCAGGATCTTTGATGCCAGGTAAGTAGATCTTCAGTATGGTGCCTTCTGTTTTCTATTCTCGATTTCATCATCCTGTGTGCTGAATGCGGACACTATATCCGTGATGATGGAACAGGTGAGTGGAGGTAAGTCAAGGGAACCTTGGTAGGTGTTGCTGGTTCACCTCAAGTTCTATTCCCTCAGGGTTCTAGCTAACAGCAAGGCTGGTACTCTGTGGGAGGGCTTCTATGCCTCATTGGGATGACCTGCTTTCATAGCATCCAGAGACACCAGGCGCCCCTCAGAGGGTGAACACTCCTTTATATGCATTGTCCATTGCTAGGCAGATTTTACTGCCATGAGACACTTCCTTTCCTGTCTTTTCCTTGCTTTGGCGCCAAACTCGAAAAGAGGGCCAAAAAGCTGAAGTAGAAGGGGTGCCAAGATGGAGGACAGGTTGTCCTTTTACCAATCCAAAATGACAACTGTGTACACTTAATAAATTGAACCTTTCCTAACCAACAGGCCCAGAGATTGCTTCTTTAGTATTGGTTGGCCTATTGTGTGATTTAAGGTGATTGTTAGGTATCCTTACTCAAATGTGATATTGACAATCTCAGGCAATAAGGGCCCAAATTAACATTGAGCATATTTCGCTAACCAGAAAGAGTGACCTATGAAGAAGGATGGCTTTGACACGAGGCCTGGATTCAGTTTTTACTTCTGCCACAGACATCCTATGTGACCTTGGTCAAGTTACTTAATTCTCTTTGTCCCAATTTCCCAACTGTAAAATGGTTATCATAGTATTTTTACCTCCCAAAGGATGTTAAATACATTAATGCTCAGTACTGGGGTCTGGTGCTACCCAGATAGTTAGTTATGGTGACTCAAATGTCCTATAATACTTCAAGTATCTCTTGCTGTGTGAATGGACTTAATTCACTGAACATTAGTGGACTCGCTGGTGAGTGTGTATTACAGGTCTCCCTCTGTGCCTGATCCACAGAGGATATGAGTCTGTAACAGCCCAGCTATGGAAGCTTGGCTCTTTAGCTCAAGCTGGTTTTAGTTCTGAGGTTCCTCAGTTCAGTCCTAGGTTTGCTGGCCAAGATAATGGCCATCATATTAACAGTTCTGAGGTTGGTGCGTGGATGCTGTTGGCCTGAGATGAGTGATACAAGTGATCTACTTTGTGAAGTAGGTGGACAGTTCTTTACAATAAGCTATGCTGGCTTCTTGGATTTAGGTATGAAAGGGACTTGGCATCAATCAAAATGGCATAGTCCAAAAATTCCAGGTGAGCATCAGTGGCAAAAGAAACAGATCTCAGAATGTATCAGCTGTGGAGTGTGACAGGAACTTTTTGTGTTCAACTTGATCTGATTTTTCTTGAAATTTACACTGTAAGGTTGGTCTGACAAATAAGAAATCATTTCAGGCCGTCAGTGGACTATTACCACTGAAGGCAATAGAGTAATTGTAAATGATTTTACTTTACTTTTTAAAGCAGTTTTATTCTGCTGCTATCATACATGGAAGATATCATATTGGTTTTCAAAGGTCATGTTTTATTCTAAAATTGATCTATCACTCTGTAGAGGTGTAGTTTCTGAATGAATTGCTAAAGGAAAGATTGTTAAAATGTACCTTGAGTATCTCTATCATGACGGGGCAAGGTCAGATGGCTATAGAAAAGTAGTGGGAGATAGATATATTAGCTCCAGGCTAAACAAATCCCTGGTACCAGGTTAAGTGAAATGGCAGCTGCTCCAGGTCAATTAAGACAGCTGGGGCCAATTAAGAACTTTCCAGAAGGCAGGGAGAATGCTATGTTGATTGGGATACCTGAAGCCAATCAGGTGCTGGCTGAAACTAGTTAAAAGCCTCCCAGTCAGTCAGGTGGGGGTACATGTCAGGAGCTGTGGGAAGAAGTTGCGCGGTTGGAGAGGCTGAGTAGTACACACCATATCAGGCACAAGGAAGGAGGCTGTGAGGTAAGGGTGAAGTGGAGCTTGAGGAAGTGAGGGCTGCTGTGGGGGAAGTAGCCCAGGGAATTGTACATATCATGTTTCTAAAAGGTCAGCTACCATAGCTGATACTATTAGGGTCCCTGGGCTGGAGTCCGGAGTAGAGAGTGGGCCTGGGCTCCCCGCCCCCACCTTTGCCCCCTGTTTAATCACTGAGACTAGGAGACAACAGAGACTGTGCAAGGAAGGATAACTTCTCCTCATCTCCCTCGCTGGCTTATGATGAAAATGGCTCAGTAGACTGTGACCCTTGTCTTTAGAGAGAGAAGGGTTACGTGGAGGGTCACAGTGAGCCTCTGAGGCTAGCGAAATCCGCCAGGAAACGCGGGACCCACCGAGGCAAGGACAGAGCTTTGTCACACTGTTTACTGAATTATTAGGGTGTATTATAATAAGATTTTTACAAACACAATTTCCCAGTGAAGTATGTAGGTAAGTAGAACTATCCTTATTTCTCAGATGAGAGAACTGAAGAATAGTGATGAAGATCTGAAATATTCAAAAATAGCCTCTTATTTTGGTTGCCTAACCTATGATATAGTATTCAGAGTTTCTGAATACCTGCACCTCCCACTGATTGCAGTTGAAGAGGTGAGTGCTCAGCACTCTGAATATCAGGCCTCAAGTATCTAGAGTTGCCCAACATTAAAGGGCACTTTTTGACTATTTTGGCTTAAGTGACTTGCTCAAGGCCCAAGGAAGTCAGCAGCCAAGGTGGAACTAGAATTAAGAAGTTCCTGGCTCTCAGTCCTATGCACAGATGACTAGACTAAGCCTTAGTGACAAACTTGTCCTCTTTTCCACCACAGTCTATCCCTTCCCAAGTGAGGAGAGTGTTTAAAAAAGACTGAACTCCATAGAGCTAAGAAGGAAAAGAAAAAATGTCTAAACTCACTGGAACCAAGTTGAACGGAGTAATTTAAAACAAACTGAGGGAGGAGGTTAAGGGATGGCACTGAGTTATGGAAGATATTTCACAGAACAGCAAGGACAAACAGTCCTCTGAAGTCGAGGCACGCTCACTGTTTGAAGAGAATAAAAAAACAAATTTAAGGCTAGTGAATTACTGAACCTTCTTAGTTTTAAAAGTATTTTCAAAGTAATTGTATTTTAAAATATATTTCAGTGCCTATTTCAAGTCAATCACATTAGACCAATATTGATTGTTAAATAGACCACTGTTAAATGACTTTCAAAGGGATATGGGCTCCTAACTCACTTTGAGTGTGTGTGTGTGCATTGCAAAAAAAGGCCTCTGGCAGCAAGTCTCAGAGCCCGGGTCAACTGACTGGGGCTCGTGCTCCGTGGCTAAAATTATTCATGTAGACATTTGGGTTTGGATGTAGCCTGGGCTCTGAGACCCATCTGACTCACTTGCATTCAGAGCCTGGGCTCCAGCCCAAGCCCAAATGTCTACACTGCTATTTTTAGCCCTTTAGCATGAGCCCAACACGCCCATGTCACTTGACCCGGGCTCTGAGACTCGCTGCCATGGTTCTTTTTCTGCAGTGTTGACATACCCTTAGGCTCTTTTGAAAAATTTACTCTTTACCTTAACATTTCCAGGGTATTTGGAATAATTCATGTTGCATTGCATCACACAAAGCAATAGGGATTAACATGATTTTGTGCCATCTGTATATTGACTGAAATAAATGAAGTTGTCCTTGCACCATGGAAATTTATAGATATGACAGTTTGTTAATTACAAAACTAATTTTGAGTAATTGGATATATTTCCAGCAAAGAATAAAAATAATGTAGGGTGATACTTTCAAAAGTTTCTAAATGACTTTTTGAAATGTTGCCCATAATTCTTTTTGTGTTCAATGTGTCTGCTCATCTGACCAATAGCCCTCTCTAATAAAACATTTTTCATGGAGTTAAGGTATTCCAAGAACCTAATGAAATGTAAGATCAACTAACCTTGAAGAACAACCAAAAAGTCCACTAAATGCATAGTTGTTTAGAAAGATATTTTGCTCAGTCTATAGCATGATAAAAGATTTTTTTTAAGATATTGTTTTAATGATACCTTACATCAGTCAGCTTGATAGATAGATAGATTGCTTGGGGATACATATTGGAGAAATTGTGGTGAAAGAGGAGATTTTTTTTATATATGTGGTAGACATGTCAAGTCATTATAGAATACTGTAATGCAATTTGTAGCCAAATATAATAAATTGTTGGGTACTTATTATCAAATTATCCTTTGGTAATCCTTCTGGGGCTTTCCTTTTGGTCACACAAAAGGAAATTAAGAATTAATCTATCATCTGATAGTACTGTAGCACCTAAGGTACTGATAGCCTGTCACTGAAAAAGCAAAAATAATCCAACTATGGGAGGTTGTTATTATGGAAAAATTTAACACACCTGTTATTTAACACACCCATTTAGCCAGCAAAAAAGGAGGACAAACAGAAACTTAAATATGTAGTTCAGTTTTATTCAATACAAAGAGCATTCACCTGCAAAAAAACAAAAACAACAAAATAACTCAAAACCCCAAACCAGCACAACTGTCTGTTTTTTTTTTAAATTAACATTTGATAGACATAACTGGTCTGTTAAATATGTGTAATCAGAGATTTCATTCAATTTAATAAAATCAATAGAAATGACATGCCACAAGATGTTGTAATGATTCTCACTCTGTAATATAACACCTTGCTAAAAAGAGAGATCTAATGAGTATTTTTTTGTATAAGGTTTCCTTACATAAAAGTTCACTGTTGTAATGATTGTTTTGTTTCTCATATTTACATGGTCCGTATTTGTAAACCTGTTCAAACTTCCTAAACAAACAGTGTGTGTGTGCACAAACACACACAAATAAATAAATAACAAAACAACAAAAAGAAAAAATACATTGCATTGAGTTTCTGCTTTTGCTGTGGTAGAATTTTGGGTTTACTTTGTGGTTTTGTATAGTGAATAAAAATCTTGTTCAGCACTCTTGTGCTGATTACTGTGGAATATAGTGCACTGTTAGGTTAAAAAGTGAATATTTTACACTCCATGGAATCAGGTAAACTTCTCTAGAGCTGGTTTGCGAAAGCAGCATGAATGTGTGTTCTGTATTCTGGCCAGTTCAGGCCGGTCTTTACCAGATGTATATTGATAAGTGTGTGGACTTCACTCTCTGATCTATAGAACCTGCCCCAGAATCCCTCTTGATGGCTTTCATGATGCTGCATGGATTTTTTTTTTTATTTTTTGTGCTCAGTATTTTATTAGAAATAAGAAACCAAAGTAATGAAAAAAATAACACTGCCCCAGGAGGACTTGTTAGGCAACCAATAAGCAATTAACAACTGGAACAGGAGGAGGACCTGAACAGTAGTCTAAACTTCCTTACTAGCTCCCCTAGCAGTTCAGTATGTACCATAAGTGAAACCAGAAGGATGACAGAATGGAACCCTGCATAAGAGAGCCCTTAGGTCAGAGTATCCATTGAAGCACTAGGACGGGCTGCCCATTACTAAAGGCTGCCACTGTGATGGAATGTCCATCGCACACCAGAATTGAGGGGGTTAAGGTACGTGGTGGGCCAATTAACTCTCCATTCTACACCTGGGGGAGGAGCCAGGGAGCAGAGACTGATTAAATGAGACTCAGCTGGACAGGAACAGGAGGGGCTTGTGTAAAGCCCAGGAGCTGAGAGCATCTGAGGGCTGCAAGGAAGTAGTCTGCAGTTACTCCCAGGGTGCAGGAAGGCATGTTTGGGCCTACAGTCCCTTCCTAGAGGATGGAGTTTGGGCTTGCAAACCCAGAGAAGGAGGAGAGCTAGAAAGGTAGCCTTTTGCTCAGGGTAAAGGTAGCAAGGGATGGGGTAGGACAGACCTGCTAATGGGAAGGCCCCTGAACTGGAACTGGAGTAAAAGGCAAGCCTGGGTTCCCCTACCAGCCACTGGGGAAGTGGTGCGGACCCCAAAGCAGAGAGCAGACTACCTGGGACAGTTGGCCTTGGAAGACTTTGATATGCTGGAAGGGGGAGAATAGTGACCTGGCTGGAGGACTAAGCCACAAATAGAAAGCTGCAGATCCTCGAGCGAGAGGGGCCACAGAGTGAGAGAAGATGATGGATGGGGAGACCACCAGAGGAGGGCGCAACACCTGGAGGAAGCTAATCCCCAAAGCCACCAGGAAGAGGCACCCGAGCAGTGAGTGAACCCCATGACCCTCCCGCAGTTTAAGGGGAAGAGCCACCAGATCCAGGCATTAACTAATTTGGGGGGACAACAAATAAAAAAACAGGGATGGGAGTGTGAAGGTCACATGGATAGAATCAGGGATCCACAGGGGGACACTGAACAAAGAACCCTGAACAGCTGTTACTGCTCCTCGAAGGCATCCAGGGAGGCATTTGTCACAGCCCAGAGGAACTCTGCCCAGAGAGGTGACTTCAAGAGGGATCAGAATTAGGCCCCACAGTCACAGAGAGTTCTCCCCCACCCTCCACGCCCTGTCCAGTTTCCTCCTACTGGTATGTGAATGGCCACCTTGGAGGAGGAGGTTGATGGAGGTTTCACAACTTTGCAGGGCCACAGGGGGGTATGTGTAGATCAGGAGGTGTGGTTAAAGGTACAGCAAGAACCTCAGGAGCAGGTTCTGGAGGAGCCACAAGAGGGGCTGTAATCTGGCATATCCAGAATATGCGCCATCGTCTCGATCTTGCTGCAGAAGGGACAGGTGTCAGGGGAGGTCATGGACCACATCATGTGCATGCCTGTGCTCACAGCTCCATGAAGGAACCACCAACTCATATCCCTGATGGGCTGTGAGACCAGAGTGGAATGTAGATTGGCCCATCAGGGTACTTTGCCTTACTTGGGTGGTAAGCACAAGGTTATAAACACATGGTTTATACATCAGGTATATCAACAAAGTCTCATAATCAGTGGTACTAAAGGCTGCTAAAATCTAAAAGAATCAGCATGGACACCTGGTCTCTCACCATCACAATGAGAAGATCTTGTACCAATGACACCTGCAGAGTTTCCATACTGTACCCTATCTGAAAACCAGACTGACAGGGATCAGAGATCCCAGATGGACCTGCTTTGCTCAGACCACCTCAATCCCTTTTCCCTAAAAGGGAAAGCTAGATACAGGACAGTAATTGTGAAGACTGGCCGCACCGAGAGAGAGGTTTTTGAGGAAGGGCCCAACAACTGCTCCTTTGAGAGAAGCTGGCACGCTGCTTTGGGGAATCACAATAGGGATATTCTGCTCTCCTGCTGCTGGGCACAAAGCTTTCTGATGGGCACTTATGTGCAGTACAGGACAGGAAGTAGTTCATGATTGTAGGCAATAAACTTCTAAGTTTAGCTTTAATTACTAAGTAGTGTCAGTATTATAATAGGGTAGGCAACTCTATCAGAGCTAAAGTGGACTATCACACGCTTGTTTTAGAAGGCTGAGCTAAGAGTTACTATTACCTCTATGAAAAGGCTAGTTTTAGAACTTAAACTTGTATTTTGAAACTATTTTATTCTGCCAACTACAATAGGAAACAAAGTTTTTTGTCTAAATCCATTTTAGGACATTCATTAAGTGTGTCTTTTGACCTGTGTGTTCATAACAGTGATTTCCCTTTCTAAATTTTAGGAACATTTTCATCAGCCCTGAAGGAGCAGGCAGGTGGCAGATCATGCCATGAGCTTTTGATATGTACAGATCCATAGTGAAACACAAGAGTTGAAACAGTAGTGAGCCAGAAAACCTGTTGTAAAAGGCAGCAGTGACAAAGGATTACCCACACTAGCTGCCAAAAAAATGTTCTTTTTTTTTAGGCTGAGTGCCTGTGTGTTTCACTGCGTTTTCTGCATTAGGATGAAGTGCTTTTTGGTTGCTTTTTTATTTAGGTTGAATGTTATCTAGTGGTTAACAAAATTATGAAAAATGTGTAATTCAGAGGCATGTATATTTCTAATTAATAGTTTTCTAAGACAATTCTCAAGAACAAAGACTTCTTTTAAACTGCCTTGGTTCTGAACATACTGTATCTACTTGAATGACGAAATGTTAGTAAGCAAAAAAGCCAAAGTTCTTTGTATGAAGGCAATTGCTGCATAGCAACTGCACAGAGAGGATGCAATCAAGCTTGCATGTGTTCTCTTTTCTTGCTATTTTTGTCCTGATTTTATCAATTCTTTGAAACGTACAGAAAATATTAAAGATGTTGGTAACAGTTATTTCATTATTACATTCATTGGTACTTCTGATATTAAAAGCAAACAAATCAGTTTAATTATTGTACTTTAAGAAGAATATTTAGATTGAATTAAGCTTGTCACATGTGATGAAGTTGTGCCATAAAGTTTTAACATAGATATGAACACAAAATGTAAAAAATATGTCTGAGATGTCTGCAAGGGCAGAGTTAAGATACGTAGAGGGATATTTGTCAAGGTCAATAGGCCCAAATTTGAGCTGTTCCCCTCCCCCAATATTTATTTTCAAACTCCCTGTAGTTCTTTCTCTCTCTTTTTTCCTCTCAAAACAAATGCTTCACTGCTGTTTTCTTAATATTTTGTTTTGATCTCAGTATCCATGAGCAATCCTACAAAAACAGATGAGAATATACATATTGGAGGAAAAAATATTTGGTAAGGAAACATCATTCAGTTTCAAACTTCAAGGGACATTATACGCAAAAGTGAGAAAATAACTTTTTAAGCTTTTAAGTACTTTTAAGCAAAACAAGCAGGCATGTTCACTTAGCAATAGATCATTTGAGAGCCAGTATGATTCATGTCATGAAGTCATTCTTAACTGATAATGTTGTTGTTTTTTATCTTGACTACTTATTGAGAGTGAAATTTACCCTGGCGAGGAGGATGTTTGTAAGGATTGTCACACCGGTAAGCCACATGGATGGTCACTGCTAGAACTGGCTGTGCAGGCATTCCCTCTGCAAACCCTTCACAACATGTAAGTTGGATTAGCTGGCACAAGTGTGTATGTCTATACTGCAATTAGACACTCTTGTCTGGCCTGTGCCAGCAGGCTGGGGCTTGGGCTAAGGGGCTGTTTAATTGCTATGTAGACGGTTGGGCTCTGCCTGCAGCCTGAGTTCTGGGACCCTCCTATCTCGCAGAGTCCTAGAACCCATGCTCCAGCACAAGTCTGAACATGTTCAACACAATTAAACAGCCCCATAGCCTGAGCCCTGCAAGCTGGAGTCAGCTCAGTCGCAGATGTCTAATGGCCATATAGGCATACCCAGAGAGGCCAACACATAGACGATGTTTGGAGGTGAGCCACAGGAGGGGCTGTGGGATTCCATGACTGTACAAATCCCAATGGCCTTATCTTGTGTAATCAGTGCATAGTAGAAGCAGCTACAGCTGAGAAGGCTTGTCTAAAGCTCTTAGATTGAGAGGTGAATTTCAGTAGAGGGACAACATGAAGCCTTTTCCCTTAAAATAAAATTCAGGTAGACTTAGAGTAAATAGCATTGGCAACTTTCACAATTTACTTACAAGTATCACAATACTTTTGATCTTTTCTGTCGATCCTCAGCTCCTGGAGTCATGAGAATCTCAGCAATCATTTAAAAAAATAAGCCTTTGTGGTTGCGGAGAAAAGATTGAACACATGAACCCAATGGCTCAAAACAGCAGAAAGCAAATAAAAAGGACTCAACATTTTATTTTAAAATGTCATGATTTTTAAGCCAAACTTATTTTTGAATGCTTGATGTTGATAATACTGAGTAAAAGTAGATTGAAAAAAATTGATTTGCAATCACAGCTTCCTTAGAGTAGATGAATCTCTTTTAATGTTTGGAAAAACAACATATTTACACTTGGACCATGCAGTGATGCCACTAAAATGTCAGCATTTACCAACAGTTATCACACATGGTATCGGAGCACGCTCTAGTTTTCCTCAATGTTTAGGAAACAATTGTGTGGTGTCAGCTGGCAAATGTTCAGATGCTGATGTTCATAATTAACCCTCCCATCCCCCATCTCAATACCTACCATAATATTCCTAAAACTGTAAGGGGAAAATCCTGTTCCACCACTGGCCAGTCAGTGTAGTGAAATTGTGTGAAAAGTTTGTATGTCTCCTTAAAGATCATCATTGCTCATGGCAGTCCACTGCAGTTTGCTGGTTACATTTATAGTTAAATGGCTTGCCCTGGTTCATATGGGATTAAATTCAATCCACTACAGAAGGCCAGCGCAGTGCCTAAAATTAAGGGCTTTTGTGGCTTTGATGCTATTTAATGCCCCATGGCTAGTGCTCAGAATTCTTTTTATAATTTCAAGTTTAGCTCCTCAGTTATCAAATACTTGCTATAAACATCCAATTTTTAGCAAAATGTGCAAGGGAGTTTCAAATTACTAAACATCTTTTCTTAACCCTTTTCTTAAATGATGGAAATGTTCACTGGGTTTCAACAAAATACTTCCACACAAAACTGATAGTTTGTCTAGTCACTTTTCCCACCAAACACAGACAAAGCACCCCGAAAAAGGAGAAAAAAAGAATAGGTGCTTCTATATTTCAGTCAAGTTTTGATGAGTGACGATTGTTTTCTTTAGGCTGAAACTATAGCTATTTTCTTGGTCTGGCAGGGTCCCTGGTCCATCTTTGGTGAGTTTGGAAGGATGAGTTGGAGGCAAAATGCAGTTATAGGATAAAGTTTTCTTTTCCTTCCTGGTGGCAGCAACCAACGGAGACAGCATCAAATATACAAAATTCAGGATCATCTTGGGGGCATTAAAGATAGTGGGTAACATTTCTAAACAATAGATCTTAAAGAGGAAATGTAAAGTTTACAATTTAAGCTCTTACATTGTTAACAGAAAGTGAATGCAAAAACCTGCACTAATGCAAATACAGGCCAAGCTGCTGTCATTAAAGCACACATGAACATGTACACATGTCCTGCTTAAATATGCAAATAGCTGAATGCACATGTGCAAACTAAGATTGCATATTTCATGTATGATTCTCACCTATGTGCCCCTTTTCTCACTCTGCTTTTGTATTCCTAATGTGCCTATAATTATATTTTTTTAGGCACTGCAGTTATATGCACATGCAAACACCTACTTGTGTGAATCCTCTTGCAAACAACTGACAATAATGCACCTGTGGATATGTTATTTGTATATGCAAGTTTAGAGACGGCTAAGGAAATTTGAATTTTGGATTTAAAAAAGTGGTAGCTCTGAAACCCATACCAGATGACTTCAAGGGCTAGATTCACACATTAAAATAGATTTTGGTACGCAGAAAGCTGATTTTATAACTGAATGCAGCTGAAAGATGTTTTGGAATAGTGTCTGGAAATGAACCTCTAAAATATCTCCTAATACTAATCTTGATATTCAATATCAAACGCTTTATGGCTCTTAATTACTACGCCAAAAACTATATAAAATGGGAAATATTAAAACTAGTGAATGCTGGAGGAGGAAGAGCTCTATATCTGACATTTTAAAAAATGTAGGGTAGAACTGTCTTGGCAGCTATTAATGAAACTAACAGGGCTGGGTTTGGGTATCCCTATGAATTCATAGAACCATAGTATCATTGAAATGTAGGGCTTGAAGGGACTTTGAGAAGTCATCAAGTCCAGCCCCCTGCACTGAGGCAGGACCAAGTAAACAGAGACCATCCCTGACCAGTATCTGTCCAACCTGTTAAAAACCTCCAATGATGGGGATTCCACAACCTTCCTCGATAACCTATTCCAGTACTTAACTATCCTTAAAATTAGAAAAAAGAAAAGGAGTACTTGTGGCACTTTAGAGACTAACAAATTTATTAGAGCATAAGCTTTCGTGAGCTACAGCTCACTTCATTTGCATTTGGTGGAAAAAACAGCGGGGAGATTGATATACACACACAGAGAACATGAAACAATGGGTTTATCATACACACGGTAAGGAGAGTGATCACTTAAGATAAGCCATCACCAGCAGCAGGGGGGGGAAAGGAGGAAAATCTTTCATGGTGACAAGCAAGGTAGGCTATTTCCAGCAGTTAACAAGAATATCTGAGGAACAGTGGGGGGTGGGGTGGGGGGGAGAAATAGTTTTACTTTGTGTAATGACTCATCCATTCCCAGTCTCTATTCAAGCCTAAGTTAATTGTATCCAGTTTGCAAATTAATTCCAATTCAGCAGTCTCTCTTGGAGTCTGTTTTTGAAGCTTTTTTGTTGAAGGATAGCCACTCTTAGGTCTGTGATCGAGTGACCAGAGAGATTGAAGTGTTCTCCAACTGGTTTTTGAATGTTATAATTCTTGACGTCTGATTTGTGTCCATTCATTCTTTTACGTAGAGACTGTCCAGTTTGGCCAATGTACATGGCAGAGGGGCATTGCTGGCACATGATGGCATATATCACATTGGTAGATGCGCAGGTGAACGAGCCTCTGATAGTGTGACTGATGTGATTAGGCCCTATGATGGTATCCCCTGAATAGATATGTGGACAGAGTTGGCAACGGGCTTTGTTGCAAGGATAGGTTCCTGGATTAGTGGTTCTGTTGTGTGGTGTGTGGTTGCTGGTGAGTATTTGCTTCAGATTGGGGGGCTGTCTGTAAGCAAGGACTGGCCTGTCTCCCAAGATCTATGAGAGTGATGGGTGGTCCTTCAGGATAGGTTGTAGATCCTTGATGATGCGTTGGAGAGGTTTTAGTTGGGGGCTGAAGGTGATGGCTAGTGGCGTTCTGTTATTTTCTTTGTTGGGCCTGTCCTGTAGTAGGTGACTTCTGGGTACTCTTCTGGCTCTGTCAATCTGTTTCGTCACTTCAGCAGGTGGGTATTGTAGTTGTAGGAATGCATGATAGAGATCTTGTAGGTGTTTGTCTCTGTCTGAGGGGTTGGAGCAAATGCGGTTATATCGTAGAGTTTGGCTGTAGACAATGGATCGAGTGGTATGATCTGGATGAAAGCTAGAGGCATGTAGGTAGGAATAGCTGTCAGTAGGTTTCCGATATAGGGTGGTGTTTATGTGACCATCGCTTATTAGCACCGTAGTGTCCAGGAAGTGGATCTCTTGTGTGGACTGGTCCAGGCTGAGGTTGATGGTGGGATGGAAATTGTTGAAATCATGGTGGAATTCCTCTAGAGCTTCTTTTCCATGGGTCCAGATGATGAAGATGTCATCAATGTAGCGCAAGTAGAGTAGGGGCATTAGGGGACGAGAGCTGAGGAAGCGTTGTTCTAAGTCAGCCATAAAAATGTTGGCATACTGTGGGGCCATGCGGGTACCCATCGCAGTGCCGCTGATTTGAAGGTATACATGGTCACCAAATGTGAAATAGTTATGGGTGAGGACAAAGTCACAAAGTTCAGTCACCAGGTTAGCCGTGACAGTATCGGGGATACTGTTCCTGACGGCTTGTAGTCCATCTTTGTGTGGAATGTTGGTGTAGAGGGCTTCTACATCCATAGTGGCTAGGATGGTGTTTTTAGGAAGATCACCAATGGACTGTAGTTTCCTCAGGAAGTTAGTGGTGTCTCGAAGATAGCTGGGAGTGATGGTAACGTAGGGCCTGAGGAGGGAGTCTACATAGCCAGACAATCCTGCTGTCAGGGTGCCAATGCCTGAGATGATGGGGCGTCCAGGATTTCCAGGTTTATGGATCTTGGGTAGCAGATAGAATACCCCAGGTCGGGGTTCTAGGGGTGAGTCTGTGCGGATTTGTTCTTGTGCTTTTTCAGGGAGTTTCTTGAGCAAATGCTGTCGTTTTCTTTTGGTAAATCTCAGTGGGATCAGAGGGTAATGGCTTGTAGAAAGTGGTGTTGGAGAGCTGCCTAGTAGCCTCTTGTTCATACTCCGACCTATTCATGATGACGACCACCATCAACCTCAGCCTGGACCAGTCCACACAAGAGATCCAATTCGCTTTTTTGCGAGTACAGACTAACACGGCTGCTACTCTGAAACCTAAAATTAGAAATTTTTCCTAATATCTAACCTAAATCTCCCTTGCAGCTGATTAAGCCCATTACTTCTTGTCCTACCTTCAGTGGACATGGAAAACAATTGATCACCATCCTCTTTATAACAACCCTTAACATATTTGAAAATGTTCAGGTTCTTCTTCTTCTCTCAAGACTAAACGTGCCCAGGTTTTTTAATCTTTCCTCATAAGTTATGTGTTCTCCTTTGTTTTTATTGCTGTCCTGTGGATTCTGTCCAATTTGTTCACATCTTTCCTAAAATGTGGTGCCCAGAATTGGACACAGTATTCCTGCTGAGGCCTCACCAGTGCTGAGCAGAACGAGACATTTACCGCCCTTATTTTACACACAACACTCCTGTTAGTACATCCAGAATTGTATTAGCCTTTTTTTGCAACTGCATCAAATTGTTGACTCATTCAATTTGTGATCCACTGTAACCCCCTAAGTGCATGGTGTCGTCTGCAAGTTTTATTAACATACTCTCTACTCTGTCATCCAGGTCATTAATGAAAATATTGACTAGATTAGCATCTGTTGCTTTCATTGTGCTAGACAGCAAAATGGACTCTCTTTGGAACAGTGGCGGATTAATGATTTTGCCACCCCTAGGTCCAGAAATAATTGCCGTCCCCAGCACAGCTCATTTCCGCTCCGGCTCTGCCTCCTCCCCTGAGTGCGCTGCGGGGTCCTGCTTCTCCCCACTCCTTGCCAGTGCGTGTGCGCAAAACAGCTTCGCAAAGGAGGGGGTGAAAGGGGGGAACACTGCATGGTCAGGAGAGGAGGCAGGGCTGGGGCAGGGATTTGGGGAAGGGGTAGAGTTGGGGCAGGGCCGGGGGCAGAGGGTGTGAACCGGCACTGGGGGAAGCTGCTATTATAAATTTGCCGCCCCTGCAAATTTGTTGGCCTAGGCATTAATATGCTGCTGCTTTGGAATGTTTTAGGCCTGCTCCTACAAGTTGCTGTAGGATTTGTGGTCTCTCTGAGTATTCCAGGAGCCACCAGCCCTTTGCAAGTTCAGAGTCAGGCCCCCTTAGTGATGGCTGTCGGACTCCTTATCAGAGACTAGTGGTGGAACTTCACTACCCATCATTTGAGTACCTGGTTTGGCAAAGTGTGGGATACTTTCGTTATGTAAAAACTGACTTATTTGAATCCTAGAGATCTGTTCTGCTGTTTGGCTCCCTTTTAAAAAAATGTGCTATTTAAATATACAGTAGTTAAACTGCCCTGTTTTTTTTTTCTGTGTAACACCAAGTAGCTTCAAACCTGTTTATTGTGTATTCTTGCTTTGTTTTATTATAGGCCACTTATAACCAATGGCTTTTGCATTCTTTGACTGGAATGGGGTATAGTTGGAATTCTATGACTGCATAATGCAGACCAGAATTTAGGCAAAACATGTTTGGTAACACTACCAGCTGGGTACCTCAGTCTGCAAATTACAGAGTCAGGGAGCTAGAGCGTCTGTGTGTGTATCTAGCATCCTGAATCAAGAATCCCCTCTCTGTTTACCACATCTGAGTCCTGTTCTTCTAATTGTGAAGGTTCTGTGAGATTTACTCTATACCATTTTCTGCTTTGTTTTGTATCTTTATTGTGATTAAAAAATATTTATCTTTCCCAACTTTCCAAGCCTCCCCCTACCTTCTTTCTTTATCACTGTGGACAACACCACAATCCTGCCTGTTATTCACACATGTCACCTGGGCATCATCTTCAACTTGGACCCCTTTTGGTCCTCACATCCAGGCTATGTGTACATTTTGTATATTGTCTCATCTCCATCCACACAGCTAAAATTCTCATCCAGGCTCTTATAATCTCCCATCTCAATTACTGCAACATCCTTTTCTCTGGCCTGGACAAATCTAATATTGTCTCACTCATGTCCTTTCAGAATGCTGCTGGAAAGATCATTTTCCTAGCCTGTTGCTTTGACCATGTCACACCTCTCTTTACATCCCTCCATCGGCTCCTCCTTAACTGTATCAAATATAAGATACTTATTTCCATTTTCAAGGCCCTTCATGACGCTGATTCCTGTCTCCATTTGAAAATTGTTAAATTTTCAAACACGGCACCTTCATATTTTCTCCCATACTCATGTTTGGGAGGAGTTTCCAGTAAATATCTGCCAAACTACCTCATTATCCTCCTTCAAATTCCTCCTTAAAACTTTATTTTGCTGCAATACCTACAAAAAACTTGATAAGGGTTAGGCCTCTGTGCTGAGACCACAGCCTGCCATGCTGACCAATATTGTCTTTTTCTTTCCATATGCTCCCCCACTCTGTCCGGGACCATCCTTTTGTTCTGTGTTTGTACAGTGCCTAGTGCTATGCCTTTGGATCATAGTCACTATAGTAATATAAATAATACAGAAAGGAGAGGAAAAACGTTTCTACAGGCTTTAAATAAGTTGTCGGGAACAATCTCCCACTAGCATGGAGTTGGGCTACATGACCTAATAGGAAACAGAGATGGAAAAAAGCTGTGATTTATATGAAGATTAAAGTTGACAAACTAAAATGGAAAGTCAAGAAACATTAAAGTTCTCCCTCGTAGCGTAACTCACTGTTTATCATTAATGTGATCTTAGTGTAATAAAGAAATCTCATTTTTTGGGGATTCATTTAGATAATATGAAACTGAATAACTTTCATATTAATCTGTGTTCAAGTGCATTTAGGTAAATGGGAAGCCTTAATACTTCACAAGGACTGTGATCTGCAGAAACCTTTTTGGCACTAGCACCGGCACCATATTTTGTGTTCTCATTTCACTGTAATTGCAACTCTTTGTTTTTTCTTCCGAGAATACAAACATTTTAAGAAAGGTGATCAATTGTGTGTGTGTGAAATATCTAGTTTTTTTTTTTTAAATTAAGGCAAAAATGTTGCATGTCAAGTTGTATCTTATCATGGTCTATTTGCAGTTTAAACAGCCTCATACAATTTTTCCCTCCCCTAATCCAGGCTAGCAATGGCCTTTGAAGCCACAAATAAAACTAGTACTGGATTGCAGTCTAATTTTAATGGGGTGTAATCCTACCCTCCTAATCAACCAAGATTCCTATTGGCTCAAGAGAGTTTTACCTGAGTTGGATTGGACCAATGATACAGATATAGACATTTTAATTTCATTAAATATAAGCCTCGATCTTGGAAGAATGAGGAGATGAAAACTCTGGATACATGTCACCTCAGACAGGATGCAGAGATAAAGTTTCTTGACACCTTAAATGACTGCTCCTGGGAGCAGCTAGTCCTGGAACCCACAAAAGGAGAGGCAGTTCTTGGATTAGTCCTAAGTAGAGCACAGGATCTGGTCCAAGAGGTGAATATAGCTGGACCGCTTGGTGATAGTGACTATAATGTAATTTAACATCCCTGTGGCAGGGAAAACACTACAGCAATCCAACACTGTAGCATTTAATTTCAGAAAGGGGAACTACACAAAATGAGGAAGTTAGTGAAACAGAAATTAAAAGGTAAAGTGCCAAAAGTGAAATCCCTGAATGGAATGGAAACTTTTTAAAAACATCACAATAGAGGCTCAACTTAAATATATACCCCAAATTAAAAAACAGTAAGAGAACAAAAAAAGTGCCACCGTGGCTAAACAGCAAAGTAAAATAAGCAGTCGGAGACAAAAAGGCATCCTTTAAAAAGTGGAAGTTAAATCCTAGTGAGGAAAATACAAAGGAGCATAAACTCTGGCAAATGAAGTGTAAAAATATAATTTAGGAAAGCCAAAAAAGAATTTGAACAACTAGCCAAAGACTCAAAAAGTAACAGCAATTTTTTTTTAAAGTACATGAGAAGCAGGAAGCCTGCTAAACAATCTGTGGGCCCACTGGACAATCGAGATGCTAAAGAAGCCCTCAAGGATGATAAGGCCATTGTGGAGAAACTAAATGAATTCTTTGCATCAGTCTTCACAGCTGAGGACGTGAGGGAAATTTCCAAACCCGAGTCATTCTTTTTACATGACAAATCTGAGGAACTGTCCCAGATTGAGGTGTCATTAGAAGAGGATGTTTTGGAACAAATTGATAAACTAAACAGTAATAAGTCACCAGGCCTAGATGGTATTCACCCAAGAGTTCTGAAGGAACTCAAATGTGAAATTGCAGAACTACTAACTGTAGTTTGTAACCTATTATTTAAACCAGCTGCTGTACTAAATGACTGGAGGATAGCTTATGTGATGCCAATTTTTAAAAAGGGCTCCAGAGGTGAGCCTGGCAATTGCAGGCTGGTAAGTCTGACTTCAGTACCAGGCAAACTGGTTGAAACTATAGTAAAGAACAAAATTGTCAGACACCTAGATGAACATAATTTGTTGGGGAAAAGTCAACATGTTTTTTTGTAAAGGGAAACCATGCCTCACTCATCTACTAGAATTCTTTGAGGGGATCAATAAGCATGTGGACTAGGGGGATCCAGTGGATATAGCGTACTTAGATTTTCGGAAAACCTTTGGCAAGGTCCTCACCAAAGACTCTTAAGCAAAGTAAGCTGTCATGGGATAAGAGGGAAGGTCCTCTCATGGATTGGTAACTGGTTAAAAGAAAGGAAACAAAGGGTAGGAATAAATTATCAGTTTTCAGAAGGGAGAGAGGTGAATAATGGTGTCCCCCCAGGGATCTGTACTGTGACCAGTCCTATTCAACATATTCATAAATGATCTGGAAAAATGGGGTAAACAGTGAGGTGGCAAAATTTGCAGATGATATGGAAGGGAAAATCACTCATTTGTTCTCTTCTCATTCTAACTTTCATTTTCTACTATTCATCCTTCTTCATCTCCTCTTGGGCCTGATTATTTTCATTATGAGGATAGTGTGAAATAAGTATGTAAATGTGAGAGTGTGTCACCAAATATCAGTAAGAAATATGGATCCTAAGATGTTCATGTGTTATACTAAGTGACTCAATGGCGTGAGGCCCTATACTCAACCTGATAGAATTCCTCTATTTGTAATGCAATAACTTTTGACTGCCACATCTGATCAATTCCAAAATTTCAGGGACTGTTTTAGGAGTCAAGGGACAGATCCTTCTGATTTTCATGAAAATAGAAAAATGAAAGGGGAAAATGAGAGACACACATAGCCCCTTGCATCTGCTTAGCAGAGCCATCCACTTCAACTACCTCTGCAACGGTCTATAGGTCAAAGAACCAGTTGATGGCAGCCATTCATACCTTTCAGCATAACAACACCCCCATCTCAGCCCATCCTCCCATTGCAGTTTAAACTTGTGACACCCTGACTGACTTATCTCCCAGACAAAACGAAAAGATATCAGAATGGTGGGGGGGAATGGGGACAAGTGCACACAAAGGCTCTGGCTATGTAGGAGCATGGGGGGTCCTAGTGTGGAAGGAGGGTGGAATGAGGGGCATCCAGAGCCCCAAGCATAGGGGGAGAACGGGGACGGCAGGGAATGGCGGGGGGTGGGGGTGGGGTGGTACACAGTGAACCCCCGGTGGAGATGGTGGGAAGAATGTGGCTTGAGGGAATGGGGGACACAAAGTGCTTCTGTCATAGTGGCAACAGGGGACCATACAGATCCCCTGCCGTTGAAGTGGGAGAATGGGGGACAATGATACTGGGGAGGGGGACATGGTTATAGTGAAGGGGGGAATGGGAGCCACCCAAAGACCCTGTCATGGGGAAAAAGGGGAAATAGAGGGGCACAGAGAGCCACTGGCATGGGGTGAGGGGGAATGCATAGAGCTTCTGATATGAAGGAGGTGGGGGCTGCAGGGAGTTCTTGAAATAGAGCTGGCTGGGGATGATGGCACACGGGAGGTAAGGGGAATGGAGTTATGCAAGAAGCCACTGGTGTGTTCAGTGAGCTTAGCCTACAAAAGCAATCCTTTACTAGTAAGGAAAATCAAATTCTGTTTTCACTGTTAGAAGCGAATGGAATGTGACTGAATCTATTTGCTAACCACCGCTAGCACGACACCTGTGACCTAGCTAAGGAACCTTGGGAGGAACTTTTCCTCTCGCTATGGTTCCTGTATGCTGCTGTGGCAGAATAAGGGGGCTAGAAAAGTCTCAAATCCAGTGGGGGAGAATTCCCTTGGTGCAAGAACTGAGTAATACAGCCACAGGATATCATGTGAGGCCCCATCTAATGCCTGAGTGCAGGGCACACAGGCTGGAAGGGACCTCCTGAGTCACTGAGTTCACACCTCTGCTGTCACAGGCAATCCTGTCATATAATCCCATTCATACATTCATCAAGCTCTAGCTTAAAACTAGCTAGGTTATTGGCCCCCACTACACCTATTGAAAGGCTGTTCCAGAACCTCGCTCCTCTGATAGTTAGAAACTTTATAATTTCCAGCCCCACTGCATTTGTTGCCAGTTTTATACACATTTGTGCTTGTGCCAATGTTATCCTTTATCTTAAATAGCTCTTTTCCTTTTCTGGTGTTTACCACACCCCTTTACCCCCTGGCCTCTTCCCCAAGTTTTTATAGAGAGCAACCATATTCCCTCTCAGCCTTTCTTTTGCTAGGCTAAATAAGTAAAGCTCCTTTAGTTTTTCTTTAGTAAGACAGGCCCTCCATTCCCATAATCATCTGTGTAGACCTCTCTGTACCAGTATGAGATCATTTTTCTTGAGCATGGATAACCAGAATTATACACAGTATTCCAGATTAGGTTTTACCAGTGCCTTGTACAATGATATTAATACTTCCCTATCTCTACTGGAAATACCTCGCCTGACACATGCTACCACTACATTTATCTTTTTCACAACAGCTTCACAATGGTGGCTCAGACATCCTATAATCAACTAATACACGAAGGGCTTTCTCTTCCTCTGTCATAGCCACTGTTCATTTCCCATATTATAGCAGAAATTCTTATTAGTCCCTATGTGCATGACTTTGCACTTTGTACTATTAAATTTCCTCCCATTTCTATTACTCTCATCCTCGACACTACCCAAGGATATATGCTAGAACAGGGAGGGGACAGGGCTGTAGTGAATGGCAATTCTGGGTGACACTGGTGACAGAGACAGCTCATCTTGAGCAATCATAATTGTGAATCCCCAGGGCTGCCTAGATGAATCAGTGTTAGTTTTTGGAACCTGCAGAAACCCAGAACTGGGTGGGCACAAAAGAAGGATAAACCCATGTTAACTGTTATTTGACCCCCCTGGCTGCATCTATAAAGAAGGCTAGTACGCACCAGGAAACTGACCAGAACGAATATTACTGAATAAGTTATTCTGCAGTAGATATTCCATAATAGCTCACTGTAGCTATTCCTGTGGACTCTATTTGGAATAAAAGTCACTTTAGTCCTGAACAATTAGTGCACTATAAATTTTAAAATGTTCAATTTACATTTTTAAAATTATTAACAGAGCTAATAAATTGTTATGGACATATTTTTGCGGTGCTAACTTTACAATTCTACCATGAGTAGGTTTGGTGTATATGCAAGTTTTGATATGAAGGCTGGTCTTCTGGAATCTGCAAAACTAGGGTGGTGCCTGCCTAGGACGATAGCAGTATAACAACTTCTCTCGTCCTCGGTTTTCCAAAAAAAGTCCCCCATTTCTCAGGTTTTCTGTACCAGTTAATTCCAGGAAATTCCAAGAGCTTCCCCCCCCCTTCCCTACAGAATTCTGACTTGATGGGTCAACTTTTCTAATTCAAGCATTTCCAAAAGTTTTGGGATTCGATCAATTGATTTAGGTGAGTCACATCACTTTCAACAGCCAGTGATTGTGATTCTTGCTGCAGATAACAACTGGATAATCAGTTCTTTTTAACCCTTCTACAGCACAGATTTTGGGGTAAAATTCAATAGAAACACTAACCCAGGAACACTGGTTTATATGACAATTGGCAACCCTCTGTCTCCTTAACAGAGTCCCCAACATCTTTCCAAAATGTCTTAGTTTTTGGATGAGTCCAGCTTCTGTGAAGACATTCATCCATTTCATTATGCTCTCTCCAGCATTTCCCTGTCCCTGCACCATAGATACATTTAATTAAAATTTTCATTTTTAATTAAAATTACGTCAAAAGATTTTTTTCAAATTAGATGCTCACTCTAGATCATAAAATAAATATTTCTTTGCTTAGCAAATTCCAAACAAATTTGGCCATTGCAACCTATATCTCTATTTTATGTATAAATGGTATAGATCTGTTTTAAAAATAAAAAAAATGTGAAAACCAAATCAATGTGAACCAAAGCACCATCTCTATAGGTATACTTATTCTTTGGGGATACCAGTAGATGGCACTCTCATTCTATAAATGAGCTGCATTTTTGAGTTGAAATGGTCACAGTTGTACTCTGATCATTTTAAATAATAATTTCTTGGCGTTCAGACTCTTAGATGGAAACAAAACTTATTATAGCAGTAAAAAGTTTTCATTGTGAAGACAGTGGAGCCTTTTTGAATTCGGTGCAACATTTAGGGAAAGAAAACTGAATTGCAGGACTTGTATTCTTCTTATGGCTTTTAAAAAATCTAAAAATCCTTCTGTGTTTCTGTGAAGGCTGTATACATGTACTATGTGATGTGGGAAAGAGGATCTTATTTTGTGATAATGATTGGCATCAGTGCTACAGATATGGCTACATAATGTTGGCTATGCTATATCCCTGCTTTACAATACTTGAAGAAACAAGTTGAGAATAAGCAGGATGACACTGTCACTATTTGCGGAGAGCCTGTCCTGTGTTTTACCAATTCAAATATTGGTTGAAATATATTTTATGCATAGGTTGTTCTCAGATCTTGTGAGACAGTATCAGGCTCATGTGTAAAAATTCTTTAAGTTGTTTACAAAGTATTCTCATTATATTAATCTAGCTAATTATATTAGCTGTGGAATGCTGTTTTCTGCACTGTTTCCATTTGTGATTAGGCTGCTGATGGTACTAAGTCCATATGATTTCATTTTGATGGTGCAAAAAAACTTTGGATCATGGCTGCACTTAAAATCTGTTGGCCGTGCTCTCAATGACTGCTCATACACTTCAGCGACTGGTGGTAAGAGGCTCACCTCTCTGGAAACTGATTTTTCCATTAGAGCCTGCATTGGGTTCGAACATCAGGGCATAATGAAACAAATTTTTGTGGCCAGCTTCTAGAATAACCTTTGCAATACAAAAGACTTTTTTTTTCTTACTAAGAAGACCGGGTTTCTGTTATATTTTGGATCTGTAATTAATTAGTGCTTACATCAGCTTTTTCCTTTGTAGCTTTTTAAAGTGCATTAAAAAGATGGAATATACATTATTATTCCCACATTTCAGGTGGGAAAACCGAGGCATACAGTGATTAAATGACTAGTTGTACGTGTCGCAGAGTTTCAGTTGCAGAGTCAGAAATAAAACTTAGATCACCTGACTCCCAGCCTGGTAACCCCAAATATAATTTTCTAAATAAACAAACATGATCTTCTTTTGTACATCATTCACAGATTTCGCTGACAGCTCTATGCCTATTATGCCTATTAAAAAAAACCCTATCAAATTTGACAAAAACTGAACTGAAAAGCCCATTAAAATGGTTTTTGTAAACAACATATTCCTTATAAACAGAGAAACTCTCAGACTTCTACAGCAAGGGATGAAACATGGCTAAAATTCTTGTGTGGCATCCCACCAATGATAATGCCAGGGCATGGAGTTTGTTGGAATTGCAAGCTCTTGCAAGCACCTCCACTTTCTCTCTCTCTCTCTCTGCTCCAGGGTACATGAGTCCTGATCCCTGGAACACTTGGCAGCATTTTGTTACTTTCAGTACTCGGCCTACTCACAAGACAGAGATGGAGTATAGTAATACATGCACAGCCACCCGTGTGTGTATATGCCCAGCTTCACAGAACACTTCCTCATCCTCAGTTGGCTAAGGACCTGGTCACCTGGAATTTTAAAAGATTTGAAGCCCCTTTATAGAGCTGCTAGTTTTCTTTCAGAATCAGATGACATTTAAAATGTGCTAACCTTGATTGATCCTTTAACAATCCAGTTTTTGTTTAGGAAAAAGTTGCATGGGAACATGGTCACTATAGAGGGGCAACGTGGTCCAGTGGATAGTGCACTGGCCTGGTAGTCAGTGGCAGATGCTCACCCTTTGACCTTTGTGACCTCAGGCAACTCACATTACCTCTTTGTGTCTCAGGATAATGATTCTTGCTTTCCTTTTTAAAGTGCCTTGAGATCTGTGGGTGAAAAGCTCTATATAAGAGCTAGGTATTATTTTTAGTATTACTGGTGGGCTTTTCTAGTTGCATCTCTTTGCAAACATAAGTGAGGACCTTCCTATTTATATCATATGTGGTCACCTACTGGCAGACAACAGACACCTTGGCAGGGAGTTTCTTGTTTACTGCATCATCCCAAGCTTCTACTTTCATATTGCCTTTTTGGTAGAAAGAGTTGGGTTCTTGAGGTGTTTTCTGATTAAATTCAGGATGTAGATGGGCATGGTTAAGTTTTCTGGGTGCATCTATCTATGGGGTTAACAAGAGTGCAAGAATGTAGAAGGCCCAAATGCAGCAAGAGAACAACTTACACAAATACGAGTGCAAGGAGGAGATGCTGTAAACCAGCTTTATTCCTGTGGAGTTTCTGGAACAACTTACAAATATACAACGTGAATGTGTTGGAAAATATAAACATAGCAAGGTGAAGTGCTCCCTTCCATTTGGGCTAATCTTCATCTGTCTGGAAGCATCACTCAAAAAGTCTCAAAAAGATGCAGTTGGAAGCCAGGTACTAGCATTTGTTTGCTACCTGTGCTTCGTGATTAAGGAAATGCAAAAAGAATTGTAAGCTAAATTAATTTCCACTGCTATAAGTGACACAAGGACTAATTTTTAGAGCTAACCTTCACTAAACTTAATTGACATCCTCAGCCTCTTCTCTCTATCTCACCTGCCTTCCTGTAGTACTCTGGGATCCTCCAATCTTGCAGGGGTCTAGAGCCTGGGCTCCAGCCCACGCCCGAACATCTCCATCACAATTAAACCAGCCCCCTGAGCCCAAACCAGCAGGCACAGGCCAGCTGCAGGTTTTTAATTGCCATGTAGATATACCCCAAGTCTCCACACAAGACACAGCCTGTTTCAAGATGTCTTAGCCTCCTACGTGTCCCTGAAAATGCCTCTTCCTAGATATCCTTTCCCTAGTGCTTGTTTCTGATTTCTGCCTCTGATGTGAGCAGTGTCTGCTGCCACTCCACTGTAGATGAATTGTCTTCCTTGACTGTCTTTGTACATATGCCAAACTAGTATTTGGTGGCTCCTGTTCTGACACTCAAGTTGGAAGGTGGGTCACTGAGGAAAGAAACTCATATTTAGGGGATCAGGGTGGATTTTCAGCAGGACAGGAGAGCGGCTGGAAGAGGAGCAGACTGGCTTTCACTCCAGACAAGAGCCTCAGCCTGTCATTTTGCCCCGACTTCTGGAAATCCTTCCTTACCCTGGGTTAATGCTCCTGTGTTCCATACCTGCCAGACAGCAGATCTGTCCGACTTGCCAGTGTTGTTCAGCCAGTTGCACAACGTTCTAAGGGGTAAACTGCCCATAAATGTCAGAACTAAAGCAATATTTGACAAGGAAGACTATATGTTGGGGAAACAAGCTAATGATAAGAACTGCAGTTTCATTTAACCCTAGGAAAATACAGATGATTGCAAAGGGTGTTTTCCTAAACAAAGCAAGTGCAGCAGGCCATGTAGTGCTTCCTCCTCTCTTGCCCTGCACTCTGAAAGAGTTTCCTCTTGTTAGTCTCTAAGTTGCCACAAATACTCCTTTTCTTTTTGCGAATACAGACTAACACGGCTGCTATTCTGAAACCTCTGGGACTTGGAGTGCAAAAGAGAAGAACAAAATGAGCCATCACACGTATCCTGGGAGCAAAGCAGAGCAGCACAGTGTGTATGTGGAGTTGAACAGAGTGACAACTTGGGACTTGTATCATCTCCATACGCTGGAGCAGCCTTATCCTCACTACTGGTGTGCCTTAAGTTAATCATGTTCTTTAGTGTTTTGCTGGCTTGGGCCCACAGTCAGTCTGTTTTCTTGTAAGAATGTTTTCATGTTGAAAAGTCTCTAGGTACCGAATAAGATCCTATATTGTATCAGGAACAGCAAAGTGTTGGCAGCTCAGACAAACTGTTGTTTTTTATACCTGAGTTGTGGACCATTCACAAATCTTAAGGGCTAAATCTTCAGGGCTAAGTAACTCTTCAGGGCTAATCCAAGAACCCTGCTTAGTTTGGCCAGTGCTGAGGGCCTCACTTCCTTGGGAGAATCAGAATGATTTACAGACAGCATCTGCTCCTCTAACCTATATGTTGATGGATGAGTCTAAATGGGAAAGGTAGCAAAGATTATTGATTTCAGAGTAGCAGCCGTGTTAGTCTGTATTCGCAAAAAGAAAAGGAGTACTTGTGGCACCTTAGAGACTAACAAATTTATTAGAGCATAAGCTTTCGTGAGCTACAGCTCACTTCATCGGATGCACGAAAGCTTATGCTCTAATAAATTTGTTAGTCTCTAAGGTGCCAAAAGATTATTGAGTTAAAAATTGGGTACTCTCTCACTAGAACAACTCAGTGTGTATGTACAGGGAAAGAGGGACTTTTAAAAAGTGTGCTGGCCAAGCACAGAATCAAAGAGTTGCATGCTGAATATGTATCTTTGCCACTGCTGAGTCCACCTTCAATACCTGCCTATCCCACTTAGATCCTGTCACTCGTTGCTGATAGGACCCTATGATACATGAACCAATCACAGCTTATCCTCTTCAAGAAATCCAGCCTCGTAGCACCCAACCCCCACTCTGTGGGCTGAGAAATATTTATTGTGGCTGCTTATGGCTAAGTAGTAGGGGTTTCTCTCCAGCTTGCCTGTAGTTACAGTACTTTGTTTCCTTCTACATATAAATGTGCATTGCCTATTCCTTGCCAGTGGACCAAATCCTGAAGTCCTTACTCACTTTCTGCTTTGTCCTTTCTTGCACAAAATTCTCATTGACATCAATGGCAGTTTTGCTTGATTAAGGGGTTAGTAAAATCTGAGAAGACATTAGGATCTGGCCCATTCCAGTGACTCAAACTTATTTACTGTAAAAGTCTCATTATTCTTATGACTCAGACCTTTGAATCCACACCCTGAGTTACACTGACATGAAACTGTGGGATATAATAAAACTCAATTATATGGATGTGGTATTTTATTAGGAGAGTTCTTAAAGACTTGATTTATTACAGCTTGCGGACCAAGTCATCAACACTTGTTCGTTAATTTAAAAAAAAAAAACTTTTTTTTTTTTTTGGTTTTGTCCCAACTGCCTTTAGTGTAAAGTGAAAGGAATCCTCCCCAGTTAGCTCACATTACACATCTTCATAGAGGCTAGACAGAACTATCTGTGGAACTTGTATCGCTCCCATTAAGTAGTACCAGAGTGTATCACACTCTTTAATGTATTTGTCCTTGCAACAGCCCTGTGAGATAGGGCAGTATCATTATCCCCATTGTACAGATGGGGAACTGAGGCACAGATCCTCAAAAGTATTTAGGCACCTAAATACCTGAGGTTCTGGGCCAGAGAGGCAAAGCAGCTCCCCAAGTTCATATAGGAAGCTTGGCAGAGTAGGGAATTGAACCAGTGTCCTAAGATACTGCCCTGACCACTGGACAATCCTTCCTCTCCAGTAATACAGGAGTGAGATAACACCAGAGAGCTTTCTTTATACAAACTTGTAAATAATGTGTATATTGTATATCTTCCATATATATGCCTCCTCTAAAGGAAGAATAGTCATGTAATTCCAAGTTACTACAGAGATTTCTTTCCCAGGCGTCTGGCTGATGGGTCTTGCCCACATGCTCAGGGTCTAACTGATCGCCATATTTGGGGTCAGGAAGGAATTTCCACCAGACAGATGGCAGAGATCCTGGGGTTTTTTTTGCCTTCCTCTGCAGCCAGGGGGTCACTTGCAGGTTTAAACTGGTGTAAATGGTGGATTCTCTGTAACTTGAAGTCTTTAAACTATGATTTTGAGGACTTCAGTAACTCAGCCAGAGGCTAGGGTCTATTACAGGAGTGGGTGGGTGAGGTTCTGTGGCTTGCAATGTGCAGGAGGTCAGACTACATGATCAGGATGGCCCTTCTGGCCTTAAAATCTATGAGTCTATGTTAAAAGTAAAAAGTGTGTGTAAATGAAAGAGAGCTGGAAAACAAGAGCTGATTTTTTTAAAGACACAGATTGATGCACTGTAAAAGATGAATTTGCCTATCGGCCACGATGACAAAATGATCTGCAAGCCCATAGGCTAACGTTGCTTTTCACTGGAAGTCCGTGAAGTAAAGGTTTTGCACGTAGGCTCATGTTTGATAAATGCCTTTTTTTCTTTAAAGTGCTTGTGAAAAGGCAGCTCCAGTGCCTGAACTTGTCTACTGAACAAGCTAGCAGCTGTGCAAACTTTGCCACACAGCTCCACCATACACCACAAACCTCAACTAGAGGTGTAAATTTGTTGGCCAGCTTGCCACCAAGGAAGGACTGATGCCATAGCAGAGTTTGTTTCAGACCCTGGACTCAGATCTACTCTCTCTGTCCAGCTCACACGGAACTTATGCTGGCCTTTATGAGGACCAGCTGCTTGTCAGGCTGTCACCTGATCCCTAGCCCCACAGACTCAGCTGGGAGGAAATTGATGGCTGAAGAGTCTGCACTTGGCTGCCTGTGCTGCTTTGGTTGTACCTCCTGCTCTGCAGGTAAGGGCTGTGTGTTGGCATGGCCCAGATGCTTCCCACAGAGAGCTGAGAAAATCCAGTGAGAGCTGGGGCTGGAGGAAGCTCAAGAGAATTGGAAGAGGAGGAGGATGGCGTGGCTTGCTGCTTTTGGGATCTTACTGTGGTTTGCAGCAGGAGGGTATAGTTGGGGCCCTGGCGTGTCTGGCGATTTGCGGGGACCTCTGAACCCCTACAGGGGATGTAGCTGTGGGGGAATGGTCTGACGAGTGGAAAAGAGGAGGCTGCCAGAGCAGGGGTGACTGGAGTTGAGCACAACAGGGGGCAGGGGACTTAGAATGCCCCCGGGGTAGAACTCGAGGAGGGTGCTGAACTGCCAAAGAGAGCTCCAGGAGTGACGGCGAGTGGGAGAGAAATGGGAGCAGCTGGGTGAAGCGGGTCAGTGGCAGCCACAGGGGAAGCAGCTCTGCAGGGAGCCATGTAGGACTAGTGTCTGCAAGTAATCCAGACATTAGGTTGCCAAGCGGAAGACAAGTGGGGAAGTAGCGCGGAAGGCTAGAGTGTGCACGGTGGCTGTGGCATGTGCAGCTGGGAAGGTGATTCTCCTCCTGGTGCTGGATGTGGCTGTGGGGTGGGAGGTGGGCAGCTATACCTACCAGTTGGACACATCCCAGGAGGAGAAGAGATGAGTGCCACAACCGGTCCAGCAGACACACCAGTAGTATGTGCTGCTGGCAGCAACAGAGAGACTGTTAAACAGAGAGAGGTGATACAGCATCAGCCCCTTGGGGTAGCAGAGCCCCTGTCCCAAGCACGAGATGGGGAGGTGTTATTAAGGGGAGGATGCCTCTGCTTCTGATGTGGGCCAGGTGAAACAAGCTCTCCTGGAGGGGAATAGTAGGGTAGTCTCTCCTTTGGGACTCCCACTTCATGTTCCTGAAGCTAGAGGGATGTGTGGCAGTGCAGCAATAAGAAGGGAGCGGCTGGTGTGGTCTCACCCCGGTGCTTTGGTGGGCTGAAGGAGCAAGGGAGGGCTCTAGCGGCCTCTCCTTTACAAGCTCTGGTGCTGGAGAGACTGGTGTATGTGAGTGAGGGCTCTATGGGTTGAGGGTAGGAACTGCACCTCAGGGTGGTATTGCTTTGTCCTCTTTCTCTCTCTTTTTTGCCCCTAAGGGGAGATAGTTATGGTAGAGACTGTGGCAGGTGACTTGAGGGGCCCACAAGGAGAGTCAGATGACAATTGTTTCATGTTCTCTGTGTATATAAATCTCCCCACTGTATTTTCCACTGAATGCATCTGATGAAGTGAGCTGTAGCTCACAAAAGCTTATGCTCAAATAAATTCGTTAGTCTCTAAGGTGCCACAAGTATTCCTTTTCTTTTTAAAGGAGAGGAAAGTAGACTTTGAGGGAGTGGGGATCACTGTCTCCATTCCATGCCAGTTCTTGGTCTCCCTGCTGAAACTGCAAGTAAAGCTGCCAATTCTGATGATGATTGCGACAAGGACCTCCTTCTAGAACTCTGCAACCACCACATTCATTTGCTTACACCATCCATAAACATTTTGATTATAGTAACTTCCCGTCATTAGGCACCTGGAGTAGATTTGAAGTGGTGACCTAGAGACGACAGGCTCCATCTTAGGCCATTGACAACCTCCAGAGAGACCACCCTTTTTGCCATAAATCCTTTTGATAACGAAGAGATACCTGTATCTGTTTCTGCAGCATGTGTTCAATAATTCTTCTGCATCAGAAATAAGCTAAATGTTCCCTGCTTGTTCTTTCACAAATCATTTCAATTGCATTCTCATGGTTTATGGAATGTCCTGTATGACATGTATTATTCTCCATTTAATAAAGCATATAGGTTCAAAAATATGGCCAGTCCATTTGATCTCTGAGGATGGCTCATATTTTTAAATGATTTTTACCTGTAGAGTCATTAAATCATCATCCATTTTCTGCATCACTGCTAGGAAATAAATAGAAGCTCCTGTCAGCTGGCTCTTGAAAGATACACTAGATCAACAGGATAGCCCCATGTGGAGCAAATGACTGGAAATTCAAGACTTTTTTCTGAAAAAAAATATATGCAATGGCAGATACCTCTGAGACCAGCTGTGCCATTCCTGCAGGCATTTTACTCACTATAACCTGGAATGCACACTACCTTCCAAGCCTAATGCCCACAGAATTCCCATGGAAATGAAAAGCAGTGGTAGGTGCAGATAGGATGGAGGTGGGAGGAAGAACATGCCTGTACATGTTATAAAGCTTTAAAAAGGTTCCCACTCCACCGTATTTAGCATATATTCTGAGGGTTCTTGAACAATGGATTTGCAGTGTATCAGCACAAAGTTATTTAGTTGCAGGTACACTGAACTAACTGTGAGGCACTGAAAGAAATAGACCCCTTTCAGTAGCGCATTATTCTCACTTCCACCTTCCTGGTAATAAAGTATTAATGTACTGAGATGTGATATTAAGACCAAGATGCTGCCTGCAAGCTTGAGACAGGCTCTTATGCTTTTTGTTTCTGTGGTTTGCCTGCTTCTGCATTTCTGAAAAGAAACATATTTTGAAGGGAACTTTGAATCATTGCTTGCCCACAGTGTGGCTGCCGCATGGTTCTTGGTTTTGCAGGTACTTAGTTTTGGTCCTGAGCACCCAGCTGCTAACCTTTTGCATGCTCTGGGTGAGTGAATTACTTGTGGAGGGTTCGGTAGAACAGGTAGGAATTTCTGTTTCTTTAAATCTATAAAAATAGCTGAGAGGTGTAATGCACAATAAAGCTGATACATTAACACACACTGTGCTGTCTTCTCATTGTTTTTGATATGCAGCAGTGGTTTCATAGCTGTCTCGGAAGGTGTTATGAGCTTTGTTTCAACAGGGATAATAGTCCAAATCCAAATTTTGCTTCATTTTTATATGGTTTCAGAAAACTAAAATTAAGAATGGCATTTGCATTTACCTTACTCTTCACAATTACGAGAAAGGTGCAGGAATGAGAGTTGGTTCCATTTAAAATGAAAGATTCAGAAATGCTTATCCTCTACTATTCCCCCTGTGAGTGAACCGAGAACCAGAGCTTGAGTTTAAGGTACTTGAGCACAGACTCCTTTCCTCCTATTCCTTTCCCCTCTTACTCTATTCTCTCCTCCTCCAATCCACTCTGTATTTCTTTCCTCTCCATTGACTAACTCTCCTCATTCATTTTTTATCCTACTTTCACTATGATCTCCTCTTTACCACTCACCTTCTCTTCTCTCTTTCCTACTCCATCCCATATTCCCTTTCTTTGGCTGTTGCTGTGTCTGCACAAAAGTGGGAGGGGGAGAGAGAGGGACAGGAGGAAGGGTGAGTCTTGGAGCCCCTTCCCCACCCCTGTCCTGAGGACCAGAAGCACCTTCCCCTGGCCAGACTGGTAACACTGGAAGCGGCCAAAAGAAGCGGCGCCCTGGCTGCCTTTCTCTCCTTCCTCCCCGAACTGGTGGCTGCAGCAACAGTGACTGTGGGAAAGGGGAGCATCAGGGCCCAGTAGAAAAAAGCCCTCCTGTGCAGCAGGCTCTGATCGGGGCATGATGCCTGTCTGCAGGGTCCAACCTGCCTTGGGTAGTAGGAAAAATATTGCCGAGCATTGCTAGAAGGAGACAGCAAACTGAATGGCAGATAGAAACGTAGTAGCCTTATACAATTTTGCAGTGTTTTTAGTCTGAACAACAAATGCTTTTGTACAGTACTAAATTCTTTGGGTAAACGTTGGAGCCTCTTTTTAGAGAGAGTTTCATGTTTGGCATTTCAAAGGAACCTCGGTTCCTCCTGTGTATTCATTAATGGCTTATACAATGTTGTATTCCAAAAAGTATTCTGTATTCTGTTCTGCTAAACAGTAACAGTGGAGTTGCATAGTATTCACTGACTACTTGGGACTTCTGCATGATTCACTAGCTCCAAGTGAGATTGCTCAGCATGGATTTGTAACTTGCAAACCTGTTCAGCTGGCTCATGGCAGCTTGTTGTAACTTTACTGTGGGATCTCCAGAGATCCTCTGCTAGGTGGTGGAATTTCTATGATAATGCCTCAGGCTTTGGCATCCCAGTGGAGACAGTTTTAGAATGGGGTCTCTCCTCCCCTTCACATTAGTTTGCTCAGTTCAAAATATCAAAGAAGCTTTATTTTATTTTAAGTTTCTCTAGCTGAGTGTGGTGGATCCCTTTTTCAATAGGTGTAGAGGAGGACAGTTATTGGCATGTTCCTAGCTAGAATTGCTACTAATGACTCCCACGCTACTTGTTGCAAATGCACCTTCCTTTGCCAGTCTGAACTCTCATGTTGGTCATTGTAGGACTCTTATTGTAGGGCTCAATCTGATCAACCTTAGAATCGAGTGCCTATAACATAGAGGTGAAGCAAACATAAGTTCCAACAGGCAATCAGCATAACACTGTAAGTGTGTAAACTCTGGTTTCCTTGGGAGAAGGACTGTATCTTTCTCTGTTTTGTATTTGTTATATCACCAAACACACTGCTGGCACTTCACAAATAAGAAATAATATTAAGTTCTGTCCCTTAGGCAGTAAGTCCCTTCTGAGATATGCACTTTGTATGATTGACCTGACTGTTTGAAGGAGAGTAAATACTTTCCAGTTTATTAATGATATAATAAATATAAAGGGGACTTGATACTGCACTGATGGGAGTTTTACCAGGGACTCTGTTACTACGATGACGGGCTGTATAAGAACCTGAATGGATAGACAGATTGGGCTAAAAGGGCCAGATTATGACCCTGGCTATGCTCCTGGGCAGAGAAATAAGGGTGTATGAGGGTGAATCCTTCCTTTCCTGTGCTGGCTACCTGTGTCACGGTCATGAGTAGCAGCAGCAGGGAAGAAGAGATGTTTGGTGCAGGTAAGGGGACACTTCATTCTCCCTTATTACACTGCATAGGAGTGTAGCCAGGGTCACAATCTGGCCCTGTGAATTCAATTGCTCAATCTCTCTAGCTCTTGTTAAAGGATTCTTTAAAACAAAAAATTCTATCTCAGAAAACTGGGCCCATTCCAATATTCTTTGCTCATTGACTTCACTGGGATATTTGGGCATAGTGGGTATGTAGAATTGGAGAATATGTGGGTATGTAGAATATGTTCATTTTTTTTCTTCAAACTTCCTGTCTCAAACCTGTAATTTGACCCTTTCTGGTTTAGACCATAATTCTGCAAACATGTTTTAAAAAGTTGTGACGTTGCACTCTATGATTTTATAAAAATATGCTAATGAATGTGAATATAACGTAACTGGAATATGCTTCATGCAAAAGGTCTCTTGTAAGGCATCATTACAAAGCTTATAATCTACTGAGTGTGGTCATCCTATTTGTATAAATGTATCACTTTTGTATCTGAAACTAGAAATATGAAATATAACTCTGAGGACCTATTGTAGTTATGCAAAGTGTAGGCCATTAATGGTGGTTTGGAATCTTAATGGCTCCCATTAACCAGGACAATTACCTGTAGGTGGCTCTGTTTTACTTGCAAGTCTTCCTGTATACCTGTGGGCTGGCAAGTAGGTAATGAAGTCTTACAGTGACATGTGATCATGTCACCTGAACTGGAATCCATCTTTAACCTGGCGCTTTTCCATTGAGAAGAGGGGTGAGAACCCAGAGGGACAAAGAATTCCCACCTTATCAAAAGATATATAAGTGGGTGGAAAAGAACAAAGGGGTGGCCATCATGAGAAATCCCCTAGCGACCACCTGAGCTGGAACAAGGGCTGTACCGGGAGAAAGGATTGTGCCCAGACTAGGAAGGTGTCCAGTCTGTGAAAGAAGCTTATTGAAACATCTCTGAGGGTGAGATTTTATCTGTATTCAGTATCTTACTGTATTAAACATTAGACTTGAGTGTTCTATTTTATTTTACTTGGTAATTCACTTTTTCTGTCTGCTATTACTTGGAACCACTTAAATCCTATTTTCTGCGTGTAATAAAATCACTTTTTACTTATTAATTCACCCAGAGTATGTATTACTACTGGGGGGAGGGGGAACAGCTGTATATATCTCTCTATCAGTGTTATAGAGGGCGAACAACTTATGAGTTTACCCTGTATACGCTTTATACAGGGTAAAACGGATTTATTTGGGGTTTGGACCTCATTGGGAGTTGGGTATCTGAGTGTCAAAGACAGGAACACTTCTTAAGTTGCTTTCAGTTAGTCTGCAGCTTTGGGGCACGTGGTTCAGAACGTGTTTGTGCTGGAGCAGACTGGCATGTTGGCTCGGCAAGACAGGGTGCTGGAGTCCCAAGCTGGCAGGGAAAATGGGGACAGAAGTAGTCTTGGCACATCAGTTGGCAGTCCCAAGGAGGTTTCTGTGATCCAACCCATCACAAAAGTAATTTCTATTTGTTTATCTCTGTCAAGCACGACATTATTTGGCAAGTGTACATTAGCACACTGTAGTGGGAAAGCTTGTCTTTTATATGCACCCAGTTGCCTCACATAAGCAGATAAAGCTGCTTATAGGAAGCCTATTTTTGCACTTTTAGTGCTGCTGTGACCTGAGGGTTTCTGAAGAAATTAACACTGAGGAGTTTCCACAACCTATGTTCAAAAATATTTCAAAGTTATTTATGCTGTAAAATGTTCTAAAGATTGTAAACTCATCAAGTTTGTTTGAATTCATTATTTTAATGTCTGGGCTGTTTCACCCCTTGTGGACCACATCTATTCATAATAGGGAATGATTCCTTTTTGCATGGCAGCAATACTTCAAATGGAATATTATGTGTATAAAGTTTTTAAATGCTCACAAACATTCCATTAGAGCACAATAATTGTCTGGGATTTTAGAATTTGATTTGGCTAAAAGTATTTTGAATTTTTTTTAACTTTACACAATGATTAACTTGAAACTGCTTGACGAAAAATAAATGCTGATTAAGAGCCTGGCTTTGAAAACATAGTGCTTACTGCTATGGAAAGTCAGAGGGACTAACCTTGGTAGTAAGCATTTGCAGAATCAGGCCCCAAGTAGCATTCTTTGGTTTCAGCATGAGCTGTGTGTGAATAGGTGTATGCTGTGTGACAGCAAAGTTGCTGTAGTAATTATTCATTAGTTCTAAATAATAGGATAATTATGAAGGTAAAATTTACACATACCCTTATACACCCTCTTTTTGTTAACTTTTCCATTTTTAAGAATGTCTATAGCACCCTGTTGTTAAACAGGGTACTCCCCCGGTTTGTGCTCAATTGTGTCGTTGCTGCTTGCCCGCTCCTTGCAAGAGCGACTGTGTAGACACAGGTGAAAAGGTTACATAAATCTTGGAGGCATGCACTTACAAAACATTCAAACGCCATTTTCTTTCACCTGCTGGGATAATTAAAGTAACCGTGATTCTTTTTAAAAGTATGCATGGTAGAACGGTGATTGTGCTCTCCGTGAATGTTCTTGAATTCTCCCATATTCCAATCCTATCTGTGGCTATCCTGTATAGAAGGCACCCAAAACAGCAGAACTGAATTGGATTGGGGGCACGTTTCAGGAAGCCAGAAGCTCAGTCAAGGGATCCATTCCTCCTAGATATACTACTTAGTGAGGTCTCTTGGCTCAGCTGCACAAAGTAGCTTTTTGGGAACAAGACCTGGTCAATAGGCTTGCTTTAGAGATTAGGTAAAGAGTATTTCTGGCAGATAACTGAAGGTGCAGTAAGGCCCAGATCATGCAGTCAAAGTCCCGTGGGCAGAGTGGGATCTAAATATTGGAACTTTATAGGCAACCACTACATATTACTTAATTCCTGTACCCCTCCTGTTGGATCATATTAAAGAAGTTCTGTATTAAAATCAAAATGAGTTTGATTCCCCATAGTTTAAATTCCAGGGTATTACTAATTAAGAGGTCTCTTGGTTTTTGGTACTGTTTCTCTCCCTCTCTGTGTGAAACTTGCAAGCTGCTAATTCTGTTAGTACATATTTAATAATTTTATTAAGATAATGTTGAAGTAAAAAGAAAATGGTACAGAGTTTAGGCATAGAAGTTTTTGGTTATCAGGGAATAAGGTACAGATTATCAAGGGGTGCGAAATTCAGTTTAGGAGCGGGTGGCATAAGGAATACATAATCTGCAATCTACCTGATTAGAGATAAAAGTTTAACGGGTCAAAGTACAGACATTGAGATATGGGGGTATGTTGTCCATATAATGTCTATGTTCAGATGTGGAGTATAATGAGTGGATACAATGATGAGGATGGATCTACCCTCATTTGGTGGGATTTAATGTTCAGTGAGTTTATGGTTCCAGTTCATATGGTCCAATGGGGGGAAAAAAAAAGTCTCTCAGTCCCTTTCCCATGGTTGATGCACAATGTTGTACCGGCTCACACCTCCTGGTACTGTCGGAGGCCGGTGATGTGTTCGATGTAGATGTCCTGGACCATCGGATTGTGTCTGAGACCATGAGGCGCCGCATGAGCCGTGTGTACCGTCGACCGATCCCACAGGTCTGCAGCACACACTCGTTGCAGGGGTCCCAAGCGCCCAGGACTCTGACAATCAGGGCATCCATCTGCACCTCGTAGCCCTTCGCTCTTAGGGTGTGGGCCAGGGGAGCGTATTTTTCCAGCTTAAGAGCTCGGGATTTGCAGAAGGCCGGGGTCCTGTTCTCGAAGGAGACCATGATGTCGATGAGGATCTTTTTCTGGTCCTCGTCGGTGACTACCACATTGGCTCGCAACTGGCTGTCCATCCCGGAGATGGTGGAGTTCACGGCGACCTCCCCCACGCATGGTGCAATGGCTTTCACCAGGCAGTTCTGGATGGCGTGTTCTAAGCAATTCTTTGTAACAACAACTACTCACACAGAGAGAGGTTCAAAGCAATACTCTGTAACAACAGAAACGGCACCCAGAGACTCCCCGCCCTTTTGTTATATTCATCTCGCTTTGTTAACAATTGTGTTAAAATAAAGTCAAAGGATGTATGTGGATGGATGCTTGGTGTGGATAATAACTGAATGATCAGGGAGGCGCCAGCCTAAGAATCCAGTGTCCATCATCCGAAGAAGGCGACAAGTGGAAATAACCAGAGGACCCCCGGAGGGCAGACTGGAATCCACCCAACAGCCTCAAGAATGGGAGAACCAAAGAACAAGATAACATCTGGCAGCACAGACCTGTCAGGAATGTGCCATCTGCTGATTGATTCAGCAACAGCATGATGAAGCAATTCCCATAGACTTGCACAGGAAGAAATTCCTATAAAAATGGACTCTAGAAAGTGAGAACTTTGGGGTCTGATTCTGCAAACCAATTTCCAGGAGCATCAGATGAGCATCTGACAAGGCCCTGCTCCCTCCTCATGACCAGGCCAGTGGCTTGGCATGAGCAACTCTAAGGCTGGTAACTATGATAACAACCTTGCAGAACTTGTGTGTGTGTGTGTGTGTGTGTGTGTGTGTGTGTGTAAATGAATGTGTGAATAAATATGAAATTGGATCATGGAATGTTATAGCTATAACTAACTGCTTACTATGATTCTTTCTGTATTCACAATAAATGTGGCATTTTGCCTTTTCCCCTTTAATAAGATCCTGCTGGTTTTTATTTTATTGGTATAACATTTTGGTGGAGAACTGCAAAAGGGGGACTACTGGTAAAAAAAACCTCAGTTATTGTAAATATTGGTGTGCACACCGCCAGCTCTATTGAGCTAGGAATTTCTATTGGGTTAACCAGACCTGCTGGCCTCCGGGAAGGTAGCAGGGGAAAGTGCATAAAGTTAAGCTAAGATTACTAAACCTAAGCCCTATTGCTCACTGAGGCAGCAAGAAGGCCTAAGGGCCAGGCTAAGCTACTTGCTGGAATAAAGGGTAGCAGGTTCAGAGAATCTAGGCTGTGTCACTCGCTGACCTGTGCCAGGTGTGATGAGGAAATTTGATAAGCTATGATTTCAGAATCTAGGCTGTGTCACTTGCTAAGTAATACCAGGAGTGACAAAGAGATTGAAATATCCGCGTTAAGATGTTTAAAAGAAAACAGGGTAAGCCAGTACCAGAGGGAGGAATGGAATCGGAAGGAACTCCAACCTCACCTTTTGTTTAAAAAAAAAATACACCTTTTAAACAAATCCTTCAAAAATTTGGGCACAGTCTTTGGACTAAACAAGCCCTAGCTGATGTCTGCACTATTTCGGACCTAGAGGATAGATTGGCTCAGTATATCCTCATATACAAACCTTCTAGTGCTGCCAAAAGAGATGAAGCTGCAATTTGGTCGTTGTGGGAGGCGTGTAAGGATTCTTACCTCCGCTTGTCTTCATGTAAAGAGGAAAAGGCACAAATGGAAAAGGGAGCAGACAATTGGAAGGTGCTGGCTACAAATACCCAAAGTCAGCTGAAAATAGTGAAAGAGGCACTCTAGGAATTCCTGGCAGACCAAGCTAAAGCCTCTGAGAAAACTGAAAGAGAGAATCATGTGCTTCAAGATATGGTAAAGAAATTAACCTTGAAACAGGGCAAAGCACCTGCAAATCATAGTCGTTGTGAATCACTAATTAAGAGTCTGAGACAAAAATTGGGCTTTGCCTCTAAACAGGTAGCAGCCACTACAGCAGGTGAAGGGGGAGAAGGTCCTATGTACGGCACCCCCAGGCATAATTACAAAGAGAAAAGAGAGTGAAAAAGTTAACTCTGCAGAGGCTGGAGGGAATTAAGCAGCTAAACTTTGTGAAAATGTTAAAAAGGAAAAGTGTTAGAGAGAGAGCATTCTTGGTTTCTTTGCAGCCATTCTGAAGGAAAAATGGGCCCTTTTCCAAAGGAATGTCTGTAAATTAGCCAGGCAAAAATAAACTATCTGATTAAAATCATTTGACTGGACAATTTAGTCAAATTTGCTAAAAGAACATAAGAGGGTTCTATTGGAACTTAACTACCTCAAATGTATAAAGGTAATGTAAGATGTAAAACACAGAGCAGTGTGGAAGGGATGTTAAGGAAAAGAAAATGTGTGTGTATATATGTATCTCTGAATGTGTAAATATGTAAAGTTCTAAGGACCAATTGGTTTTGTTTTTGTTTTAAATAATGCCACTAAAAATCCATTTGACTCTTTAATTCAAAGTTGCAAAACTGACAGACCTTTTTGCTAGACACAGGTATTTAATGTTGTTTGGCTTTGGGATTTGGCATTTAATCCTCAAAAGGTAACTCAATGCTTTACAAAATGTAAAATGTTTTTAAGTTGTGGCTGCAGCAGGGCAGTCAAAATCAGGAGAATAGAAAAAAAAATTTCTGGATTCTTTTTATTTGTTTATTTGTTTTTGTAACAAAATAGCAGATGAGAGATGTAGAAAAAAATAAATAAATAAGAAATTAAAAAAGACAGTGCCCCTATGAAGCAACAGCAGAAACACAAAACAAAAAGAAGCAATGTTAGAAACACTGAGTCTGAAAATGGCTCTGAGTATCAGACTGTCACTTTGATAAAGGTATATGAAAACTCTGTAAGCAAAAAAAAAATAGTTACATCTTATGTAAAAATTTATATGGATAATGTTATAGAAGTTAAACTGTGGAAGGAATGTGCATTTGCCCCAGAACATGTGCAGGGTATATTGTAGAAGGGGCAAAAGAAATGCAAACATACCATGCTACTTAATTAAAATGCTATTAGGGCTCCAAAGGGAGCCATAATAGGTTGGGTTTTCTTTTTTCAGAGTGCTGTGTGTTTTGGAAGCAGAAGTTAAAAAAGTAATCAAAACTTGAAAGTTGATTGTGTCCCTTTTAAGAGAGAGTCTCTGAGCTGCTGATGGCTTTAAATCCAAAAGCAGGAAGCGTCTGTGAAAATGCAAATTACCTAAATGATTAAGGAAGGAAAGAACTAGCTGCACAAAGGAGCTGCAGATAAAGGACATACCTGGTCACCAAACAAATTGCCTAAATAAAAGGCATGGTATAACAAGATAATTTAAATAAAGTTAATGATAATAAGTACCCCTGTAACAATGCATAGTGTATATGATTTTTGGAAAAATCCTTTAAGCTCATATGTTAATGATGCGTCTCAGTTATTACCTGTAAATAAACTTAAAGCTTAACACAGCATGAAAAACATTATAAACTTGGTCTGCTGTATAAGAAGGAAAACTGAGGTACCCCACCTCATGGATTTAATGACTAAACCGTGGGATAATTTCCCCATAACCCTTAAAAGATAGAAGCCATTGAAACCTGGCCTGCCTATAGAACAAAAAAACAGGAAAATATGGGGGTAATTCCTCTGTTTTGCCTGCAATCAGCAAAGGTATTTGTAAAAGAAATATTTTAAGCAATAATCTGCCACCCCAAAAAGGGGTAGAAACATGTTCTTTTGTCTTTCAGAAAATCAGGAAAAGCTGGTGCCAGCTGAAGAGCAACCCAATACCATGAATCTACTGTCACAATAGAAATTGTGTTTTGTGTTCTATGTTTTGTCTTGTCTTGTTGCTAGCACTGTTGTGTGTTCAAAAAAAAAATACTGCAGACCTGCAGGTAATTAAAAATAAATTAAGCTCTCTGTCCCAGCTACAGGACAGCCTGATTCAAAAACAAGTACATGCCAATGTAGACTTGGTCCAAATTCGTCTGGGTAACCTAAAAGCCCGATTGGCAATGGCTTAATACTACCACATGGCTTATGCATAAGAAAAAATTTAGAAATAGGAAACTACACAGCCATAGCTAAGGGATGCACTGAAATGCAGATACTTGCCCTAGCTACTTTGGAACACGAAATGTTCTGGGTCATATTGGGAAATATTAAGGGTTTGATTCATTTGTTAAAACAAAGAAAGAGATCATTGTTTAACACTTTATCAATATGAATGGATGCAATACGTTTCCAGTATTGTAAAACCAGACTTGTTAATGGGAGAAATTGTTGTCAAAATTGCACACCAACAGTCCCTGGAGGCAAAGGTATTGAAGGTTAGCCCCCTCCCCATATTACACATGGGATCCTTCTGGCTACCCTGGACCTCTAGCCAGTGAATTGGGGAGGGAGGGAAGCTATTGGACACTAGAGGTTGTGCCGAATGGACTCCTCAAAAGTGGGTGTGCCTCACCTTGCCTGTTGCCCCAGAACCTTGTAGTAAAGACACATCACTAGGATCATGTATGTGGGATGAATTGGAATCACAAACTCAAATTGCCTCATAGTACCTTCTCTGAAATAGAAAGTGATACTGACGATTATAAATCTTAGTGTCAAAAGGGGGATTATGTTGGATCATATTAAAGAAGTTCTGTATTAAAATCACAAATGAGTTTGATTCCCCATAGTTTAAATTCCAGGGTATTACTAATTAAGAAGTCTCTTGGTTTTTGGTACTGTTTCTCTCCCTCTCTGTGTGAAACTTGCAAGCTGCTAATTCTGTTAGTACATTCTAAGACAGAGTCTGTTCTCAAAGCAATTCTTTGTAACAACAACTACTCGCACAGAGAGAGAGACTCAAAGCAATACTCTGTAACAACAGAAACAGCAGCCAGAGACTCCCCGCCCTTTTGTTATATTCATCTCGCTTTGTTAACAATTGTGATTAAAATAGAGATAGAAGATGTATGTGGATGGATGCTTGGTGTGGATAATAACTGAATGATCAGGGAGGCGCCAGCCTAAGAATCCAGTGTCCATCATCCGAAGAAGGCGTCAAGTGGAAATAACCAGAGGACCCCCGGAGGGCAGACTGGAATCCACCCAACAGCCTCAAGAATGGGAGAACCAAAGAACAAGATAACATCTGGCAGTACAGACCTGTCAGGAATGTGCCATCTGCTGATTGATTCAGCAACAGCATGATGAAGCAATTCCCATAGACTTGCACAGGAAGAAATTCCTATAAAAATGGACTCTAGAAAGTGAGAACTTTGGGGTCTGATTCTGCAAACCAATTTCCAGGAGCATCAGATGAGCATCTGACAAGGCCCTGCTTCCTCCTCATGTCCAGGCCACCTGGCCAGTGGCTTGGCATGAGCAACTCTAAGACTGGTAACTATGATAACAACCTTGCAGAACCTCTGTGTGTGTGTGTGTGTGTGTGTGTGTGTGTGTGTGTGTGTGTATAAATGAATGTGTGAATAAATATGAAATTGGATCATGGAATGTTATAGCTATAACTAACTGCTTACTATGATTCTTTCTGTATTCACAATAAATGTGGCATTTTGCCTTTTCCCCTTTAATAAGATCCTGCTGGTTTTTATTTTATTGCTATAACACTCCAGCTCAGTGTTGGAGGAGTTTGCAAGGATGCAGAATTAGGTCTAAAAAGACTTGTGTAGTCAAGTCATGCTTCTGGGGCTGACTTCTTTTGAAAGCACAAAATCTTTTGGGAGTTGCAAGACAGAGCAATTTTCACCATCAGGTAAAATAAAGTGGTTAGTAAAATTGCGGAAGATGGAGAGGAGACTAATGAGATTGTATGAAAGGCAGAAAATAATAGGAAGGTGAAATAATTTGGAGTGTTCAAAAGAAAGGTCTAAGTGGTTTGGGGAGATTACCAGCAAAAGTCTACCAACCAAAGAGCCTGCAGTCATTTGAAAGCTATAAGATGGTTGAAAAGCTAATGCTTCCTGACCTTGTTGGTGGGATTTATTATTATTATTTATTAAGATTACCATAATGCCTAAGAGCTGTAGTCATGGACTAGGACCCCATTGTGCTAGGTGCTATACAAACAACAGAGTGGATTTTGGTGATGCAGTATTAACAATTTCACTGATCACTATAATCTGTTATGCTGTAAAATTTATTGATATGTGTTTACAGGCAAAGTTCAAAAATGTTCTGTATATGCTATAATCTTCAAATAAACAGTGGATAACTGTATGGGTGACAGGGTAGTCATATAAATAAGGCATACTACATTTGCTGCAAAAAAGAGTCTTCCGCATACTCACTGGATTTTTTAAAAAGATAGAATCATAACTGTATAAAGGAAAAGAAGTGCTACAGTGCAAGTATCCAAGCAGTTTGGACTGTGGAGCTCTTCACTTCCAAAGCACTCTTCAAGTGTGCTGCTGCTTACATCTTCGCCCTCATCTCCTCCTACACACCCTCCCATGTTCCTTGTCCTCCATCCAAGCTTTTCTCCTGGCTGCTCCCTTTGTCTCTTTTGCCCACACCCAAGTTTATGCCTTTTTTCACACAACCTCCTAATCTTGGAGCAACTTCCCTATTAACATTTGCCAGACACCCTTCCATCCTCCCTCTTCTCCTTCAGAAAAATCCTAATGGTCCAAATATTCCATGAAACGTTTCAGCAATAGTCGCCTCATATCATGTTATATTTGTTCTGTCTGGGATTAGACTGTATTGTAACCATTCGCACATTTAGATTGTAAGTGCTGCAGAGCAGAGACTTGTTGCTTGACACAGTTTGCCTTTTGTACAATGCCAAATGGAACTGCAGCACTTTGGCCTCGATTCAGCGATGTACAAGAGCACTTGGGTAAATTTGAAGTCAAAGGGACTACTTTAGAGTTCAAAGTTATGAACGTACTTGAGTACCTTGTTGAATCAGATAGGAATCTGGAACCTATACAAGTAAGAAATAACCACAGAAATGTTCCATTATGCTCCAGCAAAATGAAAAACTGTTATGGAAATAATAAACAATAGACAATGTTAAGTGGTATAATCATTTTCAGATCAAGTATGGATGTTCAGCTGTGCAAAAAAGTTAGAACACTAGGAAAAGGAAGAGATACAGAAAAAATACACATTACTTTACTGTGTGTGTTCTGCAGAATACAATGAGCTCCATTAATGTTTAGTATGTTTGTAGTAAATACATTAATACCCATTTAAATAAATATCCCTATGTCTGTGCTGTTGTATCCTTTCATTACTAGTGTCCACAAGGTTACTGTCTGAAGCCTTTGACAAATTTGATTTAATAAAACTGTTTGCTTCTCAATAGAACAATTCGTCTGAGGATTTTCTCAGGTTTTAAGCTTTTTCCTGCAGAGACTGTGTCTACTTCTGTTTACACAGTACCTATCACAGTGAGGCCCCAGTCCTGATCAGAGCCTGTGGCAGCTACCATAATACAATATTAAATAATTTAAAATGAATTAGGCCCCACAACAGCCCTGTGAGCTATGTAACAGTTTTAACCCTGATTTACAGGTGGAACAACTGAATCACAGAGGTTGAGGCCTATGTTTCCAGAAGTATCCACCAAGTTTGGGAGCCCAGCTTTAGATACTTAGGTCTGATTTTCTTAAGTGTTGGGCACCCAGAACTCCAGTTGGAGTTGATGGCAGCTGTTGGTGCTTAGTGCCTCTGAAAATCAGACCCTAGATGTCTCAAACTGGATACTCAAAACTAGCAAACACTTGAAAATGGAGGCCCATGTCACACTGGTCAAAAGTTTGAGCCATTTCTTACAGGACATCAATATGAGAGCCAGGAATACAACCAAAGTATTCTGACTCTCAGTTCTGTGTCTTAACCACAAGGCCATACTTCCCTCATGTCAATTGATTGAAAGGGTGAAATGTCATGCCATTATTTCAGAAGTGAGCAATACCATTGGGTGAAGCAGCAACTCTGTAACAGTGGTTCTCAACCAGAGGTATGCATATCCCTGAGAGTACACAGAGGTCTTCTAGTGAGTACACAAACTCATCTAGATATTTGCCTAGTTTTATAACAGGATACATAAAAAGCACTAGTGAAGGCATCCGATGAAGTGAGCTGTAGCTCACGAAAGCTTATGCTCAAATAAATTTGTTAGTCTCTAAGGTGCCACAAGTACTCCTTTTCTTTTTGCGAATACAGACTAACACGGCTGCTACTCTGAAACCAGTACAAAGTAAAATTTCATACAGACAGTGACTTGTTTATACTGCTCTGAATACTATATACTGTAATGTAAGTACAATATTTATATTCCAATTGATTTATTTTATAATTATATGGTAAAAATGAGAAAGTAAGCATTTTTTTCAGTAACTGTGTGCTGTGATACTTTTGTATTTTATGTTTGATTTTGAAAGCAAGTAATTTTTAAGGGATATGGAACTTGGGATACACAAGACAAATCAGATGCCTGATAGGGGAAGAGTAGTCTGGAAAGGTTGAGAGCCGCTCCTCTATAACTGACAGGTTTCAGAGTAGCAGCCCTGTTAGTCTGTATCTGCAAAAAAAAAAAAAAAAGGAGTACTTGTGGCACCTTAGAGACTAGGAAATTTATTTGAGCATAAGCTTTCGTGAGCCAAGTCAGCTGTAGCTCATGAAAGCTTATGCTCATATAAATTTGTTAGTCTCTAAGGTGCCACAAGTACTCTTTCCTCTATAACTCTTCACCTATTTCATATCCATTCCCTCCAATTTTGAAAACTGTTGTGCATAAAGAAAACACTCTATAGTCTTTGATTTCACTGAGCTGCATTTGTCAGAGAAACTCAGATTGTTTAAATGAAGTGAAAAGGAAGATTTTCCATTTACAGAAGGGAGCTTGAAAGTTAATGTTTCCTGCGATGTTAATGTGGGTGATTAAGAAGACTGTTCTCTTCTTTTCTTTTAGTGGCATCAGTGCACAGAAATTGAATTTATTTTGTAAGTATTTAGAAGGAAATGAATAAAACCTAAAATTAGAGACTCTTTGAGAAATCAAAGATTATAAAAGAAGGACTCTAATAAACTGTGTCTGCTTATTATGCAGGATTATCTCTGTTTGTTCACGTGTTACAAGCTCAGACATTAAGCAAGTATTCTTTCTCATCTTTAGAGAATGGTATCTTATCCTTTTCACTTTGATTTTCTATAGTAGCATAATATTATACTTTCAGATAAAGCTATTCATTTTCAACAGTATCCCTGTATGGAAACTGGAAAAAATTGCAGAACATTTTAAACAGGAAAACTGGTGCTAGAATAAAAAAGGGGGAATGTTTTATTGCTAAATTAGGAACTGGGAGGTCATATGAAAGACAGTTTTCCTGAGGAAGAAGACTGGTAAATATGAAGCAAGAAGTTTTGCTAGAAATGCTATTGCAATATATCAGTACACAGTACATGTTATGTAAAATGCAACACTATTTCAGCTATCACATTTATCTATATAGGGAATGTACTCTATAACCAAATGATAAATGCATAGCGTTGAGATTATGGGGTCTAGTCTGGGCATTGTGTGGGTTTTCCAGACCAGCAGTGTATTTGGTATAGTTGCTTTTAAAGCCTACCAACTATTTTAGGTCTGTTTGTTCTCTAGGGCATTAAGAGGAATATACATGAATCTGAATCACATTTTGTGCCTATGTTGTGTTCAGTGTAGATGATAATGATTCATTTTTAACCATATGAAATGAATGAAACAAGGGTTATTATAAATGCCTTAATGTTTATTCATAAAGTATTTAGGGGAGGTACCTGAGGTATGAAAGGCACTTTTATCAATTCAGATTCTATGCTGCTCTAATTCGTTAACATTTCCCAAAATATAGTAGACTTTTAAAAACACAGTGAAAACCAACATTTGTACATTTACCCCCAAATCTAACAGCCTAATATCCTGTTAATTTTTGTTCTACTTTGTGTACATTTTGAACTGTTATTGTGTCTGTTCTGAGATGTATGTTTAGACTCTCTTCTGAATAATTCAAATGACCTACTTTTAACTAAAAAGTTCAAAAACCCATATTGAAGAGCTGATAATGGCTCAGTGGTTTGAGCATTAGCTTACTAAAGCTAGAGTTGTGAGTTCAATTCTTGAGGGGGCCATTTAGGGATCTGGGGGAAAAATTGGGGATTGTCCTGCTTTGAGTAGGGGGTTGGACTAGATGACCTTCTGAGGTCCCTTCCAATCCTGATATTCTATATCCAGTCCCAAAGAGATTTTTCTTTGAAACAACAAAACAAACTTTCTATTGCTTGTGTAGTGTTTTTGAGATGCATCAATTCAGACAGTGACATTCAAAATGAAAGTTACTCAATGGAAAAGAGAAGTCAACATGGATTCCAATACCTTTGCATACTTTGAAATAGTCCTTAGTCCAATGCCTAACTTACTGTGAGACGGTTTTGCTCATTAGTACAATATGAAAATGAGAGATACATTATTCTATTTACTAAGTCATATCCCCAGTCAAAAATGGGTATGTTCAGCATAAATAAATTACAATAGAAATGTATGAATTCTACTAAGGACTCAATCCTGCACTTTTTACATGTTGCAATTCCCTTCTTTAAGCACTATTAGTTATCATGCGTGGGGACTATTGACTCATCTTGCCTGTGTATGGATAATCACATTTTTATTCTGGTTACATCATGATTTAATTCTCTCCAATAGGCAGGTCCAAACTGTGTTAAGCAACTGAGTTTAAACAATATCAGTTTCATAGTGTCAGCTGGCACAACGGGAATTTTGTATACAAAGGAATTTTGTAATTAGTAATATTCTAGCAAATATGCAATCGTCCTACCCAGAGGTGAAAGTAACTTAAGGGACTTACCGATGCACAGGGCAGCCCGGGTCCTGAGCCAACTGAAAGGGCTGGGGCCTCGGGCGGATGGGACGAGGCTAGGGCCAGACTCCCCCAGCCAGCCCTTCAGTGCAGCCTGGCAGCGATTAAAAGGGCCAGGGCTCCAGCTGCAGTAGCAGCGGCCGGGAACCCTGGGCCCTTTAAATCACTGCTGGAACCCCATGGGAGTGATAGCAGTGGCAGGACCTGGGGCTCTGGTGGCAATTTAAAGGGAGCCCTGGGCCTTTTTAAATTGCTGGGCCCCAGGGAAGCTGCCCCTTTTGGCTCCCCACATCAACGGCCCTGCCGATATGGTTGGCTGTGTACTGGCTCTTACCAGTATGCCGTACTGGACTGTACCGGCTTACTTTCACCTCTTGTCCCACCCCACCCACCCCAAAACATATACTTGCCTCTACATTGCCTATATGTAGACGAGACTGAGTTCACAGACCAAATCCAGTACCTTAATGCAAATTTAGGGACAATAACATTTTGAATAATCTTTTCCATAAATTTGAAGAGGAGCTGAAATCTGGCTTTTCTTACACTTAGAATGCCCAGCGTATATACACAATGCATTAGTCTTCATGTATAGCAAATAATTGCAGTAAAATTATGTTTCTTAATTATTTTAGAAAACATAGATTTGAGTAACTTTTAATAAGTGTCACCAGCTGGGGGAAAAAAAAGACTTTTGGATGTAAGAATGCTTTAACAAACTAAAAAAAAAAGGGAGTTTTTTCTCTCTTGCAATTTTTTAAAAGAAAGCTTGTCTTCAGCCTCTGCAGTTACCTGGTCTGTACCTTCCCTCTTTTTCACCCTCTGTTCATGCCCTTTTTCTTCTCTGGTTCTTCTTTCAGCCCTTCATGCTAAGTTTTAAAAACTAAACAATTGACCTTACTCATATTAAAATCTAGTTATTTAAAATTATATAAATTAACAATTAATTATTTCTGTTGGAAAAAATCTATTTTTTTGGTGTGCCAGATATCTTTAAATCATTACTGGTTTAAGAAAATATATCATATGGGGATGGGCTTGGCCTTGGTTTCCATTGGTGATTCCTGTCCTCACAGTGCTGGTTTATATGTGCTCATACTGAGTGTGTTTGAGTATGAGATGAGGAGCTTGGGGTATGGAGAGAAATAGCCTCAGTAGAACCTAGCAGAATAGTCAATAATTCCAACCGTTCTGTTTGCTATTCTATTTCAGAATACATTCATCTTTCTTTTGTTGCATCTATTAGTTTTCCACCATAGTCAAACAAGTCCTGAACTAGGTAGGCAGTGTAGTTTTAATGCTTAGAGTAGAGAACTGGAAGCCAGCAATCTTGGTTTCTGTACTTGACGCCACCAACAATACACAATATGACCTTGGACAATCACATAATCTCTCTGTGCCTCAGTTTACTCCTTTGTAAATGGATATAACAGCAGAGGTTGTTGTGAGGTTAAATTAATTTAAGTCTTTAAAGCACTCTGAGATTCTCAGATGAAAGGTGCTATACAAATGCAAAGTATAATTATTATACTTGATCTGTATTCTTTTGATGCATTCTTCTTTTATTAACATGTTTTAAAAACAAATATTTATTGGTTTTGAATTGTTCGCATGGAATAAAATCAATCCTCTGAGACTATAATAGGTAATTACGCTAATATGGTAGTTGTTGATAGCTACTAGATTATTACCAATGTCTGGTTATTTTTTCTACTTTATATAGTACATCTGGAATCATCCTCTTAAATGATGGGATGAATTAGATGAGGGCCGGGAGGGGATGGATTCTCCTTGCTTCCCTTTAGCTTTAGAAAAGCTACCAATAATAGGCTGCAATGCCATTGTTGGTAGCTCCTAATTAGGTAGATAGAGATGACCCAGATAACATTACAAAACAATTATTTCAACAAATTGCCCTTGGAATCAGTGCTTTATGCATTCTTAGCATGTTGCATTGTTCACTGTTTGCCAGCCTCATCAGGAGGTGTTTTGTTTATACCTAGTACTTTGATCAGTAGGCCACAGTCAGTGTCTCCATCTCTGTCTGAAATCTTACAGTCCTGGTGAAATGTCAGTAGATAACACATAGTGCTTTTGGCACCTTAGAGACTAACAAATTTATTAGAGCATAAGCTTTCGTGAGCTACAGTAATGCATCGGAAATGCATCCGATGAAGTGAGCTGTAGCTCACGAAAGCTTATGCTCTAATAAATTTGTTAGTCTCTAAGGTGCCACAAGTACTCCTTTTCTTTTTGCGAATACAGACTAACACGGCTGCTACTCTGAAACATAGTGCTTTGAAACATATCATTTCATTGGATCAAAAATTATGTTGCTTCCAGATGGAATAACCAGTACATAGGAAATAAAAATAGGTGATTGTAGCAGGAAACTCTGTGTTCCAAGGACATAAGCATTCAGAAAATGTTGAGTTATAAACTGTGCTTGTACTGTAACATAGATTTTAGCATGTGATTGGGCTTTTCCTGTAGCTGAGCATTCATAAGCCTTAAATAGAAAGGCACTATTAATAAATAAGATCGGCTCACTCTAGGATAATGAACTTCTTTCAATAAGTTTACTGTTTTATAGGCAGGTGGGGGACAGTCCTTATGCTTGTCCTCACTTGGCATATACTATAAAGTGTCTCCATGCAAATCTTTTAAGACACAAGTAGGCCCACAGAAGCAGTCTTCTGAAATCAAGGCCACATAATGTGATAAAGCAGACTTGTCTTTCTGGCTAACTTTTTTTGGAAACTTACCTGAATAGGTATCTCCCTATTCTGAGGCACCCTAACCAGACTATGCCGCTGGTGGTTGGTGCTCGGGGGAGGTGGAGAGGAGTGAGTGGCAGGTGCATGGGGGAGCCTTAGGGAGGGGGTAGACAGGAGCAGAAAGAGGTTGAGTGAGGGTGGGCCCTTAGGAAGGGGGGTGGAGCAAGGGCAGGGCTTCAGGGGAAGAGGCGGAGTAGAAGTGGGGCCTTGGGTTGGAATGGGGGTGGAGCAGCCATGGGGGGGGCAGAGACATGCCTGTGAGCCTACCACATAGAAACAAAATAGAGAGTGTGTGCGAGTAATTTTAGTAAGCTTTTCCACGTTCATGCTGTAGTTGTCTTGACTAGGATAGGCCAAATATTAACCCCATACATCTATAAAAAAGCATGTATTTGTTAAAAGTTAATCCAGCTCTGATTTAGATTAATTAATAGCATGGAAACTCAGGGTGAATAGCCAAATGAAAACTTCTAGCTGGATGTCACCTAGCATGTATCTTGTCTCTGACTTATCCAGAAGTCTATGAACTTGAAGGATAAGGTGCCCAGGGAGAAGTACATGGGTGTCTATAAGGCTTGGTCGGCTCAAGAAACATTGTCAGACAGACCTGAGAGGTCACGGAAAAGGTTGACATCTACAGTGTTCTGCCAGAAAAGAAAGGGCAGGAATACATTGTGATGCATGCCACAGTTCTTTATGAAGGCATTTCCTCCTAGGTGCCTAGCTTCCAGACTGCCTAATACAGTCTGTGGTGCCTAGGATTACTGCCCGGGGACTCAGTCTAAAATAAAAAGTCATAGAATGGACTGATGACTACGTGGACAAAGTCTAAATAAAGACCACTGGAGTCTAAATAACAATTCTGCCACTACACTGACCAGACAGAAATCTTCTGTCCTGTACTTCTCTCCTGCCTTGTAAGAAATCAGAAATCATTGATATAAATCTAGCTGAGCCCGTGACAAACAGAATTCCAGGTCCATGAAGAGACTGATAACTTCAAGAGTCTATAGGTATTACACATTTACAAATGTTTATGATTTAAAGTCAGTCAGTGGAAGATATATGAAATGAAAATATCAGAGAAAGACAGTATTCTTTGCTGGCTTTGCCTTTCAGATTTTAGAATCAAAAGGGGGAAAGGAGGAATATGTCACTTTACAGGTAATTAAGGAATGATCAGAAAGTAAGGACCAGTTGGTCACACTAATGGCTTTGAGGATGATAGGTTAAATGCACCTGATATAATTCTGGATAACCTTCCCTATGTGGCATGGGAGAGACTTACCTTGATGCTAGTTAGAGTGATAGAAAAGAGGTGCAGCTATGCTGCTGCAGTGCTGTAAGTGTAGACAAGGCCTCTGTGTAAGCTTGAAAGCTTCTCTCTCTCACAAACAGAAATTGGTCCAATAAAATATATTAACTCATCCACTTTGTTTCTCTAATGTCTTGGACCAACATTGCTGCAGCAAAATTTTTATTTTGTTTTATTTTTATTTTTTTGCTTGTGATGTATTTGTAGGGTAAGTTTAGAAAAATTCCTTCTCTAAACTACCTGTTACTTTGCTCTAAAATTTCAGAAACTTCTCTATGAAGAAATATATTTTCCCTTCCTCACATGTGTGAGATTTGTATTATCATTTAAATGTATTAAACAGTGCTATTGACTTCAGTCCAAGTCTTTTAAGTCTTTGCGCACACACGCAAAAGTGTATAAATGAATCAAAGGTGAATCTTGAGCTTACTGCAATCAGGTGAAGCGCTGAGTTTGTGGAGAAAAAAATCTCCACCCTTACAATTTTGGTGCAAGACCTGTGGAACTGGCCAAAAAAAGTTACTGCTGCCCAGATAATTTGCTGAGTGGGTGAAGCTATCTCCCGCTAATATACAAGTATGTCAGAGAGAGAGAGAGAGAGAGAGAGAATCAGAGTGTACATTTTTATCTGGTAAGAGCAATAAAGTAGTAGAGAACTCAAATAAGAAAATTACTGATTATTACCACTAGATGGCAATTAAAACACATCAGATAAAGCAAGCTGGTAAAACAGCCCAAACCTCTTTTAAATCATGCAGTTTTCTTCAAAGAGCTTAAAAACTGGCCTTTTTGAGTGCAGCTTTGGCTTATCTATGTTTTCCTTAGAGCAAAACAAACAATAATTTCCTATGACAGGGAAAAATATTGTTATAACTAAGCTGAATTGTGGACTGCACACTTGGATTCAGGCATGTCGTAGTAATTTTGGATTTGGAAAGGGCTGCATCTTCTTTCTTGCAGAGTTGCCTCTGTGCTGTGAAAGCCTCCCCCTCCTTGGGCAGGAGGAATAATAGGGTCAGCAGCAAGTAGGAGAGTTCTTGGCAGGGTGGCATATTGGAGCCTTGCTGCCAGGAAGTCAGAAGGGGCCCCAAGCGTGTAGGGTCTGATCCAAAGCCCATTCGCGTTGATGGGAGACTTTCACTTTTGTGCATTTTCTTGCTTCCAGGTAAATCTACCAGAATAGATCGTCATTTTAGGTACATTACTTTACATATCTTACACTGTCTATTGCAATCAGTAGCATTCTATGTTTGTGTATGTATGTGTGTGTGTTTATATTACTCACAGTGAAGATATGCTCTAGACTATACATAGTGTATACTGAAATGCAGAAAGGCTGTGTGATGCAATTGTATTGAAATTTCCCCACTTCGTTTTTTAAACAATGTATTCTTCATGCATATGCTATGGAGTGTACTTAAATTTGAATAGAGTAAAAGGGGGGGGGCACATTTTGTGCTGACTTATACCCCATGCAGTTCCATTAGAGTCTTAATTAAGTGCAGAATGTCATTCATTGTGCTCTCCTAATGCATACACAGGCTTTTTTTTTTAAACAGATCTGATACTTTTGTTTTAAATAGTCATTTTTTAAAATTGCAAAATGGCCAGGTAAAATTAATGAACAGGTAATTTAATGCTGTAAAGTGACCATTATATATTACATACAGACTAATTTTTTCATAATTTTTTTTCAGTTTGAGAATCTGAACTAACATCCTATCCTATTCTATCCCTAAAAGGCTTGATTTACATTTGCAGGACAGTCAGCTGCAGCGCTGAAGGATCAATTAAATTCCTTTTAGTGTTGGGTAGCATAACTGTCAGGCTCTGTTTTCATTTTTAATTTGGTTAGTCCCACCTCTTTCTTGCCAATGTCTTAATATGTTCCAGAGGCAGACACTTTCATTCTAGAATTGGGGTTCCCCCATTTCACTTTTCAGTTCTCTCATCCCATAATTGACACTCCTGCTGTGCCATCTTTTTTTCAGTTTACTGGGCAGTATGAAGGATTTGATTTGTCAAAGTATTTGATTTGATTCGTTTGTAATGGGTATGGAAGACCCCTGTTGATGAGTTAAGGAGGAGCTGTGGATTTGTGTCCTTGGACCAGTTTTCAGACTGGGGTATCTAAAGTTAGGCAATTAAATTCATATGGATGCACATATATACACATTGTTTGTTTTTTGGAGAAGTGAGTACACACTGACTTCAGTAGTAGTTATGGTTGTTCTCCACACTTTTATTCAGATGCTGAAATACATATTTCAGGTATCTAACTTAAGGCACCCAAGTTTGAAAAGTTTGGCCAAAGGAGACTGTTAATGGGGGCAAAATGATAGCAAAGAAAACATGCCTAATGCTTTTGCTAAAATGGTTTTACATCGTAGGTAAAAGGCAGGGAAATCTTTGCTTCCAGAAGATTTTCAGGTTGTTCCTTATGTACATAGGCTACACTATTAAATTGCTTCAACTGTAGTAGAATGTGCACCAGGCTCAGAATAGCCTGCAATTAGCTTGGTTGTGAGAATGGTGATTTTTGCTAGGCCTTGGGTAGCATGGTAGGACAATGGTAGATCCCAGAATAGAACTTCAGGGTTGTCCAACTTACCTAAGATGTCATATGAAAATATACATATATATGATTGCCAGTACTTCTAAAGAAGCATACATTTGATTGCCACATTATAGCATGTTCATGTTGCTTCAGCAGCGATTAAGAATAAATCATAAAGAATTTCTGGGAGAGTAAAACTGATTAAAACACTAGGATACAGAAATGAAGTGTGCAAATAACTTAGTACATGTTGTCTTCAACCTGAATGAGGTGCTACAAATAAAATCGAAAAGATTTCATTTTGCTGGCAAAGGGAGACTTGACTAAAGCGAAGGCCTTGCAGGACTGCATGAGAAAAGCTAGAGGACGCTTGGTCAGTGACAGACAGTATGCTGACTCAGTCTCTGGCTCTCTGAGTGATTTTGCTGCATTTGTTGGGAATCACTTCATTGCTATCAGTGGAACTGAGGTGGAAGAATTTAGGACGGCATTCTGGCTCTTCACTAGACTTTGAGTTCTGGCTCTATTCTGCATTAGAGTATCCCTCTGCTGCCAGAAGGGGTTGTAAAAACCATACACCAGTGTTCCCTCTCATGAGCGATCATGATGCCAGATTGCTGGTGGGCGCCTATCCTATCTCCTCACATAAACAACCCACAGTTCCCCTTTCTTCAGCAATTCCAGTTTAATGACTGATGGAAGGAATGTGGTCCAGCAAATGAGTTATGGAAATGGGAGTATGAAAAGATCTGAGCTTGACTGGCAGCTCTGCCACTGACTTGCTGTGTGTTTATTTCCTCATCTGTAAAATAAATCTGATTATTATTTACCATTTCTTTGAAGCCCTTTGAGATCCATGGCTAAAAAAGTGCTACATAACTGTTTGGCAGTTCTTCAGAATTCGGGACACTCAGACTATCCAATGGATCTGAAGCTCACTTGGGGTGAGAAATAGGATTTCTGAAGAAGCAATGTCACAACAGTATAGCAGAGCTATAACATTTCAATATTGAAATGATAATGTGAGAAGATGGCTTAATTGTGAGAATTGCCATGGGTTATCAGACATCCAAAATATTAAAATTAATGAACACTGCATACATTTTGTTGTGCAGCTGATACTTACTTACTTAACTTGAACTGTATGTGTTTTTGCTCAGTGGTAGTAAGGGACAGTATCCTCAGCCAGGACTTGGTCAGAAAATTTCCTCTGTGATCACTTTGTATTGTACTGGAAACTGAACCCGCTTATAGAGTGTACTTTATGTAAAGTGCAGTAGAAGGGAAGCGCCAGCCTGATTCAATGCATTGCAATGTTTATATTGCAATACAGTGTGACAGGGTCGGGCCAGATGGCTACAGAAGAGCAATAGAAGGCAGATATATTAGCCCCAAGTTAAGTAGGTCCCTTTTCCCTGGGTAAGGTAACAGGGAAGGTTCCAGATCAATCAGGAACCTTCTGGAAACAATTAAGACAGACAGGCTGATTAGAACACCTGCAGCCAATCAAGAAGCTGCTAGAATCAATTAAGGCAGGCTAATCAGAGCACCTGGGTTTAAAAAGCTCACTTCAATTTGTGGTGTGCGTGTAAGAAGCTGGGAGCAAGAGGTACTAGGAGCTGAGAGTGAAAACACAGACTGTTGGAGGACTGAGGTGTACAAGCATTATCAGACACCAGGAAGAAGGTCCTATGGTGAGAATAAAGAAGGTGTTGGGAGGAGGCCATGGGGAAGTAGCCCAGGGAGTTGTAGCTGTCACACAGCTGTTCCAGGAGGCACTCTAGACAGCTGCATTCCACAGGGCTCTGGGTTGGAACCCGGAGTAGAGGGTGGGCCCAGGTTCCCCCCAAACCTCCTAACTCCTGGTCAGACACAGGAGGAGTTGACCTGGACTGTGGGTTCATGAAAACGGCCAAACTGAGGGCTGCTGTGAAGCTCCGAGATGAGCAAATCTGCCAATAAGCACAAGACCCACCAAGGTAGAGGAGGAACTTGTCACAATGGGTTTTAGTGAAGTTACTCTGTTTAAAAAAAGAACAACCCTCAAACAATGCCTTTACTGTAAAAGGGTTCCACTTTAATTTAAAATAGAATGGCATGAAGATGTGAACGACTAACCTCATCTTCTGCTTATTTAACCACAAATATATGAGTTGTTTTTGTTGACTGTCAGCTGTTTGTTGCGCTTCGTGACATGGGCTATCCCAAATGTCCACACATTCTAGACATGTTTTTAGTGTTTGGTTAGTTTAATTTTAAATCATTTATGTTCATGTTAATTTAAGGAAAGCCACAAGGCAGCCAGTAAATAAACACAAGCAATGTGAGCGCTTATCATTATAAAAATCTTTAAAACCCAGACAAGAATGTGTCAAAACAAAAGTGTTCATTCATGCGTGTTTGGAGATGAGCAATTTTAAAAAATGTAGTGTAAGCACCTCTCCCATTCAGCCTTGTTGTGCTACATATACTCCTTTTTTGTTGACCTCCTTCCATAAGGATAGTTTATTTAACGAGAAAAAGGGGGAAAAAGACATTTTTCTTTACTTGGAAGCAAAAGAAGATGGTAAGTCCATGCATTTCCATTTACTATGAACAGTCAAAAGAAACTAGACCCTGTTTAATATCTTGAGACTGTGTATTTAATGGCTACTCTAGCAATTTTCAAAAAATCTTCTACTAGGTCATTACCATTAGTTTTCCTGCACCGGTGACAGCAACAGTGGGAGATCCAGCAGAGACACAAAACCACCTGAACCCTAGATGATGATGATAAGCTGATGCCTGTGCCCAGTCTACATTAACACTATCAGTGGTGGAGCTGAACTGCTAGTAGTGAAACTGTAGGAGATTTGCTGATAATTGCTAGAGTAGACACAGCCCATTAGGCTCTTTGATAGCCTCTGTACCTTTGAAGGATCATGTTAGATCAGTCTTATAAGTCCTGATATTAGTGAAACACACTATAATACACACACAATCTTGAAAAACACTATAATATTAGCACTCATCACTACCTCCTGATCAGTACTCCCTTCCCCTTTCCATGAAGCATCTCTGTTACATCTGGCATAGCATAAGCCTCTAGGCACAAAGGACCAAGTGGTAACATTGGATAACATTCCCCTTCCAAACCAGACTATGAATCCCAGCTGATCTCACTTACTATTATAGCTGATCCTCTTTTGCCCACAGTATGGTATAAAGGAGAATATACACATTCAGTCAGACTGTATTTCTTGAAGAGTTCTACTTGTCACTTATTTTGAATCCTACTTGCCTCAAATTTAGCAAACCCCTTATCCCTGCCAGCTGTGACACTGACAATGGAAGAATCAAGCTCCTTTTAACTTATCCACCAGTGGCAATGCCACTGAATACTTTGCGGTAGCCTCTTCATTCATTTTACTGCCTTCTTAGTCCTTTAACATAGTTCAGTCTTTTCCACTAAGTTCACAAACAACAACCAAAATCTTTATCATAACTGGGTCTCCATAATGTAGCTGGAATTCAGTGTTATTTCTTCTTGGCATCCAGCACTAGTAACTTGAGAAAAGGAAGTGTGTCAGCAATTTGGTTTTTACCTTTGAGAACTGGCTAGGTTTAAAGGTGATACTAACTGAGAGTTATTAAGGCATTTTTCATATTTTAAAATACCCACGTTCCCCTTTCATGATAAATTCCTGGAAGTTTGATTGGATTTTCCATTGAGGAAACAGATTTTTTAAAAGTAGTGGATAATGAGTACATGGGGAAAAAAAAAAAAGAATGTTTCTGCATCTGGATTACTTATGCGAATGTGGTGCTACCATAGCAAATCAGGAAACTGTACATACCAGAGAGTACTTCTTCATGCAAGTAGCCCTTTGATTTTGCAAATACCCTATTTGCCTAGCTCAGTGTATTTTTTGCATGCACCAGACAGTCTCCATGGTTTGAAAGTTTTGCCCAAAGTTTTGTACTGTAAGTTTTAAAAGCTTTTTTTGTTTTTTTGTTTTTTTTTGGAGATAGTAGAAGAGTGAAAAGAAATGAGTTGCTCCAGGGAAAGTAATTTATATGCAAAAGACAAACTTTAAGTCATGTGGTAAAATATGAGAATTCATGGATATGTGACAGGAAAATCATGGGCATCCTCCTTCCCCATCCCTGGAATCTGCCTCCACCCAAGACAAGTAGAATACAAGCCTCCTGTGGAGGAGACAACCCCTGCCAGATGCAGATTCTGCCTGTGGTCTGTGCCCTTAGTGTACAGACCTGGCGGGAGTCCCTCAGCTGGTTTCAGAGTAGCAGCCGTGTTAGTCTGTATTCGCAAAAAGAAAAGGAGTACTTGTGGCACCTTAGAGACTAACAAATTTATTAGAGCATAAGCTTTCGTGGTGTAAATTGTCATAGCTCTGTTGACTTCACTGTCTCCCAGAAGCTCAGCTCATCTGTGTCTCCTTCACCCTAGCCCCTGACTCCTTTCTTTCCTGTACTATCTCCTCCAGACCCTTCCCCACTAGATATACAACCTGACTGTACTGCCCCATAGGCTGCATAACTCATTTGCAAAGTGATCTCTGATTTTGAAAAGGAGAAAGTCATTGCGAATTTACAACAATTGCAGTGTTAAAGAAAAAGGGAGAACAAATCTGGCTTTCCATGACTTCTGTGACAAGACATGTGACTCATGTAAGGCCTTATTTACAAATTGCTAGTGATGAAATCACAAAGAGAAGGATCTTAAGAGGTCAAATGACTGATATTTTTAGAAACATTAATTAGTTAGTATCTGATCTGGCAAATTCTTACTCATATATGATCAATCCTCACTCATGCCAGTAGTATAATTGATTTCAGTGGTACATCTTATATGAGTAGGCACTAAGGATGAAATTCATTCCAGTGCAGAGGAGTGGCACTTAAGTCTGACGTAAACCCCGTTTGAAATGGGATTGAAATGGGACTTAAGTGGTGCATAGGAATTGTCTGGACCTTCAGTACAGGAGGACTAAGGGTTGGAGGAACTGGGCCCAACATGTTAAGTGCTATTTATATTATTATTGCTTTGTGAATTTCCAGCAGAGAGAGACTGGAGCTGCGAAGTTCACATCCAAACTTCCTTTAAGTTATAGGATGTCAGATCCAGGGTTTTGATCTGGGTCTGTTTCAAATGTCCAATTATTGACAGTCATACTCAGTATTCTGTTTGCAGGCTACACTGCAAACTGCCAGAAGAATTTGTATTATGGTCCTTTCATGAGCAGGCTAAAGAGATGTAGTTTTCAATACTAAAAAGAACGTAATCACTCTTTATAGGTAAGATATGTTATTTACTCTATGGAGATTCATGTCAGTACATTTTAAAGTAGGTTGTTTGGCTGAACTTATTATTTAGCCGCCAAGAATAGAAGTGAGAGAGAAGATCCATTGAGAATTATTAGACTCTGTGCTTCAAACTTACATCATATAAACATTTATAAGATGACTTTTATTTTCAGTTGACCCCTTAGGCAGTGTTTTCTTTGCTGCTTTTTAGCTGACAGATGCTGTTTGAGGCCACTTTCTTGGCATTCCTGTGAAGGCGCAGTGGGCCAAAAGACCCAGAGAATGCAACCCTTAACTGCATCATATCTGGAACACATGCACAAAGAGTGCACATTGTAGTCTTATCCTTGGCCTCCTTTGGAGGCTCCCAGTAACAGCCAGCTACCTGATTTTAAAGATGTCCTTCTGTCCCTACTATCACTGCTTACTTGCACTGACCAATGGTCCCACCCTACTTTCTCAGCATGTAATGATGAATCAATAATAATGCACAAGTGAGCTAGACATAGGCTGATCTTTCCAGTTCTGCTGTGAGTCTCACAAGAAAGATGAGGCCTAGTGGAAGAAAGATGTACTTTAAAATTTTGTCTTCATTTATCAAAAAGGATCTCAGTTCTAAGTATAAAATCTTCCACTGAAGAATGATCATGCATATTTTCCCATCTGTTAACTTGAGACAGGAAGCAAAGTCTCTGTGTAAAAACCCAGCTTCCAGGCTAGCATAGGGTCATACAAATTGCTTTGCTTCCATGGTATGAGGGAGCATTGGAGAAAATCTTTTAAACTGAAGTTAAGAATCAAACTCTTCCTAAATCAGACAAATTATTTATTGGTTTTTAATGCACATTTTAACATGAAAAGAAACTTGAATTGGGGACGAGGAGGAGAAGAATGTGAGCTCTTTGTACCCTTTTCAGATTGCTGATAATGCTAGTTATCTGACCTACCACACTAAGTGAGTTCCATGTGCTTTGCTCAACATATTCTGTGGTTCATAGGTATGCAACTTTTTAGGCTGTAGTCATAGCTTACAATATGTGTCCCTGCCCCCCCCCCCAAACCTTTAGTTTATGCTCCTCACTGACCCTTTTATAATCTATAACTTTTGCTCACACCCCATTAGTAAGGGAGTCTTCACTGAAAGTACCTATCAAAAAAAGAAATCTGGGAGAATTTCCAAGATAAGGCATGTATAACAGAGCATTCTGGCAGTTTTTCATCTGGCACAAATTTTTTATTTCAAGTTGGCTTGGTCTTTGGACTATAATAAACAGTGATTTGCATCTAACAAATCACTTTTAATACCCTTGACCCTGACAATGTGCATCTACTTTGGGCTTTATAGAAAAATCCCTAACCAAAAAGACAGTGGGTCACACACTGATGTAATACTGTGTGACTGTGCTTCCCCTTTAGGTTTAGTATTTCTACTAAAACATGAAAGATAAGGCCTATGTTTAAAACAGACATCTAGTACCTTCAATTGCTCCATATATTTTAAATTTTTATAGGACATTCTTTACGTTCACATCCACACTAATTTATGTGGGCAGAAAGGCCTCTGTTTCACTGAACCTTTAAGAATTGAAACAATATAGTATCACAAAACTCAGATTGCATTTAAATAGAGGTTGTATGCCACTCTCAAGGACTCATTTTAATTATAAAGAAAAAGGGTCGTGTGTGTGTGTGTGTGTGTGTGTGAAATAATTAAATAATAAAATTTCCTATTCTTACCTGCTGTCTTTCTCTTTAGGAGAAAGGCAGTGTGGGGAGGTGATGACAGTGATCAGGGCCTTGTAAAGTAACAATGAAACTCTGAGGTCTGCATAGAGCTTGATTAAGGAGCTCTAGAAGGTTACCTGCTTCACAAGCCCAAATAATAGTGTTTGTTTCTCTCCCTTCCAAAGGATTGCACAGAGAACATTTCAGAGTAATCAGGCTTTGATGTTGGTTTTGGTTTTGGTTTTGAATCTTGTTCTAGCTGCAGTAAGATCACCTCATTTATATTTTAAGTACAAAGCCAGTTCAGTTAAGCATGTGAATTCTCCTGAAGTCATTTAAATTCCTTTTCACAGTTTAAAACTAGTCTCTTGTCAGGTTTTAAGTTTTTTATATATATGTTTCTTTCCCTTTATACTTGCCTGTAAATCAACTTATTCCACGATTCGAATTACCTAATCAATATTGGGCAGATACAGCTTTAAGTCCAGTTTATTATAATCACTGGGTTTGTAAAGAAATCTAGCTATTGCTGTGATTATTTGTATTACAAAGATGCATCTGATGAAGTGGGTTTTAGCCCATGAAAGTTTATGCTCAAATAAATTCGTTAGTCTCTAAGATGCCACAAGTACTCCTGTTCTTTTTAAAAAGAACTAGATTCATCTATTAAAAAAAGAAATGGATTCTGATTTGTGAAATGTTTTCTTTAGCAGACTTGCACTTTCACGTAAGTTAAACCCACAATTTCTCCTAATACATAGTACTTGTACTGACTTTCAGCACTCAATGAAATTAAGGTTCTTAGCTTCTGTTGTTGTCACCATGCAGAACTTCTGTTGCCCAATGACAATTTGTTGAGTCTGATATTTTTGGCTTCTCCAGCTTTTTAAAAATGAGACACTGATCCCACTGAGGATTTTGCTTTTTCATTTCAGAAGTTTGGGAGACTGAGCACCATTTCTGTCTAAAGTTTAAAGTACAATATGCTATCAGGCTATATGTGGGATATGGGCTAAGTCCCGGTTCCATTACTCAAGCAAGCACTCCTATTGAAACTAAAAACACTACTCATGAAATAAGGTGAGAAGGATTTGGCCCAAAGTTTATAAATTTTATGTTAATTTACAGTGATATTTATATGTGATTTTTAATAATCCTAATATACACAGGCATCCGGTCATTTTGGGTACTTTCAGGTTAATCATACACAGAAAAGAAATTTATGTTTTGGCTGTTGAGGTGAAGTCAGTGAAACATTTTGCTATGCAAATATTAGCTTCTTTTGAACATTTAGCAAAAAATGTGCCAGATGTTCAGACTAAAATACCAGTTATCCAATTTTCTCGTGTAAAGTTAATCTCTTCTTAAATTTCAACCATGCTGTGTTATGTGAGGTTACACTGGAGTGTAACATGAAGGGATGTGGCATGCCATATTGTCAGTAATGCAATAGGATGGTTTATATTTGAATGCGGAAACACATTTTCAGTTCTGTTGTTAGGACAATATATACATTTTATGTTTCAATGGTAAAATCCACCAGATTTCAGAAGCAATGATGTTCAAGAACAAATTAACACTGGCTGGGGCCAATGTTATGTCTTTCCTAAAAATACTGCCTATGTATTAATTCGTATTTTGTGAAGTGCTCTGAGGTCCTGCAGTGAAAGGCAGCTGAGTACAAAGTTGTTATGATGAATTAGTTAGTGCTTGTGCAGCACTTTTAATGTGTAAAGTGCTATAGAAGAATGATGCAGAATATTATTTATTACTTGCTGCTTTTGCCCCATCCTCTCTTACTTGATCCCCTCCCAATTATTTGCTGCCCTTACTATTCACAGAAATTCAAAGATTTTAAGGCCAGAAGGGACCATTGTGCTCATCTGATTTGGTCTGCATCACAAAGGCCATAGACTTGCACCAAATGATCCCTGCATAACTTTTAGATTAGCTGGAACATATTGTTTAAAAAAAAGACATCCAATCTTGATTTAAAGACTTCAAGTGACAGCAAGTCTACCACATCCCTAGGTAATTTGTTCCAGTAGCTAATTACATATACTTAAAATTTTTCTCCTTATTTTTTGTCTGAATTTGTCTAACTTTGGCTTTCTGCCACTGAATCTTATTATGTCTTTGTCTGCTAAATTAAAGAGACTTTTACTATCAGAAATCTTCTTCCTATATAGGTATTTATCGCCTGTGTTCAAGTCACCTCTTAGTCTTCATTGGATAAACTAAATATATGGAGCCTCTTTAGTCTCTTATTGCAAGGCAGGTTTTTCAGGCATCAAATCATTTTGGTGTAGCTCTTTTCTGAACCTCCTCCAATTTTTAAAGCATGGACACCGGAACTGGACACAATATTCCAATAATGGCCTCACTAATGCTGCCTATAGTGGTAATGTCACCTCTCTGCTCCAATTTACTGTGCTGATGTTCGGGAAGAACGGTAGTTGGCTTGGGGACAGGGCATGTGTGAGTGCTGGGACAGAGCCAGAGCCAGTGTAGTGGGGAGTGCTCCTCCTTGGGAAGAACTGTTGGAGTTATAGGGGGAGGGGTGGAGAGAGGCCATGGCATTATTAATAAACTCCGTGTGAAATATTAAAGATAGAAATATTTTGCTTAGATTCACTCATCACTTAATGCAGTTATCGGATTCAAATTCTGCTACTGGTCTCAATGGCTCCCCAAATGAGAACAACTGGGTAATGCAAAAGCGTCAGCTCATTCCTACCAGGAGCTGGGATAATATACATTGTGTGTGTGAGATTAGGTCCTGTTGCTGAGAACAGAGTGTGTGTGCGCTGTCCTATGGACCATGCCCCCAAACCCTGTTCATATTCCCCATTGGCCTGCAGTTTTTCTGGCATGTACATAGGCCAAACCATCAAACAGAATTTGGCTTGGAGTTTTCAAGCTGTAAAATGAATGATATTATAAAATGATTCTTCCATTGTCCTTTGAAACTGTGCTGTTGTTTGTGAATGGACAACTGCTTCTCTCTCTCTCTCTCTCTCTCTCTTGCTTGTTTCTACAGTTTGAACTATGAAAGAGGATACTTGTGCTGCTCTGCAAAACAATAATTGATGATATGCAGCAGTAAATGTTTCTTTGAAATGACAGTTTTTGTTTTCTAATTCTTTGTCTAAAACAAATGAACTCACGGAAGCTTATGGTCAAATAAATTTGTTAGTCTCTCAGGTGCCACTCTAAGGTGCCACATGTACTCCTTTTCTTTTTGCGGAGACAGACTAACATGGCTGCTATTCTGAAATGTATGTACAGTAACTTTTCCTGTATTGTAGTGAGCATTCACTTTGAACATCTGTATTTGCATCATGTTTTTTGTGTAAAATGGTTTGTCGCTGCTAATTTAGATCATTTGATTTCAACTGGTATTTACAGTAAAAAAAAGAAATTTTAACACTGACATTTACTTAAAATGTGAATGAGAAACTAGATTTACTATAAAAAATAGACATTTTACTGCATTTGACTGTATATATGTTGCCGGTAATTTGACAATAAATATACAGTTTTTTTTTTCATTGACTGAGATTAGTATTACCAATTTGTTGAGGGTTTACTACAAATACATGTTCTCAGTAAATAGAGATGAATGAATAGTTCAGGGCTGGCTCTCAGTTTTTTGCCCTCCCAAGCAAAAAAATTGCCGCCACAAGCTCTGAGAGCGCAACTGCCCCAAGCCAAAAAAAAAAAAAAAAAAAAGGATGGCCGGAATGCCGCCCCAAGCATGTGCTTGCTTTGCTGGTGCCCAGACCAGATCCTGGAATAGTTATTCCTAAATTCAGTCACTGAAATATTGTACTATAGGTATACATTCAAATTAATAAAAGTTCATTCAAATTTTCAAAATTGATTTAATGCCAAATAATTAATATGGTGCATTATGGGTATAGCAAACTCCATCTCAGGGAAAAACAAGATTTAGGCCAGTTACAGATCTTGGGAGACAGGCCAGTCCTTGCTTACAGACAGCCCCCCAACCTGAAGCAAATACTCACCAGCAATCACACACCACACAACAAAATCACTAACCCAGGAACGTATCCTTGCCACAAAGCCCGTTGCCAACTGTGTCCACATATCTATTCAGGGGACACAATCATAGGGCCTAATCACATCAGTCACCCTATCAGAGGCTCGTTCACCTGCACGTCTACCAATGTGATATATGCCATCGTGTGCCAGCAATGCCCCTCTGCCATGTACATTGGCCAAACTGGACAGTCTCTACATAAAAGAATAAATGGACACAAATCAGACATCAAGAATTATAACATTCAAAAACCAGTCGGAGAACACTTCCATCTCTTTGGTCACTCGATTACAGACCTAAAAGTGGCAATACTTCAACAAAAAAACTTCAAAAACAGACTCCAAGGAGAGACTGGTGAATTGGAATTAATTTGCAAACTGGATACAATTAACTTAGGCTTGAATAAAGACTGGGAGTGGATGTGTCATTACACAAAGTAAAACTATTTCCCCTTGTTTATTCCCCCCCCCCCCCACTGTTCCTCACACATTCTTGTCAACTGCTGGAAATGGCCCACCTTGATTATCGCTACAAAAGATTCCCTCCCCCCCCCCCGCTCTCCTGAAATAGCTCACCTTACCTGTTACAGTGTGTATGGTAACACACATTGTTTCATGTTCTCTGTGTATATAAAATTTTCCCACTGTATTTTCCACTGCATGAATCCAATGAAGTGATCTGTAGCTCATGAAAGCTTATGCTCAAATAAATTTGTTAGTCTCTAAGGTGCCACAAGTACTCCTTTTCTTTTTGGTAATAATCATAAGTAACTAAACTAGAGCTGGCTGAAAAATGAAACTAGTTTAATGAAAAATTTAGAAAAGTTGAAGTTTTTTTTTCTTTTGAAGTACTTCAAATTAACCTATTATACATTTTTAAAAAATCATGAATTTTTAGAAATTTTTATTAAAAACATCAAAAATATGATGTTTTTGATACAAATGTTTAAAAGTAATAAGTTACTATTTTTCACAAAAAATCTCAATAATTTGTTGTGAAAACAGTTTATTGAAAAAGGCTGTTTTTCAATGAAAAAACTTTCCTTAAAAAATTCCAATAATAAATGAAAGAACTCCTCATTTTGTTAATGAACTGTAGTAAAGACACACCTTTTACATCTAGCACACCTTTTTCTTTTGTGCTTAGGTTGGCTGATAATTTCATTTTTAGTTGGCAAGACATTTGAATTATACGAATAAATCTTAACAGTCAGTTTGGGCTGTTTCGCAGTCTGCTTGAACTCTCTTCTGGTACTCAAAAAACAATGAATTCTGTTCTGCTGAACAATTATTCCGTTCTAACTACAAACTCCTCTGGTACACAAAAAAGCATGTTAAAGTAGATACATGAGGATTTTAGCAGCAATGTTAACTTGCACACATTGTGCACCTTGTTTATGTGATGGTATATGTTTATTAACCTAAACAATAATATATTCAGTCACACATTTCACTATAAGAAAAGGAGTACTTGTGGCACCTTAGAGACTAACAAATTTATTAGAGCATAAGCTTTCGTGAGCTACAGCTCACTTCATCGGATGCATTACATTACATTTCACTATAAAACCAATAGATAATACTTCTTATGTGTGGTGTGACCTAGATAATACTTACAAAGTGCATTAGGGTTCTGTATCCACGGGGAAAAAAAAAAAGACTATAGTATCCCTGTAAGTGACGATTACCTTGTGAGTGAGTATCTCACACTACAGCTATAGCAACCATTGTGTGAAGGGAGAAGCTGCAATTCTGCCAGGCCTTTATGCTGATCATATAAGGAGCAGGGAGCCATGTAACCCATTTCTCTCTACCGCTTCCCCCCATTAGGACCAAGCAGTTATTCAGTACCAGGACTCTTGCAGTTCTGCATGCAGAAAGACTGCAGGATTAGCCTCCCAGGGTCGACTTTTGGCTAACTTCTTTCATCACCAAATACCCCTACACTGCATGTAGAATCTGCAGTGGTTTAAATTGGGAAAGGTCATTACCCAGTAATGGTTTTGGTAGTGTCTAGCTGAAGGTTTCCAGCCCAAGCTGAGTAGCTGAACTCATCTGTTGTACCTAGTCATACTCAATAATGAATCAACTTCAAGTGAAAACTGAAAACCAAGAGCAGGAAATGTGTTTTTATCCCTAATATTTTCTCCGATATAAAGTTCCATTACTGAAGAAAAGGGAAGAATCTGGATTCTTTCATCTCATGGACAACTGGTTGATAGATGAGTGTGACTTAAATAGAACAACCTGGAGCTAGGCCACCTTTGGTTTAAAAAAAAAATAGTTTTTTAAAAAAACATTTTTAAAAAGATAGCAGGAAAAAGGAAGCTCTCTATGTTTTTAAGACCTGTTATAAATAATGGTCATTTAAAACAAAACAAAACAAAATTACATTTTTTTTCTGACAACAACCTTAATAGATCAGCTTAGCATATTTTAAAACTGACTCAGTACATGAAAAATAACTTGCCATAGTTGTGAGAGTCCAGTTTCAAGCAGATTATAAGTGTATGGTTTCAGCACAACATGTATGAAGTTTGGGAAGCTGTCTGTTTCTCTAAAATCCAGCTACATTCAGAATCCTGTAAATCTTTATCTCTAATACCGGGGTGGCCAACCTGTGGCTCCGGAGCCGCATGCGGCTCTTCAGAAGTTAATATGCAGCTCCTTGCATAGGTGCTGACTCTGGACTCTGACTCAGTCAGCTGGAGCTTCAGGTGCCAACTTTCCACTGCTCAACTCCAGGCCCTGCCCCCACTCCACCCGTTACCCCAAGGCCCCTTCCCCTTTCTGCCCCCTCCCCTGAGCCTGCTGCACCCTTCTTCCTCGCCCCTCCATCCCAGAGCTTCCTGTACACTGTGAAACAGCTGATTGCGGCGGGCAGGAGGCATGGGGAGGGAGGGGGAGATGCTGATCAGCAGTGCTGCTGGCAGGCAGGAGGTGGTGGCGGTGGGCTGAAGGGAGCTGATGATGTATTACTGTGGCTCTTTGGCAATGTACAGTGGTAAATTCTGGCTCCTTCTCAGGCTCAGGTTGGCGACCCCTGTTCTAATACAATAAAACTATAAATGCAATAGGAGCAGAGACTACAGTGTTGCCTGCTCACAAAGTATAAAAGCCAGATTTCAAGTTGCAATTAAAAGAAACAATATGCCTAAAGGGGCTTTCCTTACTGTCATTATTGCAATGCCAGCCATTAAACATGGGGGCTTTGAAGTGATAGTTACATCAGAATATGATTCCCAATTTCTAGTCCCAGCTCACTCAACTCTCCAGTGTACTGAAGCTGAGATTAATGTTGTCTGGTTACCACTTTATTTGTCCCCTGTTAGTCAGCCGAATAAACCTAAATTGATTTCATTGGGAAACCAGAAAGGCATCTGTAGGTGCTTATGTACTTTGGCAATCATATATTTTGTGTGCCAGCATACAGTTCTCTTCTTCCCTTAACACTTAAAATAATGACATTTTCAAGACTTCTGGACGTATAAAATTGTAGGGTGGCATCTGTGTGTGTATTATAGTCAAAGAGTTAAAGTAGAACATACCAGCTCCCAACATGTCTTTTAGTTAAGGCAAGAATGCAACACTATTAACATAATATACTATATGTTCTAGAAACGATAATATTTACCAGATACAAAGGTTTGACTGGTATTCACGTGGGACTACATGTATAACTCATGCTTGGCTTCACCGGTCATGAAAATATGTGACTTTCCCAAAGTCACGCTGATAAAATCTTTAGCACCTCATGCTATTCAATAATGACTCTATCTCTATACTGTGTAATATATATATATATATATATATATATATATATATATACAGACAGAGAGGGAAAGAGAAAACAATGCATTGAAAAAGATTTAGAAATGACATAATTAATTTATTGTAACTGATTAGTCTGATTATGCCTTTGAACACCTTTAATTCACTGAAAGTTCTTATGTGGACATATGTAAAATTTCAGCCTCTAGAAATGAAGAAAATTCTTGGATTGCCTTTACCCTTTTAATACATCTTCAAAAGATATTTCTAATCGTATATAGGCTGTTAATGTGGATATAGTGAAAATTATGAAACCTGGGCCAGACTCCAGATACATTGTATAAAAGTGTAGAATGAAAAGGAAATGAGCTAATAGTCACTAGTACGCTTCATGGACATTTATGCCAACATTGTCCACTATGGTCTGGATTAATCAAAGGGATAACAGCTTTTTTTCATTAGTAGTAAGCTAACAAATAAACAACATTCTTATTTGTTAGCTACTTTAATATTTTCAGCAGCTACACCCAGTGAAAAGTTTGGATTTGCTCTGTTTATAGAAACCTGGTTCCTCCGCAGATAACAGTACAATTCAATATTTATGGAGTGCTGGTTTTCTGTAAATATGAAAAACTGGAGGTTATTTCTAGAATGGTTCATTAAAATGTACACATGAATAAGGAGACATCACTTAAAATATTAAATCTGTTCTACTATCATCTTGATTTTTATATATAAAATTTATGCATGTAGTGTGAAAAAGGGACTTCAGTGGTGCACAGACTGTGTGTTGGCCCTCTGAATAAAAGTGAATGCCACCTGTATGTTGTACCATTGAATACAATAGGACTATTCACATGCAAAATGTTACATGTGTAAGTGTAAAATCAGGACCTGTTTTGCATTAAGTTACTCACATAAATTAGTCTTTAGAGGCTCAGGATCTTACTTCATAGCAGGAAAACCTTCCATTTTTGTTAAAAATGGCAAATATGGCATTATATTTTTTATGATTTGTTATACAGCGATGGAGGGCTGGAAAAGAGTTTTTGTAGGTGGCTGAGTTCCTATTGAATTGATCATGTTAATGCTGCTGAGATTTGTGGTGTTAAAGATGTTGCTAGAGCACCTTGAGCCTTGGTTAGGTGTCTTTTTAGTTATCTAAATCTAAATAAATACATTAAGTGATGACAGAGTGCTTGGACTTTTATAGTACAAAGAAAATGATACACACCTGTTCTACAGTCTGGACAGGTGAATCAGATCAGACACACAATTAACCAGTGGGCCATACATGTTTTGGCTTTTGTTTTTAAATATAACATCCTCTTTTGGTGGATTGATTTTGAAAACTTTGTGGATCAAGTGAATTCTGAGGAAGGATTTGAACAAATGGCAGATTAACACATAAGGACTGGGGAGACTGTTCCATGCTTAAAGGGGCAGCACAGAAGAGCCAAGGAGATGTATAAAAACAGTTGGGTTGACTGGGAAGTTTGTATATTATTTCATAAGAATCAAGTATGAATATTTTCTGGAGCCATTTATTGAAATGTTTGCAGGGTCATTTCAGCATTTCATCCTCCATGTTAGACAAATGCTAGAGTTCCATTAAGTTAACTCTGTGTGGGTCAGGCTCCTATCTGCTTTATGTGGATTTCAAAGATTCAGTGGCACTTTCCATTATTATAGGGGGTCGCCTCCGTATTGTTGACCTTAAGTTCCATTCCCCAGCTACTGAGTAGTATTCTCTGTGACAGCTGATTGCTGCTTTTGCACGCTAGAGTGAAAGCATTTCACACATTACAGTATGTAGGTTTTAAAGTACTTTGGGATGAAAGGCACCATGTAGATATAGAAGATTAAGAATTAAGATTAAGAATGAAGGTTACTATTTATGTGTTAATTTACAGTAACTGTATGTATTAAACCATGGGAAAGGGACTGAGAAACTTTTTTTTTCATTGGACCATATGAACTGGAACCATAAACTCACTGAACATTAAATCCTACCAAATGAGGGTAGATCCATCCTCATCATTGTATCCGCTCATTATACTCCACACCTGAACATAGCCATTATATGGACAACATACCCCCATATCTCAATGTCTGTACTTTGACCCGTTAAACTTTTACCCCCAATCGGGGAGATTGCAGATTATGTATTCCTTACGCCACCCATTCCTAAACTGAACTTCGCACCCTTGATAATCTGTACCTTATTCCCTGATAACCAGAAACTTCTATGCCTAAACTCTGTACCGTTTTCTTTTTACTTTGACATTATCTTAATAAAATTATTAAATCTGAGCACCACAGGTGTACTAATATTGGGCCGTCTGTCTGACTAATTTATCCTTTTTTAAAGATATAGGTTAATGATGAGATTCACAAACATAACACAGGGCAATTATCACAATATAATGCAATGCTATTAACATGTTTAAAGCAAGTTCTTAGGCTACTGGCTCATTTAACCCACCATGAAAACTCAACATAAGAGTATATTTTGGTGCGTGTGTGTACAGAGATCCTTTTGTCTCTCTTCTCACAGACAGGACAGGAGACATTTCTGTGTGTCTTATACACAGATACATAAACTTTTTTTATATCTCAAATGAAATACTGCTAATGATTTGAGAATAAATATTTTATTAGAGAGCACAATGCCACTAGATTTGATACATTATACAAAACTTTACTTCTTTAAAGAATCCATTGGGCTAAAAGACATAAAACAAATATATAAATAAACTGGAAAACAGATTTTGGATTTATCTGCTTCTCTGCAAAAATATTTTGTGCTCCTTATGTCTTTCAGATGCACACTCCATAAATCATTGATCTCTCTTAAACAGGATAGTCAACGGAAAAAGTAGAGATTTAAAACACCAAAACAAAAACACATATAGAAGGAGCTGCTCTAGACTCCATATGCTGTCTCTCTCTGATGATAAAGGAAATTATTTAGCAGCATGTGATTATTGCAAAGAAAGAAAGGGATGGATTATCTGCTTGCCTCTTCAATGTATTGTGAATGTTATGCAGATGACTCCTCTGAAGTCAACATTTGTTACCCTAAGAAGCCTTCTGAAAGCTGCTAGGTGCTGTAAGAAAGCATTTCCATTCTAATCTATAGAATTCTATTAAAAATTAAATGGTTTTATGTCAGATTAAAAACAATCTTCACCAAGATTCATGATCAGATAAACAGTTTTTAATTTAATGGCATCATAAAAACGTGGAAGTAGATTATATGATTTTATAGAAACTCCATAAATCAGGCTCAAATCCTCCCTTTCCACAGGAAAAAAAGCCCATAACAAGAGAATAATATCCTAGTGACTCTGCAGATGTGAACTCAGACTTATCACTACATTCTCCTATCAGGGGAAAGGAGTTTGTATTGTAGACAAGGTAACAGAGCCAAAAGATCTCTGGGTTTTGGAGTATCAGTGAGGAAAGGAAACCTGCCTGCACTGATTCCTAGGCCCACCTTCCCAGCAGCATAGTTCAGGGACCTATCAACAACCATGCTGACATCAGCTCCCTCCGTCCCCCATGACTGTGTACCACCTTCCTCTCCAATGGAGCAGAAGTCACGATGAGGGAATTAAAGCTGCAAGCTGAACTATCTCAGTTCCTCTGCTTGTGTGTCCCATGTAAGGAAGTAGGATTTACCCCTTATTTCTAAAATAATCAATATATTGAAGCTTAAGTAATCTGTGTAATTTTCTCATTAGTAGCTTTAATATAACAGAGAAGTATAATTTGAATAAGCCTGATCTTGCTAGCTTCCTTGGACCTGATCCTGAGGGGAGCTGAGTACCTCTCTTTTCCACTGACTATAATGGGAGCCGCAGGTACTCCGTACCTCTCAGGATCAAGCTCCACATGGAGGACTCCTCATGGATATGAGACGGTGCATGGCTCAATTGCAAGATCAGGCACAATATGTAAAGTACAGGAGGCAGACACTGGCTAAGCATCTGCTTATTTCTTTTCCTATTGCTTAAACTTTATCAACATCTGTGATCTCCTGCATGATAAATGAAAAGTGAAAAAAGGATTAGACATGGCATTGTACTCTTCACAATGAGGACAGACAGATTCTTGGAAGGATAGTCTCATAAACCAAGTGCTGCAGTAGGCCCTGTGATAATACTCCTCCGGATTTGTTCCATTTCTTAGTAAAAGAAAATAGATTTTTATATAACTATTGACACCTACATAAAGCAGATTTTAGCTGATTAAGGTGCTGAGCACTTGCAACCTCCATTGTGGTCAATGGCGGTGTCAAAGTTTCAGCAGTTGCTTTTGTGGCCTTTGTGCAATAGGAATGCAGACACATGGAGCATGGAAATATTTTATATCTGGAGGTGTGGTCCAGGGAAAGATGGGGGGCACTTTTTCAGCCACCTTTGCAGCACCCAGATTCTGATGTAACCCTCGGTATAAATAAATGTATGGCGACCTCCCAAAGAAGTCTGGGATATGATGCAACCAATAGAATCTCCATAGAGGTATGTGCTATGCAGATGTCCTCATCTACCCCCTAAACTGGGCTTGCAAGGAGAACAGCATAGGGCTGCTACTGATAGACCTACACTGCTTGTGCCAGGGGAATTCCCCCTGGCCAATTTGTGGTGTCTTTGTCTGTATATACTACTGAGTTGAGAACAGGGGACAACACCTTTCTCTTTGAGCTAAGAGAGAGAAATTCCTGTCTCTATTACAGTTCAACTTTTTAAATAAAATGATTTTGTGTTTAATTTTGATTAGTTTTTTACGAAGAGGAATAAGTAAGAGAAATCTCTTCCTGAAGTTTAGCTATCCCAAGAGTACTACTATCTAAAAACTGCAGTCATGGTGATATCTGTGATTTTTATATTGTTTAACTCTTTTGTTGCAATGAGGCATGTCATCAAAGTTTGGCCCTGGTGTCAATTCTTCCAATAGATATCTAAATCTATTTGCTTAGGTCTCTCCATTTTTGTTTCTTATTGCTGGTGGAATCAAAGGGCTCATCTTGGTTCTATTCAGGGAGTGGTTTAGCTTGTGTGTCTGAAGAATAATCACAAGACAAATGTCTAAAAACAATAAAACTTGAAAGAGGAAGTTTAAACCACTTCCCAGTTGAGACTACACAATTCTGCTGATTCGCATCTGTACAGAATGATAGTTTTTCACCCTGTAGTTCTTGGATCTCCAAGATTATATTAACAGAGGAATGCAACAGGACTCTCCTGGACATACAACACAGTAATCAAAGATAAATTAGTTAATTTAATTCTTTTCAAGTTTCATCTTAAATTTTAGCCATTAGCTTCCTTTCTTGCCATACTCTATAGAAATATCCTCAAGATGCTTGGGCAGAAAAACCACAGTTGCTGATGCACGACAGTTTCTGAAGGGACGTATCAGCACCCACACAGATACAGAGCATAACTTAGAAATTCACCCCATACAGCAAATGAATGTTCAACTGAAATAATCAATTAGCCAAATAGAATAAATGTCAGCATGAAGATATATAAGAACATTTAATTTAGAGTTTGGCATTTGACTGGTCCAAAAGTAATTGCTCAATTGACTGTTCAACTATTGTCAAGTGATGTAAAAGTGGTCAAATATTTTAAATCACTAATTTATTAGAACAGAAATAACAGTAACAAAAAAGAGTAAGTCTCCAGTAGACTTAGCCTTAGATAGATACTTGTGCCTCATTACAAAAAACATGTTATTTAATTGAGTTATTTTAATGAAAAACAATTAAAGGAAATTCTAAAAAAATGAAATCAAAAAGGTAGGTCACTGCCTATAAGAGAAAAGAATGAGGAGTACTTGTGGCACCTTACTGACTAACACGGCTACCACTCTGATGCCTTTAAGAGGGCATTCTTCCTGGAATATTTGACTGTGTTCAAACAGCAGGCGGTCAATTGACATTATTTCATGGGTCAATTTATCAGGTTGCCAAACCTAATTTTATTTACAGTCTCAAATCCAAGGCCTGCATAAAGGCAGCTGCTGGACACCTTTGCCCTTTTAACCTAAGGAAAAAGGCGACAAAGAGAACATTCAGAATATCTAATGAAAATAGCCTTTGGTGGGACAAGATATAACCTACATAAAAAAGGAACTTCCGACATTCTCACTGTAAAATTCCGTAACACTGAAGAAAAGCAGAAAACAGCAATTACAAATTCTCCATCATCTTTGAGAACCTGATATTATGTATGTTTTTATAACACTTACTGGTTGACTAAAGTGTGATAATTTGGATGGAGATGCAGTCTATACAGCCTGATCTTACTTCCATTGAAATCAATGAAAAAAAATCCAATGACTTCAGTGGGAACCGTTATTGGGCTCATGCTGAAACCTATGTGGCAAAATCCTTCCCTTGCTGGTGCAGTGCGTGGTAAGGAAACACTGTCCAATGGAATAATATTTTTATAGTGAGGGTGCTGAGAGCCATTCAACCAAACTGTAAGCTCTATATATGATGTAAGCTCTATATATGACTTCAAGCCAGGGGGTGCGGCAACTCTCCTAGTTCCAGCACCTATGTTTGATGCTTCTCTGAGCAGAATGAAGTGCATCCCTAGTCAATCCTTCTGTTGAGTGAAGCATAGGTGTTAATTACCTAGAAGACTAGATTTTTTGCATGGGAGAGGAGGCTTCCTATACCATCTTCCATCCCTTGAACACTCATGTAAGGGAAGGCAGGATTTAGGGCTCCATCCTCCATTCCTTACTCAGAGACAGATTCTTAACCCCCATATAAGGGAAGGAAACTTCGAATGAAGAACCAACAAATGTGTTACTGGCAGGGGAACAGAATTCTCCCTCCTTCAATCTTAGGTCATCAGCAATTGTGTAGTTATTCCACAGTTACCAGTACAGCTCATAGGTGTAGTAATAGCCATAACTTGGCACACACGCCTTAAGCAGGGTTTGTAGTGTGTGCCCCCCACCCCCACACCAGGACATTCCCTTGACATCCCCACAATCTTCTTGTGAGTTCAAGCGGAGTGGATTGCCACAGAGCTCAGTTCCCTGGCAGATGGAACTGTGATGTCTCTGTGCATGATCCTGCTTTCTGGCCTCCTTATACAGCAAGACCAGAATGGTTCTGCTGTTGCTGGGGCCTTCCAAGTACATGGAGGGGACCTGGGGATTGCACCCTATGTGAATATAACTGGGTTAATTTTAACCCAACAAGCAAACAGCATAAAGCTTCAAGGCAGATTGCATAGCCTAACATGAAAATTTTTGCTTTAGTTTAATAATTCATTGGCTTTTGGCAGAAATTCAGTGATAATTTTACCAAGGGATGTGTAAAATAATCATCAGTTTGAATTCAGATAGTTGGGTCTTTCCCGATGTGCATGGTTATATCATTTGTCATCATCTGGGAATTATAACTGCTGTTTTTGAGAACTTTTCTGAGAACCAGGCCTTAACTGTTTTTTCATCTGTACTCTTTATGTCCAAGTTTAATTCTTCTAAACACTGCTGTACTTCTACAGTAACATTTATGGGCCAGATTTTCAAATAGTTACTTATTCAACTGTGTGCACACTTTTTGGTGAGAACAGAGGCAGGGCTTTCAGATTCTCAGATGAATGGCACTGTTTAACTCTAAAAATTATTAATAATAATTATTATCAATACACATGTATATTCTGTTCTCTATAGGTTCTTATACCATACTCATCACCGTAGTATCTGAGTGTCTTCCAGTAGTGCATTAAGCAACATGACTAACATCTATCACAGGGGTTCTCAAACTGGGGGTTGGGACTCCTCAGGGGGTCGTGAGGTTATTACATGGGGGTTGCGAGCTGTCAGCCTCCACCCCAAGCCCCGCTTTGCCTCCAGCATTTATAATGGTGTTAAATATATTAAAAAGTATTTTTAATTTATAAGGGGGAGGGGTCACACTCAGAGGCTTGCTATGTGAAAGGAGTCACTAGTACAAAAGTTTGAGAACCACCACTCTATCACATGTTTGCAGCTTTCTCTGTGTGTATGTATTTTGAAACAAGAGGAAAGACTCACAATATTATAAAACTTGCATTTAATTTTACTAGCTCTCCTTCAAAACTAGTATCTGTAAAGGAATCACTGAAATAGCAGAAGTAAAAGAACTATGAGTGCAGAACCTCTCCCAGGACTCAAGCTAATTCCATCACTTCTGTGTCAGGACTAATTTAAGCTGCCAGAAATTTTGTTGGCTCTCTTCACTCCTGCTAAACTTTTATACAATTAATATTCTCAAATCTCAGTTTTGAAAAAAGTTGTACCTTACAGTTGGCTCTGTGTATGCCATACTATTATATAAACTGGCAGTTTTTAGTCGCTGATAGTTACTACTGTATGCACAGAAAAAACTAACAATATTACTGATTTTTCACTCCTGATACTAGAGTTTGCAAGATTGCATAATGTTCCAGGATTGTAATATTACACATCTGGAGATTTACAATAATTTCTTATTGATACAGAAAAATAAGTTCTTTCTGAATGAAATGATGCAATTGTGTGAAGATTGTTGATCTCTACTACATAATCCTCAATAATCTGATTCATGTTTACCTGCTGTAGTATATTAACCGTGATGATGGTATTACAGAAACTTCTACAGAAAAGCAGCAGAAGCACAAATTCTCAAGTTCCTTTAATAACTGTTGAACTGTTTCTATTCAAATAACTTGACCAAACTTAAAATAAGGAAAAAAATGGTTGCTTTTTTTCTGTCATAAAATGTGTATTTTTACACTTGGCTTTTGGAATAGCTAGAAAAGAAAAAAAGTCATGCCCATTATATTGAGTTCTTCCCGTAAACTCCCTCAGTAGTTTCATTGCCAATATTTTTGTTGCTTGTCCCCATGGAAACTGATACAATGGTTTAAAAAAAATTTTTTTAAGAAAGGACCATGCAAAGTCCCATTTCTGCCATTAGAGGTTTTAAATAATTGAAGAGATGTACTATTGCTGTGCAAGTAGGAGTCAGACTTGACTACAGAGCTATATTTAAACAATTTTGTTAAAGCAATGGAGCCACACAGATTAGATTAGATCTGGTGAAAATGTTTTAATGAAAAACTGAAAAATGTTGCAAAACAAAAATATTTTAAATCTTGGGACAAAACAATGGCAATGATAGTTTGTCGCTGTTGTGTTTTCTTCACCCTCTCTCTTTCTCTCTCTCTCTCTCTCTCTCTTTTTCTGTCCACATTTTCCAGTGGAAAAATGGGAAGAGGGGTCAAAGCAAAAAATGAAAAAACTTCTGGGGATTTTTTAATTGAAAAATCAGAAATTTTTGAAAAAAAAATTCTCCACAAAAATTTTCATTTTGAAAAAGGCCATTTTTCATCAAAAACAAGTTTTGAGTTAAACGTGAAGGCAGATGGCAATGTTCATAGGGAATAGAATTGTTTGGTTAGTGGAAAGGAGGGAGGATACTTGAAGGTGGAGGTAGGTTAGGGCTTGGCAGCCTGATTTCAAGGCTCTAGTCAAAACTATTGTATGGCCCTACTCCTGCCTGTCTTGCTGTAAGCATCAGCCAACTAATTACTAAAGCTTCTCCGCCTTTATAAAGTGCTTTTTGATCCTCAAATTAGATGTTCTATGTGCACACTGATTAAAGAATTCTGCATTTCACATGTTCATTGGCAAATACTGCTGCTCTTCAGTGCGTGATGTTTTGTCATTTTATATAGAGTACTTTTCTTATAACATGTCCTGCCTAATGCTAGCATTAGTTGACTAACCTGAGCTGCATTAGAACACAATACCCTGTTTTATGAGATTCTTTATATATGGTATCCTGGAAATAATATCTGGAATGCATTGTAGATTTTATTGTTAGTGAAGTTTTATGTTGGGAAGTAATTTTTTTTATTAAATAGCAAGGTATAATTTTGTCTATAAAATACTTCAGGTAGATGCAGTGGTATAAAATAGATTTTTTTATTGTTTACATTTCTTATGAGTGTTTGTGTGTGTCTTAGCACGCATAAAAGCTACTAGAGTGACAGCACGGGAGACTGATGTGCTCTTTTTATCTATAGAGCAGGGCAGACCGTATAGACAGCAACACCAGAACCACACATATCCCTTCAGAGCCTCATCCTTAATTCAGAGGGACCATATCTAAAAGCCAAAAAGTCATACAGTTTACATACCCAGTCAGTCCTTGGTGTGTCTGCTGAATCAGCCAGAAAGCGTGTGAAGTGATGGTGGTAGACACCTGTTCACTAGGAACTAGACTGAGACCACCAACAAACAGGCTAACAACTTGTATTAATGAACTTAGCTGGATTTGAGGAACCTTGCCTTCTTAAATGTTTATACAGCACCACGTACACCCCCAATTCTCTGTGGGCGTGTAAATGTATAAATGTGACTATATGAATTTAAAGACCATTGCTCTGGAGTTTGGAGCAACAGAGAGTGTTTCTCTTACCAATAACACATTTCCAAATTTCAAAAAGGCTTCTTAAGATGCTCATGCATTGCTGTTACAGTAAGTGCATCCTTTTGGGGAAGGATTTTTTGCAGTTAAGCCACAGAGCTGGGAATCAGGAAAGCTATGTTCTATTCCTAGCAGTTCCTATGTGATCTCGGAGAAGTCACTTAATCTCTGTGGACCTCCTTGCACTTAACTGCTTGTGCCCCAGTTATAAAACAGGGATAACAGGACCCACACGTGTGCTGTGAAACTCAGTTCATTGATGCTTGTAAAGATATTTTAGATCCTCAGACAGAAGGTACCATAGAATTGTTTTTTCAAAAAGACCAAATTCTGCAGTTAATAAAGGCTGCAGTTAGGCATGTGAAATATTATGTGTGCATTTTCATAGTGTCAAGGTAAAACACTAGAGATCGCATAGTACTTTTGCTGTTTAATTCAGATCGAGCAGGATCAGGCCCACAGTGATGGATAAACCACAAATGTCTGGTTCAGAGGAGCACACAGGCATTTCTATGTGCTTATCTCAAATGTATTTGAATATTTTGAACTTCTGTGGTCTGCAAAATTGAGCTCAAGATCTCTGAAGAATAGTGTCTCTGGTGAGATTTCTGGTGCTTCCTGTTTCCATGTGGTCTGGAAATTCTGTGAGAACAAACTTGCAATATTACAGCTTTTATGCAAAGAAGGTTAAGTAAACATGTTGGAACCCTTAGGCTACTACTGACTACCCTGTATGCCTAGAAAAACCTGGATTCACAACTTAGACAATGAGGACTCAGTCCTGCTGTCCGTACAATTTCCTATTCAGGCCAAATTCCTATAGGCCGGGGTGGCCAAACTTTCTGACTCTCCAAGCCACATATGACAATCTTCAGAAGTTTGAGAGTTGGAGCACACTTGCCAGGGCTTAGGGCTTCTGCCCACAGGAGATACCTGACTGGGCTCAGGGCTTCAACTCCACTCCTGCTGAAGCCCTGAGACCCCTCTCGTCACTGGGCAGAAGCCCCTACCCACCACCCCGCTGCAAGACAGAGGTCCCAAGCTTCCCCCTCCCCCAGTCTGGTAGGAGGGGAGTGGAGGGCTCTGTTAGCTGCACTTTAACGGTAAAACAGCTGCATGTGGCTCACGACCCAGTTTGGCCACTCCTGCTATAGACTACACTAGGATTTTTGCTTGCATAAGGACTGACGGACAAAACTTTGACTATTAGAGGGCCCTGTGTGCAGTGACACTGTTGTGGATAGTGGGACTTTGCCTAGGAGGTCCACACTCCCTGTGCCTCATAGATTTGTGTTCAGTGGGGACTTTCTGCATCCAGGCTATAGGGTGTTTTAGCTGCTGTTTCATTACTTTTGGAAGTGAGGATTTTTTTCATTCCTAGGCACCGAGTCAATGAGCCTTCCCAGCATATACAACTCAGACTGTGTGCAGGGACCATGATTTGCCCTTGGCTATAGTACCTTCCATCTGACACCTCCAGGCTTGTGGTAGAAAAAAGAAAAGCATAAGAAGGATTGATACGTTATTACAAACAATCCAAGGTACATGCAGATAAACACATTATTTTATTGGTCTTTACTGACCGAGTCCAGAAGAGGGAGCTAACTTTCTAGCCATCATTCTGTGCCACAGCTAGCGTGCTGCTCTGGAGGAGTTCTCTTCCCAGCTATAACGATATCCCCAGGCCTCACCTGATTGTCAGACTGATTATTCATGTGTTGTCCCTGAAGGAGAGTCATCCTGGAGCACCAGACTACCCTTTCTAAACGTTGGTTATCTCTGTTCAGCACAGTGAATATAATGACATGGCATACTTATCTGAGTGAGACAGTGATATGGATTTTAGTTTTTAATGGAAGCACAAAGTAAATGTTCAGATTTCCACAATCTCCTCCCCTGTGCAAGCTTCCATAGACCTTCCCACGAGGATTTCACTCTTGTCAGCTATCACCACAAAATTGCAACTGAGGCTGGACACAGAAGTCCCCTGTGTTGAAATAAATTAAGAAGGTGGATGCAGCATATATGAAAGGAGCACAAAAAGAAAGGAACGTATTGGGCTTTGTATGGCTGCACAATGGAGGAGAGTGCAAGGATCCTTTTCCCCCATCCTCTTGTGCTGGGGACAGGTCCAATGGGGCTGAGGGTCGGGGCCTGCCTTCTCCTGTCTGAAAAGAGGCTGGGAAGTTTGGAGATGGGACACTGCTCTCTCCTCCACAGAAGGGAGCATGCTGTAATGGCAGGGTAGCTGCTGCATGGCTATGCATTCCTAGGGAAGAAACCCCAGAACCAATTACAGCTGAGTCAGCAGTACTGACAATTCTTGCAATTTTGTTGCAAGCCTCATGTTTTTGGTGTATTTCTTGAGGTCCCAGTTTCTGGGGAAAAATAGCAAGAGGATCTCAGCTACCATTTAACAAGAGGTGAGTTTCTAGCCTTCCTTGTTGCAAAGAAAAGCTTGAAAATGAGATGCAAGTTGAACTTCAAGGCTCCGAAACCAACTAAATGAACCCAGAATGTATTACTTTAAAAAACACCATGATTTTAAGCCAATCTCATGATTTTTGGTGGGCCTGCCTCATAATTTTTGCATGCTTGAGGTTGGCAATACTGAGTCAGGCAGAATTCTCCCTGTGACCTCTGCCTGCAGCATGTCCCCTTTACTCCATCCAGAAATCTCGAAGGGCACAATCTAGACCTAAACATTAACAGTTGAGTCCAGGATGGAAATGCATTTTCACTGTATAATTAATACAAAGGAGCAGCAGACAATCAATACATACAAAATAAAAAAAAATTGAGCCTTCCAATATATCATACATTAAAAATGAGCAGAATAGGAAGCTCCAAGTGATGGGGAAAGAATCTTTTAGCCCACAAAGGTTTTTTTAAACATTAGTTTCCTACAGCATTCCTGAAGTTCGTAAATGAGAGGAACCAAAGGTGAGAGAGATTCTCCATGTCAGTTAGAGAGAAATAAGGAGACAGCAAACACTGCGGGTTTGGTGATACCTGGAGGGTCTGGGGTTCTACTTTAACTCAGTGGTGTATGGGTGTGTTAAAACACACAACCATGCATTCTTTTAATAATGGGGGAGGGGCATGAAGTTTTCAACTGCCCGAGATAGTCTGCAACGAGGGGACCATGTCTTGGGCACGAAATACAACCCAAATTCTCAGCTAATACCTTGGATTATTTTTAACATTCCCCCTGACAATTATGCACTTGCAGAATGCCACTTAAAGCTTAGAGAAAACTAGTTTAACAAGCAATTTATTGGACAAATTAGGCCTCTTTCCCTGTTAATTATCCATGTGGAGACTTAGCTTTTTACTGATTTATTTATTTGACATTATTTGATGAATAGTTTGTGCAAACATATTTCAACCTCAAGAACTATTTGTCTTGAGTATTACTTTGAATATTTGCTCTTTATAATTCACTATTCACATCGTGCGATCAGTCAACTAAGTCATGCTGCATTGTTTTGTTCTCTGATTGGATGTCTCCCAAACCTACAGCTTTCACGATGGCTAGGCAAACAAATATGGATGTGGATGCATATTTGAACAAATGTTCATTTGACTTCAGTGGAGTTACACCATCTTAAACTCATGTGACGGAGTGAAGAATCAGGCTGATGATGAATAACATGTTGTGCACAATTACTGGTATTATATATGAAATGGGAGCTGTTGCAAGTGCATTTTATGTATACCCATTATTTTACATGGCCCTGAATTTGAATGTCTTACATTACAGTTGTTTTATCATTCAAGTCTGGTTTTGGGTTTTGTAACTTCTGTATTATGATCTGTTTAAATATATGTTAAGGTCTTCTAGAGCTTTGGACAGGTGCCCTTTGGTATGTCGTTCCTTTTCAAATAATAAATAAAAATATTTCCAATATACTGACTATAAACAACTCTTTAATACTAGGAAGTCCTCAGTGCCAGAGTTACTGGCACTTAATACTACTCATTTGAGGAAGGGCAACAGACTCTATCCCAGAGCCTCTCCCTCTCTCTTTGACCCTCTCTCTTTGACCAGAAATTCCATCCTGGACCTGAAAAAAACTTCCTGGTGTAAATTTAGTCAAAATTGATTCATTTTCGTGAAAAGTTTAGGTTCTAAGAGATTGGCATTTTCAATGAAAAAATGTTGTTGTTTTTTAAAATTCCTGACTAGTGCTACTCACCACACACTGAGGCACTTATTTTGCAAATGTGTCCTTAGTGCTGTAACATACTGGTGGAGAGTTAACAAGATTTTTGTTCCAAACCTTTCTGGCTCTGTCCCTGAACACAAATTACTTTCACTTCAGATAGTTTGCCCATAACATGAAGCTGAACTGACATTTTCTCAATGATTCAAAGATTGATACTGCTGGCCCTTTAAATTAGGCAATAAGATTCCAAATGCCAGTTATGATAAAAATGCATGATTTTCATCCTTATTATCTTTGTTATTTAAGGCTTTCAGAAAACCACTAACCTTAACTCCTACAGTCAAACAAGCACACACTAGCACATAAAATTAAGCCAACTTTTTAACTCCTAGTCATTAAGGATGTCAAAACATTCTGATATATGATATAAACTCATAATGACTGGATTTTGTTTTTATTAATGTATGGGTTAGGTGGTGGAGAATGGGAGATTTTTTTAAGGCTGTTAGTTCTTGGACACAGTTTGATTTGGTGGCTTAACACTAACATTTTAAAGAGCTTGTTAAACACCAATCAGAGCACATTAAGCACTAGCATTTTAAAGTGCATAATAAGACTTAAACATTGTAATGGCATATTAAGCTGTAACTGAAAACAAATGGACTCATGTTGTTGTCCTATTTGCCTATGATTTTTATAAACAAGTTCTAAAGAATAGTTGATTATTTCTAGAGCTGTGCAAAAATGTTTATTTGGGTCTTTTCGTCTTGTGAAACGCTTCCACGGACTAACCCTAACCCATTAAAAATATAATAAAATGACATTTTCCATGAAAAAATATTTTAATTGAAAACACCATTTTTCAGTGGGGAAATCTTTTGGTTAAAAAACTTCATGCTGCGCTAATCATTTCATAGGCAGCTGCAAATTGGGTTATGATGGGATTTGTGTCACATGTAAAGATTCATGAAAAGCATGTAGGTTGTTGGCCATAGGATTTTTCTTTTTTACAATGCATTATATCTTCTAAGTACTTTACAAACACTAATGCTTGTAGCATCTTGTTTGCTAGGGATCCTGTCCCCACGTTACAGGTGGAAAACCGAGACAGAGTGGTACAGTGACTGGCATAAATCCATACTGTGAGTCACAGAGATCCTGGCTGCTACTCCCATGCTCATTTTAATAGACAATACTGCCTCTAAAGATCAGGAGCCTTCCCAGAACATACTGCTTCCTGGAATTAATATAATATTTCTGTTTGTATAGTGCCTAGCACAATAAGGCTCTGATCTTGAGGTAAAATTCTAATGAAGACAAGGCAGGTCGGGTTCCTGTGAAAACTACTAACTGCCCATGAAAGCTTATGCTCAAATAAATATGTTAGTCTCTAAAGTGCCACAAGTACTCCTGTTCTTTTTGTGGATACAGACTAAGACAGCTGCTACTCTGATAACTGCTTTGTCTTCACTAGGGTTTTACCTTAAGCTGGCTAAATTATCTTAGTTCAAACTAAGAGCACGTTCTCCTCTGCAGTGAAGACAAGGCCTTAATGTTCAATAAGGTGCTGCATGTATGTATTTGATTAATATTATCCAAATTTATATATGTGATTATTTCCATTGACTTAAATGGGATTACTTACATGAGTAAGGACTATTTGTGTGCGTAAAGTTTTGCATGATCAGCACTAGTCAAAGCTATTTTATTTTAAATATATCGAGATTTTGCCTTGGATAATTTTCTTTCTTTTCTTTCATTACAAAATGATCAATGTGTTTTGTTCAGTGATCTTTTAACACTTAAACTGATCCTGGGGAAAGTGTGTGTTGCTGATGCTCCCTGACAGATCTCTAAAAGATTCCCTCTGTATTTCCCCAGCTTTGCCTGACATACACATCCTTAAGGACCCTGGCACAACTATTGCCCTTTCAGATGAAAATGAATGGAAAGGACATCTTGTAAATACAATGTAGCCTGTAAATGCCTCTTCTTAATTGGTTTGAAAGCTCTTGTTGAGTGATTCAAGGCACACCCTCCCTTGAAGAAAATAGCTGAGTACATCACCTCTGCAGTCCCCCCAGCCCCTTAAGGCTATAACCAGACACTGCTGCCACCTATTGAACTTGGGTCTCCCCTATGATATCGTGAGAGAAGTTTTTGTCCACTGATCTGGACAAAGGACGACTGCCAGGAGTGCCTGGATTCTAACAGTGGATTCTAACTCTAACCCTAATTCTCTCTATGACTGGGGGAGCAATGCATTTGACAAGCTCTGTTTTTACTATGAGTATTGGGTCAGGTACTGGTGAGGCGAATTGAGAATCCTCTTCAAAGGGCTTTACCAATACTGGGCCAAATTGAACACTGTTGTAAGCAGTCATAACTGTATGGAATTGCATGTAAAGGGTCGCTTCATTAGCTAATCCATCCTTGCATCATCTCTGTATAACTATCCTCATATTACAGAGGGGGAATGGAGGCATCTGCAGTGACACAGTATTTCAAAGCCATGAATTTCTACCCCTATTTCCCCATCCCCCCCCCAAAAAAAATCCCAAGCCAAACCAAACCAAAATAACCCCACAAACCTTCCCTGAAAATCTCCATATAATAGAATCAGGTGCTCATCCTTTATTCTCCTTTGCTTAACAGCCAGCGAGTTGACTGCAGGGAACCTCTTTAATCATAATCTGCTAAAAGCCACAGCCAATGGTGATGAACACAGGTCATCTGCAGAATGAGGGTATTATACCAGTGCCAAAACCGTTAAAGGTTATGGTATACTTTGAAGAGAAAAAAGCCGTTTTAACTTTCTTTTGACTGCTGGTATATATTTCCTCCTTCTTTAATACAAAATATAGTCTTTCCCATTGATGTGACTGCTTGCAGAGTAAGGTACTGCTCAGTGTGAGTAAGGGTGGTGGGAGAATTGGCAGGCCCTGGGAACCCAGCACTTCACAACTAGTTGCATGTATGAAGCCCTGCATTTCTACAGGCATATTACCACCCCCTGCAGAGAAATCCTTTCAATCTGCCGTGGCCCACGTGTGGGACGTAGTGTGTGGCAAAGGGTTTGTCTACATGGGACAGTTATACAATGTAACTAAACTAAGGTTCACTTTGTGTTTTTTGTAAGGGGTTTAAGCTATACCTCTAAAAGGCACTCCTATTCTGGAATAAGAATGGCCATGCTGGAAGTTATACTGCTGTAACTATCGGGGGTTAACTATAGTGGTGTAATTATACTGGTATAATTGATAAAACTTTGCCAGAGACACATAAATGGAAGATGCTGTGGGATGCATCTTATTTAATGTAAATAATTCTCTGTGACCATAGGTTCACAACTCTTTATTTCTAATGTAAAAACTTTTCAGTATTAAAAATAAGAGAATTCTAAATCTGTATGGATCACAGGTAGCTCTGGGACTAAAATGAGTGACATCCCATGACAGGAGGGACATACGAGGGAGATGAGTAGAGAGAGGAGGAGCATAGCTGCTCAGTGGTGCTGTTCTGCTGCTGTGTAGCCAGAACGAGGCCATAGGTGTTGCTCCGTGGCTGGGGAGAACAAAGAAGATAATGCTGGTTCTGCTCCCCAAGGTGAGGGAGTGTAGCAAAGCTGATTGGTCTTGTTGGCAAGTGATAGCAGCTCTAACTGGCACTGAAGCTGAAGCCAACCCTCAGAATATGGGAGCTAGGACTGGTTTGTATTTTAAGGAATTGACATACCGCTGAGCAATGGGCTGGCTGATGGGATGGTGACTTTCTAGGTGCCACTTATTCTTTAAATATGAGACAAAACCTGTGCTTTATTAGACATCAATCCCCTGTCATTCTACTTTCCAAAGCAGGTGTAAATGGGTAATAATATTTCCTTTGCTATCTACAGGTATAGTTGATGTTCCAGTATCTCTAATGAAAAGCATATTGTGGTACCATGTTTTCTGATACTAGGTAACAGTGAATAATAGTGAATAATTGACTTTCGCAATTATGATTCACAAACATGAATTAGCTATGAACCGACTGCTGGAGGTGCTCGGTTCTTGACATATTCTCCAGCTTTTCTTTTCCCTCGTCAGTAGTTGGTAGCTGCAGGGGTTGGGTTGCAGCTGCAGAACTTTCCTCAGTGTCATTGTTGATAGGAGAGGCTTTCCTGTGCCTGAAGTTCTCTGAGTGGCTTTTTTCTTCATCATGTTTTGTTTTCAAAAATCAGATATAAATTGTGGCATGTGTCTGCTGTGCACTGAAACTGGGATGGCATCAGGAGACTTGCCCTTTGGACCATCTCCTTCTTGTAGTCTGTCTCTGTGTGACTTTCTACCCACTGGGGCAACTTACTCAAACTGTACTAAGGCCTACACTGGACCAACAGTTGAAAAATCATACAGTGTTGCCTTGGGGGTACTGTCCTTAAAGTGGAAGAGAGTTTATGTTTTGACTCCTCCAGCATACCCTTTTAGCATGCATCTGCTTCCTGGCAGTGCATGCAACCAAGGTGAAACTCAGTATACTTAGCTGTGTGATATCCATTATAATAAAGGAGGCAGTGCTGTTTGGGGTACAATTTAGTAGAACACTTTGGATCACGTATTTAGTATGACTTAAGGACAGGATATGTATTAATCTTATGGAGGAGGCTTACCTCTAGTTATTAAGGAGGATTTGTTAGCCCTGGGAGGAAAAAAGGAACTAGGAAGAGAATAAAGAGGGTTAAACAGAACTTGACTAACCCATTCTAGATTAATAGCATTTCTAAATTACAAAACAGCCATTAAAATGAGAGAATACAAAGAACATTTGTACCTAAAAGTCCACAAAAGGCATGTAGAATACCAAAGAAGGTGCTATAAATTAACTCAGTGAGGACAGTAGGCTTGGAAGGATTAGATTTTTATCAGTAAATGTTGGTAAATACCAATTTCACTGCACACATACAAACCAACAAAAATTGATGATGATGATCGATATTTATGGATAGGCAAAGTAAGAACAATGCTGCTTGAGAACTTATTAAAGTTTTATTAAAGGATGTTTGCTTTGTATATTTTGACATATGATATTGACAATTTGATTTAATAGATATAAAGCTTTTTTTAGTTAAACTGTCTGCTGCCCTTAATTTTCCACACCTGTGAAAACTTAAATAAATAAAAATAGAAATATGCTTAAAATCCATAATTCTGTGCAACTGTGAAATTTTAAGTCAATAAAAATAAAAAGTTTTAAAATGAACTAATGTTACTAATAAAATTATTTTTAAAAATTAAAAATTAATCCTTCCAAGCCTACTCATAAGTAAAAATGGGAGTGATAGGAAGCACATACTTGGATTAGAAGCATTCTTGAAGATGAGTCAGTCTCTTATGTTCTGTCATGGCCTTGTTTATTTCAATAGGAATGTTTTTGGGCACAGAGTACTAGGTGCTAAATGTCCAGTCTGTGTTTTGACAGGTACCTTTTTCTATCAAGTTGCACAGTTGCCTGCCGGTGATATTTACTTTTTTTTTTAAGAGTACTATGAGATCTAAGGATGAAAAACACTATAAAGGGCTGGATATTTTTATGATTTAGACAATAATTAGAAAGATTTGGCATTTAAGTAAACTGGAGTTATTTTGTGTATTAAAACTGTGGAAATAAATATTAGAGCATCTGATCAGCTAGACTATGAATGAACTGATTAGATATAGATATAAATATAAAAAAGCAAATGGAAAAAAAAGGAAGGTAGCTGTAAAGAGAAATTTGTTGTATATTTATAGCTTTTACAGCCAGAAGGATCCATTTGTGATCATATAGTCTGACCTTCTGTAGGTCCCAGATTTTAACCCCATAATTCCTGCACTAAGCCCAATAATTGTATCTAGTTTGGCAGAGGCTTGAAGACTTTCAGTGAGGAAATAAAGTTTGATATGATTGTTTTGTTTTTAAACATGCAGAGTCCCTATTTAACTTAATGGGTCAATTAATCCCTTGTGTAACTACTGAAGTCAGGTTTCAGAGTAGCAGCCGTGTTAGTCTGTATTCGCAAAAAGAAAAGGAGTACTTGTGGCACCTTAGAGACTAACAAATTTATTTGAGCATAAGCTTTCGTGAGCTACAGCTCAGAGAGCTGTAGCTCACGAAAGCTTATGCTCAAATAAATTTGTTAGTCTCTAAGGTGCCACAAGTACTCCTTTTCTTTTTACTGAAGTCAGATGATGAATCGGGCCCACTGCGCGTCACTGAGTAAGACAGGGTAATAGTCAGTATTTGGCCCAAGATAAAAGTAGGTGAGAGTTTGGCATCATATTAAACATAGGATGCTAGAATCCAACTTAAAAATACATTTGAGAATAGGTTTTTATTGTATGTAAAACCTTTCCAGTACATTTACATATATAAAAACCTTGCCACAGTGAGAAAAGGCATAAAGATAGAAGAGTATTGTGGTCTTTGAGTCAGTTGGTTGTTTCTTGTATAAAATTAGAGGAATCTAGGTAAAACAAGCTCCTCTTAAGACAGTGTATATAACTGCAACAGCTTTTAAATAAAGTACAAGTTCTCTTTTTTTCTTGGAACAAAAAAGTTGATGTGAAATTGAAAACTCTTTTCAGATGCCTGCTGGGCTGGCAGAGTGTCAAAAGGTTTGGCTTGCCTGTCTCTCTCCTTCACTCTCTTTATATTGTTTACAGACAACAGACTCAACTGGAACTTGACTATTTAAATATCAGCCAATTAGTGTGAGGGGAGTTTGAAAAGGGCATCATGCTAAAGTGCCTCTCTGCCTTATTGGTTAGTTGTAGACCTCCCTGCAGGGCAAATCGCACAATAGAATCCTAAGCAAAGTGTGTGGGTTGGAAAAAGAGCAAAGAGGTAGGAAAAGACAAAAGTGCTTTCAGAGTTGGCTTCTGATTAGAGTCGAGAAAGAGGGTGACTCCCTACTTTTGCCTGAGGTTTTATGTGCTGATGGAGAAAGTCTACTCAAGGCACCAGGTTTGCCAAACTTTGGAGGCCACCTTCTGCAAACTGAATTCAGTCAGAGTTGATGGTACTCAGGACCTTGTAAAAGGTACTGAGCCACATACAGGGTTGAGAATCCTAACCCAGGAGGACACACCAATTTTTCTGTCACACACAGAAGCCTTTATACACTTGTATTATATTTTAAACCTTTATTTTATTTATGAGAGTACAATAATTTTTATCTGCCTTTCCTAGTAAAATATGGTGTTATTGTGAATACAAACACAAGGAAAGGTTTCAGAGTAGCAGCCGTGTTAGTCTGTATTCGCAAAAAGAAAAGGAGTACTTGTGGCACCTTAGAGACTAACAAATTTATTAGAGCATAAGCTTTCGTGAGCTACAGCTCACTTCATCGGATGCATTTGGTGGAAAAAGCAGAGGAGAGATTTATATACACACACACACAGAGAACATGAAACAATGGGTTTATCATACACACTGTAAGGAGAGTGATCACTTAAGATAAGCCATCACCAGCAGCGACTAAACTACTATATGCCACAAGGGGCCACAACAATGGTTCCCGTAACCCACCCAGCAATATTGTTAATCTATCCAACTATACTCTTAGCCCAGCAGAAGAATCTGTCCTATCTCGGGGCCTCTCCTTTTGCCTCTCCACCCCCACGAACATGATACAGTTCTGTGGTGACCTAGAATCCTATTTTCGACGTATCAGACTCAAGGAATATTTCCAACACACCTCTGACCAACATATTAACCCACAGAGACCTTCCTGCCAACACTACAAAAAGAAGGATTCTGGCTGGACTCCTCCTGAAGGTCGAAACAGCAGCCTGGATTTCTACATAGACTGCTTCCGCCGACGTGCACGAGCTGAAATTGTGGAAAAGCAGCATCGCTTACCCCATAACCTCAGCCATGCAGAACACAGTGCCATCCACAGCCTCAGAAACAACTCTGACATCATAATCAAAAAGGCTGACAAAGGAGGTGCTGTCGTCATCATGAATAGGTCGGAGTATGAACAAGAGGCTACTAGGCAGCTCTCCAACACCACTTTCTACAAGCCATTACCCTCTGATCCCACTGAGAGTTACCAAAAGAAACTACAGCATTTGCTCAAGAAACTCCCTGAAAAAGCACAAGAACAAATCCGCACAGACACACCCCTGGAGCCCCGACCTGGGGTATTCTATCTGCTACCCAAGATCCATACACCTGGAAATCCTGGACGCCCCATCATCTCAGGCATTGGCACCCTGACAGCAGGATTGTCTGGCTATGTAGACTCCCTCCTCAGGCCCTTCGTTACCAGCACTCCCAGCTATCTTTGAGACACCACTGACTTCCTGAGGAAACTACAGTCCATTGGTGATCTTCCTAAAAACACTATCCTAGCCACTATGGATGTAGAAGCCCTCTACACCAACATTCCACACAAAGATGGAATACAAGCCGTCAGGAACAGTATCCCCGATACTGTCACGGCTAACCTGGTGGCTGAACTTTGTGACTTTGTCCTCACCCATAACTATTTCACATTTGGGGACAATGTATACCTTCAAATCAGTGGCACTGCAATGGGTACCCGCATGGCCCCACAGTATGCCAACATTTTTATGGCTGACTTAGAACAACGCTTCCTCAGCTCTCGTCCCCTAATGCCCCTACTCTACTTGCGCTACATTGATGACATCTTCATCATCTGGACCCATGGAAAAGAAGCTCTTGAGGAATTCCACCATGATTTCAACAATTTCCATCCCACCATCAACCTCAGCCTGGACCAGTCCACACAAGAGATCCACTTCTTGGACACTACGGTGCTAATAAGCGATGGTCACATAAACACCACCCTATGTCGGAAACCTACTGACCGCTATTCCTACCTACATGCCTCTAGCTTTCATCCAGATCATACCACTCGATCCATTGTCTACAGCCAAGCGCTACGATATAATCGCATTTGCTCCAACCCCTCAGACAGAGACAAACACCTACAAGATCTCTATCATGCATTCCTACAACTACAATACCCACCTGCTGAAGTGAAGAAACAGATTGACAGAGCCAGAAGAGTACCCAGAAGTCACCTACTACAGGACAGGCCCAACAAAGAAAACAACAGAACGCCACTAGCCATCACCTTCAGCCCCCAACTAAAACCTCTCCAACGCATCATCAAGGATCTACAACCTATCCTGAAGGACGACCCATCACTCTCACAGATCTTGGGAGACAGACCAGTCCTTGCTTACAGACAGCCCCCAATCTGAAGCAAATACTCACCAGCAACCACACACCACACAACAGAACCACTAACCCAGGAACCTATCCTGCAACAAAGCCCGTTGCCAACTCTGTCCACATATCTATTCAGGGGATACCATCATAGGGCCTAATCACATCAGCCACACTATCAGAGGCTCGTTCACCTGCGCATCTACCAATGTGATATATGCCATCATGTGCCAGCAATGCCCCTCTGCCATGTACATTGGCCAAACTGGACAGTCTCTACGTAAAAGAATGAATGGACACAAATCAGACGTCAAGAATTATAACATTCAAAACCAGTTGGAGAACACTTCAATCTCTCTGGTCACTCGATCACAGACCTAAGAGTGGCCATACTTCAACAAAAAAGCTTCAAAAACAGACTCCAATGAGAGACTGCTGAATTGGAATTAATTTGCAAACTGGATACAATTAACTTAGGCTTTGAATAGAGACTGGGAATGGATGAGTCATTACACAAAGTAAAACTATTTCCCCATGGTATTTCTCCCTCCCACCCCACCCCCCACTGTTCCTCTGATATTCTTGTTAACTGCTGGAATTAGCCTACCTTGCTTGTCACCATGAAAGGTTTTCCTCCTCCCCCCCCCCCCCCCCCGCTGCTGGTGATGGCTTATCTTAAGTGATCACTCTCCTTACAGTGTGTATGATAAACCCATTGTTTCATGTTCTCTGTGTGTGTGTGTGTATATAAATCTCTCCTCTGCTTTTTCCACCAAATGCATCCGATGAAGTGAGCTGTAGCTTACGAAAGCTTATGCTCTAATAAATTTGTTAGTCTCTAAGGTGCCACAAGTACTCCTTTTCTCTAAACACAAGGAAAGTTACTTCAGGCAGTTATTCTCAGTGCATTATACAACACTAATCCCTGGTACACAAAGATTAATAAAATACCAACGAGATCTGTGTTTTAATACATTACCAACAAATCATTCAACCCTGCCGTGGATCATTTTCTGCCCCCTTAATAATTTAAAAAACTGTTATAAAATCTCTGTCTAGCTGTTCATCTGTTTCAAATAGTTATGTGATAAGAGAAGGATTCAAAAGTTGGATGCTGGTATGACTAAAGGGATTGACAAATCCCTATTCTCTCGAAAGAAAGAAAGAAAGAATGAAAGAAAGAAAAATTTTCTTTGGAAGCCTCAGCTACAAAATGTGCATGTCTGTTTTGAAGAATTACAATGTGGTTTGTTAGCAGCCTATTATTCAAAGCTGCATGCAATATGTTTATGATATTGGTAATTCAGGAACAATGTTTGTTTTCCACTAATTAGTAGGGCTGAATATCGTTTTGCTCATTCTGGATCACTTTCAAGGCTGTTACAAAATTTTTTATTTCTCCTCATTATAGCATGTATGTACAAGCCAACATACCTTGTGAACTTTGGAAAGAAACTCAAAGCCCCCACTATTTTATTGTCTGCCATATTAAGCAAGAAAACAAACTGATGGTTTGATAAAGAATTTATTGTGGAAGAAGAGCTTATGTGCCTTAGTGAATAGAACTAATTGGAATCTGATTTCATACGTCTGTTTAAATGTGGGGGAAAAGACAATGCTATCTGTGGAAGTATGGCAAAGGAGGTATTCAGGCACAAGATCTTATTATGTCTGACAACTAAACATTTGGTCGGAGGTAGATAAAATCTGGGATTACATATCCCCCCATCATTGCTACAATTATTCCTGCTAAATATTTTGTCAGTATTGCAGGATACAACTAATTTTAAAAAATAAAGGATGGCTTTCTGTTAATCTCCCATGAGTAATGAGAGTGATTCTGAGAAGATGGAGGAGTATCAGCATTCCAGTAAGAAGAGACTGTTACTTGGAAATGGCTGAGGTGGTCTTATATGAGTATTAGATATACAGCACAGTGTTTAATTTGCTAGGCAAAGAGTTTTGTAAAGAACACTGTGCGCATGTGTGGATTTCCTGTAGGATGTGAACTATAGATGATGATTATGTAAAGAGCTTTTGGAGTCTTTCTTCTGCCTTGGTTTACCAATTTGTAACCCCATCCTACCTCAGAAGAACAGAACTCAGAAGTCCTGATGCCTGTTCCACCACTCTGAACATTAAACCATACTCCATCTGTAAACTTTGGCCTCAATTGTGTGTCTGGCACAGGCCCATATAAGGGCTGATGCTAAGTGAGACTACTGTGGGGAGAGTTTCTTCTTCGTGAGGCATTGGTGCCTAAGGAAAGCAAGTCCAATCTACAGTTCCAATATGCACACGGGACAGAATTCCCAATGCGCATCATCTTTTAAGATGGCAGATCCTTCTGTACTAGACACATCTTCTGCTGGTGGAGGCATGGCCATCCCTCCCTGCCCACATTGGGGGATGGCTGAGACACTTCAGGTATGCTAGTGGAATGCTATGTGCCCAGCCAATGCACAGGAGGATCAATGAGGGGGTGATGGGTCCTTGGGCCATCTCCGTGCACACATACATGTGGTAAGTCCACTCTGGTCCCTTATCTTCACTTGTATGTGCGTATATATTATATATGTGTATTATATTTTATAATAACCTAAAACTGATACCAGTGTCTCCCCATTTCCTATGTCAGGAAGCCAGGTTCAGTAATTCTGTGAAACAGAGGCAAAACTTATGTGTAACAGGCTGGCAGCATTTGCCGGAAACCTCCATCTGGTGAAGAAAGTTCAGTGTGTTTCTGCTGAGTCCCTTAGGCAGATGACTTGTACCCCACCCAGTTATAAGGGAGGTGTGAGTAGCCCAGTCTAGAGCAGAGGTTCTCACAAGAAATTTTTTGGTGGCCTCAGAGTGCGGCCACCAACTATTGCTCTGACAGTTTTTCCTAAAATACTCAATTAACTTTAGGAAAAACAAATACATATGCAAATATACGTGTCCAAATCATTGTAATTTATTTATGTAGGGTTTTTTTGCAGACTCAATAATAAAAATAATGTACAGTTTTATCTATTCTTTACTGGACCTAGACAGAATAGAAACAAATAATGTGTTTTGCATGTTCTTGTCCCTTTTTGTTGTTGTTTCTTTTGCTTTTTTTGGTTGCTTATTTTTTAAAGACTTGCTAGCTAATAAGTCTGTTTGTGTGAAAAGTGATATTTGTATTTTGTTTATATCACTTTTCTCAGCAGCAGACTTGCTGGCTAGCAGGGAGGCAGTGAAAAGTGATATTAACAAACATACAATTATCATTTTTCACAACAGACTTACTCAGCCCTGGCTAGCTGGGGGACAAATTAAGCTCTGGCTGAGGAGGTGGGTAGGGATGCAGCTCGGGGCCCGGTGTGATGGGGGGGCGTGAGTTCGGGGACCGGAGCACTGCAGCTGCACAGCCTGGTGAGTTTGGGGCCGGAGAATGCAGGGTGGACCGGGGCGATGTGTGTATGGGGAGGGTGGTGAGCCTGGGGCTGGCAGTCACTGCCACATGGCTGGGGCTGGATCACGTGGCCCCATGGGTGGAGTCCAAAATCCTGCAGCTGGGGGTCAAAGCACATGGCCAGAGCCCGGGCCGGGGAGGGGGGGGGAGTGAGCCTGGGGCCAGGGCCAGGGTCAGGGCTCTAAGCCCAAAGCCAGGGGATGGAGTCTGTCGCCACATGGCTGGAGTCTGCCACTCCACATCTGAACCCCAAGCCCTGCCGCCAGCCTGCTCCTCCAGCATTTGTGGCTTCAGAGGAGGAGAGGGCCCAACCCCTACTGGCAGCCCTGGGAAGGTTCACTGATTTGCTCCCCTGCCCCACCACCATCCAGGAGGCTGTGGCCACATGAAAAGCCCCTGGTGGCCGCATTTGAGAAACACTGGTCTAGAGCATGTAGTGTATGGGACAAATAGTCCTGAAGAAGGAATTCTAGCTGCTGGGAGAAGGTTTGGTTAAATTCTGTTAACAAACCAAACTTGACCACACTGTGATTTTGGAAACATCTTTTTTTTTTTTTTTTAAACTTCTGGGGCCCAATCCTCAGGTGGTATAAATTGGCATAACTCCATTGACTTAAGTGAAGCTACACCAAGTTGCACCAGCTTTGGCCCCAGTTCTTTATTCTTCAGCCAACTAAAAGTACACTGCTGGTTAGACAGTTTGATAAGATTGTACAGTTATGTAAACTATTTAAATGCAAATAAAAACTCCTTAAATGAAATCCGGTAGAAAAGCAGCACCTTTGTTCCCATGATCCAGACAACAATCTTTGCAGCTATATTAAAAGTAAATCGTGTTTATTTGCTGGTAGTAGAGATGATTTGAGTAGATATGCATTTTATAATTTTCAAGGAAAAACAACAGGCAACAGTTTAATTGATTATTTTATTTCATCACATGCTAGTAGGAAGTCTGTCTGACCATCACAAGCCAATCTGCTGTCTGGGAGTGGTAACCTTTTCAGATATTGAGCAATAGGCGTGTTTGTATTCAGGAATGTTTATGACGTTCCAAATAGTAGGAATACACCAGAGAGAGAAATAATGTCCACTTCTGAGTTTCCTAAAATATCCTTGTATTAAAAAATTCTCTAGATCCTGATCTCTTTCTTAGTATTGCCAACTCTCAGGATTTTATCATGACTCCAGCAATTTGGGGGTGGCATTTTACCTATTTACTGTGAAAACATGATGTAAGGTACCAACTCAAAACATTTTCCTTTTTCAAAATGGCCACCACCTGGATACTGTTACTGGGGCTGAAGTCAGCAAGATGGCTGCCAGTTCCCTACAGTCTATCGGCATGTGGAAGTGAGGGCTGCCCTTAATAAGTTGGCTGCTACCCCCCACTATTTTCAATAAGATTATAGCCACACCCACAAGCAAAATGGTTGTCACTCTATGGTTCAAGGGGTTACCCAGGGACTGAGGAGCAGAAGAGACACTGTGAAAAATGAATATGGAAAGTGAGAGGGACAGGCAGTGGGGGGAACAGGAGGCAGTTTTAGGGGCTTCAGGGAAATGGAGTGCAGGTCGATGTAGGGCCAAAAAGGAGGCTGGGGAGCAGAGGATAGTGATGGGATTGGAGATGGAGGGGATTGGATAGCAGGTCCCCAGACTGGGGTAGTGGTGGGTAGGGCGAGTCCTCGCCAAACAGCCAGGGAAACTGATCACAAGTCACAGAAGTTTGGTGTCTGCAGGAGGAGCTGTCATGATGATGCAAGAAGCTCATCCAGCCCTGTGGACACATGGTTAAGGGCCTCCCACTGCTTTGGAACTTCTCCTCTACTTGGAATCTGGGTAGAGAAGCCTGAGGGGCAGGAGACGGGAAATGTGTCAGGAGAGGGGGGGGAGTCAGTGAGGTGCTGTTGGTGGGAAGGGGAGAAGCCCAGGGGGCAGCAAGCCAGAGGAGACGTGGGTGGGTGGGTGGGTGGGGGGAGGGGGAATCAAGACAATCATAGGAAATGGATGGTAGGTCCCCTATCATAGGGATGAGGAGAGGTTAAATGGAGTCTCTATCTGAAAAGCCAGGGAGAGAAATACATTTTTGTGTGCATTACAGGTTAACTTTTCAATCTGAAATTATCAAACATAGCCAAAAGTGTAGAGGGTAGTTAAAAAGTAAACAGACAAACTAAAAAACCTGGTTTAAAAATTTCATGATTTTTGGGTCATCTCATGGGTCTTTGGATCTAACTCATGATTTTTGATCTCTTGTGGTTGGCAATTCTCCTTTCTACAGAAACTTCTCTCTGTTATATAAACTCATCAATAAACCAATAATATTTGTTCATTTCCATCATGCTAAAACACAGCCGGTGTCCTGAAAGATTTGTCTAAGACAAGAGCTTTTTTCTTGCTTATTCTTTTGGTTCCTTTATCTTCTATTACATCTATTACTTCAAGATACTGCATCATTTTCCAGTTTGCTTGGAAAGACATTAATATCTGGTATGAGACCCATAGAAAATTATTAGTATTGTAATACTCGCTTATGGAAATAAAAGGATTTATTGGGACACTGCAAATAACAACTCCAGCATTCAGGCAGGTATGAAACTTCCTACCAATCCCTTCCCACCAATCCCTTCCCAACCATGAGATACAACATAACATGAAAACAAGACAGCTTAGCATTAAGCTAAAGATACAACATCCTCTCTTGGTGGAGTGCTGTCTACAGTAATCATTACACTATTATATTGCTGTACTTTCTCTACTCCCCTCTATCTGATATCTAAGGAACTGCTTTTCCTCCATCTAGAAACAAATAGGAGTTTTGCCATTGAATTCAGTACTAGCAGGATCTGATTATAAATCCAGTAGATCCAGGGGAAGTGGAGCCTATATCCAGTGATCCTTTAGACCGAGCATTAATACAATGGACTAGTGAAAACTGAAAATCTAACTAATAAAAATTACTTATGGCAAATGGGAATCCAGCATGAAACAATGCCACATGAAATGACCATTGCTAGTGAATGGCCCAAGGTTACACAGTCATTTAATTTTATCTTGTATAATAAGTTACCAGATAACAGTTAATAATTGAAGAGAATCCCACATTTCATAGCAAACGGCTTCTAATTTTTTTAAAGTAGAAATCACTTCTGAGAAAATTAGTATGTCTTTTTCTTTGGCTACTGACTGCATAAAATAATGAGCTTTTGATTCCATATATATAAAATATGTGGAGCAATTAAGAGACCCAGAAGGAAAGGGAAATAATAAAATGAGGGCATAGTGTACAACAGAAAGACTGGGGTTTTTTTGTGCAAAGCAGTTTCAAGAATGACTTTACAGAATGGAGACCCAATCTTACTCCCAATGAAGTCAAATGGCAGTTTGTCTGGTTTTTTCCCAAACAAATCAATGTATTTCAATTATATTGCAAAATAGTCCAATATAGTAATGGAAGCAGTTGGATGCCTCCTCATGTACTTGCCCTTTGCACAGCAGCCTTGTCATTTCATTTCCTGATATCCAGTAAAGGGAAAAAATGAAGAGACTGGAAGTTAGGACAGAGGGATAATGGTACTTGTCTGCCACCCAGGGGTGTTATGAGGCTGAACTAATTAGCATTTTAAGTGCTTTGAGTCCTTTGAGCCAAAGTGCTAGGAAAGGTCCAAATCCACTTCCCTTGGCCCAACAAGCTGAGTGCTGATCCAGGAGCTGGCAGGAAAAGGGGGAGAGGATGTGTGCATTGTTGAAGCCTCTGGCTCCAAATCTTCCTTTGCTCCACCCTCAACTCTCTTCCCTTCTTTTGCTGCTCAGTCCTCCCTGCAGAGAGCTCTGCCATATGCAAAGGATGCATCACTCTGTGCATTTCTTTACAAATCCTGTTCCCTTCTTTCATAATAGACCCACCCTGTATTTTCTGCTGGGAGTCCTTCCCACCGGTGGAGAAGGGATTGGGCAGCATTTGACTCTAAGGTCAAGATTTTCAAAAATGGGTGTCTATGTCCATATTTAGGCATGTTGATAAGTGCCTGGTTTTCAAAGGTTCTGAGCACATTAATGGAAGCTAAGGGTGATACCCGGCTGATTTTCATTTCATTTCCATATTTATCCTCCATCTGCAATTTTCATATCAAATTTGCTCCAAAGTCAAAAGTTCTTTTTCTAGATGCCTGTACAGTTGGTGGAAACATTTTCAATTTAACTTTTTTCTGTCTAAAAATAACACTTTGATAAAACAGTGGTTCAGAGAAACAGGTTGATTTTGACAATATATTTCATAGGGAGTTTCTCAGGCTCTTGGAAGGAAATGGGATAATGACCATCCCCTAATCTGGAGCAGTAACTTGAACCTGGTCTCCTTCATCAGATGAGTACCCTAACCACCAAGCTCTTGCCTATTCTGGGATGGGTGGGTCTCTCTCTCCTCCCTCCCCCAAAATCAAAAGGTCTCATTTCATTCTGCGCTGAAACAAAATCAAATTTCAAAACTTAGACACTTTTGTGAAATGAACTATTGTTTTTCTGTCCACCCTAGTGCCAGCACTACCAACTCAGCCCACCGATCTGAAAAAGCAGGCATTTTCCATGGTTTCAGTAGTGAACAACTGAAGGCAAATCCATGACTGAACATTTTATATTGAAGAATGTGTTTATGTGTATGTGCGTGCATGCACAGGCAAAACTGTCAACTGCTTGTCTACTCTGTGTAGTCATTGCATTGAACCCAAACCTCAGACATTACGGGTCAGAGGGTTATAATAGAGCATTTAATGTGCGAATAAACATAAGACTTTGGGGACTTTTTTTAGCCTTAAATAATGTCTACACAATTATTTTGATTTTGCACTTTTTTAATGCGTTGAAATTCACTTGTGTAAATGGAAGCTATTTGCACTATTTTGAAACTCAGGCCCGGTGTCCATTAGAAATCACTAGGGTGAAAAAAAACCATACCTCTGTTAAACAAAGGTAACCCACAGTATAGACAGTGCTAGGTCGACCGATATTCTCTCACACAGTTACCACCTGGGACAGTTTCTTCCCTTCCCCTCCCCCACGTGAGGCTGTTGCCTGTCCTTGGACCCTGTGCCACCCCCCCCCCGCCGGCCGCAAGGCTGTCACCCTTGTCAAAGCTGAAACCGTGCCCCCTCCCATGCTGGAATGCTGCCCTCCCCACCCCACTCTGCCTTCTCCCTGAGGGGGGCTGGTATCTCTGCTTATCCCCACCACATTTCCTCTGCCCGCACCCCACTTTTTTGACAAAAGTGGGCATTTGTCCTGTTTGTGTAACCACAACACCTCCTGTGTGTGTAGTCTGTCCAATCTAGTGGCACTGAGACCACTGAGAGAGAGAGATAAATGAGTTTGCTCTATAGATTTAGCTAACAGCAAGTTGGCTTTTAGCTCATGCAGTAGAGGCTCATGCACTAAGCTCCTGAGGTCCCAGGTTCAATCCCGCCTGCCAACGATTGGGGTTTGTCAATGTTACATTTGCTTTTGCCAACTGAACAAGTCAGTAAAAGCAAATGAGACAAACGTTTCCTTTTATTTTTTTGGGGGGTTGGGGTCTGGACGGCCGGGACAGGGCTTAAAAAAGGGACTGTCCCAGTCAAAATGGGACATATGGTCACCCTATGGTCATCCGGGCAGGTAGGCCAGTCTACAGTACAAATTTACGTCAGTATACTACGTGTATACGGACCTAACCCTTGGTGTAGACAGTGCTATGTCAACAGGGAGGGCTTCTTCCATCAACATAGCTATCACCTCTTGTGGAGATGGATTAATTGCGCTGATGGGAGAAGCTCTCCCATCGTCATAGTAGCATCTTCACTGAAGCGCTACAGCAGTGTAGTTGCAACGTTTTAAGTGTAGACAAGCCCACAGACATACTTTCTTGTCATTAAGTAGCTTTGTTGAAGCTTTCAGGCTATCGAGCAAATAATGTAAGGACTTAACTGAGAATTTAGTCATGTACGGAAGCTAAAAGCCACAGCCTGAAGAAATACAGATATTGCCATCAATATGAAAAGCACGTTTTTTAATAAATCAGTGTAATAACATACAGAGTGGTTGTTCCTTAAAAATATATTTTTTCTTTTGTGTGTCTGTCATTTTTGGGCAAAATATGACGTTTTTAGACAAAGTCTCTTTAAAATAAATCAGTGCTGAATTTTTGTCATGCCATAACACAATTTCAGCATTATCTGTTGCTAAAAACAAATTTCGGTGAGTTTGTAATTGTGCTGGAGATTTTAATATTTTTTTCTAAAGCAAAAGTCCTAGTTTGGAATTAGTTAAGATTACACAGGGCAAATACTTCAAAATTAAAGTACGTATTTATAGTGCTTTGCTAATATTTAACAAGACAGACTATTTTGATATTTTAGAAATGGAAGAGATTCCCAGTGAAAAGAGAGAAATTATAACATGAGGAGAGGCATTAAGAAGGCACATACAATAGCTTAGGGTTTGCAAGATTGAACTGTAGAATCTCAGAGTGACTACTCACATATAGACCCAGTCTTATCTGAGGAATGGTAATCTGTGCTTGGTTTGTCTTGAAGATCTAGCAGTTTTAATGAAGGCTAATGGATTCACAACAGCCACATACATGCCTGGAAAAAAAGACATGTGCGTAGGTGAAAAAAATTTGCAACGCCTCAGGCAAATGCAACTTGAAAAATTGACAATATGGTTCTAATTTGAAACATGGGGCTGGGGGGGGGGGAAATTAAAGAAGCAAACCATATAAGCATCTTGTCAATTACAGTACTCTATTTCTCCTTAACCCTTTGTTTCTGCTTTACCAAATATAAAAAAGTAGTGCATACAAAATTTTCACAGCATGTGTCAAAATTAACTCATTAGTAATGAACACATAAAACCCTGTACAAATATCAATGTATCCTGAGGAGATTTAACCCACACTTGTATATATTATTATTTTATTATTTCCATTACTGTAGCATCTAGAGGCCCAAACAAGACTGAGGCCCTATTGTTCTAGGTGTTGTACATTCACATTGCAAGTGACAGTTCTGGCTCCAAACTGATGACAATCAAAATAGACATGACAGAAAAAGGGTAGGAGAAAGGAAGTATCATTATCCTCATTTTACAGATAGGAAAACAAAGCACAGAAAGGTTAAACAACTTCCCCCAGGATTCACAGGATGTGTGGGCAGAGCTAGGAATTTAACTCAGATTTCTCATTTTTATAACCACAAGACCATTGTCTCTCTTCTCATGTGTGACACACATATGTGCAGACCACCATTAACATTGTGACAGAACAAATGTCAGGAAAGAAAAAGGGTGACACTTATTTGTCAGCAGCAGTTGCGCTGAGGAGACAATCAATAGAAGCTGGTTAAGAGTGGCAATTGAGTGTGCCTGTCAGTGTGAGATGTTGGAGGATAGGTGCAGGAGTCTGACTGTGAAGAGAGTAGATGTCTGCAGGGTGCCTTTCCCCCTGATTGTCCACAAGAAACTGCATTTTTCTGAGATCCAGAGACTTACGGTTCCACAGGGCACAGCTGGACAATTTTCCCCAACACAATTGCTCTCGCCCTAGGTGTAATTAAACAAGGGAAACAAGGGAAATGAATTTAAGCTCTTACACCTTAATCCGGCAAAGAGAACCATGTGAACAGACCTTTGTATTAGACTTCAGTGGAGGTCACTCTATGTGGTTCTCTTTGCAGGATTGGGGCCGTCAGTTTCTAATGGCATGACAGCTGTTAAAAGTGGTCCTAATTATTGACTCCAAGATTTCTAAGTGATTATTTTCATATAATAACATAAGAGATAGCTGCTTCCACTCTTCTCTATGGCCCAGGCTCCCCAGCTGGGCTACATCTCCTCTGATGCAGCATAACTAATGGCGCCTGTGATGTAATTATCTTCCCTAATCATTAGGGCAAACCATGGTGCACCATGGGAATGTGGTTTGACCAGGGAGCCTGGCCTATAGAGGAGAACCTAATGAGTAACCAAGCTACCTCTACCATGAGCCAATAGGAAAGATTTCTGAATAAAAAAATTTCAGTTTTTGGCTGCTTATTGCAAAAACCAACAACAAAAAACAAAAAACCAATTTTTGATAAAAAAGTTAGATACACTGTTTTGCTGAAATGTTTTTAATAGCAAAAAACCCATTTTGCTTTCTAGCTCTAGAGGATTCCATTGTGCGCTGCAGGGCAAATTGCTTGAAGGAAGACTCCTACACACCTTCATTTTGATATCCAGATCTTAGATGACAGCCAGCCCAAACTACTTATTGTGACAACACTGATGCAGAAATTCTGAAGGAAGCTTTATTCTTTGTTACTCATTTGCATATCTGTACTTAGAATGCTCTGTCAGCTCATCATTGTTCAGAGCAATGCTAGTATCTGGGTTATGGGACAAAGTAAAACATTGTGAGTATTGTGGTTTAGAAGCAAGAATTTTCTTTTGGATGTGCCTGGTCTATAAGCAGAGCTGTAGAAAGCTTTTCCCATTGTGGTTAAGAATCTTTTGTTTTTTAAAAAGTGGCCAATTATTTTTTATGAAGAAAACATAAGCAATTTAATTGGTTTATTTAAAATCCAATAGTTTAAACTATAATAAATAGTTCAGTTCTTTGCCATTTAAAATGCGTTTGTCAAAACTGTTTTTTGCTCACTATCTCTCTGCCTGTTGGCTTTTATTATGCTATTGCTAACTGCCTTTTTCCGTCAGAAGCTGAGACATATATAAATTAGATTTAAAATGGTTTAAAATTAGACTTTCAAAGTATATTGAAAACATGTTACATTGATTCAGGCTAACAAGTCAGATCTATATGTTGAACCAAATTGAATAAATATTTGTTATACTATTTTATATCTCACTGTCAATAACTCAGTAAAAGCAGAGAAAATGGGGAAGAAAAAAACAAAACAAAACAAAATACTCCCCATAAGGTGGAGAATATCATAGCAGTCTGAGCAGTGTGTAGTATAGTAGCTAATGTTTACTAAGTATGGAAACAATTAAGGGCTGGATCCTGCATTACTTATGCACCCAAAACTACCCCTGTGTTCACAAAGTTATTCAAAGAATGGATGCTCAAATAGGTGGAAAGATATGGCCCTATATGGGTAGTTTTCTTCGGTACATACAGTCTAATTGAAGAAGCAAGATTTATTAATTAGAATGGCAAGCTTAAAAATGCACAGATGAGTTCTGTAATTATAGAATCATGGTCTGTGCTAAAATTCAGGCATTCAGGACTGTTTACAAAAATGGGCTAATAAGAAAAAACAGCTTTATCATTGGTGGCATTTATTGTGGGTCAGCATCTGCATGGGAGAAGGAAGAGTATGAAAAGTAGTCACATTTCAAAAATACATGACAATAGGCCAAATCCTGCCCTGCTATAAATCCACAGTTAACTCTGTTGACTTCAGTGGAATTGTTGTAGATTCATTTTGTTGTAGTGTACCTGAGCTCAGGTTTGGCCCATGTCTTTAAAATTATTCAAAGGAGGTACAAAAACAGGTTTATAGCATTTGTGCTTGCAAATTTACTTTGACATGAATGTTCTGAAAAATGCAGTATTGCAGATAAATCTTAGTCTATACCTACTAAATCCTACAGGAGCCAGATTTAAGCCTCCGTTGTGGGTTCAAGGTGGTGGTGTTCCAGCTGCCAAACCTGAACAGGCTCCTCGGTTGTTCTCCACTGTGAATTTATGCATAAGTTGCCATAACTTGGACTAACATTATTTGAAGGGCATTTGAGAGTGTGCGGGAAGGACCAATGTTGTCCAGGCAGATATACTGAATTAGTCCCAGACAGTACTTTTCAATAACATTGAATTCCTCTCAAGACCCAGGATAACAGAATCATGTGCTGGGACCCGCCCCAAAAAGTTTATGTTGAGTGGAGAGTAAGAGGTTAGGTCCAAATGTGAGGAGTAGGCTACACTAGCATTCTTGTTTGCACAACTTTGTCAATTAGAAGTGTGAAAAAACACACCCCTGATTGCGACATAAGTTTCACCCATGAAAGTGCAGGTGTGGACAGCGCTTTGTTGGCGAGAGACGCTCACCCTCTGATGTAGCTACCACCCTTCATTGGGATGGTTTAAATTATGCTGAAGGAGAACTCTCTCCTGCCGCCATAAAGCAACAACACAGGACACCTTACAGCAGCACAGGTGTATTGCTGTAAAGTCCATAGTGTAGACACAGCCTTAGGCACCCATACATACAGATATATCTGTGGATAAGTGTTGGCATCTGATTCTGCCACCCTTACTCACAGCAACAGTACTTCAGTGAAACTTTTCACTGAGTGCAGAACTACTCACTGTGTGTAACGGTGGCTGAACTGGTAGCAGAGGGTGAAAGGTGCAATAGGTAACCTGAGATAGATATTATTACATAGGCTGTGGTAGTGCCTTGGTGCCCCATCCTGGACCAGGACCGCATTGTGCTAGGTGCTATGCAAACACAGAACAAAAAGACAGTCCCAGTTTACAGTTGAGGTATTTCTTTCCATCAGCTTAATGACTCCACATCTGTGGTGGCCAAGGCATATCAGTTATTTCACCGCAGTGTTTGAACTGGCTTTTATTTCAGCCAGTGTTAGGATGCGGCGCCTCCAGAATAGAGGTGTGTTGAGCTAAAATTGATCCTTTTTGAAGACCTTTTTTCCTAATATAGAAGTGGTGTCAAGCCTGCATAAATCCACAATGGAGCATGAAGCAGCCAGATATCAACATCTCTAAATTTCAACCAAGATAATAACTATTTCAGCCACTTCTCTGAAGTATAGCTTGTGGATCTGCTGCCAAAATATAACCCATAATATTCCCCCAAAGTAGAAAAATTGATCCCACTTTGTACAGTTCAGAACTGTTGAGAAGCTTTATCAGACTGAATGTTGGGGGTATGTTGGTTTCTAATGAACTTCAACAGCCTTTTGATATTTCAGGCAATATCCTTTATGTATTAGTTTAAACAGGCCAAATGCTGATCTTGGTTACACCAGGGTAAATTTGGAGAAATTCCATTTAAGTCAATTGACTCCTAATAAGAGCAGATTTGGTCTACTCTGCTCATGAATGTTCTTTTCCAGAGGGTCTCAGCCTACTTGCCAGAGATCCTTCCAATTAGCTCCCCTTAAATTTCTTCCCCCATTGAGGATGCTTTGCACCTGGTGCCATGCATCTTGTTGCCTATTTTGGGCTCAGTTCTGCTCTCACTGAAGTCAATCTGAATTTTGTTATTGACTTCAATGGGAGCAGGACAAAGACCCCACTGTGGGCATTTGAATACTGCTCCTTAATCAGCCACATGGGTTGCTGCTGAGGTATGTGGTACTTCCTAATCTTCACTCCAGGCTCAGGGCAGGTCTCTACTACTGCTTAAGTCCATCTAACTTGCATTGCTCAAGGGTGTGAAAAAGATCTAAGTGCTGTCCACACCAGCACTATTTGCTCTCCCCGCCAACATAGCTTCCGCCTCTCACGGAGGTGGAGTAATTATGCTGATGGGACAGCGCCCTACTCTTCTGAGGTGAGAGAAAGAGACCAGGACAATGTATCAAGACTAGGCCTCCCACATGGCAAGGGGTATTGTGACGTATCTGTCTGCAATGTTAACTTAAATTCTTGTAGCACTTAGCCATATTGCAAGGAAAACATTTCTTAGTGTGTTTAGTTCTTTTATAAATGCTAATCTAATTGCAAAACTATGATAATGCACTTCACTGAGTATTGCAAAGTTTCCGGGATCATCTGCAGCTGCAAACTTTCACTTCATGCCAATGTATCACATGTTGGCGGTTGAATTTTTAAGTAAATTTTCTAAAAATACAGAAGTCTTTTGAAATAAAAGCCCAATGAGCAGAAAAAAGGAGAAAGTTAGGAATTCCTCCATCAGTCTTCCCATTGATTATCCTTCTCTCCTGGGCTCTCAGGAGTAAAGGGCCAGATTTGGATAGTGGGCCTATTTGGATAGCAGTTTAATTGGTTTCAGAAGGAATAACTCATGGAGTAAGGTGCATTTCGGTTTTAGAAAGGTTATCAGAATCCAGACCTGAATAGGGAAACCCTCAATTCAAGTCTCTGTCCAAGAGATATAGAGTAAATCAAAGAGACATAAAAAAAATAGTAATGACAGGATGAATATAAAAGAGGTATATCAGTTGCATTGATGCTAAGCCATTTAGAGATGTCATATACAGATGATCAATGGTCAAGAAAGTGTTCTTATATTGTTATAATTTCTCACTTAAAACTGAAGAACAATCACTCAGCCCTCAGACATGGGTTCCAACCTGCATCTTTGCTTGCTGTACTAGTTCTCACCAGCTACATTTCATAGGATTTCTTAGGAAAAGTTCCAAAATACTATTACAAGTGTATTGCTCACTTGTTGACTACAAGGCAACCGTACCAAGTCCCTGCCACCCCAGAACTATGAACTCTGTTGTTTCTATCAATAGAATTACAGTTTAATTACAATTAACACCCTCAACATGCTCCCCCACAACCGCAAAGAAGTCCTTGCCAGGTCTTACCTAATCCTGCAACCCTTAGTAACACTGAATTCAGTGGGATTACTCACATGGGCAAGGGCTCCAAGATCAGCTCACATGTAGCAATTTTCTGGCATCAGTGAGGCACCAAAATAAATAAAACCCCACTGAGCTCAAATCTTCAGTCCCTACTTAGTTTTCACTGGGGGAAAATTCACATTGACTTGCAAATGAACCCCAAATCTTATGGCAAAACTTGAGGCTTAGTTTTATGGACATACAATCAACAGTGGGCCCAAATGATACATGGCTACCTACCAGGTTTGTCTAGTAAATCTAAAATTTTCATTTTCACCCACAGTTTATCATGTATCATAAAATTGAGGCTGCAGTTGTTTGCTGGTGCAAACTCAGAGGCTGTTTTGGAAATGTTTCTTGGTGCTGTGATACAGGGTTTGTATATGTTTGTGTTTAAAAGCATTATGTAGGATGTTAAGGATTATATTCTAGGGTTCACTCCAACAAATCATTGACTTAATAGGACTGTATGCATGAGTAACAGTTTGAAAGATCAGACCCTTAATTTGTATGTATTTGGTAACTGATCATTGAATCTCAGAAAGCTGTTCAGAGAAGTATCCAAAAGTTTAGCTGCTCATCTGAATCTCATGAGCTAGAACCTGGACCAGGGAATCTCATGAGAACTGGCTTTCTTGTGAGATATCCAATTACTGATATCCAATTCTATGATTCTACTGCTTTATCCTAGGTGACACTTCAATTTCCTATGTATTTCCTGAAATATTTTGTTCGTTCAATTTCCTATGCCAGATGAAACCAGGAGGGTGAAGATGATGATAACTTTTAAAAAAAAGTCAGTTGATCTTAATGAAACATTAGTTTGCGTTTCTCGGGAAGTTTCAGGTTGGCCTTATTTTCTCTGCTGGTTTGCCAGTCCCTAGTATTTACACCATTGTCTTCTTAACATTAAAGGTCAGCATTTGCCAGATACCACACAATAACCACATGTATTTCCTATTCTAAGCCTAGGAAAAAAGATGGCATCACAGAGGTATCTGATTGGTAACTGATGGCAAATGCTGGCTTTTTAATGACAACCACCATCAAAAGCCTTGGGTGCTCAGTTTGCATTAATTATATCACTGAGGATCATTTATTCTTTGCATGGAGTTGCAACTGGATTTTTGTTACTGTTGAATCAAGTCTAAATGTGTCCTTGGTAGTCAACAAGCAAGCTACTTGAACTTTAATAAACTACTATGGAAAGCCCTTCTCACTGATAGAGAGGCTGAGGGTCTGTAGCAGAAATAGAATATATTTTCAGTGTCAAAATGTAAACTGGAGCATGAATCAGCCTTCTGGCTGGGTGTAAAGGGAGGGAAGCCTCTAGCACATTACCTCTTCCCTCATCATCTGTGGCAACGTGTACATGCTGCAGGTGCCAAGGATTGTGGGAATATATTTGGACAGCTGTGGAATATGAGCAAGAGGAGAAAAACAGCTATCTTGAGGCAAACATGTCCTGATTTCTAAGGGAACTATATTTATGTTAGTCATAACCACATTATCCAATATAATTGGGGTAAAAAAATGAATGAGCTTAAAAGAATGTAAAATAAAAAACTTTCACAATTCCCATAATAAATAAAGACCTGGACCTGGCTTAGAGGGTTTGTGAGAACTTCAGAAGTTGAAAAGGGTAGCAAACCCCAATGTTTTCCAAAAGACAATACCAGAAAAACCACAGACTGCCCTTTTTTTTTTTTTTTGGCGTATGATGGTGTAAATCTTATCTGTCATAGCTCCTTCTGTGTTGCTTTATTTAATGTTTCCTGATTCTGTGCTGGTATATTGTATCAAGAGCTAGTGGATCACGTTCTTGATCTCTTTACGCTCTGTGTGAGCACATCTGAGGGCAGGATTTGGACATATAGCTATGAACACTTGCCCTGTATTTTCCATCTCCCTGCTTCTTTGAACATTCTTTTGTTTTCTCCAGGCCTGATTTTGGGAAGTGCTGACCACACACAGTTCCCATTGAAGTCAGTGCCCTCTTAGGTCCTTGTTGTTTAGAAATTCATTTAGCTCCCTCCTGACTGCATTCTTACAGTTACTTTTCGGTGACGCATATTCTGTATGTTGGATGTCATTTGCCTCTGTGAGGTTTGTATACATTTTCAGAATGTATCTCTTCTCTTCACTGCTTTTGCATTAGCAAGAAGTTTCTTCTCTCTCTCTCTCTCTCCCATTTCTGTTTACATCTACTTCTCTCCCTCCAGTTTGAGGAATGCCTGATAAATAATTTTAGACAATGGACTTTTCTGTGACTCTGTTATTACTGTTAAATAGTTTTGTCTTCATTTTGACTAAAGGTACAGAATATGGCTTTTAAGCTATAGTCATGTGAACATTTACTATTACAGTTAACCTTTGCTCTTCAGTTGTATATAAAAGACCTGAACTAAGGGTCATAGATAAAACATCCCCAGGGTTTTTTTAAAACTGAGTCTCATCAGTGAATCATTAACCTGGTAGATTATTTACTATTACTTACTAGAAGAAATATATAATGTAGTTTTACTGCCCTGTTCAGATTTAACTTATGTATAGTCTTGATTCCAGAGGTTCTTCACTGAGACAGGGCCTGTTGTAGCTACGTAAACATGTAGCGAAAATTTGCCTAAATAGCAAAGAAATCACAATAATTCACACACTCTCCCCAGCTATTTTCTGCTTAACATGGAACACTGAAAGTCTTGTTTTGCTTGTTGTTTGGAAAACTCATTATACCTGTGTTAGAGTCCAAGAAATGTTAGCTTCAATTTAAAATAGATAGCCAGGTTCTCAATTGTCTCCAGATTCTGTTGGAAGCCAAAGCAAATTAATTGCAGTTCCTGGATCCTACATCAGGTTTTATGCTGGCCCCAACACAGGTGAGACTAATATAAGCATACAGATTACAGATCATGGAGGCTGTTCAAATGGAACTCAATTCCCTATAGCTACCAAAGGCCCGCCAGAGCACAGTGTGTTCTGTCCCCACCGCCTCTGTGCCTTTGATACAGTTCTGTACTGGGGCTGCATGAACTGGTTACACCAGTTCTGTAGCAAAGTAAAGTATCCATAATGAAAACAAATCAGTCCTTTCAGAGAATACAGCATAGGGAAGGAGGGGAGAGAGCGGGCTGACTAACTTTAATCTTAGTCTTGGGCAGCTCAACAGGAAGAGATAAATAAATTAAAGCCATCCTTTGTTAGTAATGAGCACTTGCACCTTCTGTTCTCTATCATATGCAGTCTTACAGAGAGGATGATCTCCTCCTCCTTTCCCAATCTTGCCAGTATATCTTTGTGAAGCAGGATTTACAGTTATTTTTGGGAACAAGATTTCCCCATTTCTCCTCTAGTACACACCTCTCTTAATTTTATCTCCTTCCCCAGAAGACTGGTGCACCCCAAAGCTAAGGGAGTGGAGTGTGAGTAAATCAAAGGATTTGTCTGAGTCAGCTTCCTTTATTTATTTTTTCCCCCTTTCTGTCAACTGAAAAACAAGTGTGATACCCTCTCGTCCGCCCTTGCCACAGGGCCAGTAACTATAGGTCAATCATTTGGAGTTTGCAGTGGTTGAAGATCAACGAGTTAGAATCCCCTTTGAGAAGATAGGTTGGGAGATGTGGTCTTTTGGGTACAGAAGAAGATAAAGGGCCTCTCATTTATACTGGAGGAATGCCATTCACTTAGCTATACCAATAATCATTATGTCATCTGACTGCTCAGAGCGTTGCCTACGCTCCTGGAGAAGGGCTGCACAAGGCAATGATGAATGCCTTCACATTGCTTACATGAACTTCAGCTGATCGCTTAACAACAAAGGGTTTAATGTTGCTTGCATTATGGATTATGCAGCATGATGAGCTTAATCTGTGTTGACAAGCAGGTTTAATTGCACATCATGTCTTTGCTTTGCTAATGGGAATGTTTGGCTATGATGTTTACATCTGCAGGACAAAATCTTGACCCTGCTGCACTGAGGGTGTACAGTCAGCCATAGTTCTGAGGCCTTGCCATGCTTTCTCCCCATGGGTCAAGAAGGTCTCATGAGAAGTGGCTGTGGAATCACTTGGTCTGCCCAGCACTTGAAGAGAAGATTACTTGAAGAGGCAGTGTCTGTATGGCAGTGGAGTCACTAGGAAGTGATACCCAGTGGCACTAGTGCCAGGTGTCCACAATACCAACATCGGAGCAAGCTGGCAGCCCCAAAACCAGTCAGCTGGGGGCCTATCATCCTGAAGAGAGAGACACTTTCTCAAGAGAGAGGTAGTGGGGGGCAGCAGCAGGGAACATCATGGTCTCCTCCCAACAAGTAGTTTCCTACGAGCATGGTTGCCAAGTATCATGTATTTGGCAGCCATCATGCCTGCTTGTGGCTCATCCTGAATCTCATGCTTCCAGCTGAGCTGTGGGCAAATGTTGTAGTTTCACCTGCAGCTGCGAAAAGCTTCTGGCAGCCAGGTGGACTTGCTTCTTCTCCTTAGACTGCTCCCCTTGCTAGATCCAAGCAGGAAAGAAGCAGCTAGCAGCAGCTTCCAAATCCCAGAAGAGACCCCATGTCCCCCAATCAGATCCCATCTCCTGCTCTTCAGACAGACCACAGCCTCTAGCTCCTCTCCCAGACAGCACTGTCTCAGTACCTGCAGACATCCCAGAACACACCCACCTATCTACCCACCAGTGTCAAGCTACCCTTAGGCAGCACCTACATGCTCTCTGGTACCCACTGATCTAAGACCCCCAGAATTCATCAACCTCACCTAGCAATTCCAGGCATGTCCCAGCTCCCCTCACCAAACCCAGCATTCCTAGACAACCTCCCACATCCTTAGCTGTGCCAGCTTCAGAGCTGCCAAATTTTGTGCAGCTCCATGTGCTATCCCTGCACTACTTGGGAAGGGTATATTGACCATTTGCAGATGGTCCCAGGAAAATTATTCGAAAATATGGAAAGTGGGTCATTAAATAATGTGGATGAAATATCGTACATAGAGTTTCACAAAATGTGGCAGCTACGTGAGAGATTACACTTAGCTCTCTAATCCTCAGGGCTCCGCTTCTCAGCGTATCACAAGTGGTGGCATGGAAACTACTGCTGCTCTCTGGCAAACCCCCGTGTGGATACTTTTCATTCAGTTTAAGAATGGCCTGTATCAATTTAGCTTAATTTAGTAGGAAACCAAAGTAAGCTAAATTTTAAATCAGTTTAAGACCATCCATACAAGGGTTTTGCCATTTTAACCAAATCGGTTCTTAAATTGATTTTAGTTAAACCAGTGCAAACTTTGTCTAGAGATGAGGCTTTGGATCCTGACTGTGGAGCAGTTGGGCAGCCGTTCTGTGTCCCTTTCCCTGATAGATTATAGATATAAATAAGCTGGAAATAATAATTTCAAGTTTCCCCTTAGAAAGAGTGGAGTGTTTTATAATACTGTATAATTTATAGTGATGTAGTGAAAACACTGAGGTACCATATCAATGATTGTAGCATTGTACACAATCAGTGTCAAGATAATCTTCTAGTGCAGCGGTTCTCAAACTGTGGGTCGGGACCCCAAAGTGGTTCCCCAATGTTCCCTCTAATTTTTTTATATCCATGGGTGGAATGAATTTTGTATGTGCACCAGTATGGAGGTCATGTATGGTGGGGGTAGAGCAGAGGGGTTTGGAGTGTGGGAGGGGGCTCACGGCTGGGGCTGAGGGTCGGGGTGTGAGGGGGTGAGGGCTCTGGCTGGGGCCAGGGATGATGGGTTTGGGGTGCGGGAAGGGGCTCAGGGCTTTGGCAAAGGGCTGGGGCATGTGGGGAGAGTGAGGGTTCTGGCTGAGGGTGTGGGCTCTGGGGTGGGACCGGGGATGAGGGATTCAGGGTGCAGGAGGGGGATCAGGGCTGGGACAGAGGATTGGTGTGTGTGGGGAGGGGGTGATGGCTCCAGCTGGGGGTGTGGGCTCTGGGGTGGGACCGGGGATGAGGGGCTTGGGGTGCAGGCTTCTCCAGGGCTGCGGTGGGAAGAGAGCTAGTTCTAAGCATATTTAGTGGAGAATATTTATTAGCTTTATGACCTTCCCTGGAGTCAACATAGAAGCCTCCTCATCTCTTTCCATTCCTTGGGTCATCCACACATCCTCACTATCCATTTTCTCCCTAACTCTTTCCACCAAACCTTACCACCTGTCTTCCCTTCTGTACTCTCCCCCAATTTGTGTATTATGTTTGTCTGCTAAGTGTTGGCCTCCCTTGATATGTTCTGTGGCATCCAATGGCACAACAGAGGCCTCAGTTCTAGAATGGGTTTCCGGAGGCCTCAAACCCAACAGAAACCTGAGTTAACCAGATAATATTTACACAATTAATGTAGCCTTTATGGTAATTGCAGAGATATTATCCTCTGAGAGGATCAAATCCTGATTGTTTTACTGTGCATATGTGCTTCCGTGAGGAGTAAGGCAAAATGAATGTGGCCCATTAGTACGCTCCAAGATCCAAGCACTAGTCCAGAATTTTCTCCTGGGACTCTGCTAATGGAAATATTTTCTCCTGGGACTTCTGAAGGGGGAATTTTTGTTTCGATGGGTAAATAGAGAATGATGATCTTAGATGAACACAGTGATTTCTTGAGGAATAGTGGACTGAGGTATTTCTTCCTTAGGTTCTGCAGGAAGTTCAGTTTGGATGGATGCCACACACAGGTCAACAAACCCTGTTTAATAAGCTGCTCCGTATATTTATTCCATTCTCTCTGGTGTTTCAAAGTTTCAGCATTTAAATCAAGGCTATAACTGTGTAGACTCTGAAATTCTAATTTCTGTCTCTTTTTGCTTTTTCTCTTTGGGATTTAAATTCTAACCTCATTTACAACCATGATGTCAGTGGGGTTTCATGATCATATGTGAGGGTAGAATTTAGCCCAAGGAGAAAAAGCAATTGAAAATAGAATTTGGTGCCTTATCTAGAAATTGGAGAATCCTCACAATGATGGTATGTGGGAGGCTCATTATCATTAGGTTTTGCTGAAGGGGGCAGAGTAATCTTGCTCAAGTTCAAAGATAGCAGCTTCCACTTCACATTTTAAAATACTATTTAAATATCTGCTGCACAAAAAGAGATGGCATTTCAATTTTTTCCTTTGGAATATCAATGATTCTGATGTCTGATCTGCTGTGATATATGGGATCTTCAGTTTTGTCCTCTATGAAAGCCACGCTGTTTCTAAGTTCAGACTTTTTTTTCACAGTCACTGTCTATCTTTAAAAATAGTTTCACTTAAATATTGCCCAATCAACTCTATTCTTGCATTCTTCTTCTTCTTCTTCTTCTTCTTTTTTTTTGGAGTCTTTAAATTCTAGACCTATACAGATGGCTACGTACTGTGGTCGCCAGTGAGAACTGGCCAGATCAAGATTTTCAAGAGTGACTAATGATTTTAGGTTTCAGCGTAGCAGCTGTGTTAGTCTGTATTTGCAAAAAGAAAAGGAGTACTTGTGGCACCTTAGAGACTAACAAATTTATTTGAGCATAAGCTTTCGTGAGCTACAGCTCACTTCATTGGAGTCTCTAAGGTGCCACAAGTACTCCTTTTCTTTTTAATGATTTTAGGTGGCTCAATTTTTGGGTGCTCAATGTAAGACAGCTTAAAGGTGTTTGATTTTCAATAGTGAGTGCCCAGTGTTTTCTTAAAATCAGGCCCCTTTTGTATGTCTCAAATTGGGCACCTGAAAATAGATCCACCCAAAATCACAAGTCACTTTTGACAATAATGGCCTGGAGTTTTACTACACCACAGTAAAAAGAAAAGGAGTACTTGTGGCACCTTAGAGACTAACAAATTTATTAGAGCATAAGCTTTCGTGAGCTACAGCTCACTTCATCGGATGCATCCGATGAAGTGAGCTGTAGCTCACGAAAGCTTATGCTCTAATAAATTTGTTAGTCTCTAAGGTGCCACAAGTACTCCTTTTCTTTTTGCGAATACAGACTAACACGGCTGCTACTCTGAAACCTACACCACAGTATTTACATTTACCTCAATAATTGCATTCTTTCCTATACTTAATATTGGAAATATTCTAAAAAGTGTGGGAAATGTAAATGATATTGAGTTAAATCTACAGATCCATTTTTAAGTGTACATGGCATTTTATTTGTATAATATCAGATACATGCGTGTAAATTGAGGTTTTCTACATAAACATCTTTTGTGTGTTCGCAATCCCAATTTAGGGTGTTTTGTGTGTACAGATGAGGCAGATGAACTTTTTAAAAATATGGGGCCTGGTTTTTAATGCAGTGTCTGTGGGGACCATCATTTAAAGCGTAAAATGGTTAATGATGTTTTGTATTTTATTTTAGTGTAAATAAGGAAGTACAAAGTAGCCATCTTTACAGTCAGCCATTTTCAGTTCTTCTTTTTTTCCGCTCCACCCTTGGACACGAGCACTTCAGGGAGTGCATGTAACTAAGAAGTAGTCCATAGTCACTTCAGATGTCAGATGAGTCATTTGGTTGACCAGATTTTACTGGAAGACACTTTTTGAATGTCAGTACGAGAAGTATACAAATAATGGAAGTCATATAGGTTTGTAATGTTCCTTTTTTTTTTTACTTCAATTAACTGCAGAAGACATTTTTTCACTATTACTTTCACACAATACTTTCAAGTAATTATTTGCAGTTCCTTAAATTTCACACTGCATTGCAAATAGATTGATTGTGATAGCTGTAATGTAGGAATACATATCTGTAAGACAATGATAGTATTTCATCAGTTATATTGGAGATAGTCATATTATATGCAACAGGAGATAATGCTGGTTGATAAACATTAACAGGATTTGTAAGGTTTAGTAAAACAATAGTTCTATCACAAAATCATAGAAAACAGTGATTTTAATTCCTCTCTGCACCCATACAAGTGCTGATACTGCAGGCCTTTATTTGCATATGGAACATAATTGCAGGGTGTGTGTGTCCCTTTCTATCATCTTCATAGAATCATAGAATATCAGGGTGAAGAGACCTCACGAGGTCATCTAGTCCAACCCCCTGCTCAAACCAGGACCAATCCCCAACTAAATCATCCCAGCCAGGGCTTTGTCAAGCCTGACCTTGAAAAACGCCAAGGAAGGATATTCCCATCTCCCTAGGTAAAACATTCCAGTGCTTCACCACCCTCCTAGTGAAAGTTTTTCCTAATATACAACCTGAACCTCCCCCACTGCAACATTACTCCTTGTTCTGTCATCTGCTACCACTGAGAACAGCCTAGATCCATCTTCTTTGGAACCGCCTTTCAGGTAGTTGAAAGCAGCTATCAGATCCCCCCTCATTCTTCTCTTCTGCACACTCAACAATCCCAGTTCCCTCAGCCTCTCCTCATAAGTCATGTGCTCCAGCCCCCTAATCATTTTTTTTGCCCTCCGCTGAATGCTTTCCAATTTTTCCACATCCTTCTTGTAGTTTGGGGCCCAAAACTGGACACAGTACTCCAGATGAGGCCTCACCAATGTCGAATAGAGGGGAATGATCACGTCCCTTGATCTGTTGCAAAACCCCTACTTATACAGCCCAAAATGCCATTAGCCTTCTTGGCAACAAGGGCACACTGTTGACTCATATCCAACTTCCGAAATCCCTAGGTCCTTTTCTGCACAACTGCTGCCTAGCCATTCGGTCCCTAGTCTTTAGCAGTGGATGGGATTCTTCCATCCTAAGTGCAGGACTCTAATTTGTCTAGGTCCCTCTGTATCCTATCCCTACCCTCCAGCGTATCTACACTCCTCCCAGTTTAGTGTCATCTGCAAACTTGCTGAGGGTGCAGTCCACGCCATCCTCCAGATCATTAATGAAGATACTGAACAAAACTGGCTCCAGGACCGACCCTTGGGGCACTCTGCTTGATACCCGATGCGAACTAGACATGGAGCCATTGATCACTACCCGTTGAGCCTGATGATCTAGCCAGCTTTCTACCCACCTTATAGTCCATTCATCCAGCCAATACTTCATTAACTTGCTGGCAAGGATACTGTGGAAGACCGTATCAAAAGTTTTGCTAAAGTCAAGGAAAAACACATCCACTGCTTTCCCCTCATCCACAGAGCCAGTTATCTCATCAGAGAAGGCAATTAGGTTAGTCAGGCATGACTTGCCCTTGGTGAATCCATGCTGGCTGTTCCTGATCACTTTCCTCTCCTCTAAGTGCTTCAGAATTGATTCCTTGAGGACCTGTTCCATGATTTTTCCAGGGACTGAGGTGAGGCTGACTGGCCTCTAGTTCCCCGGATCCTCCTCCTTCCTTTTTTAAAGATGGGCACTACATTAGCCTTTAAGTTTTCAAAAATAATGGCTAATTGCTCTGCAATCTCATCCGCCAACTACTTTAGCACCCTCGGATGCAGCACATCCAATCCCATGGACTTGTGCTCGTCCAGCTTTTCTAAATAGTCCCGAACCACTTCTTTCTCCACAGAGGGCTGGTCACCTCCTCCCCACACTGTGCTGCCCAGTGCAGCAGTCTGGGAGCTGATCTTGTTCGTGAAGACAGAGGCAAAAAAAGCATTGAGTACATTAGCTTTTTTCACATCCTCTGTCACTAGGTTGCCTCCCTCATTCAGTAAGGGGCCCACACTTTCCTTGACTTTCTTCTTGTTGTTAACATACCTGAAGAAACCCTTCTTGTTACTCTTAACATCTCTTGCTAACTGCAACTCCAAGTGTGATTTGGCCTTCCTCATTTCACTCGTGCACGCCTGGGCAATATTTTTATACTCCTCCCTGGTCATTTGTCCAATCTTCCACTTGTAAGCTTCTTTTTTGTGTTTAAGATCAGCAAGGATTTCACTTTTAAGCCAAGCTGGTCACCTGCCATATTTACTATTCTTTCTACACATCAGGATGGTTTGTTCCTGCAACCTCAATAAGGATTCTTTAAAGTACAGCCAGCTCTCCTGGACTCCTTTCCCCCTCATGTTATTCTCCCAGGGGATCCTGCCCATCAGTTTCCTGAGGGAATCAAAGTCTGCTTTTCTGAAGTCCAGGGTCTGTATTCTGCTGCTCTCCTTTCTTCCTTGTGTCAGGATCCTGAACTCGACCATCTCATGGTCACTGCCTCCCAGGTTCCCATCCACTTTTGCTTCCCCTACTAATTCTTCCCGGTTTGTGAACAGCAAGCCAAGAAGAGCTTTGCCCCGAGTTGGTTCCTCCAGCACTTGCACCAGGAAATTGTCCCCTACACTTTCCAAAAACTTCCTGGATTGTCTGTGCACCGCTGTATTGCTCTCCCAGAAGATATCAGGGTTATTGAAGTCTCCCATGAGAACCAGGGCCTGTGATCTAGTAACTTCTGTTAGTTGCTGAAAGAAAGCCTCGTCCACCTCATCCCCCTGGTCTGGTGGTCTATAGCAGACTCCCACCACAACATCACCCTTGTTGCTCACACTTCTAAACTTAATCCAGAGACTCTCAGGTTTTACTGCAGTTTCATATCGGAGCTCTGAGCAGCCATACTGCTCTCTTACACACAGTGCAACTCCCCCACCTTTTCTGTCCTGCTTATCCTTCCTGAACAGTTTATATCCATCCATGACAGTACTCCAGTCAGGTGAGTTATCCCATCAAGTCTCTGTTATTCCAATCACATCATAATTCCTTGACTGTGCCAGGACTTCCAGTTCTCCCTGTTTGTTTCCCAAGCTTCTTGCTTCTGAGCAGTATGGTAGGCTGCAATCATTTACTGCATTCATTGGCAGTCTTTCTTTAGCTCATGTGGTAGCAGTCCATACTTTTATTGTTGAAGGTCCCAGGTTCAAACCATGCTTAGGGAAGTCATTGCAAAACTGGCCCCTAAATGGTGACTTGAATTCCTGTGAATGTCAGATATTTAGGTAGGAGGGAGGGAGAAATATGTAACATGCTTACAGTATTCAGAGTAGCAGCCGTGTTAGTCTGTATTCGCAAAAAGAAAAGGAGTACTTGTGGCACCTTAGAGACTAACAAATTTATTTGAGCATAAGCTTTCGTGAGTTACAGCTCACTTCATCGGATGCATTCAGTGGAAAATACAGTGGGGAAATGATTTATATACACAGAGAACATGAAACAATGGGTGTTATCATACATACTATAAGGAGAGTGATCACTTAAGATGAGCTATTACCAGCAGGAGGGGGGTGACTAGCCATCACCTTCAGCCCCCAACTAAAACTTCTCCAACGCATCATCAAGGATCTACAACCTATCCTGAAGGACGACCCATCACTCTCACAGATCTTGGGAGACAGACAGCTTGCTTGCTTACAGACAGCCCCCCAACCTGAAGCAAATACTCACTAGCAACCACACACCACACAACAGAACCACTAACCCAGGAACCTATCCTTGCAACAAAGCCCATTGCCAACTGTGTCCACATATCTATTCAGGGGACACCATCATAGGGCCTAACACATCAGCCACACTATCAGAGGCTCGTTCATCTGCACATCTTCCAATGTGATATATGCCATCATGTGCCAGCAATGCCCCTCCGCCATGTACATTAGTCAAACTGGACAGTCTCTACGTAAAAGAATAAATGGACACAAATCAGACGTCAAGAATTATAACATTCAAAAACCAGTCAGAGAACACTTCAATCTCTCTGGTCACTCGATTAAAGACCTAAGAGTGGCTATTCTTCAACAAAAAAAAGTTCAAAAACAGACTCCAACAAGAGACTGCTGCTTTGGAATAAATTTTCAAACAATTAACTTAGGCTTGAATAGAGATTGGGAGTGGAAGGGTCATTACACAAAGTAAAACTATTTCCCCCATGTTTCCCCCCCCCCCCCACTGTCCCTTAGATGTTCTTGTCAACTGCTGGAAATGGCCCACCTTGATTATCACTATAAAAGGTTTTCTTCCTGCCCCCGCTGCCCCCTGCTGGTAATAGCTCATCTTAAGTTATCACTCTTCTTACAGTATGTATGATAACACCCATTGTTTCATGTTCTCTGTGTATATAAATCATCTCCCCACTGTATTTTCCACTGAATGCAGCCGATGAAGTGAGCTGTAGCTCACAAAAGCTTATGCTCAAATAAATTTGTTAGTCTCTAAGGTGCCACAAATACTCCTTTTCTTAATGCTCACAGTATGTGCTGTGGCCTCCTTTGGTGTCTGGTCCACACTGAAGATAAAAGCCTACTACTGGACAAGCTAATAGAGTTAATCTTTTAGCTCAGTTGATAGAGGACCACATTTTTAGTGCTGAAATTCTGGATTAAAAGCAAATTGATGACTCATGCTGGGAGAGATACATATAATCCTTACTCATGAATTCAGGTGAATAGTAAAGTCAGTAGGTCTCCTCCTGTGCGTAAGTCTTTGAAGGATTAGCCTCTTGTTTTCTACAGCTATATTAAGTAGGATTCCTTACGGAAAAAGCAAAATTGTATTATGCTTTATATATTTGAAGTTTACTCAAGTATTCCTCAGGTGCACTGTGAAAGTACTTGTTCTCCAGGGATTATCCCAGTACTGTGTCTTTCTATTCAAATGATGGAATGGGATTAATTTAAAATTCCATCTGGCCTTTTGCTGGTCGAAACTCCCGGAAGCCATTCCTGCTGTTCTTGCCCCTGCGCTGATGTATAGAATCCAACATAATGTGACTATATCTTTATTGGGAGTTGTATTGCAAGAGCCCTACAATTAACTAGGACTGTAGGATAAAGGAATTTTTTTAAGCACAGAAGCTTTCTTACTATCCTCCTATATTCAGGTATATGGGCAATGGGCCAGATTCTGATCTTCATCACATCATTGTAGAGCTGGACTAATTTCACTGCAAGGCCAGATTCTGATCTTCATCACATCATTGTAGAGCTGGACTAATTTCACTGCAAGATGACATAAATCAGAATCTGGTCCTATTTCTCTAATTATCGGTTGTAATAATCTCTGCCTAGATCTCTGTTGCTGTTTGTGTGTCTCTGTGCCCCTCTTACTTTTGATATCACAGCTATGACGTCCATTTATTTACCTATAATGTCACAATTCCATTGCTCACCAATGAGCTGCTTATGGAGCTGTAGCAACAGACTGAGAAAATGAGAGAAGAGAAAGAGAAGAGGAAAATAAGAGACCAATAATTATTTACTGAGGCTCGTCATCAAATACTTTCAAAGAATAAAGATGACTAAGAAAATCAGAAGCAGCTGATGTATAATTCATGAAGAAGAAAATTTTGTCACAAAAATCATTTGCCAGCTATAATTACCACTGAGAAGCTGGCCACTTCAAATAGTTACTGATTGAACTGGTAGTAACATTCAAATGGGTACAAATGATGAAAGCATCCACATTCTTAGCCTTGTGCTTGCTGTCCTAGGAATGAAAATATTGTCTTTGTTGTTTGGAAAATTTCCTCATTACGAAGCATGTAGTAAATTTAGGGCATTCTGCTTTTGTTTCTAAATAACTGCACATTTTTGTTCTTTCCTGAACCTTGGTCAAGATTTTTCTGTTCATGGCTGAATGAGTGGCAAATCTGAAAAATATATCCATTATCTTTCCCACAATTTTAATGATGAGGTTGTTATTCGGGTAACCATTGATGAGCAAGACCTGCACTTGTGTTCAGCAACAATAGTAGCCTGAAGTCAAACCACAGTAGCCAGATGCCAAGGGCCAAACCACAGTCAGAATCTTGAGAACAGAAAGTAGAATACATAGAGATGGATTTTGAAACACCGTTTTAAGTGAACTTTTCATAGCAGTCAAAATGATGTAACCATTTAATAAATTGGAGATGCAGGATATTAGTTGCTCAAATGCTCAAGAATAAACCACAGAAACATTTATTTTCACAGTCGGGGAAACTGAAGCATGGAAGAGTTACAACTTGCCCAAGGTGATACAGCTAGCCACTATCAGGTCAGATCTCCCACATCCCAGTCCTGTATGCTGACCACTAGGTCACGCCACTAGTATAATAATGATAATCTACTGTATTTTTCTGTTAAACAAGTATGTGATGTCCTTGTTCCTGAATGTAAACAATATCAATTAAAAAGCACTGTCTCTCAAGTCTCAGGTGACCATTTTCTTTATTTCTTACTAGAAGAGAGGAGTTACCAGAAGTAGCCCACAGAGTACTTAAAGTGAAGTACTGCTGTGAAATTACACATTCAAGTGTCCAAGCCCAAAACCACAATGTACTATTTGCTTTAGATAGTCATGTGATAATGTGTTTTTCTGTTGCAAGCTGTTAAAAATATAACAGCAATGCAGAAAATAAATGTTCTAACAAAGAGGAGCTTCCTTCTTAGTTCCTTCAGGGTGACAACTTTCTGAGAAGAACGAGAGCACATTTCAGGATTTGACCTCCTTTACCCAGATTTACAAGGACAGTACACAGTCTGCCTAAGTTTTTGGGAAATTAGTGGCATATTACACTGTTCTAAAGGTCCTGGCAGGGTTATGACATTTGACCAACAAGAAGCAATTATGCAAACCCCTCTATGCCTTGCTTGTCTATTTCTCCCACAATCATCAATGCACTTTCTTCCCTACCTCTCCATGGAATGTCCTTCCTGAGCTAGTCTCGCCTGTACCCCCATGGCTATCACATATTAACCACATTTGTTTGTTTCATTAACTAAAACAACAAAGAACCAAAACACAAGCTTCCTTTCCTCATGCTGTGAACTAGACTTCACAGTAAATTCTTAGCCCATCCTTCTTCACCAGACTCCTGTTTTATCTGAGGTAGGGCCCTGATGTGACCATGCAAACAGACCCTGAAGTCTTTACAGGATTGGGGCCTTAGTTTGTAAGCTCCTTGGGGCAAGATTGTGAGTACATTGTAATTAGTAGCTCTAAGATGATTAATACTGGGGAGGACACCCCGCATATTTGTCTGTATTGTGTAGTGCTAATGTGATGGCTGGCACTGAGACTGAACCAGAATTAAAAGCATGAGCTGCTATAATTTGAGCTAAACAGCTCTGTAAGTAGTGGCTTCAACAGACTCACATCCGGTGTGGGTCAGGCACAGAGGGGGACATATTTTGCAGTGACCCATGATCACCTTTAGGTATTATAAAATAATATCTAGAGCTGAGTAAAATATTTCCCAGTAAAAATTGAATGAAGCTAAATACATTAAATAACTTCTTCATGAATCAAAATCCATTTTAGACAATTAAAAAGAAAAACAATTAATTCTGGATTCTTAATAATAAATGAATAGAGGAATAATTATCTATAAATAACTCCTGCAGGGTGCATTGTAAATATTATTTTTGTCTTTAGAAAATATATTTTGAGAAACTTTTAGTATTCATGGGCTTTGTATGACTTTTTTGTCATGTCAATTGATTTTTAAACAAGTCTAACTCGAAATAAGCTCTTAAAAGCTTTTCATTTTGGTTGATCAGATCGAAACCGCCACTGCTACCACTTCTGCTCTGTGGGACAGAGTGTGTTGATTTGTACAGGGACAAAAATGACTATCTCTTATCACCATAAGATACATGTGACCACCAGGACGGATACTGCAGCCAAGCAGGTGCAGCAGATTCCACGATGCGTTATCAGTAGCCACGTACTGTCCTGTTTCCAGGAACACTCTTGTGATTAAGGAGATAAGAGCCTGCCAGTAACTTCTCTTATGTGAAGGAGTCAGCAAAAGTGTCTTCATCAAAATGGCTTTGTAATTGCATTAGTTTCAAAGAAGCACAGCAGGAAATATAGATATAACTGTATATTATATATTCTTTTCATCTTTGTGTTTGGTAAACTATATGGATTACAAAATGAATGTTAATAAATTAAGGCCACAATCCAGAAAGTACACACATGAGCAGTACCATTGAACTCGATGAGCCTGCTTATGTGCATAAAGCTACTCATGTGAGCATTAAAATTCAGCTAATACTACACAAACATCATATTAATGCTCATAATTTGAACTCTTTTAACCTATGATGTGTCCAAAGTAGTGTTACAAGGGTTTGCATTTAAAATGGTTTAATATACATACTATCAGCACTGTTCTTTTTAACATACTCCCAGTGCTTTATCTTGTCCAATTTGAAATGACCAAAAAAATAATCTATCAAATACAAACAACCCCCCCAAACCAAAAACAATAAAAAACCTCACCCACTATCTTTCCTCAGCCAAATTTCAGTCTGAAGAAAATGAAAAATGACAATTTGATGAATGGAAGTTCAATTTGGAAGCTGAACAAAATAATTATCACAAATATACACTGATAATCTAAAGCAATGGTGATGATAACACAGCACTCATAGGGGCTTCCTTGTTGTTGATACTAATGTTGTTGTTATTGTCTTTTCTTTTTGCAGTGTATATTTGAGGTGAATACTTTTGTTCTCTGTAGCACTCCTGCTTCCTTTACCACCTCTTTTTTCTTTCCCAGTTTGAGTGCTGGAAATTATACTTAAAACTTCATATGGATGGCTCTACTACATTTTTAACGGCAAATAAATTATGTAATGAATATAGCCCTTTTTTCTGTTTGTCATTTTAAAAACCAATCCTGATTTCTGCAGATGTAATTGTTATTTGTAAATATTCTTCAAAAAGACCAGATGGATAGTCATCAGCCTGTAGATTGTTGGTGAACTGTTCATTTTTCCTATTAAGTATTTGTCACCTAAATTTCATGGTGTCATTTCTGCTCCCTGATTGCATAAGAAACATTTTCAACAGGACAATGTTGACTGACCGATGATAAATAGAGACTACTTTAGCTGGCTATACAAACAAACTTGTTAGCAAGTCAATGCTGCTATAGGTGCAAAGAATAGCTATTCCCTCAAAATACTGAAAAGAATCTTTTGTGCAGGTGTTTTCATATAGCAAATATAAGGGGGTTTGAACCTGAGCAAACTGAGAACTGTTCAGAATTTGCAAAAACATTCACACACTGGTTTTTGCAGCATTCAAATAGCTCAATTTCAGATATTAGGTGATGCACATTTTTCAACTTTGAATTTGTTTTACCTGCAGAAAAAGTTTCATTTAAGGCTTGGAAATATTCAGGCTGGGAGATAGCAGTGTAATTACAAAAGGCTGTATAATTTCATAAATAAATTCATGCTACTATAGTGTGACATCAACTAACAGATATTTTTGCTTAACTACGTGGCTGAAAGAGTACTAGGGACAAATTTTGACCTCATTTAACCTCAAGAAACCCCAGTGAAATCATGGTAATTGAGGGCAGAATTTAACCTTTAGATTTTACAGTTACCTTTTACCCATACACATGAAATACTGCATTTGACAAGTCTATAATTAGTTTAAACTAAAACAAAGTACATTTCTATTATTAACAATATTGCAAAAAAGTCTCAATACCATGGCTGGAAAATCAGAGCCAAGTAACAGTTTAGAGACAGTCAGTGCTATAAAGCTTATGACCTAGTTACCAAATGTACATACAAACAAACAAACTAGCCAGACAGAGATATTCCCCTAGGAAAAATCATGATTTGCAAAAAATTTTGGGCTTCCAGCCAGCCAATAAAGATCATGGAATTAAAAATGTGTCTCTCCATGCCAGCTCATTATTCAGTGCCCTTTCTTTGCTAGCATACCAGGAGGCATCTATTTTGCACCCTTTCCAATAAATATAGCTGACTCTAAGGCTCTTGCTGTTAGGGAAGAATTTTGCTGAAACATCATTGCCAGAACTGAACATTTTGACATAACTTGTTTGACAACTCTTCAAAATGCCAAAGTTCTACCCATTCTTTTGTAACATTTGGGTGCAGTAGTTGTTCATCTCTGTCTGATCCCTATCATTTGTGATAATCTAGAGATGATTTCTAAGCTATAGTAATACATCTATGACCCTTTTGATAATCAATTCCAAATAGATTTTTTTCAGTAGTGTTTGAGGCCACTGATGGTAAGTGTTGCTTGTTCTGAAGGACTTTGAACATGCAAAATTAATTATGGCCATTTATATTGCCTTTCTCCTGTTTGTTTTTTCCCCTGGGGCATGACACATACCTCAGTATGTCCTTGTATTTGTTGCATTCTTCTGTAGTTCTCCAGTCTCCTGATTTGTCTGTAGTCAGCCACCATGAAGACCAGCAATGAAATTCCTAAATCAACCAAAGGGATTACTGTTGAACAATACAAGGTTGTGTGTCCTGGTACTTAAGTGAGCATGCTGTCTCAACAGTTCCTACTCTCAGCTCTGGCTAGCCTAAGGTCGGCTCCAAAGCCCAAAGAATTTCAGTTTTGTATATAAATACACATTATAATCATCCTCATTTTACAGACAGATGAACTGAACCAGAGAGATTAAGGGCAAATTTTTTCAGTAGTGACCATTGACTTTGCATGCCTCCATTTTTGGGTGCCCAACTTGAGAAATGTTGGGCTTCATTTTCAGAGGTGCCATCTATTTTCAGCTGGAGCTATAAATTCTCAGCATCTCTGAAAATCAGGCCCTGTGTGTCTTCAATCTGTGCATACAAAATTAGCAGACACTTTTGAAAAAGTGAGCCTCAGTGACTTGCCACACAGCAATTAAACGGTACAACAGATTAGAGCTCAGGAGTTGCAGGCTTCCAAATCAATCCACCAGCCCATGCTGCCTCTCAAACAAATGTATTTGAACATCTAGGTAAAGCACTGCAGAGAGGACTTTTTTTTGTTTCATCCCTTATTTCAATCCACACTTACTCAAAGTGCATTGCAATTGATTTACATGAAAACTAATCCACAAGATAAATTATCGCCAATTAACTGTTGCTGTTTATTCAAGGAGTGACAGATTTTTATTCACCATTTTGTTTCACACACAATGTCATGATGAAGCAGACAGAGGCAATGAGACAGACGTGATACTAAGAAAGTGGCTAGCAATAACCATGTGAAAGTTCTCAGACAGTTTTGACTTATTCATGTGATACCCTAGCAGCGCAGAGAGTGGAATGAGTGATACTAAATACAGAACAGCAGCTGATTCAAATCTGAATTCTGCTTAGCCAGAAATGGGGGGAGTAGACTAGTTACAAACTGGTGGATATCTTCACTTGTTAGGTACACTTGTATACATACATCCTAGGATGTAAAAGGAATGGGGATGGTATAAGAATGTAGATGTAGTAGATGGATCGAGAGTGTAGTATGCAGTGGCATGCTATAAACACAGCAGGATTTTTTTAAATATAATAGCGATGTTTCAGTGTACTTAGCCCAGATCCTCCCTCACTGTTGAAAGTCATGTGTAAGAGCAAAGTAGTGCTGGAAATGTATATGATCTAGGCCATCCTGCCTAGGCACAGCAAGACGGTCCAGGGTGGGCACAGGAAAGGCATGTTGGGCGCATTTTGTGCTTCATTATAAAAGAGCAGCTCATGCCCTTGAATATGCTCAATGGCTGAGGCTCTGACCAGGGTCCCTAGTGGGCAGACAATGGGGTTGTGGAGCATGGGCATACTTGGAAGCTGGCCTGCTTTCCTGAGTGCTTTCTTGGGTGCTACATCGGAGTCCTTTCCTGATGCTGGCCAGCTGGGTTGGGAGTGAGTAGAGAGAGGGGTTCTCTGTTTTCTTCTCTTGAGGGTATAACCTGCTAGTCAGTATGTTACGTCCTGCTCTGTGCCCAAGCTACTGAGACTGACTCTTTTACAGCTCCTAGTTAGGGGACTTTAGTCTTTTAGGTCAGGCTTTTAGAGACTCATGCTCTTAATAGTTCCGGAGCTATGACGCAGGGCAGTAGATGGCCACATAATACTATATGGTGTTTTTTCTATGCATTTAAGTAAAGTTGTTAATCTTAATTAAAACTTTCCACTAATTAGCCTGCGGGAGCGTTGTTTGGCTAGCCTTGTTTAGGGGAGTCCAATGAACCTGTCGAGTCCATGCACCTACACGGATGGGTTAAGTTCTCATGACAGAGGATGTGTCAGATATTACATTGACACTTTAGCTTGGTGAAAAGGCGCAGAGGATGCAATCGTAGTTTTCACACAGCCTAACACAGAAACAGCTAAATTTTGCCCAGCTAGCAAGATGTATGTACAACTTACAATATTAAGCCTTCAATTGCATGTTTTTGTTCACTGTGTTGTGTCTTACTTGGACTGGGTAAAAGCTTCAGGTTCCTGTCTTCTTATATTTTTGTAAAATATCTTGCATAGCTACTTTGCTATATAAAAATATTAATCATAATCTCCATCAATAATCAAAGAGGACAGCAGCTGCAGGTTGTACTTTGGCTGACCCTAGCTTAAGAGAACTAAAGTAAGGGAAATCAAATACTGATTCACTGCACTGCACAGCAGCAGTATCTCAGCTCCTGTCTGAAATAACTTTCATACCTGCATATGCCAGAAAGGTCTCAGTAAATGTGTTTTCTGGCTCTGCACTTTCCTGTGGCTTGCATGCCATGCTATGTTGATGGTATGGCAAGATATGCACCCAGTGAAGGACCAGAAAGAAAAGTAAGACTAAAAGAACATGAAAGGAAAAGGCATTTGGGGCCAGGTGCTGGCCAAGGGTGGTGGGGGGAAATGGGATTGAAGGCACTCAGCATATTTTAAGAGATTTTCAGCAGACATTCTGGCTATATAGCATGAGCACATCCTGTTTCTCATGTGCCCAAGTAGTGCAGGATGCACTAATTTTTACAGAATCAGAGCAGCCCAAAGAATCTTTTAACCATGCTGCGCCATGTGATGCTGAAGTTTTCAGGATGATGCATTATGTGCTCTGGTTTCTTTGCTTGCTTCTAGTATCCAGCTTTCTTTCCAGTTGTCATAGGGATCGTGGATATGCACATTTTCACATGTTCTTCCCCAGCTGAATTTTCCATACAAATCCCAATTTTACAACTCTCTTGTGTTCTCCAATATGAGAAATTATGTTCCTGCCAGTTTGATCCATGTGAACATAAGCATAATCTGAGCCTGGAAGAGAATTAATAAATCCCTGTGCATGTTTCTTGGGAAGGAATTCTGGTGTGTTTTCAAGACTATGATGCAATTTCATTGATGGGATGAAAATAATTTTTCCCTCCGTCTACACCTTGGGTTACACATTAGCTACATTAGAATACATGAAGTATTACTAAGCACACCTAGAAAACAACAGTAATTTCCTTCTTTCTTTTCCCAACATTTCTAAATCCTTTGTGTTTTTCCTTTCAGCTTTAAACAACATTTACAGGTTGCTTTATTTTAAGCCTAAATCAATCCATCATAGCTCTTTTACTGGCTACAAGCCTCCTTTCCTTCCCCCTGCTGCACTAAAAATAATATTTCTAGAAGCAGCCTTCCCTGTGATCATGCCAGCAGCAGCTGACTGAGCACCAACTGAATCAACATAGTGGGATGAGTGCAGAATAGCATCTTTGCATTATTACCTGATAAGAATGCAGTAGCTCCATTAGAAACACCATTAATTAATTACTTGTTAAAATCCACATTATATTTTGACAACTGTGAAAGTAATGCCTGCTCCACTACAAGTCCTGTTTAGCAATGAGTAAGTACCCTAGCAAATGCTTTCAAAGTTTATCAAGTTTTCTCTTTCTTCCTCCTTCGCCATAGGTGCTGGAACAGGGGAGCTGCCGCACACCCTGATTTGAAGTGATTTCCATCATATACAGGGTTTACAGTTTGATTCAATGGCTCTCAGCACCCCCACTATACAAATAGTTCCAGCACCCTTGTCCTTTACTGTTTTCACTTCCTCAGGACACCTTTGGTTTTCAATTCTTTAATAAGAGAATCTAGATGTTCACTTTCCTGTTCAATTTCCATATTTGTTTTTATGATTCAGGTGCTCAATGGAACGTTTAATCTGGTATTTTATTTTATTTTATTTTGCATCTATCTTCACAACAGATAGCTCAGACTGCTGCCATAGGTTTCAAAGGTCACTTCCCAAATGCTATGGGGCTTTCAAGGTCCAACATTCCATCTGCTTCTTAAAAGGGCAGCACACAGAATGGTTTTTTCTCTCAGCATTGATTTTTCTACAGTTTTAAGTACTCCATAAAGATTTACGTAGAGAGGGTAGTGGCTATGTATGTTTGTTGTGGCTCATCACAATGTACAAAGAAAGAGCAGAACAGCAAGTCATGCTGAAGAAGCACGTAGTTCAGTAGTAGTATTTTGGAATATTCTGGAGATCCAAGAGGATGAACATGTTTATTGAACTTTGTATTGGTTACATTAGTATTAGAATGCAGTATTCAAATTGGAAAAATATGTCACTGCATAAAAACTGTGACATCCATTCCAGTGTGCACCATTTTGTTGTTTCCTTCTTTGTTGTGTCCAGCTTTTGTTCTCTTTACTGTTCTTTTACTCTGGTCTGTGGAAGTAAGTCTCAATTAGAGGTGAGTCTGAGGGCTTGACTACACTTGGAGCCATATAGGAACAGGTAGTCCTGAATAATGCCATGTGTGGCTGCTGTTATTTTGGAACCCCATAGCTATAGTTATTCCTGAATAACTCCATGTGTAGATAAACCGTTAGTTGCACAGTTAGTGTTTGGAATTGGATCTTGAACCTGGACTTCCCAAGTTTGGGGGCATTTAGATTATTTCTATATTTTGATTTGTTTTGCACCTCTCCCAGGCTCGAGGATCTTTACCCAATTTGAAATCTACATTAATCAATACACTGTTTAAAACCTTCAATACAATGATTCAATTAATGGACTGCCCCACAATAACAGCAACACTAAATTACCCTATGCAAACCAGAATCATACCAGGACTTATCTATTCACCTGTTGACTCCTTTTCTGAATATAATATTTTGGGGAGAGAGGTGGTCTGATCACAGGGCTGGAACCAGGAACCTGAGTGCTAATTCCAGGAGAAGCCTTCTGTGGCACTGGGCAAGTCACTTAAGGCTGTGTTACTTATTTGTTATCATTTATTGTTTGTAGTGAGGTAAAGCCCAAATGATCCAATCAGGATTAGGGAGCTCCCCCTGGCAGTAAAATGCAGGGGTTTTGTGCTATTAAGATACATATAAACAATTTTTACATTTGAACAGTGCTTTGAAAGTGAAATGAGCTGTAAAAAGGATTGTTTACATGCAAAGTTCCACCTGTTTAACTTAAAGTGTATTATTAAACTGATTTAGTTAAACTTGTGCAAACAATTGTGAGACTTCTCTTATTTAGGTTTAAAGCAGGCTTATTTGAGTTTAGCTTAAATCAGTCAGGAACAGGTTAAAGGTAAACCATTTGAATAAATCACTCAAACTGAACTAAGTGTGTCCATTAGGCATTTGCGCTGATTTAATTAACCTAATGAAAGTTTGTGTGTAGATCAGGGTTAAGTATTATGTTAATGTTATTATAAGGGCCCAATTCTACAATGCCTATTCATGTGCTGTCAATGGGAGATTTATTTGCATAAGGAAAGATGGAAAAGATAACTTCTAATGAGAACAAACCCTCATTATTTACACAGCTTTTTTTATCCACAAGGCTGGAGTTAAGATGGAAACTAAAAACCATAAAAGGAAAAGAAAAAGGCCCGTACATGATGCAACAAATCTCGCCAGCTTGCATACCTCAGAGAAGTTACCTGGCCGTACCTCAGAGGTTATTTGAGTTGAAATATGCAGACGTGAATTCAAATGGAAATAATACTCCTAAAAACTGAGAAACAAAGAATCCTCTCTATTAGATTCCTGATACAGCTTTATATGCTGGGTGAACACTGCATATAAAAATGTTCACAATATTTGTTTTTATTTTAAAACAAATTTCCTGTTGACAATGTTCATGCCCTTTTTGTATTTATGTTCCATCAATATTCTAGTGAATTAGGGGGTTTTTTGGCATGGCTACTCATGGCAAAACATGGTTGAATGTTTGATTATTCCCAGAAAGCATATTTCAAGTCATGTAAGTAATCAATGATAGTGTGAATTTTGAATCTGAGATTGTGAATTTTCTTTAGTTTCATAAATCATCCAGCATAAGCTTTCGTAAGCTACAGCTCACTTCATCGGATGCGTACAGTGGAAAATATAATGGGGAGATTTTTTATAATGAAACAATGTTTCATGTTCTCCATGTATATAAAATCTTCCCACTATATTTTCCACTGAATGCATCCGATGAAGTGAGCTGTAGCTCACGAAAGCTTATGCTCTAATAAATTTGTTAGTCTCTAAGGTGCCACAAGTACGCCCTTTCTTTTTATGAATACAGACTAACACGGCTGCTACTCTGAAATAAATCATCCAATGAGGCAACAAAACAACACATCATGACTGAGGTTAATCATCACCACAGCATGACTGATGAATGTAGAATATTTTGAGTAAATTCTTTATGAGAAATCTACAGAGCAAGAATTATTTGCTGAAGAAATTCACAAACAATCTGAATATTGAGTAAATTTGAGAAATATTCCAAAATAATGTCTAAATTAGAGACATTTGCAATTGGTTTATGGACAGAGATGAGCTTGTGACAAATGATTTAAGCCTATTTAACAGTTCCAACAGTTTCTATTCAGAATGGGCCAGATTCAGACTTCATTTAAATAGCAATAAAGGTAGTCAAGTTTTACCCACTTAAATCAAGTTTGAATTTAGTGCAACTGTTTTAAGGGTCTGATCCAAAGCCTACTGAAATCAATGGGAACTTGTCCACTGATTTCAATAGGCATTGGATCAAGCCCTAACTACATTTTGAATGTAGAAATGAAGAATTTGTCAGGTAAAGATTAGTACTAAATCATAAAGTTAATTTGCCCAGCCCTCTCAAAGCTGAAATCAGCAAATCTAATTTCCTGTGAAGGCTTTCACTATTGTTTACAGATGTACCGTAAAGCACATATAGATGTACAACTGGAGAGTTATCTGGCCTCAAAACACTGTTGATTGTTTGGCTCAGGAGCATAATAAAAGTGTCAGCCAAACTCTACCGCTGGACAAAAAATTATCTGTACTCCGTGACAGGGGCTTGTCAGTGATTTGCAGTGGGAACTCCTGGGGGCCTAATAATCATAAAATAGCTGGATTTTTTTTCACAGCTATTAGGAGTCAAAAATGGAATGTATTTTAGTGCTGGTAATCACAATAATATTATACATGTTTAAGACATCTCCTGACTCCACTGCTGTCTGGATGCACAGCCCAACCACAGCTCTCCAGCCCAGCCCTGCCTCTGTGCTAAGAGAACCTGGAGCGAATCCCACAGAGACCGGTCCTCCTCTCCCACCATCATCACCACCACCACCATTGTTCCCCCCCCAGTGTATAAGGCTGTCTATGCTCTGAGCTAGCGCTGTGATTCCCCTGCTTGTGTCCACATATCACATTAGATCTCATAGAGCCCATGCGAGCATAATAGCCATGGTAACACCGGTAGCAGCAGCAGAGGTGTGGCAGAGCCATGCTGAGTACAAACCTGCCTGAAACTGGTGGGTCTGTACCTGGCATGGCCCAACTGTTCCTCTGATGCTGCTACTATGCTACACTAGCTCCATGACAATGTGAACCCAAGCAGGGGAATCACACCCCTAGCTAGCTCATAGTGTAGACACAGCACATAACAGAGGGGCATGGGGGGAAGGATGTCAAGAGGATGTAGAGTCCCCCAGTGTCCATATTTAGGGGGCAAGCTCTCCCGAGTTGACTAACGGAGCCATGAGAATAACCAATCTTTTAGTTCTGCGGCAGTTCTGGAAAATAAAAAAAACACTCCCATCGTTTGGGGTCAAACAATATGTTTTGTGTGAGCCTGAAACAAAATGCTCTGTTTCAGTTTCATGCTTTTTTTAACCGTTTAAAATAAAATTGAAGGAAGTTTTAAAAGAAAAAGCTGTTTTGAACTGAAAACTGAACGATTTCAGTTCAAAAATGTCAAATTGAACCATTTTGATTTTTTTTCACAATTTTTTTAGTTTATTTTAAACTGAAATAATTCAGTGAAATCAACATGGATTTGCAAAATGTTTCAGTCAACCTAAATCTACATTTTTAATCATCATCATCATCATAAAAAAAAAGTTTCAACCCAAATATGTCACCCAGTCCTACTGATAAGAAAACCATGATAGAGGTCAGTGTCCTCCTAATCTACTCAGCACTGGAGTGTCAGGAAGGTTGGGGACCCACTGGGCCAAAGACTCCCCTCTCTAAGGAAAAGGTACTAGAGGAGAGGTCAGCCTACACCTAAAATTATTGGGAATGGACTACATCCACCCTGACTAAATTGGCCTTCACCATCGGTTCTCCACTTGTAAGGTAACTCCCTTCTCTTCATGTACCAATATATATTTATGCCTGTGTCTATAATTTTCACTCCATGCATCTGAAGAAATGGTTTTTTTGACCCACAAAAGCTTATGACCAAATAAATCTGTCAGTCTTTAAGGTGCCACCGGACTCCTCGTTGTTTTTGTGGATACAGACTAACATGGCTACCCCTCTGATACTTATTGATTCATTCCATCTCCTGCACAATCATCATCCTCAGGACTGGTCAGACTGGAGTGGAGCCCCCAGCCACTTGGATATTATGATACTGGGCACCAATATAAGAACCTACCTAAATACACTGAGAGCAAGGGGCCTCTGCACTCCTGCAGACTGGGCCTATTTGAATGTTATCAGATATCTGATAGTTTAAAACAACAAATGAGTCTCATTATTTCAATATGCCCTTAGATTCCTATCTGCTGTGTTTGAGTCCCTAAATCTAAAGTACTAGAAGAATCTCGTAAGTCTAACCCCTCACTATTTGTTGACATGAACTCAGCAGTTCATTGGTAATATCAAAAAAAGCACTGTGTGGTCGAATGCTTTCATTCTCAGTGGCCAGAGTACGTGGGGTCTATGTAGTGCTTTAATTTTTGTCTTTATTATTATTTAGATTGCAGTAGCCACCTACATTACTTTAAAGGTCAAATTTTCAAAAGCAACCAAGTGACTTAGGAGCCTAAAATTCCATTTTCAAAAATGATTTAGGGGCACTCATAAGCCCAAGTGTTTTTCAAACACACATGAAGGTTGGTTGACACCAGGAACTTAGGTTGGTATAATTCCATCGCTCAGTGGTGTGGGAAATCCATGCTCCTGAGTGACGTAGATACACTGACCTAATGCCTGGTATAGACAGCGCTGTAAACAGGGAGCTTCTGGGGGAAGTGGATTACCTATGCCAATGGGAGAAGCCTGCCCGTCAGCTTCACTGATGCGCTACAGCTGCACCGCTGTGAGTGTAGAAAAGCCCGAAGACTTTGCTGCCCTAAGCAGTGTAAACACATATAATGAATCTGAGAGACTAACAAATTTATTTGAGCATAAGCTTTCGTGAGCTACAGCTCACTTCATCAGATGCATCCGATGAAGTGAGCTGTAGCTCACGAAAGCTTATGCTCAAATAAATTTGTTAGTCTCTAAGGTGCCACAAGTACTCCTTTTCTTTTTGCGAATACAGACTAACACGGCTGCTACTCTGAAACCTGACATATAATGAATATTCATCAATAATGTACCTGCCACAGTATAAGATACAAAATACAGAAAGTTTCTGGCCTGCAGAATGTAACCCAAGCAAGACAGACACACAGTGTAGACAGGAGGCTTTGGGAAGCCCAAAGGAAGGAATCCCTAGGATGGCTTATTTATTATATCCTGCTGTGTATTTATTTTCTCCCTCTTTATGCCTCTGACCACTGTGGCATCTCAGCACTGCTCAAAACCAAAACACCCCCCACCTCCCAAAAAAGTGACAATGGCATCAATGATAACAATAACATTACTTAGATTATAGTTATCTTCAGTTACACACATTAACTAATGATGCCTCGCAATATCCGTGTGTGTTGGAGCCCTTTAAATCCTCATTTTTTCCTTTGACCAGGCATGTTAGGGGGTGAGACAAATAACTTCAAAGAGGCAGAGCCCCAGAGATGTCAGCTGTGATTCATTAATGTTGTATGTACAGAGGCATAATCAAGCTGAGGAGAGTGGGGTGAGTTTCCACAAGAGCAACCGCACTAAAATGAGACTCCTTGTTGAAATAGCCAAACTCCCTGTGCAGATTGCTGCTATATTTTAGAATATCAGCAGTGCCTGGGGCATCCAGGCAAGCCCCATCCGCCACCTCTTTCGTTTCAATTTAGCCACAGCTCTGGAGGTTTAATTGCACATTCTTTTCAAATGACAAGTTCACCTTTCCTTTGCCAATGCTGCACATACTATAGGTACATTGCTCCCTACAAAGAGGGGTCTCAGTTAAGGAGAGATGGTAATGGAGAAAGATATATTCCCTTTTAAAGAACTAATCTGGATGGCTTTCAGGTGCTTAGAAATAAGTCAGACACTTTGGTGCAAGGGAAATTTAGGCTCAGTAATAAGTGAATTTAAATTTAATTGCTTCTTTAAAAAAAAAGTTACCAATGGATTTCTAAACACAGCAGGAAAGACACAGCCTGCATGACTTGCTTTGGCTGAAGGAATGAGGCACAAAGTTTATTAGTAGATTGATAATGTGCCCATTTCTTTATCTGCAAATGTTGAACTTATTTGGTATGCATTGCTGGATCTGTTGGGAATCTAGTCAAAGATTCCCATCTAGTGCTAATTGCACACGCTATTCTTGATGATGTTCCCAGTGAAGAAATGGCTGGGAAGTCCATCCTGGATTGGGCACAAAGTCCATAATAGAGCAAAAAATATAGCAATAGGAACCTGCGTATAGGTTAATGTACAGAGCCATGTCAATGCCACTGCTTGGTTTACACCCAGCTTTAAGGCTGTTCTTCGCCCAATTTTTGTTTTGCACAAGTTTCATTATGTTCAAACTGGAAGGCTTATTTTGTGTGGGTTTGAGGTTTACACCTACTAGCCTTTGCTTGGGGTTCAGATTAATATGAACTCAAAAGCTCCCAGCTAATCTCAGAGTGAACCCAGAAACAGCTCACTTGGGGTTAGATCCAAAGGTCATTGAAGTCAATGGAAAGACTCCATTGACTTCAGTGGCCTTGAGATCAGGCCCTTCTGTAAATGATACCAGTGACCTTTGCCTAGGGTGACCAGATGTCCCATTTTTAAAGGGACAGTCCCTTTTTTGGGGAAGTTTTTCTTATAGTTATTTCTTATAGCCTATTATCCCCTCCCTCCCCTGTTCTGTTTTTTCACAGTTTCTATCTGATCACCCTACTTTTGCCTCACTTGTGCCCTCTGAATAGATTCCCCATTTAATTGAAGACAGGTGTCAAGGTTCTTCCTTCACATACTTTAGGGTAACTTCATGGGTCCCGAAGGCTTGCAACACTGAGCCTCCCTCTCCTATTAACTTTGAAGTGGCCAGCAGGCCAGGCTTTGCCATCTTTCATCCTGGGTGCAGCCATGTAAGAAACAACCATATTGAAACACAGCAGGCAAACTGAGCACTTGCCCTGCCAAACAGGCAGCAGGGGAAAGGATTTAGGCTCCTGAGGCACAATCCCTCCAGTATTAAACATCTGACGTACAGGAGTGCTGGTAAGAGATTGCACTTCATTTACTGGCCCCATCACCTTAGGGTCACAGAGGTTAGTAACCCTGTTATGTGACACTGACTCCAGTGGCTATTGTCACACCTCCTCTGGGATGCACAGCTCTGCACCAGCACAGTGCGGGCCTGTGGTTAAATGCTGCAATCTGGCTGTATGTATGTAATACTCTGCACTTTAGGTATGTGGTACAGTAACTTGAGCAATCTAAATAATGTGCATTTAGTCATATAGCCTTGCAAATTCGGATCACACTTTAATGCAGTTATTCATTGTCTACTGCACTTAAAAATATACTAAATCTATCACTGGAGTGCAGTGTTTCCAGACTCCCAGTGTTGAGGGAAATTTTGCATTGGATAAGAAAAGTTACTTTGCACCCAGGGACATTTCAAAAGAGTGTTTTGTGTGTAAAATTTTTATTTAATGTAAGGATAGATTCTATATTAAATGCATGGTGCCAGAATCATTATAGTGAAAAATCTCACATTTGCAAATAGCTAATTTAGTTTTTTGTCTCTTATAACAAACTTTTTTTCCCCCCCTGCATGCATTCTTATCTTTGAGTGAGTATACTCATCTATTTCATTGCTTTGGTTTGATAGGAAACTAAAGGAAACTGTGCTTATAGATTTGCTGCTAGATGTTTTTTAAAATTACTGTTGTATTTAACCAAATATTCAAAAAGCAGAATAAATATTTCTGAGGAATCATTGTCAGTTGAATATGAGGCGTTAATGTTTGTTGGCTTGCTCCTCTGTGATCTGCAAAGAAGGTTAGGAAATATCTTAGGTCTCATCTTTCCTGTTATGGTAAATAACTGATCTGTGGTCAGAGCCGTAAAGTTCATAACCTACCCAGAAAAACTTAGGAACAAACCACTTCTTACCACTGCTGCTGCAACATTATGTAAAGTGGAAAACCTATTTTCCTGGGGAGGGGTGCTGCTGAAAGATGATTTCACAAAAAGAGGAAGCTCCTGCTGTTTATCCTGCTTGATCCAAAAGTGCAACATTTCCTGTGGCCAGATCTGCAGTAAAATCAAAGGGGGTAGCCATTTTCTGTGGTCTATTGCTTCCTACAACATATGCATGTGAGAGAGGAAGAAAATTACCATTTATTATAAAACCACCCCTAGTCCTCCTTATCTGATTAATCAATTAAAAACAATGATGCATTGATAATAACACCACAATGTCCAACTCATTATCTGCTTTTCACATCTGTCTAGATGAAATGTATCAGTAAAACTCCTGCAAATATAGGGAATAGTTTGTTGATAAAAATCTATGCTTGCAGGAGGTCATTCAAATGTTCGATTGTGCAAAGCAGATAAATCTTGGGTTTTAGAGAATCAGCATGATTGTTTCAGAGCAATCTAAAAATTAAGACCCTGTTAATAATCAACACTTAAAGCCCAATCCTGCCATCCTCCTGGCACAAGCAAAACTTCTACTGAACTCATTAGGAATTTTGCATACACAACGACTGTGTTAACTTCTTTTTGTGTGTTTTTAATTTTCATGGAAAGCGATGGGCAACCTTATAACAATATAGATAGATCAACTTTAGGATCAGGACTTATGGTAAATGCAAACAGACACAAATGAAAACAGATTGACTTTTCACTGAGTCATAGATAGCCTATTAGCTTTTATTAAGTATTCACAAGCAATTTCAGAAAGCAAGGTGTATGCCTGACAGTAGTTGCATTGTTTGAGATCAAGGGTCAGTGCACTGATTAATGCAAAGAACACTCACTAGCCTGGGAGTGCACAAATTCCTCAGCCAAAATACTTGAGGGACTTCATTTAGCTGTATAAAAATATTTTCCAGTTACTTAGGCATATCCAGACTGTGGCAGGTGAGTAGGAAAAGCATTTTGGCTTTCAGTAGTATATATATAATGTTACATAAAACTGCATTGAATTAACATTATTAAAGTTGCAAAATCAAGCTCTTAAGATCTAGGAAATGCCAGAATTAAGGTTGTCTGTGCAACTCTTAATTCAGCATTCCTTGTGTGTACGCATTACGATAGTCTTTACTTACAAGATCACATATTATTTTTCCACAGGGCCTTCATTCAGGGCACAGGATGGACAGTGCTTACTTAATGAGCAGCTAGTCAGTATTTTGTCTTATCCTCATTATTCAATGTATGGTTCTAGGCCTTATTTACTGCATGCTAGTCAAACCGTGCTCTAAAGACAGAATTATTAATTTCCCCATGGGAAATTCTATGGCACACATCTCTACAACAGCTGAGAAGTTCACAAATGTGAATGAATTTATTTTTGCAACATCCCTGTGAGGTGAGAGTTTGGCACTGCCCCCATTTTGCTTTTGGGGTGCTGAGGCACAGAGAAACTAAGATCCAAACCATCCACTAATTTTGGGTGCCCATCTGAGACACTGAAGACCTGATTTTTCAGAGTACTTGGCATCACATAGTACTTTATATATTAAAGCAAAGCTCCTAGCGATGTCAGCTGCAGTTGCAAGTTGTCAGCACCTGAGTTTTAAGTCAGGTACCCCAAAAATGAAGAATAAACTGTTAGTGACCACCTATGCCAAGCTGGGTTTAAGTGACTTGCTTGGCATCACATAGGAACTCTGTGGAAGAGGCAGGGATAGAATCCTATTTTCCAGGGTAGCATTCAATTGCTTTAATTCTGAGTCCATCCTCTATCTTTCTGCATTCCCTTGCCTCATTCACAACACACCTTCCCACTTGTGCAACAAATGGGACAGGAGTCCTACAGACAGCACTCGTCTACACTACTGAATCCTGATTCAGCCCCAGAGTAGGTCCATCCTGTGCACTGCATGAGACAAAAATAGTACGTAATTAAACAGTGTACCATAATGCATATGCACAAAGGGGCCAAATCAAGGTTGCACAGGCAACTTTAATTCTGGCATTTCCTAATTTTTGCATGCTTGACTTTGCAACTTTAATAATATTATTTTAATGTTGGGTTTTTGGGTGTAATTTTGTAGGTTATTAAAAAAGCAAAATGAAAAACAGAAATTCTATCATATGGGATCATAGTGACATCCATGTGGTTCACCAGCAGGGTTGAAACCTTTAGATCCATAGCACAGACCTCTGCCACTTGAGCTAATGGAGTAACTGATATTACTGGTATATAGATAAGCATGACCTCCAACCTATTCCTGTCCTGGTCATCTCTCTTTTCCACCCCTAGCTTCTCATCTCAGTCCAATTCCGCTCAGCTAGTCAGTCCCCATATCCACTCCTCAGACTTCTCATCCCAGTTCCAGTCTCTTTACCCAACCTTTCCTAATTCCTTCCTCCTAGCTCTTTGTCCCCCATCTCTTTACCCCGCCAGTCACAGTTCCCCCATCCGGCTCCTTATCCAATCTCTGTCAGTCTCCCACCCTTGCTTTCATTCACTCCCACCTTCCATTTCCTATTCCCACACTGGTTTCCAATCCCAGTCTCTCTTCCAGACTCCTCATCCAATCTCAGTATCAACCCCCGACTCCTGATCCCAGTTTCTGTGTTCAGCCAGTCCCAGTTCTTCCCCTGTCTCCCAGATCCTCATCAGATCTGTCTCCCTGCTTCCTCCCCTCCTTCTTCTCCCCCACAGGTTCTCAGTCCCAAGCTCCTCCCTTTCCAGCTCCTCCTCCGATCTCAGTCCTCCCACACCTACTGGCTCCCATTCTTTCCTCCCCGGCTGCCATTCCCAATCTCCTTGCCCAGCCAGTCACAGTTTTGCCCCTTGTGTTATATTTGTGATAATTCCCACCTGTACTAAGCATTTTTTTCAAGATACAAAAATAGAAAGTGCTGTCTAATCTATTTCAAAACTATATCAGTAGATCCCTACAGTGCCATATGCTGCTCACCAATAGAACAAGCCATACACAATGAAATATATGGGAGCAGAGTTGTCTTTCTTCTTTGTTTAATATTGTGAGTTGGAATCAAGTTTGGCATGAATTAATAGTTATCATAAAAAGTTTATATTTTCCCACAGTTACATGCCTGGGGTAGTACAGTTTGCTGCCCTATTCTGAAAGCAGAGAAATAACTTGGATATTGTGTGACTGGCACTTGCTTTACAGCCAAATTATATACAAAATCAGGTGCCAATCAACATCCTTGATAACAAAAATATGCTCCTATTTGGCTGTGAAAACTTTTCAAGAAAAGAGTAGTGAGGTCTAATGGTTAGCACAGGAGGCTTGGGAATGAGGACTCTTGGGTTCTGTTTCTACCCCTGATTTGCTGTGCGACATTGAGCAAATGCCTTAGTAAAATAGGGGTAGAGATCCTATCTGTCATCCAGGGACATGTGAGACTTAATGAATAAGGGCTAGTCTACACTAGAGGTGCTACATTAGTGTAGCTGCACCACTGTAGTATGTCTGGTGAAGCTATGATGGCGGCAGAAGCTCTCCTACCAACATAGCGCTGTCCACATTGGCTCTTATGTCGGTGTAAATTATGTCGCTCAGGGAGGTGGCTTATTCTACACTCCACCAAAGTAAGTGATAGTGTAGACCCAGCCCTTTTGTTTGTCTAAACTGGTTCAGTCAGTGCCACAGAACATGCAGCCATGGGAGCTCTTAAAGGCTGGGGGCTTGATCCAAGGCAGACAGGTTGAAAAGCTAGGGAGATGTAATATCTATGCCAGTGCCATGTGATGTATAACATGATGTACATAGTGATTATAATAATGTTAGCCCACTGAGAATGGATCTTCTTGTTAAATTCAGGGAGAGGCACATCACCATTTTTTACTCTCTTCTTTCTGTTTAACAGAAAACCTCTGTCCATTGCCGGAACTCCTTCCATAGACACATACTCATCAGTTCTGGATACATCCCCTTGAACGATCCCGTGGTCTGACTCTCCACCCATTCACTGCCACCTGGCACAGTAAAGGAATTTGACTCAGGTAGGTGGGGAAAAAGATTGCATAACCAGGGTTTGATTGTCAGTATCTAAATACGTATGGAAATGCCTACTTCTTTTGCACACACACAGCTAGTTGCCTGCTTGCAAATGAAAAGTGCATCCCAGTCTAGGCACAAATCCATGACCACTGTGATTATATGAATACTTTTCATACCTATCTGGTCATTCCTTAGCCAGAGCAGCAGTTTCTCTATCTGATGCTTTATCTAGCATTGTTCCCTGGCTGTTATGGGAGGATAATCCAGAAAAATTGCTTGAAAACAATTTGAAGATGAAATTAGTACGTAAATCATTCCTTAAGAGAAAACAGTGCATATAATTTTGTTTATTTGTAAGTTACAGAGTATGAAAAATAATGTAATATGTTTTTATAATCTACACTAGCCATTATGCCAATTGATCCAATCCAAATCCAAATCATCTGTGAAGGAATCTAAGGTCTGATTATTTCTACTCTCTTTTGCTCTCGATGTTCTTACTGCAGAAAAATGCTTATAATGGCAATTTTGTGTTACCTATTTTACACTAGTTAAATTATCAGTTGGAAATTAGTTAACTGGCATGTTAAGACAAAATCAGTTAATCTTTAGCCTCACTTAAAGCCTCACTTAGAGAGAGGAAATGTAATTGCACCATTGAACTGTGTTTTACAGTCATTATCACTTAAAAAACCCTTCAGATAATTCTATAATTAGCAAGGGACATGTAACAGAGGAAAAAATCTGACACTGAAGGAGCTCTCTCAATGGTTTCATCCAAGAATGGGATTTAGTAGATACACCAGTGCAATCTAGTGAAACAAAACTCCACTGAGAGAATCAAACCAGAGTTTATTGATATCTTAGAGCAAGAGACACCTGGGCCTTGACTGATTGGCAAGACTCACACCGCTGCTTGTGCTCATCTCTAAATAACTGAAACTCAAGCAAACTGTAGTCACAAAATGGTAAACAAGTGTTCATGCTAATCAAACAACAGAACGCAGTTGCTAAGAATAACTTTCATCCCAATTATTTTTTCAGTCAGGTTCACTTAATTAAAACCTACACACTTTTTTGCATATGTTTATGTTTACATCCTACCTGTCAGCACTCACTTAGGATGATAAGAATATGAAAGAGATTAATTCCTGTTCTCTTTTTGTTTTGAAATATAAACAGCTACTATTTCCCAGTGCATGGCACTTAAATCGTGGGACTATTCACTGGCACTTTGTATTGGTATGGTTGCAGATTTGCTCCAAGGTTTGTAGAATTAATGAGATGTTCTAATGATCTTGTCCTTGTCTAGGAAACTAAAGTAGGTTTCCACGTGACCAAAATCAAATCTCAGGCTTTGGTTTGATAAAACTTGTCTAAGGAAATTATCAGGGTTGTGCTCTAGCATGGTAAGAGGATAGCATGGGATCTCCCCTATCACACATAACTAGAGATATTGAAAATTATCCACCCACATTTTTTCACTGAAATATGGTGGTTTGGAGTAAGAGAAATTTTGGCAGAAAAAAAAATCTAGTTTTGTTAAAAATTTGCAGTTTTCATTGAAGTATGGGAACTCATACTTTATATATATACACCGAGAGAGAGAGAGAGAGAGAAAATCCTCTTATCTAAATTTTTCTTGCAAAAAAGTCATTTCCCAACTAGCTCTACTTGTAACATTTAAACCCTAGACTAGACAAAGCACTATAGAATGTACAATAAGGAACAACACTGCACTCGAAGAGAAATGACTTAGCAGCACTTATGCAACCAGTGAGGTGACAAGGTAGATGTGACCACTACATTTTATGGGATAGGCTTATAGCTTTCCCTTTCCCCTCATACACATATGGAAGCCCATGCTTCCAAAGATAAGAACCTAAATAGGGCATTCACACCTTTTGGCCAATGCTTAAATTGACATGAAGTTGCCCATTTCAGGTGCCTGTTTGCCAATTTAAAGATACGGATTTGGGATGGGGAGTGGATGTCCTAATTAGGAAGCTATGTTGGAGAAATTGAGCCATCCCTCCAACACACACAACTGATAAATCCCTGATGTCCCACAGGACCTTATTTTAAACAGACCATTCCCTCCACACACACTCATCAACACCAAGCATCAGCAATTCTCCGACACACTCTCATTTTGCTAAATGTGCCATCTCCAACTGCTCTCAGAATGCTGGGGAATCCAGGTTGGCTGGAAAGAAGTTATTTTGTGCTCGTGAAACATTCCATTACAGGGAGGGTGCATTCTCTCCTTTAGTAAATTATGTCCATAAACCCATGCAAAGAATCCCAACTGCATAATAACACCAGCACAGTCACTTAGGATTGAATGCTGCATGTGCAGAGGTATCTCTGAGGGAATGTGAATCCTTTCCTTTGTAGCTTGGCTTCCAGAACTGCTCAGCTGCATGGCTCTCTCACTCAAATACTCTTGAGACATGTTTATACCATAACAGAAACCAGATGTTGTGAATTAATTTTATAATTGCACTGCTGAAAAGAGGATACAAAGGGGCCAAATATCACTGGGCAGCAACTACAGGAAAGTGTCCCATTAAAGATATGTAACCCAAATGGAGCATAACAGTTTGACTATACTAAACATTTGGGATAAATGCTGAAATTTAATATTAAACTCACCTTTGAATTCACCTGTGCTGTCTCTGAGGGGTGTTTGAACTTATTGAACTTACTCGGGGCCTGATTTTCAAATTTAGAGGTATGTAAATTCCACATATCTTACATGCACAATTGATCATATCCATGGCAAATGGCCAGTTAGATATACAACTGTCCATCTGCATGCATAAATACTTGAAATACAATCACACACTACTTATAGGCACAAGCTAAGGGTATCGCTAGCTTCGAAAATCAATCCCTCAAAATGTTCTGAGATGGTTACAGTTCACATCTGACTTTTGTATTTGTGTTTTATTTAATTAATTCTAGCATAAATTAAATGGGCCAAATTTCAACATTTGTAAGCCATTGCAGCTGCTTAAATCAGATTTGGATTTGGACCAGTATGTTCTGTCTGCTAGAATAATAGTTTGTCATAATTAGAAATGGGTAAAAGTATCATTAGCATAGGTGCTGAGTTTCTAATCTGCTGGAGGGTGCTCCCCCCAGCTCTGCCTAGGCCCCGCCCCCTAAGGCCCTCACTCTGCCCCCACCCCACCTCTTCCCACCCAGTTCCGCTCCTCCCCCAAGTGCACTGTGCCCTTGCTCCTCCTCCCTACCCCCAATGCCTCCTGATGCCATGAAACAGCTGATCCAGAGCAGGCAGTAGGTGCTGGGAAGGAGTGGGAGATGCTGATTGGTGGGGCATGCGGGTGGGCAGAAGGCGCTGTGGGGAGAGGGAGGTTCTGGTAAAGGGGCTGACAGTGTATGCTCAGCACCCATCATTTTTTTCCCATGAGTGCTCCAGCCCCAGAGCACCCATGGAGTCAGCGCGTATGATTATTAGTAGTCTAGCATGATTTGGTAAACAGGATTTTAGATTGCAAGATTTTTTTCAAATATTAGAACTTCAAGGATAGAAATAGTTATTCAGCATTTGCTATACAGCCAGACCGGTTGAGTTTTCTAATAAAGTAAATAAATAAATAAATAAATAAAACAAGGATATGTTGCAATCTTAGCCAGATAACTCAAGATCTTGATCATTCTCTAACTGCAGTTAATTTTGACTTTGAAATCCCAGGCTAGTCCCACAGGACCTAAGCAACTTCAAGGGTTACAATACTTCTTTAGTCAATTTGAAACAATATAAAATATCCTTCTCTGCTGAGGACATTCCGATGTTTTGCTTAAACTTGTTTACAAAGTCGCCTCAGTGTCTTGGTATAAAATTAATTGGACAAAGTCAGAGCTTATGCTACTGAATGGTCTTTGTTCACCGCTAGTAATTAATTATCTACCTCTTAATTGGATGCTTTAGGGTTTAACACCCCTTTCTGTAGAATATTTATATATTCTTTGTACAACAGCTACATTAAACCAGGATAGCATGGCTCAAATTATTTTGGGAAAAGGATTGGCAATGAATAAGATGATGATTGTTCCAAAAAACAATTAGAGATTGAGTGTACTGCCAGTTGGTATAAATCTTAGAACTCTTCACGAAATGTCTTTACTATTAGTAACATTTCTCTGAAAGAAGAATATTACAGAATTGGCATTAAGAAAGCTCTGGAAAATGAATAAATGCCAGGTTTTGTTTGGAGGCTAAATATCATTTTGGTTCTCACCTCCTGAAACTGAAGGAGACACTCTGTGATTTTAAGCAGAGGAGCTCAAGCAACCAGGTGTATTTAAAGCTCTGTCTATAGTGTATCTCCCCCAAAGAATCAAGGTTCATGTTGGTGTGATTCACTTGTTCATGTAAAAGGGACTTGCTGCTGGCCTAAGCAGGTGTATCGTCCTTGACATTAATGACATTGGCCAGTCGTGAATTTGGCCTTATGTTCCGAGGCTTCACGTACATGATGTATGTGTGTAGGCCTGTCCTGCTGACAAAAGACAACTTGCATTTTGGCTGCTCAAAGCAGGTAAAAAAAAGATTCAGCAATCGGACTGGGATTCGCTGGCTGTGAAGAACTAATGTCATTCCCAGGCCTCCATTATTGGGATGCTGTTGTGCTCCAACAGGCCTCACCTGCTGAACAGTCCTGTGAGTGTCATTACAATTGGGTGTAATTCAGAGCAGCCCTGTGGATGCTCTAGATTACGTCAGGAGCCAAAATGATCCCCAGTGATGCCTAGGATAATGATGAACTAAGGGGGCATGGACCGATCTTTGCCACTTCCCTCAGCGGCACTAAGCAGAGTGCTGGAGCAGCTGAGGATCTAGCTCAATCTCATTTCCAAAATGCATCTTTTCCATACTCCTCAGGAAGGGTTAATATGGGTCATTCACAAACCTCTGAGGGAAACGAGAATAGTGATGTGGAGGAGAAGATAAACCACATTGAACAACGCCACTATCATTTTACATTTATCTTCCATTGCACAGCTCCTGTACAGTGAAGCATGTTTTTCAGATGACTCTTATGGAGAAATACAGTAAACAGAGATTGCTACCAAAAGCCAAATGCTAAATGAATCAGGTTCTTTGCTCTCTAGTTTCTTAGGAAGTAGAAGTAGCACAGATAAGAGATTAAGATCTTTACAGAGCAGCAGGGAAGCAGTGTCCATTACTGAAAGGAAGTAATTTTAACTGTTGGTAATTTGGATGGCACAACTGTAAGGTGGACAATTTCTCCTGTTGCATCACAATCAAACCTCCATATCGCACCATCGTATGGACAGATCACTAGGTTGCTATCAGAAAACACTTCTGATGCTTTTGACTTCTGTAATTATGTTTCTTCAAAGGTGTTTGGTGGGAGATAAGATAAATGTAATGAGAGACTTTGGGTCACTAAAACGGTGTCTATTTTGACAGCTCTTTCTGAGGACACACATATTTCATGAAACCCTGAAGGTGCAGTAGGAAAACTCATGATCCTTGGAACTAACCGTCTAATTATAGTAATTTTCACTACACTGCAGTTTCCTTATAAACAATACTTTGTGTATGCATAGCGATTGGTTCTGAGATCTTTACACAGACAAAATTGTCATTGGCTTCAGTGGGAGTGAGTAGGGGCCCCTATACATGAGAATGCACAGATTCTAGTATACTCTTGTTTAGCCAAATGGCCTGGGGGACATCTGACACTTTCAAATAACCAGGCGTTCAGATAAACAGAAGTGCCATTTTGAGTTGCTGTTTCATTGATATAGAAATCATAGTTATCCAAATCCACAATGCATCCCCCATGTAGTCCTACTTTAGCACTAATAACTTCTCAATTAGCCTCTTAGCGCCCATTGGCACTAATCAACAGCTTTGTATTGATTAGCACTAAGAGGCTCACTGAGAAATTATTCAAAGTGATTAACATAGGGCTACATGGGGCATGTGGATCAGATAACTAGGATTTTCAGATAAAGGAAATTCAGATAAATGGGAATGTATTGTACATGAAAATAAAAAGTACCAATAAACATATTTAGAACCATCCCTAGCCCTTCTAAAATGCCTGTAGTTATTCTGTAAAATACGTAGTATAATGGTTTTATTAGCACTTACTTGGGAAGGCCTGCATATGTAACATGGGGCTTTGTCACTCAGGAGTAATGTGGTCTTTTCAAATTAATCTCCATAAATATCTTGGGGTCAATGGGCATTTTGCTGTTCACTTCTGTGAGGCCAGGATTTCATGCCAAGGTTTTCAAAACTCTGGAGCCTAAAATTAAACTCCCAAATCCATATTTAAATTTCTAAATAAGTGGGGGGTCAATTTTTCAAAAGTGCTGAGCCCTCATTGACTTCAATGGGAGCCTGCTGGGTACTCATCCGTTTTGAAAAACAGGCTTCTTATTTGGGAGCCTAAATATGGATGTTATTGTCTAAAAGTTAGGCTCCTATTTTTGAAAATCTTGGCTAAAACCTTTATTGAACATAACATCACCATGTGTCCTGACAAAAGGCGTATAGTTTCCATAACTATACACCCACACCTGCATCTGCTGTTTTCTCCAAATGCATTGAACAAAAGCATTCTAATCAGATTTAAATTAAGAGATCTTGAAGAACTAATTCTATCTGGCTGCGAATGATAGAGCACATCTCAGAATTTACCATTAGTTAACTCCCTGCCCCCTTCAACCAAATGGATAGGAGGGACAGTGATATGTATTGCTCCCAACGAGAGCAATTCATAATTAAGAGTAATTTCAGCAATTTTCCAATTTTAAGGAAAATAATTGTTCCAAAGTCGCTAACTAAAGTAATTCTTTTTTCATAGTATTAGAGGCTTGAAGTATTTTACCACAAAATAGCTGTGCAATTAGATATGTATTTGTCATTTCTGTGTTTATATTACTAAGATGATGGGGTAAAACCATATTGTATTATATTATTTAAGAATTTAAGATGCTCTTCCTTCAGCCTCCCTCCAAAAAGGGATGAAAGACAAAATCTCTTGATAATTTTTCAAAGATTTGGCTTGCAGTCATATCTTCTTCTTGTATGGTCTTACCAGATTTCACTAACTAAGCAGGTCTGAATCAGCACTTGAACAAGAAAGCTCTCAGTATGACCTAGGTACTGAAGGAAGGTAGTGTTGGTAATTCAGTAAGTAGCATTCTGCCCTTTGACTTACTACAGAGCCATTGCCCCCGGCATGATGTGATGGGGTATTGTGATGCTGGAGGTGCTGTTTTTCAAGGAGCTGTAAAACTGAGGTGCTGGTCACTTATGCTGCTCATTAGAGATCATGTGGAGCCTTTTGTAAGAATGTTAGCCCTGTTATCCTTGCTGAATTTGGCTGATTATGTTCTGCTTATCTATCAAAAAACTGCTATCGTGAGGGTTGCAAAACATTACAACCCTAGGTTTTCACATGTGCCTAACCTTCTAAACCATGCGTCTTTGGGAACTGGCATTTTTCATGTTTGGTTTCCGCTCCAAAGTGGAGTGTGTGTGAGAATCACGATTGAGAAAGATTTCTTCAAATATTTTTGAGTTATGGGAGACTGGGGGAAAAAACTATACTTTTCCTATTGTAGAAGACTCTAACTACACTTTTATGAACTTCTCTGGCACAGAATGACTGAAGGGTGAAGCTTAAAACCTGGCATGAATGCTGGCACCTACATGACCATTTGTGTGACCACATGATCAGAGTCTCATACCCTTACTCACTTTGAATAACACTACTCCACAAGTAGTGCCACTGACATGACAGACCTTTTGTGGCATATGGTACTGTCAGAATCTGGCTGTACATGAACAAATTAGACATGCAGCTGGACCTGCCCTTGCCTCCTGCTCTTCTGAAAATAAGACCCCTGGATGCTAATATTTTAAAGTACTGAATCTTCTCTCTCTCTCCACTTAGAAGTTAAACATGGGGCTGCGGAGGAGAAAACGACCCCCCTATCAATGTAACAGCTTTTTTGCATTTGATTATTGGAGTCTGTTGTCGGTGTTAGTTAAGGTGTTAATATAATAGACACGGTTATTAATAATAATAGCTACACTGGGAGTGAAATCCTGCCCCTAATGAAGTCAGTGGCAAAATTCCCATTGCCTTTGTGGAGCCAGGATTTCACCCCCCAGTGTAGACAAGGGCTCAGGTATACTCCCTTGTTGAAAAAGACAAAATGCAAAATATTCTTGAAAAGCTGAGTGGTTTGTTTTGTGGAATAAGGCAGGATCAAACTGATTAATCAATCAGGGTATGTTCCCACCTTCTGCCAGCAGGCTTGCCTGGGTGGGATCCCCACGTCTTTCAGGAATGCAAATCCCATGAACCCTTAAGCCTTAGTTTGTTATATGTTGCTCTGTTCATTTCCCTTCTCTCTTTTTCTCCTAATCTAGGGGTCTATTCTGCCATCAAAACACAAGTCTTTTGCAGGAAACTTGTAATACTAATGGCATCTCTGTGTAAATAATTCATATGCATGAATGAGAACAGACCATTACATTTCTTTGATGTGTTTTTTTTGTGTGTCGTGGGCAAGGATAGCACATGCGCTGAGCCTTAAAATGCCTTATCTGTGCCCTCAATTCTTCTCATGCTTTTTGAGTGAAATGCATTTAAAAGAGTAGTTTGAAGCATCTTGATGACTAATGTGAATTTTTCCCTTCCAATATTCAGGCTTTCAGATTTTCGGGGGTGGAGGAAGGGAATTCTTCAAGATCCTATCTGAGGACTCAATTTATAATGTGCCTCCTCTCCTCTGCTTTTGGAGAGATGCCTTTACAGAAATCACACTGAAAACATGACACTGGGATCTGATTCTGAATGTTCCCACTCGTCCTCTCAGTGGCTTAGTCTGAGTTCCCTGCCAGTGAGGGTTTTCTGCTGTTTTCAAGGGTCTCGCTTCATTGTGAGCCCCATGGTGCTGTTCAGGCTCACAGCAAAGGCCATCGTCCACACCAGTCATACGACAAGAAGCTCCTGAGCTTAGATGGGCTCCTTATGTGACAGTTTGCTATTCTGGCAGTGTGCTCACCTCAGCCACAAATGACCTCAATGGAAACAAGGGTTAGTGGTTGAAGGACGCTGGACAGGTTTTCCATTGCAACAGAACAATGGCCAGCAACAAGTCGCCTCAGAAATTGTGACAGCATTGGGAAGGATTTTAAATGTGCAAAATTGAAAGCCAGAGACCACACCTTTAATGCCAACTCAGAACTATGTTTAAAGCATCTGGTTATGCCAGTCTGGGAAGCTAATCCCTGGAGATTTGAAGGTGTCTGGCAAAGAAACTCATTTTGCTTCAGGCTTCATTTGAGAAAAAAAAAGTAATATTTCCAGTTTTGAAATTGGTCTTTGGCAGCCACAGTGCATTGGTTTACAGATTTACTATGATTATAGACTACAGTATGCATTGCAAATGAGGATTTTTGTGAACCTTTTCAATAGGATTTTGAAGAGATGTGGGGCTTAATTCAGACCAGGTATAATTAGCTGAAATGCCCCTAAATTGTTGGAGTTGCCCCCTTTACATCAGATCTGAATTGGGCCCTTAAGGATAATATAAGGCCAAAGGCAGCCCTCATTTACATGTGTGCAAAGGCGTGTAACCAGTAGGGTATGGCACAGAGCTCTGTATGGATAAGGCCAAACTGAGGGTCAAGTTCGGCTCCTAGTTTATTCAGCTGTAAGACTACATCCTAGCCTTGATCTTTACCCAGACTTTTCCACTGATAGCAGGAGCTGTATAAGCAAATTGAGGGTTAATAACTCTAAAGCTAGATAAACATGGTACTATATGGACTGAGTTGAATCGTTATTTGATTTTGTTCCTGCATTGTTCATGCTGATCATGGCTTTTCCTCACAGTGATTGACTCTGTTACTATCGGGCATATTCTGTGCCCATAAAATACCATCAGCACATTATGGCAATCTAAGGACAATTCCATTGCAACTTAATTGCTGATAGTCAGTCTCGTGTTGTTTTTACTTTTTTAAAAAAACCTAATTATTTCATCTTGAAACATATGTCGCTTTTAGGGCTGTCAGTGAACCAAAACAACACCCCTTCGTTCAGATACAGGCTTTTTTGTTACATCCCAGCCCCTCTCATCCTTCTGTAAGCTGGCTGCTTTGTAAGCAACTTGGGCAGGTATCTCGTTTGTGAAATACCTGTGAGGAGATTTGCAAAGGTACAAAGGGCATTTAGGCACCCAATTCCCACCAATTTTCAATCTGAAATCCATGGGAATGGGATGTCTCTAACTCCATATATGCCTTTGAAAATCTCCTCCTTAGTGCACAATGGCCACTATATATAAATCATAAGCAAACAAATAATTAAAATGAAGGATCTATTTCTTTGTGCTGCCCATGCTGGGAACTCCCACCAAGGGAGCCAGGCATGGAAGGTTTGCAGGATCAGGCCATAAATGAGTAAAATCAGCTTTACCTGTAAAAAGTCAGATAACTGTATGAAACATGGTTTGGCGCTTCTGAAATTTGTAGCCACAAAAGGGACACCAGCACTGTAATGTAATCATAACAGTTGCACTGGCTACAAACCATAAGATACTTGCTGTTGCAATACATATTTTTCTGCTGTTGAAACATGCCACGATAGGTTTTAAACGAGGAAGCACTGGCATACTCACTGTGCAGCAGCTGACCTCTGCCAACGTCCTTCCTATATTGAAATGTGGGGAGAGAATTGCTTTTCTCTTACCTTGCCTGCCCTTTTCTTTCCTATTAGCTGATCCCTGCCTAAGTAACCTCCCCCCCCTCAAAAATTAGTACAACCACCATGACATTTGCTACCATCACATAGTTCACTCTGCTTGTGTGTTCTACCCTTTCCAATACTCTGTGTCTTAGTTGTCTATTTAGACTGTGAGCATTCTGGGCAGAGATCATTTACTGCTCTGTGTTTTTACAGCACCCAGCACAATGGGGCCTTACTCTTGGTTGGCCCTTAGGCATGACTATAATAATAAATAATAGCAGGGGAAAGGATTGCAACACTGCGATAATGCCACAAAATTTAGAAGAATTGAGGAGTATGATAAGGTATGATCATAAAGCCTCTTTGATGCTGAGAATGACATTAGATTATGAGAGAGAATACCCTTTTAGACCTGCAAAGCAGATCTCTGTTTTGTTATTTTGCTCTTTTTAGATGTCCACAATGTGCGGCCCCATTGGGCACTCATTGTGACCTATCAAAGGTTAAAGTGTCATGGGTCTAATTAGTCACTATTTCCAAGTTGTTTCATGTGTTTCATTTCTATTGAAGTCATGTGTAATAAGCCTAGATGAGAATTGCACATGGCACATTTTCCATTAAAAAGGAAGATGAATGATCACCAAAAAAAGAACAGCAAGAAATTGTAGTAACATCATAAGGGACAATACCAGATACAAATGAGATGGAGGGAAATGTGGACTCCGCTGGCCGTTGCTAAGACCTGCATTGATGGGAAGCCATGTCCAATCTTCCTTGGTTGCTAGGATGGTTGCTGTGGCAATAGGAGCTATGAAGAGGAAATAAAAATGAGGGCCAGAGTGAAAGTGCCAGTGGATTGTTAATGGGGTGGATAGCATTTCACCTAGGTCATCAAATTCTGCCCATGTGTTTAGTGATCAGGAATTATCGTCTGAAAGGTGTTTGGAGGCCTAGTCACAGTGTGTTGGAGGTTGCATCCAATTCTTAGCAGAGAAGTGACTGCTTAGAAACATGTCAAAAACCCAGCACAATTAGTACTAATTGGCACCTGTGGTGATATCAGGAAAGAGGCCAAGAGGTTCAGGCTTCGATTTACAGCCCAGTCTTGGCCAGACCTCCATTTTGTGGGTGACCTAACTAGTGGGTGCAAATAACTGCATTGCTAAAATGGAGGCCAGTGTCTGAAAATTTGGCTCTAAATGTACTTGGTAACTAGATAATCCTCTAATGTCTAGAAGTAAAAGTTTAAGCATATTCAATAACAATGTCTCTGTTGGCACTGAATCTATTTGATGAAAAGCGGACTACTGGAATGTAAATCCAGCACCTTTGTGCAGCAATACATTTAAAACATACTGCCACTTATGCAATGAGAAGCTGTGGTAAGACATGCTCTGTTTTCCAGAGATGCTGAGCTGTCTACAGTGTCTCAGTGAAATCAGAGAGAGTTGCAGGAACTCAGCAGCTTTGAAAATAAACCTCTCGTTTTCACCATAAAAAAGTATTTCTTCTTCTTTAACAGTCTTTCTCAGTCTCATCTATAGTGTTGTCTCTGAACTGGGTAAATTTAATGCTGTAAATTAATCATCCTATAGTTTACTTTTTCATTAGCCTCTGTACTTTATAGTCTGACATTCCAGCAGGCAATGTAATGTTTAGTTTTTCTGAAATACTGTATGTTAATTTTTATTTTTGTACTATAAGAGAAGCTCATTCTGAACAAAACTAATCCTCCTCAATATACAAGTGTTTGGGTGACTGTATGGAATGTATCACAGAATAACTAAAGTCAATCGGAAAGTACACTTACTATTATGGGCACAATTACTGTCCAGTTCTAATTCCAGGAATGAATACAACCCTAACTGAATAAGTAATTACTTTGTATCAGCATAAAAAGAAAAATGGCATCACTTCCTCAGCTCAGAAAATTTCCTTTACTTTTCATCTAAAATATTATTAGTAAAACATATAAAGACAATTTTTTTAACATATGATTTTCAGGCTGACAGTAAAGACACCATCACTCCCACTCATAAATAAGAGGCTTGGGGTGACCAAGGCTCTCATACTGTATATGAAGGGGGGGATTTCACTAAGTACAACTTCAGTTTATAAAGTGAGATATTAATTCCAGCTATTGCAGGATCAGAAAATCTGCCCATACAGGTCATATACAGGATGATTTTCCATGCCCACCTCTGTAATACTGAATTAATTTGTGTCCTTGAGGTAATGTTATTAGCATAATTTGATGCAAAGAGTTAATCATGTATGGCATCACTGTTATAGTTGGGTGTCTTAATTCACTACCTTAAGCAGTATGCAAGGCTGTCTGGTTCAAGTCCTTGATTCCTGTGTATTTGAATTTCTGTGTGTTTTGTAAGCTTGCTCCCCAAACTCCCTGTTAGCTTTGAGTAGCCCTTTGCAATTGTTCTTTGTCAAATTTATGGAATTATCTAGGACCACAGCCTGAAAGTGAAAATAGCTACATTTCTGAAAGAACTCTTCAGAAATGCCATTTTGTGCCTGATTTTCAAAAGGGTGCTGGAAGTTAAACATGCTTTTGCACATGCACCTCTGCTCCTGCAAATGCTTTCATACTTATTGCAAGGGTACACATGCAAAATGAATTTGCGCTCGGGCAAGCCATTATTCCATGGCTACTGCATGGGTACCCACGTGTACGCACGTTTGTGGGGATGTGCATGCAAAAGCAGATATGCAGAGGTGTGCACAAAATTCATATTGGCCATGGCCTCTTGTTTTTAAAATCAGGCCCTTATCAGCTAAGGAAACTTCGGATATAATATTTAGAATGGGGTGCTGGGAGTTCAGGGTTCCTGAGTTCTGTCCTTGCCTCAGTCACTGACTCACCCATGACTCTGGGCAAGTCACTTCATCTCTTTATTCCTCAGTTTCCCCATCTGAAAAACAGGGACAATGACACTTATCTCATAGCATGGTGTTGGGCTCTGTTAATGTTTGTTGTGCACTTTGGGATCCTCCAGAGAAATGTTCTGTGTAAATGCAAAGTATTATTAAAATGAGTTTTCAATGCATAAAGGCTACAGGGACATTAGTGGCCATTTTAAAACGATTTTAGCTAACAGCACAGCTGTAAAATGGATTTTATACCAATGCATTTCCAGGCACTTGGGATACCATCAGCATTAACAGATTTCCAACAACCGCTAGCGGTTGATAAATAGTGTTAATTCTTATTTCCCTCATAGAGAAAAGAAATCCAGCAATGAGTTAAGTGCCATTTTTGCTGTGTCAGTAATCCAAGTAGTTTAAATGTATATTTATTCTATGTCTGAAATAATGCAAACTATTCAGAATGCTATGAGAGCTATGAAAAACACAGGGCTTGGAAAACTGGCAGTTTTTGTGGTTTTGGGGTTTAGAGTAAAGTTTCACAACCAATCAGCCCAGAATAATGTCCAGTAAAGGCATTTCTGCTAGTTAGTCTATTTATTTATTTACTTTGGCATAATGAGACAGGGCTGGAGATTTGGGGGAAGGTCGGTGAAAATACTCCAGTTCTGTCAAAGGGCCTGATCCTTTTAGCTTCCAGTGGAAGCTGAAAAGTGCTCAGCAACTCGCTGGAGGCGCTAGTCACTTGCTCAGGACTGAGGCTGAGGTCTGGGAATTATGACTTGCTTTTGAAGGTAGCACTAAGAGCCTAGTCTGCACATAGAGAGTTCCAGAAGAATTGTGTAATGCCGACAGACTCTGGTCATCGGTGGGTGGGATCGAACCTGGGGCCTCTGGAGCTGAGTGCATGAGCCTCTCTCTCTCTAAGTGGTCTTGGTGCCACTAGATGGGACAGAACACCACACCCCAGAGGTGTGTGGGTTACAATTGCATAGAAATAAAGAAACAGTCAGTATTGGATCCCTTGGACATTTTACTTTCGCATCCTCTGGGTTGTGTGTGTCTCCGATCTCTTCTGCCTTGGTTGAGATCCACTCTTGCCTTGATATTGTGCAGTTTTCCAAAAATCTTCCCAGTCTCCGTTCCCAGTCTGTCCCAGTGGGAATTTTTGAACCATTAACCCCTTTCTATTGCTTCCAGACAAATACTTTAAAGCAAGTATTGACCATTTTGTGCCCTGGTTCCCCCCAAACATGCTAATATAATCGAGAACATTGTGGATAAGAGTGTCCTTTTGGACCCAGGTCCCAATACGAGACCTGCACGTGTAGGAGGGACTGAGTAGTGGAGCTGAGGTCAGTGGATCTGAGAAGAGAATTTTGCTTTTCGTGATGATCAGCATGTTGTATGAATCATTAGGGGGTGCAGTCTCCCTTTGTGCCATCTGAATAACTTCAGCTGATTTTCCGGGGACATCTGCCCAGGGATGGGGTGGAGAATAGACCCTAACGACATCTCTTCTCTTCCACTGATGCAAATAGGAATTTAAACTATGCCCGGCCAAATCTTGGTCTATGAGCACTGCCTGCCTGCAGCTCTAGGCTGGGTTTGTCCAGTGCATCCCTGGCTGCCTGCCGCAGAGCCTGCGAAGGAGCTGTATTCGTGTGCAGAGTCCTTCTGTGTGGCCTGACTGTATTCTGCCCCATTGCACAAAGCAGGAACCAGACCTGTTCAGCCGCTTCCTGGGCCTATTGTGGGCCTTACATGGGCCAGAGAATTTGGCCCATATGGAGAGGAGAACAGGGCCCCTAGGGCTGATGACAGAGTTCACGGCAATATGCAAAGACTTGTGGTCCAACAAAGTGTTCTGCTGCACAGTGATGCTTTGCCGAAGGAATAAGGTAGTTCTCTATAATAAATGTAGAGTGTGCTGAGGTTTCTTTTATTTCAATTACTGGCTATAGATACCCAAAGTATCAAGCTACACCACTCTGTTTTGCTTCAGAGGATTCTCGTCTGCTCTCCAAATTGCTGGTGATGTGGTGAGGCCACTGTTCAATCAACAGTAACCTCTGGGAAATGTATAACTCTCTAACCTACATAGTGCAGCATAATCACACTAGCTCAAGGGATACTTCTGGGAGTCTGCTTTGGTTAAGGCGACCTTCATACAGGTTTTAATCAGGTCCATGAAGCTCTAGGGTTTTGCTTCATTCGTTTTTTGTAACATTTTGCAAACAAGTCTGCAAAGAAGGCATCAACAAGTTTTAACAACTCTGACAAGACAATATGTTCCCTTCCTCTCTTAGAGTTACTGTGTCCCCTGGGCATGGGTCTGTTTAACCACACAACAAAAATGTTTAGGGAGTGGTGTGGGACTCCTACCTGCTTGTCCTGCTGCTGATCCTTTGTGGGTTAGTGGTGCATCCTGTGTGACTGCATCCAGCTAGTAGCTGGAATCACGTCCCAGTACTGACACACGCATTCCAGCAAAACAGGCACTGTGGGATTATGTATGCCCCCATAAGGATTTTGTTTTCAGGCTCCATCAGGAAACAAAGTCTCAAGCCTTTCTAGAGAAGGTCTGGGCCTTGGAGTGCGGCAAGCAGGCACTGGGAGCAAGGGTCAGCAAGTGACAGGCAAGAGGGACAGGCAGGGCCCAGAGACACCATCCCATAGCCCATCCTGGGTCAGAAAGACACTGAGGAAGGAAGAGCTGGAAAGGAGTGGCAATATTCTGAAAATGCTGCCACCTTGTGTCTACTTTGGAGATCTGAAAACCTACACTCCAAACTCCCACACCAAAATAGTAACTGGAGTTTGCACCGTGGTCCAGTGCCTTGCTATGAAACAACCACTAGAAAGTGAGAGTTGATTGTATGGCTTGAGGTGGCTTGTGTATCAATTTGCAATCTAGTTAGCTAGCTACAGTAGTTACTTGTGTGGCCCCATTACTGTAGTGTCTGAGCTTATCTATATAGTAGTATGGCAATGTGCATAATACTCCAATAAATTAACCAGCCACAACTGGGTAAAACAAATAATTTATCTTTGTATCTTTAGTATCCATAGCAGGGCTGGATGCAGCTATGAGAAGAAACTGGAACTGGATGGATTCCACTGATAGCCAAGCCAAAAAACTCATTGCTGTATATTCTTCAGAGGAGAGGCCAAGGGGGTTTGGTTTGGTTTGTTGAATTATTTTTTAACCTAAAAGGTCAGTTTTAACCTAAAAGGTCACACTCATCATTTTTTTTAGTCAGAGCCTAAACAGATTGTTCAGATCTGTATGTTTCCGTTGCAAACATTCTATACTACATTAGTTTAATGGCACAGTCACTATGAATTACAAACTTCCTCTGCTCCCCCCTGTGCTGATGAAACATGGCAACATAAGGAACATCTGTTCTGTTACCCTTTGCTGGAAATGGGAAACATCATATTACATTTTTGTTATTAGACTTATTTGGATGCCATTGGGTTTTTTCTAAACACATCAAGGCAGCTGAATAACCTTAATTGAGTACCACAGAAAAAGCATGGTTTCATGCAAATACAGCTGCCAACATAATTATTAGGACAATACTGAGCTTCTATTCCTGAGATCTGTTCTATTTCTATGGTTTTTCTATTGCTCCCTTGCTGCTGAATCTCATTATAAACATCTCCACACAAACCAATCTACAGCTCTGCCAACATAGTTAGACAGTAAACAAGTTAAATCCTTAATGGTTGACATTAAGAATCCAAATAAATCTAAGGATCAGCATGTGTGCTGAACCTTTTATTTATGTAGGAAATTAATCACCTCCTCCTCACTAGCAACACAAGTGCACTGAAAGTAGCACCAGGAACTACCTCCAATAGTTAAATTGCTGTTTTATCAACAAATTTAAACAGCCCCCAAGATTTCTATTACAATTTAGTTAAAGGCAACCGATTTCTCTTGTTGCTTTGGATAGTTGCTTGAGCCAGGTCTTCCTGCATCTGTAAACAGAGGCAATGTTCCCAGAATTAATTACCTTGGATTCATTCCTATTATATGACCAAGCACACCACACGCAGCAGTTAATCAGGGTACATCCATGCAACCTCTAGCCTACCCAGCACATAGAATCATTTCATTATTTAAACTCATTGGGATTGAAATTTATGGTACTACTTAAGGAGCAAGGTAAGGGAGTATGGGTGACAGAATCTGTTCCTTAGATTTTTTCCAGTGCCTTTTTAGAATGCTAAGTACTTTGTGTATCATAAAACTAACTGTACATTCATTAGTAACCACAAAACTACTAATAATGTACCTCACTCTTAATCTTAATGAACCCTAATGAAATTGTAATGTCTCCCCACTTGAAATTTCTTGCATGATGTGCCCTAAACATTCCAGAAAATGTTTACCCTGGGATGGCATGTAACATTTCTCCTTTATTTGTTTGCTTTGCAGAAGTTAGGTGAAGACTGAAAATCAGGCTCCTAATATAATCTAGCTTCAACCGGATGAAGTGAGCTGTAGCTCACGAAAGCTTATGCTCAAATAAATTTGTTAGTCTCTAAGGTGCCACAAGTACTCCTTTTCTTTTTTGCGAATACAGACTAACACGGCTGCTACTTTGAAACCTCTTAACGATAGAGGGATTATTGTACCTCCCTGATTCATTAGCTTTTTATTTCTTGACATTTGACAAGGTTCAAATCTACCTTAGATCACTCATGAAATACGTTCAGTCTCAGTCTAATTGCTAGAAGACATCTGTTCATATCATAAAATAAATGGATATAAAGTCTCAAGAGTAACAGTTTCTCTTTAAGAAAATCAGACTGCAAGAATAGCAGAGGTTTTGCAGGTCAGGATTGTGTTGTATCAGCAGTACTTCTGTAGGGAAGTTTACATAGCACGTGCCTGCACTGTCTGGCTCTCTCCATCTTTTTCACAACATTTACTCCAAATTTAAAAAGAAACAAAGGTCAATGGAGCAAATTTATTCCTGGCTCCACTAAAGTCAATAGAGTAGAAAAGTTTGGCCCTGTATCTGCATTGGGAAGAGAAAAGAGAACAGTAATTTAGAAGGTGTTTTAAGGTTATTTTAACATCATTGGATGGAGCGATTTGTAGTGAATGATTGCATGCAACTCTGCTCTGAGAATGTCAGAGACAAGGTGCATGAGGTAATATCCACAGAGCTCTTCTTCAGGTCTGGGAAAGGTCTGTGGAGCTCAAAAATGTGTCGCTCACCAACAGAAGTTGGTCTGATAAACCGTATTACCTCACCCACTTTTGTCTCTCTCATACCCTAGGGCCAACACTGCAAATAATTTAGCATGCTAGTCACAAACGACACTGTTTTTGCTGTTACTGAAACTTCTCTCAGGTCTGTGTGTCTGTTTCTCTTTTTCTTTCTGTTTCGTGTAAATTTCACAAAATTTTATCAGCCTAGATTACTCATTACAGAATCACAGGTTTCAGAGTAGCAGCCGTGTTAGTCTGTATTCGCAAAAAGAAAAGGAGTACTTGTGGCACCTTAGAGACTAACAAATTTATTAGAGCATAAGCTTTCGTGAGCTACAGCTCAGCTACAGCTCAGCTGTAGCTCACGAAAGCTTATGCTCTAATAAATTTGTTAGTCTCTAAGGTGCCACAAGTACTCCTTTTCTCATTACAGAATGGAGATTTATCCAGCACATTTTAAAATGGTGTGTGTGTGTGTGTGAATTTGAAGTAGTGCCTCATTTGTTTTATATAAATGTACCTAACATTTGCTTTATCTTTCTCCTGAACCTTTATCACATGTCCTTATGTTGCTGCACTGGTCACCTGATTAGCATGATATAATCCTCTACTAATCTCTCAGATATATTTATATGTCTGGATGGGGTCCATACCATACTCCTCACAATTAAAACTAAGACAGAACCTTCTTCAAACTGAAGCCATGACTGAGTTTTCAGATGAGTTGATATAAGCAATGTTAAAAGAACAGCACACTTAACCAAAAAGAGCCTGAGATCATTAAAATAAAGAATGAGAACTGTCATGTTGGAGAAAGTTTATGAATGAACAGTTTATTCAGAGTTTTGTTTGCTGTATTATATTTTATTTTAGTAAGATAATTTTTAGTAATTTTTCAGAGGTTTGCAAATGTTTGACTGTTTTGTGCTTTGCTAAGTTTGCTGAGACTCTGATTTATTATTAGTAAATATATGTAGTATTCAGAGTGTGGTACTCCCAGAGTCCTAGCCCAGTGTTTATTCTACGTGCAGGCAAAAGCAGCACTTTTCCATTCAATACAGTGTTTTCCTCACAACAACATTTGGCTCTATCGTAAAATGCACATAGATCTAAACCCTGTTGGTTTTTAAAACCATGATAAAATGTTTTACGGATCAGAAAGGAAAGTGCCAACCTAGGCAAAGCACCCCCTCATGTGCCTAGACACTAAACTGGTGGAAGATCACCAAGTCTGAAATCTTCCCATGATGATTCATGTCCTAAGGACAAATATGAGGTCCTTACACTGTTTTAACCCAGACAAACTCCAAGTAATTTCAATGTGAGTTTATCTGAATTAGGACTGAATAAGGTTTATTTCTTAAGACAAGATCATCACTTGCTTTACTTGCAAATGCTGGGCACCTCCTTACTTCCCTGTTTCAACTACTTGTCCTAGGGCTCAGTGCACCAGTGACACCAGTCTCCAATGGGCTGCTTCTCTCTCTCTCCTGAGGTCCCTTCCAACCCTGATATTCTATGATTCTATGATTCTCTCTCCCAGGCATGAGAGTGGGTAGGACTCTGCCCCCACCCAATGGACCAGTCGCAACAGCTGAGATGATGCATAGGGGGAAGTAACTCATTGCATATGTAGATCAGTAAGAGATTACTCTTCCCTTCCCCTCCCCCACAAAATGGGAGGGAACAGGAAATGAATTACAATTATCAAAGTCAGAGTTCCCATCCTGGTTTGCTTCTGGGACAGCAAAGAGCTACACATTGCCCCTTACTCAGGGCAGAATGTTAAACCACAGCCTAGCGCATAGTTAGGTATATTATGTCTGTTGCTTTTTGTTCCCCTTGAACTTCTATCTACTGTTCCTATTAGAACCTAATGCCAGTTTCAGCTGAGTTCTGTTATTAGTTTTTTTTGTAGAGAGACAGTGTTGTCTATTGGTTAGGGCAAGATCATCACCATGGGACCTCCAGGCAAGGCCCCTAATCTGTCTCCCCTTACGTTTTCTCCACAATGGGTACAATCATAATAATAAATAACATCAGGGGTTTGGAGAGACTTCAGCCATGACTGTGAAATGGATTGTGAAAAGTGCTAGAGAAATTGGGAAAAATCAATACAAACATTTTTTTTAAAAATCATGCATCCATAGTGCAAGTGAGAAGCCTGGCTTTTCTTCTCATTCATTTTCTTCCTTCTTTAGTTTCTGTTTTCTCTTAGTTCCCTTATTTCCTCCCCTTTCTTAATTTTGCCACTTAATTAATTAAGCTTTTTCTAGGCTTGCAAACTTTTGGTTTCATAAGGTGAACTTGTTTACTAGGCAGGTTTTCCCAAACTCTCCCACTGCCAGTAATTAAGGGATTAGCATCATTACATCACTGGTGGAGATATTGAATGTTAGTGCTCAGGCTGAACATACCCACGTTGCTTTCTATTCATTGACGCTCGGTAGGCTGGGGCTGAGCTCTGCTCTAAATCAGTACAATGCCATGAATGTCGGCTTTCTTACAATGGGCACTTTTGTATTCCAGAAGCTTTTCGTATTTTAATCCAACCCGATGCAAGCAATACATGCAACACGCTACAGGTACAACTTAAGCAGCTGCATTAAAAAAACAAAACATAAAATGAAGTTAACATGACAGTTTAAATTGTTTAATAAGCTGTGGGCCAGATCATCAGGCATGGTCAAATGGCACAGAATACAAGTCAGAGCTTAATGCTCTCCTTTTCACTGTCCAGCCTGTTCTTCCCATGCTGTATTAGAGCAGTCTAAGGGCTGTTCTAACTTACGCTGGCTTGCAATGGACACAGGAGGCCAAAACATACGCCAGGATCATCAGGCTGTCCTGACCACGCCCTCTTTTCTCTACTAAGCTTGTAACAGAGAATTGTGTGGTTAGGGTGGGTACATCAGCTCTACAAAAGAGTTCCCTTTTGGTTATGTTAATCCACTCTGTGTCAGGGAGGCTGGGTTACAGCCAAAGTACTCCAGCTGTGCAGCACACAGCAGCCATACCAGACTTGAGGATGAGTACTTCTGGCACCTTAGAGACTAACAAATTTATTTGAGCATAAGCTTTCGTGTGCTCAAATAAATTTGTTAGTCTCTAAGGTGCCACAAGTACTCCTTTTCTTTTTGCGAATACAGACTAACACGGCTGCTACTCTTGAGACTTAAGGATGCGGTTGTGGAAATCCAGGACAACCCCCTACCTCTGTCTCAGAGAACTTGCTTGAAGAGAACGAAGCAGCTGTGCAGGTCTCTGATTTTATTGCCACAGGGTACCAGTCACACAGCCCCCGGGACTGTGCTCAGGAGCTGTGCCCTTCATTCCCACCTGTATTCTCCCACAGTTCGCCTTAAATGTCACTTCACTAAAGTAACCTTTTAATTGCTTGCAAAATCTTGAGGTGGCGATGACATTTTCTCTCCATTCCAATCCTGTGTGTGAGTGGTGAGAAGAGATGTCTTTTCTCAGCTTGGTTTGCCCCACTTCATGTGATACAATTACACTGGCCTGACCCTACCCACTGAAGTCAATGAAAAGCTCCACTGGACTGCCATAGGAGCAGGATCCAACCTTCAGTCTTCCTTGGGTTTTTAATTGTTGAGCTAATCTATGGAAAAGACAGACTCACTTTTATTCTTCAGAGAGGGCCTGACCTGCTTCCATTGCAGACAGTTACAAATCCCCACTTGACTTCAGTAACATGTAGAGGGAAGGAGAGTTCTTTGCTAAATGTGCACTGCTCAAGCTCTGTATAAGCACCTAAGGACCCACATGAAAAACACTGCGTTCATGGGATGTCAAAAGACTTAGGCATTTGGTTAAAGTCAATGGAGTTATATAGTTCACACCATCTGAGAATCTGGCCTGCAGTTTACATGGTGAAATAACCCATGAGGGCTATGTATTATGTATATATACATAGTCTATGGCCTACCAGGAATGGGTATTACATACATACATATAATCTCTAGCATTTCCACCAGGCCTATGTTTTGTTTCTGCCTTTTTGCCATAGCTGGCTCATGCTTTCTATGCCATGTTTGCATTTGCTTCCTGTTTCAAGGCCAGCTGTGAATTGATGATAGCATCTTCGAGCTGCTGGACTTCCTCTTCTTGTCTTTAATCTCTTATGGTTTCAAAATGGCCACACAGGTTTACAGTTGCCAACCACAGCAGTCAGATAGTAGCAGCTGGTAACCAAGTATACTATGTGCAGTTCTTTATGTTCCTTGAAAATGCAGCACAAAGATTTAGTGAGATTGCAAAAGTAAGAACAACCTCTGAAATGTCTGGCATCAAATATCTTAGATGATCTAATCTCAGACATTTGTAGATGATACATCAGTTTCAGCTTGTCTCAACAGGAACTGCTGGAAAGTTGATAACTGATAACTAGCTATTTAACCTTAAAAGATTTACATACTTCATGGCCCCATTTGATTGGACTGTTCATAGATTTCAAAGCATGAACAAATTTCCCTAAATATTTAGAATATCCTCTATCTGAGAAGGAAAATGTATTCTTTAGACAACTCTTTTGCTCAAAGCCAGTGTGAACCCAAAGGTAATATGAGCCAATTTTTCAGAGACAAAGTCACAAGTAATTTTCTACCTCTTCCTTTTCTTCTTCATGAAAACTTGGTTTCACAGGGCACAGAGCTGCAGACCAGATGTGTTGCAGGAGTTCCTGGCTGTGAGCAACTTTGTTTCTGTATTGTTGGTTTTGTTAAAAGATGTAGTGGAAAATGCACATTTTTGTATACAGGAGCTTCTTCGAAGAAGCACAGAAGCTAAGAACAAGAGAGGAAATACAGAAATTTTCAAGTCATATGTTACACACCTAACCAAGTGGGAATACAGCCAACATTTTGAATAGATGAAACATCAGCTTCATGTCAAGATCTTTAAGATTAGAGGAATCAATCAGAAGTCAGTACAGTGATTATGAGCTAAAAGAAAAGGAGTACTTGTGGCACCTTAGAGACTAACAAATTTATTAGAGCATAAGCTTTCGTGAGCTACAGCTCACTTCATCGGATGCATTTGGTGGAAAAAACAGAGGAGAGATTTATATACACACACACAGAGAACATGAAACAATGGGTTTATCATACACACTGCAAGGAGAGTGATCACTTAAGATAAGCCATCACCCACAGCAGGGGGGGGAAAGGAGGAAAACCTTCCATGGTGACAAGCAAGGTAGGCTAATTCCAGCAGTTAACAAGAATATCAGAGGAACAGTGGGGGGTGGGGTGGGGGGGAGAAATACCATGGGGAAATAGTTTTACTTTGTGTAATGACTCATCCATTCCCAGTCTCTATTCAAGCCTAAGTTAATTGTATCCAGTTTGCAAATTAATTCCAATTCAGCAGTCTCTCCTTGGAGTCTGTTTTTGAAGCTTTTTTGTTGAAGTATAGCCACTCTTAGGTCTGTGATTGAGTGACCAGAGAGATTGAAGTGTTCTCCAACTGGTTTTTGAATGTTATAATTCTTGACGTCTGCAGATTGTCTGGCTATGTAGACTCCCTCCTCAGGCCCTTCATTACCAGCACTCCCAGCTATCTTCGAGACACCACCGATTTCCTGAGGAAACTACAGTCCATTGGTGATCTTCCTAAAAACACCATCCTAGCCACTATGGATGTAGAAGCCCTCTACACCAACATTCCACACAAAGATGGACTACAAGCCGTCAGGAACAGTATCCCCGATACTGTCACGGCTAACCTGGTGGCAGAACTTTGTGACTTTGTCCTGACCCATAACTATTTCACATTTGGTGACAATGTATATCTTCAAATCAGCGGCACTGCGATGGGTACCCGCATGGCCCCACAGTATGCCAACATTTTTATGGCTGACTTAGAACAACGCTTCCTCAGCTCTCGTCCCCTAATGCCCCTACTCTACTTGCGCTACATTGATGACATCTTCATCATCTGGACCCATGGAAAAGAAGCTCTTGAGGAATTCCACCATGATTTCAACAATTTCCATCCCACCATCAACCTCAGCCTGGACCAGTCCACACAAGAGATCCACTTCCTGGACACTACGGTGCTAATAAGCGATGGTCACATAAACACCACCCTATATCGAAAACCTACTGACCGCTATTCCTACCTACATGCCTCTAGCTTTCATCCAGATCATACCACTCGATCCATTGTCTACAGCCAAGCGCTACGATATAACCGCATTTGCTCCAACCCCTCAGACAGAGACAAACACCTACAAGATCTCTATCATGCATTCCTACAACTACAATACCCACCTGCTGAAGTGAAGAAACAGATTGACAGAGCCAGAAGAGTACCCAGAAGTCACCTACTACAGGACAGGCCCAACAAAGAAAACAACAGAACGCCACTAGCCATCACCTTCAGCCCCCAACTAAAATCTCTCCAACGCATCATCAAGGATCTACAACCTATCCTGAAGGACGAGCCATCGCTCTCTCAGATCTTGGGAGATAGACCAGTCCTTGCTTACAGACAGCCCCCCAATCTGAAGCAAATACTCACCAGCAACCACACACCACACAACAGAACCACTAACCCAGGAACCTATCCTTGCAACAAAGCCCGTTGCCAACTCTGTCCACATATCTATTCAGGGGATACCATCATAGGGCCTAATCACATCAGCCACACTATCAGAGGCTCGTTCACCTGCGCATCTACCAATGTGATATATGCCATCATGTGCCAGCAATGCCCCTCTGCCATGTACATTGGCCAAACTGGACACTCTCTACGTAAAAGAATGAATGGACACAAATCAGACGTCAAGAATTATAACATTCAAAAACCAGTTGGAGAACACTTCAATCTCTCTGGTCACTCGATCACAGACCTAAGAGTGGCTATACTTCAACAAAAAAGCTTCAAAAACAGACTCCAACGAGAGACTGCTGAATTGGAATTAATTTGCAAACTGGATACAATTAACTTAGGCTTGAATAGAGACTGGGAATGGATGAGTCATTACACAAAGTAAAACTATTTCCCCATGGTATTTCTCCCCCCCACCCCACCCCCCACTGTTCCTCTGATATTCTTAAAAAGAAAAGGAGTACTTGTGGCACCTTAGAGACTAACAAATTTATTAGAGCATAAGTTTTCGTGAGCTACAGCTCACTTCATCGGATGCATTTGGTGGAAAAAAAACTTTTTTTTTCCACCAAATGCATCCGATGAAGTGAGCTGTAGCTCACGAAAGCTTATGCTCTAATAAATTTGTTAGTCTCTAAGGTGCCACAAGTACTCCTTTTCTTTTTGAGAATACAGACTAACACGGCTGCTACTCTGAAACCTCTGATATTCTTGTTAACTGCTGGAATTAGCCTACCTTGCTTGTCACCATGGAAGGTTTTCCTCCTTTCCCCCCCCTGCTGTGGGTGATGGCTTATCTTAAGTGATCACTCTCCTTACAGTGTGTATGATAAACCCATTGTTTCATGTTCTCTGTGTGTGTGTATATAAATCTCTCCTCTGTTTTTTCCACCAAATGCATCCGATGAAGTGAGCTGTAGCTCACGAAAGCTTATGCTCTAATAAATTTGTTAGTCTCTAAGGTGCCACAAGTACTCCTTTTCTTTTTGCGAATACAGACTAACACGGCTGCTACTCTGAAACCTGTCATTATGAGCTAAAACAGGCTGTTTATAAACATCCATGGGTTTGCCTGAGAAGAGATTTAAGGCTTTAGAATATAAAAGGTATCCAAATTTGCATGACCAAATCATCAGCACCACAGATAGGAGAAACTCCACCTTTAAGTTGATCATATATTCTTCCAGGAATTGTAGAACTGATTACTACAGAACTCCAACAGGATTCAATGGGAACCTAACAGGGAAAAAAGGCAGGTGGTTTCCCCAAAATCTCCATTCCTGACTGTTGAGTCCTGCAGTAAATTTTTCAGGCAGCCCGGATCTCCTGGTAGAGGAGCCAGGATTTTGAGTGAAAAATTATTTTATTCTACCCAAATCTGAACCACACACAGGAGGGGAGCAGGTCATGAACTTTATGGGGAAAGAAGTATGGTGTTTCTCCTGCCTGTCACTAAACTATGGTTTAAGCAGGGAAAAGTTTTTTTGTGGAAGATCTATCTTCAGCCTCCTCAATTACAGATGCAATTAAGTTTCAAACCTGCTCTGCCAGCTATGGGCTCAGTTGTGTCTTAAGGCGGCCCCGCATTAAGGGCAGAGGGGAGTCATACTGCTCCAGGGAGAGCTGAGGGAGGAATTCTGTCTTTGGAGGGCAAAATGCATTCCTGAATTCCTAATTTATGCAGGGAATGAGGGATGCAGCATACTGCCCCCATCTCAAAGCACCAATTAGACTGCTGGCTAGTATGTAAGGAGGGCAGGCCATCGTTCCACCTCATTCTTAGTCCCAGAGGGTGAATAAATAAAGCAGGCCCTGCACTCCAGAGAATGCAGTTGTGCCATAGTGCAGCACAGGGGTGGATGGAGGAGTTCTTTGCACCTTTTCTTTCCCTATGAAGCTGCAGAGTCCAGTCTGAGGCCAATGAGAAAGAGAATGAGCTTTTTAAGAACAAATGGACTGGTTAAAAGATAATGATCACAGAAATACAGAAATGTAGGGCTGGAAGAGACCTTTAGAAGTCATCAAGTTCTGCCCCCTGCGCTAAGGCAGGACCAAGTAAACCCAGACAATCCCTGTTTGTCCAACCAGGTCTTAAAAGCCTCCAGTGATGGGATTCTACAACCTCCCTTGCAAGTCTATTCCAGAGCTTAACCACCCTTATAGTTAGAAAGATTTTCCTAATATCTAACTGAAATCTCCCTTGCTGCAGATGAAGCCCATTATTTCTTGTCCTACCTTCAGTGGATATGGAAAACAATTGATCACAGTCCTCTTTAGAACAGCCCTTAGCACATTTTGTAGAGTGTTATAGAGTCTCCCCTCAGTTTTCTTTTCTCAGGATTAAACATGGCCAGTATATTTAACCTTTCCTCAGAGATCAAGTTTCCTGAATCTTTTATCATTTTTGTTGCTCTCCTCTTGACTCTCTCCAATATGTCTAGATATTTCCTAAAGCGTGGTGCGGGAACACAGCTACTCCATCTGAGGCCTCACCAGTGCCAGGTGGGATAGTTATCATCTGTGATTGTCTTAATTATTAATTGTTATTATTATATTTATAATATTTATTATTACTACTAATTATCACAGTTCTGGTTGGTTTCAGAGTAGCAGCAGTGTTAGTCTGTATTCGCAAAAAGAAAAGGAGTACTTGTGGCACCTTAGAGACTAACAAATTTATTAGAGCATAAGCTTTCGTGAGCTACAGAAGTGAGCTGTAGCTCACAAAAGCTTATGCTCTAATAAATTTGTTAGTCTCTAAGGTGCCACAAGTACTCCTTTTCTTTTTACCGTTCTGGTTGTAAATGTAAATCAGGCTAACTTTATATGTTACAATTGTGCTTTTCCCAACTCATAATTTTACATTGCTTGGCACCATTTTTTAAGTCTCTGTATGGGTTTTTATTTTGGTAAAATATGACTACAGATTTGCTTCTGTAGCGTGGTCTAATAAAACATATGGAACATTAGACATTTTTGAACCATTAGCTGTTGGCTTGCTCTTTCCAGGGACCACAAGCTCCCCCTTTCCTCTCTTCTGTCTTCATGCTTTCATTTGCTATTCAGGAGACGCTATTTCTCCATGAATCTCTGTTGGTAACTCTGTCCTGTATCATTGGCTCCTCAGTCTATTGGCTCATGTTTAAAGATTCCACGTTATGTTAACATTACTCTGCAGTGTATATTGCTGTCATTATTATATGTCCACTTCATAGCTTGATGACTCATTGGTAGGAAAGATGGTCTTGTAGTTGAGGCATAGCAGTTTAAACCAGGAGACCTGGATTCTATTCTCAGCTGTACCACAGACCTCTTCTGCTGAACTTAGGGCTCAGTCCTGCAGTGTGCTGAGCACCCTGAGCTAAAGCCAATGGGAATTTGTAGTGTTCAGTACGTCACAGAATCAAGCTCTTGATCCTGCATCAGGAAAACAGGAAGGTTGTTATCTCTGTTCTTCTGTTTCCTCATCTGTAAAATGGGCATAGCTATGTGTCACAGAGCTGCATGGCAAAACTGGCATTTAGAGGCGGTCAGGCACCTAGCTAACTATGACAGACTGCAAAGAATGAGCAACCCAGATCCACCGGTGAGTAGTTAATTACCTCAGTGGCTGGGCAGTAGTTAATTAGTTGAGGAACACCTGGACCTAATAATGGGTTATGATGGCTTAGTCAGAGAGGAAGCTCCTGTGGAGAGGGACTCACCAGGAAAGGGAAACTAGGAAAGGTGCTCCTAGAGGAAAGAGGTTCCAAAAGGAGAGAGAGCTGGTCCCAGTGAAAGGACCTTATTAGACAGCAGCAGGTGGTCCAGTTCACAGAGGAACTACATGCTGCTCTGCAGAAGAGCTCAGTGGTTTGACTTCTCCAGGGGTCCTGAGTCCAGAGATGGAATGCTTCCCATGTGATGGCAAGAGACTCCAGAGGGAGTCCTGGGTTGAGAAGGCCTTACTGGAAAGGAGCCTGGATGGAGGAGACTGGACTCAACTGTGGCACATAGACTAAGATGAACTTGCTGTCTTTCCTCTCCCAACACCTTCCAGATAGGAAGCTGGATTGGAGAATTGCTTGTGTACCATGATTTTGCCTTTGGTTAAAGAAATTACAGTGCATGAAAGGGCACTGTTCACTGCATAAAAGTGTCATTGCACTAACTGAAAGTCCATTGGGGAAACTGAAGCAGGGACACAATGGCATTTCTGCACCAGGCCATCAGGGGCACTCTAGGGGTGAATGCCCACCATAACACTGTTTTTTGTATTGTAATAAAAAAGTATGCGCAATTCAGATTGAACCATATTCTATCTGAATGTGTGGTTCTGCCAAAATCTAAAGTATTCATAAAATTGGGTTGATTTTTGACAGAATTTCATTTCAGAAGAAAACAGGGGTAGGGGGAGAGGAATTTGTTCTGACAATGTTGAAACATCCCAGTTCCCCCTTTTCTCCATGAAACATTCTAATTTTCCATTTTGAAATACAAAATAAAAAAGGCCAAAATCAAGGAAATTTTTCAGTTTTGTTCAAATTACACATTTCAATCAACCTGAAATGGAAAAAAAAATTTTTTCTTTGGGGAGAATTTCAAATTTTTCAGTTTTTGGTCAGATTTGGAACAAAGACAAATTTCAAAATCCTTTGCAAAACAGAACTTCTGTTCTCTTCTGAACTCTGGTTGACATCACCAGGAAAGATGGGACACAAAATGGGGAAGACTAAACCCAGCTGGAAATCCTCGTCATTACTCCAGTTAGCAATTGCTTTGCCATGTCCTGAACAGAAGAGACAGCAGCTCTTACCAGGAAATGAGTGGAGAGCATGGGACATGCTACATGGCTGGCTAGAAATGCCACAAAAGAAATGAAGAGATGAACTGGTAACACCTGGAAGACATTCACTGGATCAGCACAGAGATAGGGTCCAGCAGGGGCTAAGAGGAGGGGAGCTCTACAAACCTCCACAAACATGCTTATTGCACTTTGGGCCTGATCCAAAACCCAATGGGATTCAGTCCAAACCTTCAAGGAGAGCTCAGGGAAAGCTGGGAGAGGGTCACAATGGCCAAATCCAGGCCCCTTGCCACGTAGGGGTGGTGTAGTGGTAGTGGCTGCCATTTTAGCTTATGCACTACAGTGTCTGTATTGCAACACCATAGCCTGCTTCCAGAGTGAGGGTATGAAATTTCATCCCATTAGCATCCAGCACATAGCTTCATTATTTGGGCTGGGGGGGGGGAGGGCAAGGGGGGAATTTCACCTTATATGCTGCTTTTTGTGTAGATAATTGCTTCTCTGTGACACTGCTTTCTGACAAATCATCTGCTCTGTCCAAACACAGAGCATTTCAGTTTAATGCCCAGCGCAGCCCAGCTTGCAGTTCAGTACCTGGAGAAAGATTTCCTCCAGGTGGGTATGATGAGCACACACCACTTACTCAAGGTCATGTCACTGCTGAAGCCAATCAGCGTATGTGATGCCATACTCCATGTCACACATGCTTAATAGAATGATAAGTGACCATTTTCTCATGGTGACTGACCTCTTCTCTCTAGTCTTTGCACCTCTCACAGAGTTGGTTTGTTTGGTCTGCCAGCTGTTTAGTATCATCACAGAGCTACTGTCCCAAACAGTGGCAGCGAAATAAGCATAAGGGATTGTTAGCACAGATGATGTGATTATCAACTATTCCATCCTGTAGCAAATGGCATCCAGTCTGAAGTAAATACTCTGTATGTTAAACAGTAATTTCACCTCCTGGCCATACAGAACCAGATAAACAAGAAATCACATCAACAAGTCAACTTTTAAAACACTTGTTTTTCTTTTTTAAAGGGCTAGTGACCCTTCAAAGAGGTGGGCGTGAAGGGACACCAACAAAACAACAATGTAGTGATGTAGGGAAAGACATTTTAAGATCCTCATCTTTTTATTGGTTTCAGATTAGCAGCCGTGTTTGTCTGTATCTGCAAAAAATTTGTTAGTCTCTAAGGTGCCACATCTTTTTATTGGGTTTGTTAAGACACTGCCCCTATTCCCATAAGATCTCTGTGACCTGTGGATACAATAATCAAATTTTCAAAGGCAACAAAATACACTACGCCCATCCCCCGAGTTTTGTACCACAGTGGAGCAGGGGCGCCATTTCAGATTTTGGAAGGGGTACCCCCTCCGCCCTCCCTAAATAGCATTCCTGCAGGCCAGCTCCATGGTGCAGCATGTCGGGCTTACACTGCCAGACCTTGTGCCCTGTCTCTGGGGAGCAGCTCCGATAGGGGCTGCATTTCACAGTGGGGGAGCTGATCACGTGCGGCAGGTGCCAGACAGCAGCTGTTGGGAACGGCAGAAGGAGGATGGGCTTTCAAGCTGGTTCCTGGCGAATTATGTGCAGCAGTTGGAGGTAGGAGACCTGCTGCACCAAGTGCCTTGGGACTAGGTGTGTGGGGAGGGGGCACAGGAGGACTAGGGCCACAAGAGCGTGCAGGGATTAGGGGAGAAAGGGGTGCAGGAGGGGTTAGGGGTCAAGGGGGCACAAGAGGGGAGTGCAGGGGCTAAGGCAGAAGGGGGCACAGGAGGGGAGTGCAGGGAGCTCAGGAAGGGAGTGCAGGGGTTGGGGGCAAAGAGGGCACAGGAGGGGAGGGCAGGAGTTAAGGGAGAAGGGGGCGCAGGAGGGGAGGGCAGGGGTTAAGGGAGAAGGGGGCGCAGGAGGGGAGGGCAGGGGTTAAGGGAGAAGGGGGCGCAGAAGAGGAGGGCAGGGGTTGGGGCTAAGGGGGCACGGGGGATGGCAGGGGTAGGGGAGAAGGGGTGCAGGAGGGGAGGGCAGGGGTTGGGGCAAAGGGGGCACAGGAGGGGATGGCAAGGTTAGGGTGAAGGGTATACATGAGCGTCAGCATAGGTGCTAGGAGGGTAAGGGGTGCACAAGTGGGGCCACGTGATAAAGCGTGTATGGAATGTGCCAGATGCTGTGTGGATCTGTGCCATAAGGGACTGTGTGGGTGGATAGAGTTATTGTCCTCCCCAGACCCATGCTCTGCTCATGCTCCCAAACAGCCCTGGCTGAGCCATGTCACCAGCATGGGGCCTGCCCTTCCCAGTGCTAGGGGAGAGAGGGCACCTGGGGTTAAGACTCTTGTTAAAGTTGCTAATCACCAGATATACCCACTAGAGGGTGTTTGGAATGTAGACAGACTCCTCCCTGGCCAGGAAGCCAGCATGTTGAGCTGCACGGCCGTGCCTCTTGGGAGGCCTGGCTGAATGTGGCACTGACACTCCCCTGGGGCACTGCTCAGACCACTCAGGGTTGGTGCCGTCCTGGGGCCTTTGTTGTACATGGGCCTGACCTGTGCCCCTTGGCTGTTGACAAACCTTTCACCTGACACAACTGCATGGCGATGGCAGGAGGAAAGATCTCCTAGAGCGCCCCCTCCCTGCCCGTGCAGCAGCGAGCCCCCCTGGCACTCATGTGCGCTCAGCTCCAGGGAACTGGCAGTCCCCTTGCAATTCCAGCTGAGGGGTCTGGAGACTCAAGTTTTTCACAGTTACTGAGGAAATGATGGCTCCTGTCACTGACATTTGGGTTTCAAATGACAATAGCCAGCTTCTGTTTGATCCAGTTCTGGTCTGTACCAATCTTTTCACTGCCCTGAACAGCTCACTAGGATGGTGAAGGAGTAACTCAGGGAGGAACCGGCATGTGCCTCTGTGCTGCACACAAAAAGCCTTTTAGAGCTTCACAGCTGCAGGTGGGGCAGAACCTCTCTGTCGCCTGCACCATAGCACAGGGCCCTGATGCCTGAGCTAACAGAGAATCTCTGCTCTCTTTTAGCAGTGCAGGGCCCATGACAGCCAGGGGAACCTCGAGAGGTACATGGTGCATATACACACCAGCCTGCTCATTACACACTTGCCTAGATAGACAAAACTTGCCCTCAGAACCAGCTGTTCAGATCTTACTTCTGATACTAGCATAAGAAATCGCTGTGCACCAAGTGCTTCCACCCCTAACTTCCACAGTCTTTGCTCGGGCTTGTCTGAGATGGGATCTTCAGACCTGTCATTCCCAAGTGCAGAATTTACCCTGAGAGCAACAGGCTTCTCAGTGACTACAGCACCCCTCCTCATATGGGACTTTATCCTGGCCATGGGGATTGAAATGGACTCCTCCCATTCGCAAAGCACAGGCTCCTTGCCCCCCCACCAACTGAGCTGGACAAGGGTCTTAGTGGTTAAATGGTAGCTGAACAGTTCTGACTCTACCTCAAGGCTTGGGCAGAATTGTAGGATTGGAAAGGATCTCAAGAGGTCATCTAGTCCAGTCCCCTACACACATGGCAGGACTAAGTATTGTGTAGACCATCCGTGACAGGTGTTTGTCTAACCTGCTTTTAAAAATCTTCAGTGATGGAGATTCCACAGCCTCCCTAAGCAATTTATTCCAGTTCTTCACCACCCTGATAATTAGGAAGTTTTTCCTAATATCCAATCTAAACTGCCCTTGCTGCAATTTAAGCCCATTGCTTCTTGTCCTATCCTCAGCGATTAAGGAGAACAATTTTTCTCCCGCCTCTTCCTTGTAACAACTTTTCATGTACTTGAAAATTATCATGTTCCCCCTCAGTCTTTTCTTCTCCAGACTAAACAAACCCAATTTTTTCAATCTTCCTTCATAGGTCATGTTTTCTAGATCTTTAATAATTTTTGTTGCTCTTTTCTGGACTTTCTCCAATTTTTCCACATCTTTCCTGAAATGTGGTGCCCAGAACTGGATACAGTACTTCAACTGAGGCCTTATCAGCACAGGGTAGAGAGGAAGAATTATTTCTAGTGTCTTGTTACAACACTCTGGTTAATACATTCCAGAATGATTTGCTTTTTTTTTGCAACAGTGTTACACTGTTGACTCATATTTAGCTTGTGATCCACTATGCCCCCCAGATCCTTTACTGCAGTACTCCTTCCTAGGCAGTAATTTCCCATTTTGTACTTGTACAACTGATTGTTCCTTCCTAACGGAGTACTTTGCATTTGTCATTATTGAATTTCATCCTGTTTACTTTAGGCCATTCTCCAGTTTGTCCAGATCATTTTGAATTTTAATCCTATCTTCCAAAGCACTTGCAAACCCTCCCAGCTTGGTATCGTCAGCAAACTTTATAAGTGTACTCTCTCTGTTATTATCTAAATCATTGATGAAGATATTGAACAGATCCGGACCCAGAACTAACCCCTGTTGAACCTCACTTGATATGCCTTTCTAACTTGACTGAACCACTGATAACTACTCTCTGGGAATGGTTTTCCAACCAGTTATGCACCCACCAGGTAAGAGCTTGCTGTATTATCTCCTGATTGTTCTAAACTTAAATATAAACTTAAAATATGGCTTTAATTGGTGTTTGTATATATTTTTTCTTTCTTTATATAGGAATAAGATACAGTGCTCCTGTTAGATAATTTCTAAATTATTATCTGCAAAAAAGAGTAAGTTTTCAGGTGTCTATGTAGCCCCTCGAATTATGGTTCAAGTTGTCCCACCCACCAAAATCTGAAATGGCACCCCTGAATATCAACAAAATGTCAGATGAAATTCAATGTTGATAAATGCAAAATAACGAACATTGGAAAACATAATCCCAACTATACATATAAAATGATGGGATCTAAAATATCTGTTACCACTCAAGAAAGAGATCTTGGAGTCATTGTGGATAGTTCTCTGAAAACATCTGCTCAATGTCCAGCAGCAGTCAAAAAAAGCTAACAGAATGTTAGGAACCATTAGGAAAGGGATAGGTAATAATACAGAAAATATCATAATGCCACTATATAAATCCAATGAATGCCCACACCTTGAATACTACATGAAGTTCTGGTTGCCCCAGCTCAAAAAAGATATTTTAGAATTGGAAATGGTACAGAGAAGGGCAACAAAAATTATTAAGGGTATGGAACAGCTTCCATATAAAGAGAGATTAAAAAGACTGGGACTTTTCAGCTTGGAAAAGAGACAATTAAGGGGGATACGATAAAGATCTATAAAAATCGTGAATGGTGTGGAGAAAGTGAATAAGGAAGTGTTATTAACTCCTTCACATAACACAATCACCAAGGAAATTTATAGACAGGAGGTTTAAAACAGTCAAAAGGAAGTATCTCTTCACACAATGTACAGTCAGTCTATGGAACTCATTGGGGATGTTGTGAAGGCCAAAACTATAATGGGCTTCCAAAAAGAATTTAAAAAGCTCATGAGGGATAGGTCCATCAATGGCTATGAGCTAAGATAGCCAGGGATGCAACTCCATGATCAGGGTGTCCCTAGCTTCTGTTTGCCAGAAGCTGGGAGAGGACAACATGGGATGGATCACTTGATTGCCTGTTCTGTTCATTCCCTCTGAAGCACCTGGCATTGGCCATGGTTGGAAGACAGGATACTGGGCTAGATGGACCATTGGTCTGACCCAGTATGGCCATTCTTATATTCTTATGTTGTTGTACAAGCGTTCCATAAAGTCTAAACTAAGCTTACTTTTATAACTCTTTTCAGAGGAGCAGCCGTGTTAGTCTGTATTCGCAAAAAGAAAAGGAGTACTTGTGGCACCTTACAGTTTTATAACTCTAATACCTATTTTAACAGTACTAAGACACAGGTGAGTCAGACTGGTTCCAGCGATGTATTTGTCAGTGTTCACCTGAGATCTAGAGGCTAGGCATGAGCTGGCACCTGATCTGCCACCATCACAAACAATGTTGTCTTGATTTTCAAAGATGCTGAGTCAATGGGAACTGTGGATGCTCAGACTGAAACTCAGACCACATATACTTTGGTTGACATTGAACACTACTAAATGTGTTGCATCAGAATAATAACAACTCTTAAAGAATTTTCCTTTCTCTAATATGAGGGATCTATTCTCATGGGCCCAAATCTGCTGACTTTGCTCAGCCTAGAAAGTAATATTTTTACTATGTTATTATGGGCTAAATGCTGCTGTCCACTATTCTTGTGTAAATCCAACCTTTCTCCACTGACATTAACAAATCTAATCTGGATTTAACCCAGTGTGTATCAAAGTGAACATAGCTTGACACTTGCAAAACCATTACATATTTTCCAAAAATATGTCCAGCTCTCCTCCTAAAGCAAGGCTCGGGGCTTACTTCTAATGCTGACTTTGGTTTGTTTATATTTCTTTATGCAGAAATTCTGCCTAAATTCTAACATGCTTTCAAATGAGTTACTATCTGTGACCTTAAGCGCATCTCAGTGCCAGAGGGCAAGGGGCTCACTGGTATCAGGTAGTGAGTTTCAGCTAGTGTGACCAGTTCAACCTACCCCAATTCACTTACATCATAATCTTTATCTAACAGGTGTCATGTAAGGTATCATTGGAAAACCACCAACACACTCATCATTAATATTCTTACATGGTGTATGTACAGTAAACACCCACAGAAATGTGAAGAAAATATGGGACTAAAATATATTTGAACCAGACAAGTCTGGGGAGTGCGTAAACAGGTTTTTTCCAGAAAAAGGAAAAGCTGGCACTTCCATCCAGGTGCACGCACAGTTAAGTGGCCATTTATTGGCATATTGGAGACTGCTGGAACAGATCAATTTGCATTATAGAAAGTACCAGCAGGGAAGAAACCAGCCTGCAACCCTGTCCATCAGAATCTATGGTTCCTTTCCTCACAGCAGGGGCACTGGACTTTAAAGGTACATGTCAAAAGTTCACTGGACTACAAAAGAGAGGGGCAAAGAGCCCAAGTGATCTTTCACCTAAAAAGACAAAGGAACCAAGCAGTTTGGACTTCGTGGGAGATCCTGACAAAGGGGGTGGTCAGCTGTCTTGCTGGAAGAAGGTGTGGTCAGATGTTTATATTGAACCAAGACTGTTAAATCTTAGTCACTGGGAAGGGTTTTACACTTATATTTGTTTGTAATCATTTCTGACTTCATCCCATATACTTGAACTCACTTAAAACTTCTCTCTTTTTGCTTAAATAAACTTGTTTTACTTTCATTCTAAACCAACCCAGTGCTGTGTTTGACATGAAGTGGTTATTAACTGCAGTTAAAGCACCCAGCTGCTGTGTTTTTGTCTCTTTAATGGAGCAATGGAACCTTGTTACTCCACTGGATGTGCCAGCAGAGGGCTGGACATTTCAGGGTAGGTGGTTTGGGGGAAACTTGGGACTGGGGGCAAGTAGTAACCAAGACTGGTGTAGACCATAGTGTGGCTGTGATGTAAAAGCAGGCTGCTGGAGTCAGAGGTGCTGAACCAGAACTGGTCAACACACAGACACTCAGTGCATGCTTGTATGCTGGCTGGGAGAGTCCAGATAGGGAACTACAGCAGCAGAACATTTTAAGACACTCACGGTTCCAGGATAAGCAGTCATACAATCTCTCACTGGTCTGGGTTGAACCCCAAAATGTGACGCCATCTCAAACAGCTTATTGGTACACATGGGTCCCTTTGCTTTCTAGATTTTATCTGCCTTTATGTGACGAACTCTGGCTGCTTACTAAATTATACCTCTCTGTTACTTTCCTTCCATATGCACATACAAGCCACATTAGAATCCACTTTACACATCCTGTGAGAGTGGAAATGAGACCCTATTTGAATGTTTTCTAAGCTAGCTCCTTATCAATGTCTATGCTGAAAAAGCAGTCAAGCTGCAGTTCTGTAGTTCTCTAGATCCGTTTTTCCTTTTCCTAATTCTAGATTATCCTTTTGCAGTGTCTTGACCATAACTCCTTAATACCAAAACACCTACAGAGTGCAGCATTAACAACTCCTAGCTATATGGCACAGAACAATTTTCCCTCAGTTTTTTTATTGCACTGTAGTCACTGCAGTGTCTCCTACTGTACGTGATGATTACCATAGATGCTGTAGTGATAAATGCTGTACTTTAAATGACAAATATACATATGCCAATACAATAGGATGTACAGAATGTAAGGGCCCCACATGGCCTGTGACTATGCAGATGTGTAAGTGGTTCGATAATTTACTGCTTTTCCAGGAGATGCACAAATCTCCATTTCTGCTGCAAAAATGGCCATTTTGCTGCCATCTTCCATTTGTCAGACATTGTCTGCTTGAAGGTTGGTAAGGGCTTTTGGAGTTGGGAAGAACAATCATGGGGAGGGGAGCATGGTGGAAAATATAGTCTTAGCAAAGATCATAGGGTGCGTGCAGAGTCATATCATTATCATAGAGTGTTTGTATTGCTGTAGATACCCCATTGTCCAGGACCTCATTGTGTTAGGTGCTGTACAAATGCAGAACAAAAAGACTGTCCCTGCCCCAAAGAGCTTACAATCTAAATAAATTGACTATTAAGTAGACTATGAATACTGTGTATACAAAGACAATGAAGGAGGTTTTTCAAGAACCTGAATAATAGAATATCAGGGTTGGAAGGGACCTCAGGAGGTCATCTATTCCAACCCCCTGTTCAAAGCATGGCCAATCCTCAATTTTTGCCCCAGATCCCTAAATGGCCCCCTGAAGGATTGAACTCACAACCCTGGGTTTAGCAGGCCAATGCTCAAACCACTGAGCTATCCCTCCCCCCCCCCCAGGGGAATGTGGTACACTGTAAGTGACCAAGGGATGGTGGAATATTAAAATCTTTACCCTGGATTGGATGCTAACAAATATGGTTCATTAAATTATAGCCATTGTTTGATGCATACCCCATTAGCTAGCACTCAATGATATAATTACACATATTAGGCCCACTCCTTACTCAGAATAAACTCTTGCAGCAGGATCAGGCCATTTGTATTTTAGACAATTATGTTTAATACGAATGCTTTAAAATACAGGAGACAGACACAGAGACCCAGCATTCCGCTCTGACAGTGATTTTCCTTTTTCCTGACTGCAATGGGCTATGACAGCATCTACTTCTGCTTTGGTAGTCCCAAAGACGTATTCTTTTGAAACTCACAATACTGCTATTTTCAGACTATGAGTTCACACCAGCCAATGTGGGTAACTCCAGGCAAAGCCAAAATAAGACCTTGCATTGTGCCAGTAATTCATCCCTTCCATGTTCTTGTACACATCTTGAAAGAGAGGAGATAATTAAAGCTTTGGAATGTTTCACTGTCTTGGATAATCTCTGCTGGAGCTGGAGGGGGGAGAGGAGGTTTCAAGCCAAGCTCTGCTGCAGAGTTAGAATACAGCCAAATGCCTCTTGCAGAGGTGAGCACTGTCTAGCTGTGCAGCAGCCTTTAATTCTGGAAGTGCAAGGACTAGCATTGTACCCTGTGATGGGTGGGGGTGGGAGGAAAAGTGCGGTGTGAGGGGGAAGTTCCTCTCTCTCACTTGTGCACCTACCGAGGAACAAAGCAGTGGCTCTCACTGTTCATTCCTCTTCATTGTCTCTTCAATTATCTTCTGCAAGGGGAGCCTACAAGTGTTCACTTCACCAGAAACATCAGCACAAATGACACCAAGATTGCAGTAAAGCTGCCTATGTTGCACCTGTTCTGTGGACAGAGGACTTTAATCTCCAGGTTTACCAGTCAGGCACTGAATTAATCTGACATCAAATGGGGATGGGATGGGATGGGATTGGAGGGGCTGGATGTAGGGGAAGGAAGCTGTGACCAGAATCCATATGGCTCAGACTCTGGTCAGTTGGGTAGTACTTGAGCAGAGAAAGTAAGAGAAATCCAGTAATCTTCCCTGACCTCCTCCCCTTCTTCCCAGAGTATGAAACAAGTGGAACAAGAGGCTTCAGAGCAATCTGCCTCACCAGATGAGTTAATTTTTCATACAGGGAGGATGGAAAAGCCACCTCGCTGTGGATAGCACTTTGATAAAACAGCTCCAGGGTGTTAGTTCCTCAGTTATGTCAACAATAAACTCAGATTTTCCATTTCTATGACAGTTAAAAAGGTGAGAGAGACCAATGACTTGAGTCACTGGTCTGGGCACAGGGCCTGCTGGTCCAGACAGGGGATTGCCACTGGAGAAATACAGGCCACAACATGACCACCCCGTCCCCTGGGGCTTCTACCAAATGGAAAGAGCTCTAATCTTTTGACAAGACTCCATTGGATCGCCACTGACTGAGGCTGTCTGGGGTGAATTGAATTAATGAGGCTCTTGGGTGCCCGGCTTTATCCACCTTCTGTGCTGAGTTGGTCACATCTGGCCCCACACTGGATTGAGAGCCCCGGGCAGCTCTCCTGTAAATGGACTTCTTACCACTGGAGGCCTGGCGCACAAGTGAATCTGGCCCCAAGAGTCAAATCTTACTCCCTTTCTCCCACCCTTAGTCTGTCTTGTCTATTTCAGCCCTGATCCTGCACATACTTAACTTTACATGTTATGAATAGTCCTATTATTTGCAGTTTGTAAAGTTAAGCACATGCATAAGTCTTTGCAGTCTTTAGACTAGATGCTCTTTGAGGCTTGAAGTGTCACACTCACTTCTCTTTCTTGTTTCCTAGTAGGACAGTAAAAAAGCTTTTCTTTCATTTTCTCATCTTTGTCCCCACGGTCAGCTCTGTGCACAGACTTAATTCCTCTTTCCAGTTAGCCCAAGTTTTTTGTCTGGAAATCCAGCATTCCCAGTGATGTGAGTCCCTGCCTGTTTGCTCTGTTTCTAGGCGATGCTTTGTTTTCTCTTAATCACACTTTCTTCCCTGCTGTGAATCTCACTAGACTGATCACTGCCACTATCTTTCATGTATTACAATCACAGGAGGACTCCATGTTTCTAAAAGTGAAGTGGCTCTTTATTTAGAGGTCTAGTTACAGAAGTGTAGCAACTTCAACTAGCATTCCACCCATGTGCACACAGACTGGCTTTCTGGTGCCTCCTCCAAACTCTTCTCTCTGGCAACCTTACTCCAAGTGCTATGCCAGTTGTTACACTCATTATTCCCCTCTCTCTCCCTAACTGTGTAATGTAGACCAGGCCTGAAAAAGGTGTATTGCCAATGGCTGGATCCAATTTATAAGGAGCTAGGAGCAAATAATGGTGCAGAAATGAGATAAATAATCTTCTGATGAAATAGGTAATGATTAGTTGTGACACAATCTCACAAAAGCAATCCAAGACTCAGAGGGAGATCAAAAGAACCCCATTCACTGCCAGATTATGCTATAATACAAAGCCAAGTCGCCTCTTGTTTCTATTCGTATATAGAGGACACTATATACCAGAGAATCAGTGGTAGCTTTTCTTACTAGTTTTCTCATTTACACACACACTGTTCCCATCATTTTGAATCTGAAAGAGAAATGAACCAAAGAATTCCAGTTAGTTATATTGTGTGTAAGATGAGTCTGATCCTACACCCACTAAAGGCAAGGGGCCAGATCCTCAATTTATGTAAACTGTTGTAGCTCCATTAAAGTCAATGGAGCTGTGACAATTTTCACCGGCTTAGGACTTGCCCAGAGGGCCTAAAATATTTTTTCTGCATGTTTAGACCAAATCTGTTCCTCACTTGGGAGATTCTGTGCTTATTGCAAACATTAAACACTGTTGCCATATGCCCTGTCCTGAAATTAAGGCAGGATAATGTCCAGGCTCTATGGCCAGGTCTGGAGCCATGATGTAGACAAACATTAGGGCAAACTCTGTTTATAGGGTGATTACATACAGTTCCACACAGAAAAGGAAGGGAGGAGAGACTGACAGAAGAAGGCATGACAGGAGAGCATGAGGTCCACACGTGATCACTTTCAGAGTTCTTGATCTCAGCTTGCAGCAGGCAATGCTGGCAGCAGAATCATTTTCATTCTGAATGATTTGTGGCTAAGGTGACCAGATGTCCTGATTTTATTGGGACAGTCCCGATATTTGGGGCTTTTTTCTTATATAGGTACCTATTACCCCCAACCCCCTGTCCTGATTTTTCACACTTGCTATCTGGTCACCCTATTTATGGCTGTGTTTAAAATCCTCTCCTTTACCATTCAATAATCCAGAGCTCAATTTTTTCCTTCCAATGCTGTTTCTCTAAAGGGCAGATTTATTTGTAAAACAATTTGATACCTTGGCTTCCTCCTTAATAATAGTAATAATTAGCAAATTTCATCTTCAAAGGGCTTTACAAATATTAACCGGCCAATCCTTATGACACCCCTTTGAAGCAGATATTACTGCCCCCATTTTCCACATGTGAGTGATCTCCCCAAAAATGGTGTTGCCAGCCTTTAGGATTTTAGTGCAAGTCTCATGCTATTTGGTGTTTTTCTTAAAGTCCCAGCTCCTGGAGGCATATGATCATCAAAGAATCTCAGATTTCATTTTAAAAACATATGCTTCTAGTTCTCTTGCTTGTGGAGAAAAGCCTGACATTAACCCAAGTGCACTGTGAGGCCCAGAAACCAGAAGACAAATAAAAAGAATTCCAATTTTACTATTTTAAAAAAAACCCTCATGATTTTTAAGCCAATCTCAAAATTTCTGGCACCTGACTCATGATTTTTGAATGCTCAGGAAGACCTAGCTCCCAGAAATATAGTGTACCCCGTAGATTATGGTTCCTAATATTAGCTTGAAATGCTTACAAAAGTAATGCTCACCTCTGTGCTTTAACATAAGAACATCTGAGCTACCATACTTGGTAGACCATGGTTCATCTTGCCCAGTATCTCGTCTCTGAGAGTGGCCCATACCAAAACTTTACAGGGAGTGTTCAAAACAGGGCAGTTATGGAGGGATCCACCCCTATGTTCCACTACCAACTTCTGGTAGTCAAAGGTTTAGGGTTGCCCTGAGCATAGGATTGTGTCCCTGACCATTTTGGCTAATAGCCTTTGATGGACCTATCCTCCATGAACTTATCCAGGGGCTTTTGGCCATCACAACATCCCATGGCAATCAGTTACACAGGATAGTTGTGCATTGTGTGAAAAAAGTACTTCTTGTTTCTATTAAACCTGCTGCCTATTAATTTCATTGGGTGGCTCCTGGTTTTTGTATTGTGTGAAAGGGTAATTAGCACTTCTCATATTCACTTTCTCCACACCATTCATGATTGTGTGGACCTCTATCATATTTCCTCTTAGTTGTCTCTTTTCTAAGCTGAACAGCCTTTTTTTTTTTCCAAAGTCTCTCTTGGTATGGAAGCCATTCCATACCTCTGATCACTAGTGTTTTCCTTTGCAAAACATTTTCCAATTTCACTATATCCTATTTGAGATGGGAATGATCTGATCCAGGCACAATATTCAAGGTGTGGGCATACCATGGATTTATATAGAGGTATTATGACATTTTCTGTTATTTCTATCCCTTTCTTAGTAATTCCTAATATACTGTTTGTCTTTTTGATCACTGCTGTACATTGAGTGGAAGTTTTCAGAGAGCTATCATGGTGACTCCAAGATCTCATTCTTGGAGTGGGGCTGGGAGCGGTTAACAGTTAATTTAGAACCCATCATTGTATATGTATAGTTGGGATCATTTTTTTCAATGTTGAATTTCATCTGCCATTTTGTTGTTCAGTCACCCAGTTTTGTGAGATCCCTTTGTAGCTCCTCCTAGTCTGCTTTGGGTTTACTATTTTGAATAATTTTGTGTCATCTGCCAGGTTTGCCACTTCACTGTTTACCCCCTTTTCCAGATCATTAATGAATATGTTGAACTATACAGGTCCCAGTACAGATCCTTGGGGGACACTGCTGTTCATCTCTCTCTGTTATGAAAACTGACCTTTGATTCCTACCATTTGTTTCCTGTTTCAACCAGTCACTGATCCATGATAGATCCATCCCTCTTATTCCACGGTTACTTAATTTCCTTAAGAGCCTTTGGCGAGAGACCTTGTCAAAGGCTTTATGACAATCCAAGTACACAATGTTGATTCGATCATTCTGATCCACATGCTTGTTGACTATCTCAAAAGAATTCTAATAGACCAGTGAGGCATGACTTCCTTTACAAAAGCCATGTTGACTCTTCCACAACAATGAGTATTTATCTATGTGTCTGATAATATTGTTCTTTACTATAGTTCTATACTATACTACAGATAAAATTAAATGATGTTGCATTAGAAAAGTGGGAAGAGGAAGTGAGCAGTCCGGGATAATAAAACTCCCTTTCTTCTATCCTTTGTCTCTTAGGCCCTGATCATTCTCATGCTTAACTTTATAAATTGTGAGTAGTCCCATTATTCACAGAATCTCAGAATCTTTTATGTGTTTGGATGGTGCTAGCACAATGGGCAATGATCTCAGTTGGTGTCTCTTGGTGCTACTATAACACAAATAATTAAAAATAAGTGCTCAAATTTGCAACTGTAATAATATGCTTAAAAATATTTAAGGAAACTTGAAAAGGTTAAAATGGGAGCTTCTCCCTTGTGAACCAATTATTTCGAGCCCAGAAATGGATAAGCACACTGAAAAGCAATCTTCTTCTCAGTTGTATTCTTTGCATTCTTTTTGTTTCTTTCTTCATTTTTTTTTATACTGACCCATTTAATTTCTCCATTTGTTTCCCACTGTCTAGATGTTGGGTAGGAAACTGAAATGGCCTAACAGAAAGGAAAATGTTTAAATGCTTCCTCTTAGACTTTCTTCAATTGCATGTGTATGTTGGCTGAAAAGTGGTCTTTTTGTTTGATGCGCTATTTCTGCAAGGAAAGCAAAGAATATTTTAAACCAAATTCTTGAGTTATTTTAATTATTAGAAAATCATTTTTAGTGTTTAAATCACAGAAGCAGAGAAATTAGAGGTGGGCAAGGCTTGTTATTTCAGCTATTTCATCCCTCTGTCAGTGCAGGATGGCTAGATCGGCTAGATTTACTAGCTATTGTTATCATTTGTTTAATGCTGGCAGAAAGCTTAGCACTGTACAGTATCCAAAACTAAAGACAGTTCCCACCTACAGCCTAAGGACTTGATCCTAAGACTCTTTCTCCGGCAAATTCCCATTAAAGTCAGTGGGCATTTTCCTGCATAAAAACTGAATAAGCATCTCAGGTTTGGGCCTTAAAAGATGAAGTTGCACCAAAGCACTTAAGTACATAGATAGTCCTATTCACCTAACTGATTTGTGGTCTCTCCAGTCTAGTTTTATGCCCCACCAGGTCCCTTGGAACAGCATTCTCCAGTCTGCTAGATCTCACTGATTGAAAGCTTTTCTTGATATTTGCCCTATAGTTTGTTTTTCTTAATTTTGTTCTGTGGTTCCTGGTTAGATGCTCTTGTAACCCCCTGAACAATTCCTCACTTGTCCAAGAGGGACAGTTATGTCACCCTCCTTGTTAAGCTAAGCAATACACACTTACCCGTTTTGTCCTTTCCCTCCCACTCTGCAGTCATGCTTGTTGCTTTGCCAGCATTCCCTCCCATTTCTTTGCATCTTTCTGCACTGAGCTGCCCAGCATGGAACACGCTATTGAAAGTGAAGTCATAAGAAAACAGCTGTAAAGACAGAGTGGTTCTATACTGAGGTGTGCAGTTGTATACTACTATACCTTTTCAGATTGAATTACCAGCAAAATCCTTTCATAAGTTTTCCGTGGGTGTCTTATATGATTTGTGAAGGGTGGGGTAGTTCTGTTTTTGTTTCTTTTTGTTTATTTTTTTGCCCAAACCAGTCTATTGTAATGGCTGATGAGAAAGCGATTTGCTTGTTACAAACGTTGACCACCAACTTGCTCAGATGAATGTTGTCTTCCTGGAACCAAAGGCAGTCAAATGTGTAGTTCTACCTTGTCCACTCCCATTGGAATGCAGCCACATGAGCAAGTTGCTTTAGTTTTGTGAGATAATGATCTATATTTTAAGGGTGCGATTTTCAAAAACACTCGACATTAACTTAACTTTGCTCCCATTGATTAATTGAGATTAATTCAGTCAAAGGGGCTAAAGTGAGTGTTTACAAATATAAGTGGAGGCAAATAAATACTGGAGAGAAAGCGGAGCCATTAACAAATGAGAGGAAATCAAAATTTATTCAAAAATAGCTGAGCTTAAATGTTATGGTCACCAATAAAGTTACAAACATCTGGGTCAATATAGTTGTTGGTAATAAAACTAGTGAATCACTTGAGTCATTTGAATCTATAGTGGACAAAGTACTCGAGAATATACTTTAGGGAACAATCCTGCTTTGGCAGAGAGTGGATTAATAGCTTTCTGAGTAGCAGCCGTGCTAGTCTGTATTCGCAAAAAGAAAAGGAGTACTTGTGGCACCTTAGAGACTAACAAATTTATTTGAGCATAAGCTTTTGTGAGCTACAGCTCACTTCATCGGATGCATTCAATGGAAAATACAGTGGGGAGATGTTTCTGTTCTCTGTGTGCGTATATAAATCTCCCCACTGAGATTCTCCTCACTGATGAAGTGAGCTGTAGCTCACAAAAGCTTATGCTCAAATAAATGTGTTAGTCTCTAAGGTGCCACAAGTACTCCTTTTCTTTTAGTGGATTAATAGACTCTTACTTCTGCAGCTTCTATAATAATAATAATATTTTTTTCCATCCATTTTCAATAGTAGGCCAGTTCTTGTTGACCTGAAAAAAAAGGTAAGAAGGCAGTATATAGCATTTTTTTAAAGTAGAAAGTGTTTAATATGATCAGATGGAGGGTTTTTGTACTACGCTTTCTAGTTTGGCAGGAAGAACTCTTAAATCAAAAGGATCATGTTTTCAAAGAGTGTTGCAGCAGGTTGTCCATGCAAAATGTATGAACAAATGGATATTTGCATGTGCACATCAGGTGACTGATTGCTTATCTGCTTATATGTGCAATTACCTGTGTAAAAATGCAGGAGTTTGCAAGAGCAATGGATGAGAAAGGGTTTGCTCCAATTCCAGTGGTTCTTTTGACCCTTCAGGAGCACAGTTGCCAACTTTCATGTGTTAAATAACCATCCCGACTTTCACAATAAACCAAAAATGAAGCTAATCCCATTTCAAAACAAGGCCAAAACAAGCCAATCCCTAAGATTTTAGTTATAAGATGGGGACGCATCAATTAGAAGTAACCGAGGAGGAGAAGGACCTTGGAGTATTGGTTGATCATAGGATGACTATGAGCTGCCAAAGTGATATGGCTGTGAAAAGCTAATGTGGTCTTGGGATGCATCAGGAGAGGTATTTCCAGTAGGGATAAGGAGGTTTTAGTACCATTATACAAGGCACTGGTGAGACCTCACCTGGAATACTGTGTGCAGTGCTGGTCTCCCATGTTTAAGAAGGATGAATTCAAACTGGAACAGGTACAGAGAAAGGCTACTTGGATGATCCGAGGAATGGAAAACTTGTCTTATGAAAGGGGACTCAAGGAGCTTGGCTTGTTTAGCCTAACTAAAAGAAGGTTGAGGGGAGATATGATTGCTCTTTATAAATATATCAGAGGGATAAATACCGGAGAGGGAGAGGAATTATTTAAGCTCAGTATCAATGTGGACACAAGAACAAATGGATATAAACTGGCCACCAGGAAGTTTAGACTTGAAATTAGATGAAGGTTTCTAACCATCAGAGGAATGAAGTTTTGGAATAGCCTTCCAAGGGAAGCAGTGGGGGCAAAAGATCTATCTGGCTTTAAGATTAAACTCGATAAATTTATGGAGGAGATGGTATGATGGGATAATATGATTTTGGCAATTAATTGATATTTAAATATTCATGGTAAATAGGCCTAATGGCCTGTGATGGGATATTAGATGGGTGGGATCAGAGTTACCCAGGAAAGAATTTTCTGTAGTATCTGGCTGGTGAATCTTGCCCATATGCTCAGGGTTCAGCTGATTGCCATATTTGGGATCGGGAAGAAATTTTCCTCCAGGGCAGATTGGAAGAGGCCCTGGAGGTTTTTCACCTTCCTCTATAGCATGGGCACGGGTCACTTCCTGGAGGATTCTCTGCTCCTTGAAGTCTTTAAACCACGATTTGAGGACTTCAATAGCTCAGATATAGGTGAGGTTTTTCGCAGGAATGGATGGGTGAGATTCTGTGGCCTGCGTTGTGCGGGAGGTCAGACTAGATGATCATAATGGTCCCTTCTGACCTTAGTGTCTATGAATCTATGAACCCCAACACTCTATGTGACTAGATCCCCCCCGGCGTGCAGTCTGGGACTGTGGTGGGCCCGCTGTGCACTCCTGACTCTCCCCCCCTTGCCCCTGCTTGCCCTGCCCCTTGCCCCTGCTTGTCACGAGCTGATCAAAAAAAAGAAGCAACAAGCTACAACAAGCCAAACAAGCTACAAGCCAAAAACTAGCCAATAAGCAACTCACAAGCCAATTAAGTCAAAAACAAGCCCAATTTCTGTGTTTTTTCGCAGGCGTGGTATGTCTGTTTGGGAGCCTTTTAAAGGGTAGCGCTCATCTAGAGATGAAGGGTGATCCAGTTGTTCATGTGCTAGCTTGGGACTTGGGAGACATAGGTTCAATTTTCTGTGAGGTGAGTGCTCAGATCGTACAGTATCGAGGGGCTATATAAGTACCTAAAATAGATAACTAACTCCCAAGGGTAAAATGCTTAGAGAATATTAGGTTAAAATGCTTTGCTGAACTAAGGTCAGAAAGGAACAGAAATTGCAGTGGCTCAGCCAGCTGTCCCCTTTATGTTGACACTTAATGGGTTAATCATAAGATTTCAGTTTGTTTCCTGTCTCCATCTTCTGCCATGTTGAAGGAAGATGGTTATGACATGCACCTTACGATGTATGAACACAAAACAATGAATTTATAAAGATTCATGCTGTTGATTCTGCAACAAACATGCCAATGCAAAAAAGCAAAATTGTAATTTACTGTATTATATTCCGGCCCTGAGCCAAAATCACCCTCGTGGAAGGCAATGGCAGCCAATTGAGTAACACCAGACTAGAATGAGGTCCAGAGAGTTACATGTGTTTTCATTTGCTACAGAAGCAATTTGTTTTGCTTAAGGCTGTATTCCTTTAACAGTTTTCATGAAACTTAAATAAGCTTCACTCCAGTGTTTGGACATTGACCTGCTTTCTACTTGTTTGTTTAGTGAAACGGCTGCATAACTGACTGAACAGTGTCAGAAGTTATAAACAAACTTTGATTGCAGATGTATGTTTAGTTTCGCCTTGACACAAACCCTTTTCTTTCTGGAGTACAGAGATACTCCCCAGATTACATCAACCACAGCACACAGTAATTCTTCTGCAATTAAGAAATTAATAAGTACAATACACCGCCAGCTAGTTTAGTTGAAATTAAATTCATGTAAATTCATGTATATATTGAATACTTTATAGAGTTATCATTTATAAAATTGTTGTTCCTGGGATGGATTCTGATCTCAGTTACATCTGTGTAAATCTAGAGTAATTCCTTTGACATGGAGAGTTATCCTACATTTTTTTCACCATTGTTACTAATGATCAGAGTCTGCTACACAGTGTGTTTGCACGTTTGTGTATGTGTCTGCATTATACATAATTGTTTTTCTAGGTAGCAAGGTTTATCTAGTGTTTTAAGATTTGTAATCCAGTCAATAGTTCTAGAAAACAAATTCTGTTTTCTTAATCTGTAAACTCACCATCAGCTCGAAAATGTAATGTAATTTCCATGTTGTATCCCATCAGTTGTACAATCTAGATGAAGACCTTTGGGATAGTGGATGGCTCCAGAGACTGGTAACACTATAAAGCCTGTAATTGTCTCATTCATTCAAGCACAGCCTGAGTCAGAAGAGAACAAAAAGTAACTGATGTACATTCAGTGCCCTATGTGAAATTAATTAGTGACTTTAGTTCAGCTCCTAAAATCTGCATCAAAAAGCCAAGACCACTATTGACAATACATTTAGTGCTATGTTCTAAGAAGTAGGTCTTCTAGAAAAGAGTTGAGGCCATCAGCGTAAAGGTTCGAGGAAGCTTTCACTGATGCTGCTCCTGTGAGCAAATAGAGGATGTCAGAGAGTGGGAATTCCATTTCATAGAGGATTTTGAAATTTGCTTTCATTGCAATTTGGAACTCCACCCCCAAATTTTGAAATTTTCTGGAAAAGAGGCTTCACTGTTGCCTATAATTATTTGCATCATGGTCTGCTGTTGGTGGTAGAGACTTGTGATGAGTTCGATGCTTTGGAATCCCCATGTCTAACAGTATCCTCCAAAGATACTGGTTGGTATCAGACCCTTCTGAGTAGAGAAAGAAACACCTGCTCAATGGGTGATTGTATGCTGCATTTTTCAATTACGTGACAGGTTTTGAGATTTGGTTGTGTGTGCCTTGACCCTCTGAAACCAACTTGTTGTGGTGGTAGTTCTGCTTTAATCCTTCATTTCATGCCATCTTGGATTATGAGGAGCTGAACTTTGCTTCTGTGCAATATCAGGGAGATGGTACAATAGTTACTACTCTCTGATATAAAGAAAAGGAGTACCCGTGGCACCTTAGAGACTAACAAATTTATTAGAGCATAAGCTTTCGTGAGCTACAGCTCACTTCATCGGATGAAGTGAGCTGTAGCTCACGAAAGCTTATGCTCTAATAAATTTGTTAGTCTCTAAGGTGCCACGGGTACTCCTTTTCTTTTTGCGAATACAGACTAACACGGCTGCTACTCTGATACTCTCTGATATGTCTCCCTTCTTTGGGAAGGGCAGAATAATTCTCTTCATCCAGTCCTCTGGCCAGTTTCTAGTTGTCCATACATAATTTCAAATTTTCCACATAAAATTAGTACCATGTTTGCCAATCGCTTTTAACAGTTCTGCAGGCATGTTATCTACTCCTGCTGCTCTCCCAGGCTTCATTTTCATAATATCACATACTACTTACTCTTGCAGGAAAGATGGCTCTGGTACCAAACTCTTTTTTCTGTCATGCTGTCTTATGAATGGCTCTGGTGAGGCATACAGATTGACACAGTAAAATCTCCACCTGTTTTTATTATCATCACTCTCAGTGAGGATACTGCCATCATGACCTTTTATTATGTTTGACCATGGGGCAAAACTTTTGGTAAGAAATCTGACAACTGTGAACATATTTTTATATGTGTAGTTGTATTTTTAATGATGAAAAATTGTACAGGTACTTTTGCCTTTTTTCTTCTGTTAAGAGAAATGTATTTGGCCTGTATTACTGACACTTAATGACAGCAGTTGGGCAGGTTTATTAGACGACAGACCTGGTTACACAGGTCTGATAGGATTCTTTATACTGGGTGATGAGCACTCCATGAGGAAAGGTGTTTGTGTCTCTATTCTGTGCACCCAAAGCCAGCAGAAAGTATGCTGTCTAAAACCAGGACACATAGGTTTGGGGTATCATTCCGGAATATTTTTGTATTCTTAGGAGATACTTGGGATATTTCATGGACTCTGTTCATTTTACTCTCAATCCAAAAATGACATCTGAGAACCACCCCGTCCTCGTTGTCCAGGATGTCTGTACAATGCGATAGGCATCAAAAATGCCTGAAAATAAATGACTATCTGTGTACTGAGATTGTAAACTTTTTGGGGAAGGGGTTTTCTTTTTGTTTTGTGTTTGTACAGTGCTAGTAAAATGGGATCCTGATCCATGACTGGGACTCCTAGCCACTAGTTGTGAAAGGGAATGAATGCACTCTGCAGACCAGTTGGAGATCTGTGGAAAGGATTAAAGGATTAATAAGAAGGTGAGACAAAATTATAGCCTTTGGGCCAAATTTAGCTTTAATAAAAGCTAGAGCAATTCTCTGGACTTTAGTGGAGCTGCTCCTGCCTACACCAGAGTTGTAGTTGGCCTTTTGTGTCTCTCATGAGATGAGGGAAGATGAACCCTGATAAGACTATGCACTTGACAGCCATCTCAATGTCCTTGTTGAAGGGTCTGAGTTCATACCCCAGAACTCTGTATAATTTGGTCTTACTCAGTGCAGGCAAATAAATATATGAGGTTAAAATGTTTTAATTCCTCTGGAAAGTTAAATCTCTCTCTTGGGACATTTATAAAATCAATGTCCCAAACAATTGTCAAAAATTCCCTAACATCATCCTAAAAGAGGAAACAATCTCTCTAGCAACATTCCCATCTCTCTTCTCTCAACTACCTGAAACATGAGGCTTGTTGCTTAGTGCAGAGCAATTGCCACCATTTAGTGCCTGACCCTCGCTCGGTATCTCCACTTAAGGCCAGGAATTCACAGCTGTGCATCAAGCATACCTTACAATGATCATTCTAAAACCAAGAGCATCCTTGGAGTTCATGGCTAATCAGTGGGTGTTGAGTGCTCAGCATGTGGCAGAACTGAATCCCTGGTAGTCCCCTGAGATGTGCCAATTCTATACAACTACTACTGCAAATATCATATAGGGAATAGAAAGCTCAGCTTAGGAATCAGTTTCAAAAACAGATTTGGCAGAATGATGTTGGCATCTCTGTGTCTGTATAATACGTAAACATGTTTACAAGCCCAAAAATATGACAGCCCCATTTTACAACTCAGGTTGTTTTGTAATCTGGTGCTGTGGGGGGTTTCCCTTTTTTTTCTTGTCTTTTGCCACAAAACGTAGTACAATCAAACAGCCTTATTTATCATTTAAATCCACTATTATTTCAATCTTATCTAAGCCTGAAACAAATGAAGCAAGAAAGCAAGGAATGTTACACTGTAAAACATGAATAAACATAACTCAGCAACAATTCTGCATTTGTGTAGAACTAATTGGCTCATTATGGATGTTCACAGTGAAACCCTTTCCATGTACAGATGTATAGAAACTGTCCACACTGCAATGCGGGTTCGATGCAGTCAATATTATATAGTGCATCTAAAAAACTGTACAAAACTAGATCTGGGCTACAGTGGCTGTATGATATAGCTTATTACATAGCAAGCACTACATGCTGTCATTAGGGAGACTCCAGACTTGGGTTCCATGAGCTGGTCCTAGCAATGCTCTCCACCTTGGAAAGCCATGGGAGAAGACACACTAAAGTTTTAACTAAACTTTAGCTATTTTTCTCCCCACAGGTGACAAAAGTGGAGGAAAATCAGTTACAACATAGCTTGTTACACATTGTTATCCTAGTGGGACAGTAGTAGTATAGCAGGGAGTTAAGGCTAAGACTAACTTATTGTTTAATAGGCTTAAAGGGTGATCATGCAAACTCTTACTACTGAGCATAGTGCTTACTACCATGAGTAATCCCATTGACTTCTCTATGCTCTAAGTACAGAAGCACTAAGCTCAGTAGCGTTTGCAGAATTGGACCCTATATTAGTTGGTTTTGAAGCCAGATCCTGCTCCCATTCAAGTTAGCGGAAGTTTTGACCAGGGGAACAGAATCAGGCCCTTGGAATCAGTAAACTTGTGTCCTGGCACAGTAACATTTCAGGAGAACTCATAAAAATGTTTTGCAGGTGTTGGCAGCCCTGCGGGGGGGGGTGGAGTTGAGGGGGGGCTGAGTGCAGTAACCTCAGCCTTTTGATGCCGGTGATAAGGATTGCCTCACATCAGTGGTCAGTGTCACCTAGTGCCAAGCAGCAGTTGCATCAAACAAACCGCACAAGGGAGCTTACTTTATTTAGCTCTCTCCTAGCGAGAGAAGCCAGGCATGTGTAAAAAAGTGAGAGCCAGGTGAGAAGCAAGACCTTGCCAAAAGTCCAGATTTGATGTGCACCTTCTCTAATTGGGCCTCAGATTTCATGACCCTTTCCTAGCTGTTCCCATCCATGAGGTACCCAGCCAGTGGAAGGCTGCTGCACCTGGAGCTGAACCCTTTAGAACATTGTTTCCCTAATGGATTCATAATGAATTCTCCTCTCCTATTATATACACAAGGAATTCCTGAGATATGTCTAAACATAAACCCTGTAAAAATCATAGAATCTGTAACAAATGAGACCAAACTGAGCCTCCCCGCTGGTGGGATCCCAGAGCCCAGGCTCCTGCTCAAGTCCAAACATCTACATGGCTATTTTACAGCCCCACAGCCGGCCCCACAAGCCTGAGTCAACTGAAACAGGCCGGTCACCGGTTTTATTGCAGTGTAGTCATATCTGGGAGTCTTTCAATTGATTCCAATGGGCTTTGGTCCAGGTTCTTAAGCACAAACAGAATTCACAAACCAGGTCTCAATGAAAGCACTGCACATGGCTACAGAAGCTTATTTTGAAGCCTTTTACTTCCTCAAACAACAACTTGTATTTAGACACCTGTAAAAGGTTTTGCTTGCTTGACACTTTCCTGTTTGAAGCAGATCATTAAGAACCTGCCCAGACTCTCTGTCAAGGCTAGGGCTGCCACTGAACACTCAAGAACAGCCTCTTTAGGTTTGATGTTGTTTACTTTATCATCATTGCGGAGCAACCCATTACAAAGCAGCCCTCAGAAGGGCTTCGTATTCTAAACACCAAACACTCCAGGGTGTGAAGTGGTGACGGTCACGCCATCTTATTTTCCCACTTTAAAAAAGTTCCGTTAAATAGTCAGTTTGGCTGTGACCTCTGCTTGTGACTTTCAGTCAGGTTAGCCTTATCTAAGTAGATATGAGAGACTAGTGCCCCATTGTGAAGGGCTAAGTGGTGAAAAGGAGGACCATTATCAACACAGGCGGTAAATTATAGTTAACCCTTTCAGTTCATTAGCTCTTTCTATAATACTCGTCTGGAATGTGCAAGAAAGAGAGTTCAAAGTGGCTTCAGACGTTTGCTAGCAAGGAATGTGTTGCGTGAAATTGAGGTTCAAGGCTGCGTTTTCAAATGGGCTTCTCAACTTGCACGCTCAAATCCATGTAGACCCCCGATTAGCATGCAGAGATGGGTAACTGCACACAAAAGTCAGGCAGTCAGGCATGTTCTGTTGCAAGAAATGAGAGTGAAATAGGACAAGGGGAGCCTGTTTATTTTTAACATTCCCAAGGAGTAAATGCTGGCCCTTCCCCACTGTGAGTATGGGTGGCAGAGGTTCACAAGAGCCAGACTGTAGAGAGCCCAAGAAGGGGTATTCAAAACCCATATGGGTGAGCTACTTCATACTCTGGAGGGTAGGGGCATGGGTGGTGGAGCCACTCACCACAGAGAGCCTCTGGACCTACTAGCACAGGAAGAGGGAATGTGGGGGCAGGGGCGCCACATCAGTGACTAGTAGCAGCTGCAAAGTGGGTCCAGTGACGTCTGTCACAGAGCTCCCTGCAGCATACCTTTGCTGGAACTTGACACAAGCCCCAGGCTTCTACCCTAAGGAAGGAGTTTAACGACTGCAGAGATTTTCAGATGGCCTTGTACTGCTTTCCAGTTAGTAAAGGGGTTGGAATTTCTGAGCAGGAGTTCTACCTTCATCTCTTGTCTTCAGAGGGACTTTTCCTGCTTCTGTGATTTGCAAGGGCTTTAAGAGGGCAATTTGATCTGGAGCACTGAAACCAGGGGAGTGTTGCTACAATTGCTCTGCCTTCTAATTCAGTGCGTGCTTTCACACAGCATATTGAAAGTGACTATCTTCGTCATAAAATGGTATCACAAATAGAAGTTGTTTAATGAACCCTGCACATGAACTATGAACTACTGCAAATTACAGTTAGGCTAAGAGAAAATACTGACTAACAGAATAATCCAAAAGAAACAGCCTTTACACATTTACTAGCTTATTCCCTTATATGTTTTTTTTAAAAAAGCAGGGCTGAATCCTTGCTACTATGTTTATAGAATCTGCCTATTAATCCTAGTTCTAAAGGGCCAGTAGGTTAGAGAACTGGTATGTTAGAAAAAATGACTCTGTGGAGTTTAAACACCCAGTATTATAGGCAGGGCTTGGTGGGTTCCTGCACAAACAACTAGAATGTAAGAGTCTGGGCTGGGGAACACTTTAACTGTTTGGAAAAACTTGTTTTGTGCAGCTTCAGAGTGTCCCTGGAGGCTGTGGCCCTGTGCCATGGCTCCTGGTAAAGGCTGTGCTGCAGTAACAATGGAGCTTTTATGGAGAAGCTGGAGCACAATCAGAAAAGTCTCTGTCCTGAGGGATTATGGGGAGGGTTTGATTCGAGATTGATCCTGGATTCGAGATGGCTGGCACGTTATAAGCATTTCCACCAGCCTTAGATAGCATGTTAGTTATGTGAACTACTAAGTGTGTTTTCATTTGTACAGTGTAGTTTTGCCTTTGTCGGGTGATCATTCCTCTTCAGTCTAGCCAAAGAGAAAGAAATCTGGGGATGGGTTCATGCAATGAGCGGAGGAGTGTGAGATTCAGAAGCAGTTTCATCTAGCTCAGTGCCTGGAAGCATTTCCAAAGGGCTTGTATTTTTGATTCCTTGGTATGGGACTTAAAACCAGCTGAGTGACTAGAGTCATCAGTCACTCTGAATTTTGTTAGCTGTTAATGATAAGAGTCCTAGCCATGGTAAGAGGAGTCCTGTGGAAACTGGAAGCCATCTTCATATGCTCAGCCATTTCTCATCCAGTAGTTGGAAGTCTGTCTACAGAGATGCTGTAAATCTCAATGTACTTTACAGACATTAACTGATGGATCTGCACAATTCACCTATGGCCTGATCCAGTGAATTACAGAGTCACCAGGTCTCCCACTGTTGAGGTGTTGATTATATTTCTAGCACAAGGTGTCAGATTGCTACTAGTGAAAGTTAAATAACGTAACTGTTGTGTTTATTTATAATAGCACAGAATCCATTTATTCACAGCAAACGTCCATGTCACAAAACTACCTCTAGAGGTGGCCTTAATTGGCAGAGGCACAAAAACTCTCACCACACTCCAAACGCCAGAACTGTTAATCCAGCACAATACAAACACTGAGTCTCTACATAGTTTTTAATGTAATATAAATAGAGCCAAAGGAACCCATTCACATTAGAAGCTGTTATACTGTCCTCCACCTGGGCATGCAACAGCCACTAATATTTGTGGGCATTCTGCTGGGTCTAAAGGGCTGTTAATGATCATAAGAACTTTGGGATCTATTCTTCTTTCCAGTGGCAATTGGACTTACTTGCATGGATTGAGGAAAGAATGGGCTCCAAGTGGCTGAAAATTTAAGCCTTCCTTTTTTTAGATAAACCTGTTACAAAACAGAAGTCACCCAAAGATTCCTTTTTAAAAAATAAACTTGCAGAATCTCAAAAAATGAACAAAAATTGAGTTTCTTCTGCGGGGTCCTCTCTCCTTGGGTCCCCTCTATTTCTCTTCTTTGTGTGATCTTCCCTTTCATTTGCTGTGGCTTTGCCTCAGGGCTCAACCCTGCTTTAAAATTGTGGTTTACCTCATGGAAACAATGACTAGCCCTTAACGACAGCATCACAAACAAAAGCCTATAAAGACAGGATTTGTGATTTACATGGGGTTAATTACCACAACAATCATGTTTATTCACTTCTCTAATAAATCCTTAAGGCAGGAACAAGTAATAGCTTGACCAGCTTCATCCCGTGAATGTATCTCCCTTGTTACATTATTTGCAGATCTGGACGTGAAGAATACAGAGAGAGAGAGAGAGAGAGAGAGAAAGCATGTCCCATCAGTTAGGCAATGATCTATAACTCATGAGCAATCATGTTTCCCTGAATGCCTGATCTCATCAACATGTAGTTCAGTGCTTCTGGTACATAACAGATTCTACCATGACTTTGACTAAGCTTAAAAAAGGGAACATAGTGTCTATTAAATAAATGTAAGCCACAGATCTGAGCAATCTAATGCACTAACCAGAAGAAGAAAGCTAAGTCAACCTAGTCTTTGCTAAGTTATTAGGGCCTGATCCTGTGCCTAGTGAAGTCAATGGCAAAGCTCCAACTGACTTCTGTGATGCAGGGCCAAAACCCTAGAGAGTCTAGGGCTTTGCTTTTGCTTGTGTATTATGTGTGCCATTTCATCCTCCTAAGCACTTTTCAAGGACCACAAACGGCTTTACAAACATTTAATTATAGTCTCACAACACCCTAAGGAAGTAGCTAAATATTGTCATCCCCATTTTACAGCTGGGACAACCGATGCTACAAGATTAGTGACTAACCCAGGCAGCTGTCAGTGGCAGAGCTAGAAATAGAACCAAGAAGGTCTGGGCCCAGATTTTCACAAGTGACTAGTGTTTTTGAGTGCTGCCATTTTTGGGTGGCCAAAAGGAGAGGCCTTAAACGGACCAGTGCAATTATCACTATTATACAGAATCTCCCAACCCACTGTTCTCGCTATAATGTGTCCAGATCGATTTTCCATGAAGGGATACAAAGCGATTTTGCTTCAGTTGTTGATATTTACTTTGGCCCTGATCCAAAGCTTTGGAAATCAATGGAAGCCCTTTAGATTCTCTGGGCCTGATCTTGTATAGTGCTGAGCACTTTTGCCCCCCATTGACAACAATTGCATTTGAGGTTGCTTAGTCCTTTTCAGGCTTGGGTCCTCTAGGACTACATCTAGGGCAGAACATTTTATATGCCTTTGGAAGAGTTTGACACCTTGTTGTGAAGGAAGTTGTTTGTGTGAATGCAGGAGCAAGGTGAGACAAGGCAAACTCTTTACTTTGGCACGGGCACTGAAGTTAGTACCATCGATGCATAAGATACAGTACAGTAAATACAACAAACAAAGGGCTCACTGTAGTATTTACACCCATCACAAGTCAGTTTACAAACTAGGATTATTGGGAGTCCAATAAAATAGTTCTGCTTTTAGACAGAAATGTCGTGTTTGGGAGGGTGTGTAGTTCAACATTCCTTGTTTTTTACCAGCCTGACACATTCCTTCAGCAGAGGTTTTATAAAATTGACCTTTTATTTTCATACTTCCCATTAATAGTTAAGAAAAATCTAGGGAAAAATAAACACTCTGTCCCTGATTGTTTATTCACCAGTCTCTTAGGAACCATAATTAAGTCTCCCAGGAATTGTGTGTTTTATCATATTGTATATCTTAAAGAGCCACTTTAGGTAACATAACAAGGAGTGCCTTATGAAGGAAAATTGGATTCATTTTAAGACTCTTTTTTAACCCCCCCAAAGAAAGGCTCTTTGTTTACTACTTTCGTGCATGTGGCAACTTGCCCAAGTAAATAGTATGCTACATAAATACCAGAGATTGGTATTTATGATATTACATAAACATACTCTGAATAATGACTCATTGTTGAAGTGAAGAAGAACACAAGCAATATAAATTGCAGTAAATGTGTTGTTTCCCATCATACTAGTATTGAAATGTGAATGTTTTAAGTAAAATTCTGTTGAAGTTGGAGAAAAACAATAAAATCTCATTTAAAACACTTAGGCCCAATTTTTAAAGGTATTCAGGCATTGCTTTGCTCAGTGTTGGCATGCTTACTGATTTAGGATCCTAAATCTCATTTTCAAAAGTGATTTAGGCATTTAGTAACCTAAGGATTTTAGTTCCCAAGTGCCTAAGTCACTTTTGAAAATGATAAGTAGGCTCCCAAATCACTTAGGTATTTCAACACTGAGCAAAGAAATGCCTAAATACCTTTAAAAATCTGGGCCTTAATCTAAAAAACAACCACATAAACCAAAACCAGAGATTGGTGCTGCTAGAAATAATACAAATTACTGAGGTAATCAATAGTTTATTTGGTCAGTAGTTAGATTTTTTTGTGTTACTATATTACAGGCTTATTGCTCTTTAAATTAAAAATTCATTCTCCATTCACCGCCAATGAAAATCTTTGCTGTTTATGTACCTAGAGATCTGAGCTGCTAGAATTCCTCCATTCTAATTCCTGTATCAGGAGAAATCCTGGTCCATTGAAGTCAATGGAAATTTGCCATTGACTTTAGTGGAGCCAGGATTTCACCCACCGCCATTAATTTGCTCCATGACCTTGTAAAAGTCACATTAACCTCTCGGAGCCTCAGTTTATCCATCTGAAAAGTTAACAAAATATTTATCTCCCTCCCAAAAATGCAGCATGCATAAAGGTTCTATACAAGTACAAAATTATCATCATCATGATTATTCTTTTAATTATTATTATGGATTGATAGCTCCCATTCTTAGGGCTTCTAAACTAAATAATACCCCAACTATCAAATGCTCACAGTGATTCTTTTCTTTTTAACTCTATTAAGAGGTTACCAAACCCTCATTTTTCAAATCAAAAATTGTGTGTTGCATTGGTAGTCCATCGCTGCTGCTGCTGATGGTGTCATGATTCTCATCTGTGGCTATGCATATGACTCCAAACCCTGATGCACAGTTGGCCACACTGAGGGCATGGGAAGTCCATATCTACGATGTTTGACGATGCAACTCTGTGACGTGCAGTCTGGAGACAATTCACGTACAGCCTGGAGACAATTTCGTCGATCCCGCTCAAACCTCTTACATACTGATCTTGTCAGAGACCACCAGTGAGTCCTGTTCTGAGCTATTTGCTCAAGCTCTTTAAGATTGATTCCAGCCCACTGGAGATGATTCTTGAAGTTATCTTTGAAGTGCTTATATGGACGACTCTTCTTTCTTTTGCCCTGACTCAGCTCCATACAAGGTCTGTTTTGAGTGATGATGGTCTTCCATTCCGATGACATGTCCGTTTACCTAAGTTATGCTCTCAATTGCATTTTCTAAATGCTGGTTGTGTTTACCTCTCAAGGACCTTAATATTGGTCACTCTGTCTGTCCTGCCAGCAAATGCTCATTGATGAGCAGAGGGAGTGCATATGAAGTTGCTCAAGCTGTTTAATGTGTCTTCTATAAAGAGTCCAAAATTGCCATGTCACTTACAGTCTGTGTTTAGTCTAAATTGCAAAAGCATGATAAAGATGAATGAACAGCATTTTTATCTCCCATTTAAAAAGAGTAATAAAATTTCTCTCCCAAAATGATACAGCATTTTATACTGTGCTTTGATTGATACCTTCCCTTTCTCTGCAAGCACCACAAGTAAAATATATTAATAGAAATGAAGACTTGGGGTGGACATGTGCTTGCAAAAGAGATACTTTTTCTTCCTGAAAAGTAGAAAGTTGCTTGATATCCTATTCTGGCATTTGCATTTCATGATGGTTTTCAGGATTGCAAGCTCTGGTAAAACATTTCCAGGGGACTGCAAACTCAGAATTGAGCTTCATCAGTTCCATGCTGCTGGTATGTGACTGGGGGCAGGTTTAGGGTTTTTTTTACTATATCCTCAACCGAAGACTTTTCAGCTCTGGCTCTGAACAAAAGACACCCCCTATTTTTCTACTCAAGGCCACACACGGCTCCTGCTGTCCTTGGCTGAGGAAGAAGACTGGATAGGACATTCCCATCAAACTCATCAGCACTGCTCTCTGGTCAGCCACTGGGGGCACTGCAAAGTTCCTATTCTTGTGAACATCCATGCACTATTGCATGGTCAAGAGCTGTTAATTGTGGGTGTTAAACTGTAGACTATTCTTTGTTTCTTTCTAGTTCCTGCTTTGATTTTGTTGCTACATAAAACTTAAAGAGCTCCACAGTGTTTAAAAAGAATTGCATTTTGAGTTCATACACATTTCTGTGAGCTCTTCTGTTTAATAAATGGAATTTTACTGATGGAATAGATGTATTTACACAGTTTCATTTATTTTTTCTTCATTCTCAGATTTTCTGTACAGATTAGGAGGGGCTGTGAGTCTGAAAGATTAGAGACAAAAATAGAAGAGACTTCAGTGGTTTGCAAAGCAGTGCTTGATCCAGTGATGCATACTGGTTCAGTACTCTGAGTATATCATTGGAGCTTGTCAAGATCTTGATAGCAAGACTGATGGTGATCTTGCAACGAAGTGTGACATTCTATGCAGCGTTCAGGAGAATGGAAAGTTGATGAATGATACGTTTACAGAGACAATTGTGCCAAGCACTGGAGATCCAGGCTAAGGTAAAGTGTCATCTTAGAGCTGGGTTTCTATCAGCAGACAAGAAAAAAAAGTAGAAATATGAGAGAGGACAAACCACATGGTGAATATCAAACAGAATCACAATGCTGTGTGAACCTGGAGATTTGGTAGTAGTATTTTAGCACTGATGTTGCAGTAGGGCCTGAGGCTCCAATTGGGATCAGGATCTGTTACGTTAGGTGGTGTACATAAGAAGTTATGGTCCCAAGCTGTAACTCCTTATTTATTTGGAGTGCCTATCCCATTTACCCTGGGTGAACTTATATTGAAAAGTATTAACATTTAAACCAATTACAAATCCCCTATCATGCAGGACTTGGTAACCCTCTTAGAGCCATCTCTTCTCAAAAGCCTGGGAGAACAGATGGCAAGTTAACACCATTGCAAAAGTCCAATAACAAGAGGGCCCAGGCCAAACCTCACTGATGTAAGCCATGTCTACAATACAGTGGCACAGCGACAGCATCAACAGACGTGGCAGCTAGGTCAACAGTAGAATTCTTCTGTAAACCTAGCTGTGTCTACCGTGGGGGTTAGGTTGACCTCACTACGCCACACAGGGTATGAAATTTTTCACAGCCCTGAGCAAGGTAACTAGGTCAATCTAATTTTTAGATATAGACCAGACTTTTGTTTGTTTTGAATCAGGCCTAGAGACCCCAAACATTGCAAAAGACACAGAAGAAAATAAAAAAAAAAAGGAGGACTTGTGGCACCTTAGAGACTAACAAATTTATTTGAGCATAAGCTTTTGTGAGCTACAGCTCACTTCATCAGATGCATTCAGTGGAAAATACAGTGGGGAGATTTATATACACAGAGAACATGGGGTATTACCATACACACTGTAACCAGAGTGATCACTTAATGTGAGCTATTACCAGCAGGAGAGCGGGTGGCGGAAAAAACCTTCTGTAGTGATAATCAAGGTTGGCCATTTCCAGCAGTTGACAAGAACGTCTGAGGAACCGTGTGTGCGTATGGGGGGGGGGAGAAACATGGGGAAATGATTTTACTTTGTGTAATGACCGATCCACTCCCAGTCTCTAATCAGCGGCAGTGCTATGGGCCCCACAGTTTTTTATGGCTGACTTAGAACAACGCTTCCTCAGCTCTTGTCCCCTAATGCTCCTATTCTACTTGCACTACATTGATGACATCTTCATCATCTGGACCCATGGATAAGAAGCCCTTGAGGAATTCCACCATGATTTCAACAATTTCCATCCCACCATCAACCTCAGCCTGGACCAGTCCACACAAGAGATCCACTTCCTGCACACTACGGTGCTAATAAGCGATGGTCACATAAACACCACCCTATACCGGAAACCTATTGACCACTATTCCTACCTACATGCCTCCAGCTTTCATCCAGATCATACCACACTATCCATTGTCTATAGCCAAGCTCTACAATACAACTGCATTTGCTCCAACCCCTCAAACAGAGACAAACACCTTCAAGATCTCTATCAAGCATTCTTACAACTACAATACCCAGCTGCTGAAGTGAAGAAACAGATTGACAGAGCCAGAAGAGTACCCAGACGTCACCTACTACATGACAGGCCCAACAAGCCCTCACCTAGCCATCACCGCTAGCCATCACCTTCAGCCCCCACTAGCCACTAGCCATCACCTTCAGCCCCCAACTAAAACCTCTCCAACGCATCATCAAGGATCTACAACCTATCCTCAAAAAGAAAAGGAGTACTTGTGGCACCTTAGAGACTAACAAATTAAAAGGACTGAAGGTAAAAAATCCATTACAATCTACATACCACACAGACTATGCTGACAGCTTGTGCCACACACTCTCAAGGTTTCTTTTTTTTTATAATATTTAAATTTGTTAGTCTCTAAGGTGCCACAAGTACTCCTTTTCTTTTTGCGAATACAGACTAACACGGCTGCTACTCAACAACCTATCCTGAAAGACAACCCATCACTCTCACAGATCTTGGGAGACAGGCCAGTCCTTGCTTACAGACCACCCCCCAACCTGAAGCAAATACTAATCAGCAACCACACACCACACAACAGAACCACTAACCCAGGAACCTATCCTTGCAACAAAGCCCGTTGCCAACTGTGTCCACATACCTATTCAGGGGACACCATCATAGGGCCTAATCACATCAGCCACACTATCAGAGGCTTGTTCACCTGTGAGTCTACCAATGTGATATATGCCATCATGTGCCAGCAATGCCCCTCTGCCATGTACATTGGTCAAACTGGACGGTCTCTACGTAAAAGAATAAATGGACACAAATCAGATGTCAAGAATTATAACATTCAAAAACCAGTTGGAAAACACTTCAGTCTCTCTGGTCACTTGATTACAGACCTAAAAGTGGCAATACTTCAACAAAAAAACTTCAAAAACAGACTCCAACGAGAGACTGCTGAATTGGAATTAATTTGCAAACTGGATACAATTAACTTAGGCTTGAATAGAGACTGGGAGTGGATGGGTCATTACACAAAGTAAAACTATTCACCCCTCCCATTCCCCCCCCCCCCCCCGCACACACTGTTCCTCAGACGTTCTTGTCAACTGCTGGAAATGGCCCACTTGATTATCACTACAAAAGGTTTCCCCGCCCACCCCCGCTCTCCTGCTGGTAATAGCTCACCTTAAGTGATCACTCTGGTTACAGTGTGTATGGTAATATCCATTGTTTCATGTTCTCTGTGTATATAAATCTCCCCACTTGCATTTTCCACTGAATGCATCCGATGAAGTGAGCTGTAGCTCACAAAAGCTTTTGCTCAAATAAATTTGTTAGTCTCTAAGGTGCTACAAGTCCTCCTTTTTTTTTTTTGCGAATACAGACTAACACGGCTGCTTCTCTGAAATCAGAAGAAAATAAGATGGTCAGTTTTCAGATGTGTTATATATGTCTTGTTTTAATACAACAAATGCTTCAATTCAGGACTTTTCATAAAGATAGCCTTGTACTCATTTTTAAGGCTACGTTTTAGCCATGGGTATTTTTAATAAAAGTCATGCACGGGTCACGGGCAGTAAACAAAAATTCACAACCTGTGACCTGTCCATGACTTGTACTATATACCCCTGACTAATTCTTAGAGGAGGGGCCAGCACCGGGGTGCCACGGGTGCTGAGGGGGACCGAGACTCCTTCTGGTGCTGGGGTGTGTGTACCAGGGTTGGCACATTCCTTATCTGTCTCCACGCCTCCCTGGAAGCAGCAACATCCCCCTCCCTCTGCTCCTAGGTGGAGGCATAGCCAGGCAGCTTTGCACACTGCCTCCGCCCCAAGTGCCGGCTCCGCAGCTCTCATTGTCTGGGGTGGTGCCTGCAGGCAGGAGAAGCATGAAGAGAACCCTGGCCGTGCTGCACCTCTGCCTAAGAGCAGAAGAATGTCACTGCTTCCGGGGAGCTCCCAAGGTAAGTGCCACCCAGAGCCCTCACCCCCTCCTGCAGCCCCAAGCCCCCACCCAAACTCCTGCTGCTGCTGGGGGCGGTGGCCCGAGACTGCCCCAGCAACAGTCAGTGTGGCTGACACAGGGGCTGCCTGAGCTACTCTAGCAGGCCCCAGGCCAGGTGCACCGGCCACTGCAGAAGTCAGTGACCTCTGTGACAAACTCGCTGCCTTACTCATGATCAACCCTACACTAACAGTGTGCTCATGTGATGGAGGAAAAAGAATTCTAAGTTGCCAGCTGCCACCAGTTTTAAGCATTCTTCTTCAGCCCAGTTCTTAGCAAAGTAATTCAGTCCTTAACATTCTGATCCCTTTTCTCACAAGCAGCTTTGGTACTCTGTGCAGAAAGGTGATCATATATGCCACAGAAACATAATGATTAAAGTAACGCAGAAACACAGTATTCCTTAACTACTTCATTTCCTTGTTGCTTCAGCTATTTAAAATATTGAAAAGTAACTAAGGCTGCAACTTCACATTGAAACAGAAGTTTCTCTGATGTCCGAAGCCTCAGAGCAGATTGTAACTTGCCTCTATATCTCATGATCTTTATTGCCATGTACCAATAAAATCATTGTCTTACACAAAAGGAGGCAGATGCTACTTCGCTAATGATTGTTTTGAAAACGAGCAGCACCCTGATGGCATCTTCCCAAGGGGGAAATGGAAGAGAGCTTGAATTTCCCTACCTATGAGTAAGTAAACTATACACCCCTGTCAGCAATCACAGCACTCAATGTACTTGAAGAAGATTTGATATGGAATGCATTTGTGTACAAGCACAACACACACATACACATACAGGGCCAAAATTCCATGTATATCACTTACAAACCAGATAAATTTTTGTGCATTTAAGAAGTTCAATCATCTAACTAAGGCAATCAGGCTTTGGCTCATTCTACTAAATGCATTACTGTACATGTACAACAGGCATTCAGAGAAGATGTATAATAGACAAAGTTTGGGTGTAGGGTTTATTTGCATGAGTTTAAAAAGGATCTGATCTTATAACTCAAAGATGATCTCACAAGCCATCTGTGGCATTGCTTCCTTCTGTAACTCCTAACATATGCAAATAAAGACTACCTCCAGACTTTACCCACTGTGTACTGTTTGTACAACGTTTTGTTTGTTTATTTTTAACAAACTTTTCTTTGCTGTTCTTACAGTTAAAAAAGCATATTCTGTAATGGTCCTCAGTAAACCTTGTATGACCGTATGTTCATTTTAGAGAAGGACTGATGTCTTGTTATTAGAGCAAGACCCCTAGGACTCCTGGGTTCCTTGCCTGCTTCTATGTGACTTTTGGAAAATTTTGGAAAGTTACCTTAATGCTTTGTGTCTCAGTTATACCCAGCTGTAAAATGGTTCACATAAAACTTTCCTACTTCACAGGGTTGTGAGGCTTAATTAATTAAACATTTGTAAAGTGTTTTCAGATCCTCAAATAAAAGGAATAAACACACCCACCAGTGTATATATTAGAACACCCCCACATCCACCATTACACAGCACATATATAAGTACAGCACAGAAGTATTCCATTGTTTCTCAGTACTGTTCTACACAAGGTAAGTATCAATGTTAGGATTCAAAATGGCACGCTGATTTTTACAGGTGAGTAATTTAACAGCAGGGAGCAATTTGTCAGTATTGCCAGGGCATCAGGGAATAACACAAGATGCAAGAGGGCCTGATGGAGATGTAGCTAATGATGTCACAAGCAGTGAGAACAGAAAACAAGTTTGTACCTAGAGGTGCTGGGATAACCTCCTCACCTGAGAAGGGCTGACACTGGACCAACCTCTCCTTACCTCCCTCCTGAGGACTCAGGGGATGGGAGAGTCAACTTATGCTGCCTGAGGAGAGAGGGAGAGACAATGTGCGGGAAACATTCCAGCCACCATAGTGTCTTCACCCATTTAGCACCCATTCATTCCAGCTGAGGCTGACACCATTGAACTTCAAAGCCCTTTCATGGGCTCCCATGCTATGGGAGGACCCTGTTCACAAGCCACCATTAACAACCTACTCAATTATCACTGGTCTTTAACTATTAACTATCTATTTATGGGGGAAGGCTTATTGGGAAGATGGTGTTGGAGCAGCTCCAGTGGCATCTCCATCTTGCAGGTGACCTTTGCTTCTAATTGTCAAGTTTTTGGGGATGGCTGTTTGAGGGTGGATCCCAATAGTGTCCACATTGGTTTTGTTTAGATCTAGCAGCAGCCATTTGATGCCATTAATCACAAATATTGTTGCCTTGTTTACAGACAGGACAGTCCTTCAGTGTATCCATGCCTTCCTTTCTGAGATGTGCGAAAGGGTGGTGCTCAGTACTTGGTCATCTTCCTAAAAGGTGCTTTCCTTGGGAATACTACAGAGTTCCATCTCATCACCTGTTTTGGTCAATGTCAATGCACCAATACTAAGGGAGGTAGTGAATTTTTTTGGCCTGGCCTGTTGTCTGTATTGTGACACTCAGATTTAATCTCTGCAATGTGACAACACTCAGATCTACCTCTCCTTTGTGTCTAATCATGAGACAGAAGGCTCCTAGCTTCCCCAATATTTGACAGAGGTAGAGATGAGGATGGGAGTAAAATGCCTTAGACTGAGCCTGGATAAGACGAAGATGGCGAAGGATCTGGAGGACAGGCCAGACCTATTACTGTGTCTATCTGAAGCATACATCCTACCTTGGCTTGTATGACTTGTAGTCTCTGGGTCACAGAGCTGTAGCTGCTCTGGGATTCCACAGTGACAGTGCAGGCAACAGAATGCCTTTGTCATCATTTGAAGTCTGTGTGACCTTTCCTCTTTGATACAGATCTCAGCACAGTAATTTATTTCTGTTTCACTTCAGCTAAGGCTAAATTATTACATTATAGTGTAGCTTCAATTTCCTTTGATTTATCTGGGCATTGCAGTTGCTCAGTATCTCTCATGATTTAGTCCATATGTATTATACAGCTGAGCATTCAACCATGAATCTCTGCTACTCAATGAACTGAAAATTTAGTTTTAAGTGTAAGTCAGAAAGTGTAGGTCAGAAATATATTAGCTAGTTCTACAAAAGATGTGGCTTCAGGGCCAGCATTCATGGTCAGATACTAAAAGGCACAAGATGACTTTGTTCCCCATTGTAATATAAGATTCTCATAGCTTGAAATACCATAAACCAGATACTTTTAGTAGGATTTATTCTGAGGTTAGAGCAAAGTACAACATTATAATGTCACCAAAATAAGTGAAGCTAAGGATATCATTATTAGGGGTGTGTGTGTGTGTGTGTGTTATTTAGAGAGATATTTTGTAACACTGATGATGTAGAAGAAGTTACAATCTTAAAAGTGACTGTGCAAAGGACATCCTGGGTTCCGTATTTGTTCTCTCTGAATGCTTTCCCAAATCAATCCGGGTCACTTAAATCAAAAGATGATTTTTCTAACTGCAAGTGCTGTAAATTCAACCTGGTTCTGAAAATCAGGTGGTACTCTTTCAGGCACTTATATCATCATGCTGTAATAAAGATTCTACAATTAGATCTTATTTGGAAATGTAATTAATTGCAGTAATACATGAGGGCAAGTAAAATCCAGATCATTCTTCCAAAGTGACACTGAATTCCTACACAATAAAATTAAAATAATCCCCTTGCTTTTGAAACTAAAATAATCCCCTTGCTTTTGAAACTAAAGGGACAAAACTGTTGAATGAGTGCATGTAATTTTACCAGTGCACACTTAACCACACTTTAAAATGGGAAAACTGAGATCAGCCTCATTGATGCCGAAAGGAGTGAGTCAGAGACCGGTAAGAGACTCGGGAAAGTGTGATAGCAATTCTTCTACACCACAGGAATCTATGTAGCATTATTTGTGTACCATTAACAATGGGACATGCTCAGACTTGAAGAACTAGTACTGACCTTCCCTTGATAATCATTTATACACTCCTTGTTTTGAGTACTCCACCTTAAAGTTTCTCATGAGTCACTCTATCTTTGGAGAGAAAAAGTATACCCTGATTAATCCTGTAAATTTTCAAGTTCATAATATATCCCTTCAAAAGGGCATTATCTGCAGCTACAGCAGCACTCCACACATTACTAGTGATTTTTTTTTGTATAGTCTGACCGCAATACAGTGTGACTTTAAACATTACAGAATATCTGAGAGGACAGGAACATTAGGCTTGGTTTGGTGCCCATCCTTCTGTTGAAATCCAAAGCCAGAACACTCATTGAGTTCTGTGAGATCAGGATAAGACCTTCCCACACCTTCTCTCTCACTGCGATAGGTTTATAGAATCACAGAACGTAAGAGATGGAAGAGAGCTATGGTACGAGGTCCTTCAGTCCATGCCCCTCAAAAAAGTCCCCCAAAAGAAGGCATAGTGGGTGTTCAAATTGATACTGTGACCATAGCCAAAATGCTTACAGAAAGTAAAACCAGATTGTAGCTCAGTGGAGAGACTTTTGTTTATTGGAAGCTCTTTTGAAAGCCGGTGTGGATGGAGCATGGGACTGGGAGACCTGCATTTTCATTCCAGCTCTTCCACCGACTTATTATATGGCTCTGGGCAAGTTACAGGCAGCCAGTTTTCCAAAAAAGGCAACTAATTTTGGATGTCTGTCTTTTCGAGGGTGAAGGTAGGAACTCCTCAAGCTGGGCACTCAAATTCAGAGGGCATCTCTAATAATTTTCGCCTAAACCTCTCTATATGGTTTTTCCCCATCTGGGATGATGCTATTGTCTTCCCTACCTGCCTTGCAGCCGTGTTGGGAGGGTTAAAGAGTAAATGTTTGTAAAATGTTTTGAACACATGGAGAAATGTAGAAGTGAGAAGTATTAATACTATTGTCATTATTTCATTACAGAAAACATTCATGCCAAAACAATTCTCCGTTGCTGACATAAAACTAATTCTCCACTTTCTTTAGCACATCAGCATCTCATTTTGCAAAGAATGCTATTTAGTCATCCTAGTCCAAAGCCTGCTGAGCTGTTGAGGGTTATGCTGTAGAACACCATGCTAGGGCACTGATTAATACACATAAAATGGGTGCTGCTTCAACACAGGGTTTCAAAGAGAAAGATACCCACCTACAAGCACGCATGCAGGGGGCATGCAGGAATGTTGTGAGCTCGTTCAATGCGAGGGGGAAGCCTGAAATGGCATGATGCAGAGAACGCTAAAGAGTAAAGGTTCTGTTTCTTTTCTTCCTTCCCATTGACCCCCTACTTTCCTTTCAGATGCACACACTCTTCTTCCTCGCCTCTCTTTTTCCCCCCTCTGTTCACTTTGAGCCCAATCTTGCATATCCAAAATTTCTCACCAAAAATGGTGGGGATTTTAATGCACTGAAATGACAGAATTGAACCCTTTTGAGTTAAACTTACTCCTGACTACTTCTCTTTACCAGGTGTGTTCATGTCGAAAGGGGCTAGAGCCAAAATGGTTAACTGAATGGTTAGCTGCTTCTTTAGCTGCCTAAATGCAACATTTAGGTGCCACTGATATTTTCAAAACCACTGCTCAGCTGCAGCCTAATTCCACAGGCCCTAGGTCCCCTAGTTTCCACCAGTAGGCATTAGCAAAGCCATGTAAGTGCTGGTGCTATCCCACAGCTAACAGGCTGTACAGAGCATTAGCCCCAGCAGCCCCAAAGCGACATTCTCAACTAGGCATTCCCCTGCCTATCTTGCCTGCGGGGCCTGATCTTGTGGGCATTTTTTGAGTATGTCCACAATATCAGGCCCTGCACAAAAGGCAGATGAGGAATTTTGGGGTGGGGTTTGTCCTCCCAGAACATTCAACAGCACAATGTTTAGGGTATCACCAGAGATATCAGAGACCCAGATTCAAATCACTACTCGGCCTGATTTAGAGGAGAGTCTTGAGCCTGATTCTCCTGTATCCCAGATGAGTGTTGTAGGTGACTGGGCTATAGAGTCTCTCTCTGGTTTTTTAAAATAGATTGGCCTGGCTAGGGCACCTAACAACACGAGAGGGTTTGTGGCTGAGAATCCTCAGCAGAGATAGGTGCCACAGAATGATGGGATCTTCTGAGTGGGGACTCCCTCACAGTCTCTCCTGCTAAAGCTGTTCCACTGGGTATAAATAATTAGTCACTGAAGCAGGGGGACCAGATCTGGGAGGTCTCTCACCTCCCACGTGAGTGTCCTAATCACTGGGCTACAGAGTCTTCTTGCGCTCTGGCCCAATGACTAAGTATTCATACCCAGTGGAACAGCTTCAACAGGAGAGACTGAGGGAGCCTTACAACAGAATATCCCATAGCTCCATGGTTAGGGTCTCCTGAGACCCCTCCTCAAATCCTTTCTCCTCTCAGGCAGAGTGGGAACTTGAACTTAGGCTTCCCACATCCCAGGTGAGTGCCCTGAACACTGAGCTAAAAGTTATAAGGTAGCAGTAGTGGCCCCACCACCAGATTTTGAATGAGACCCAATCCAGTAGAAAGAAAAGGAGGACTTGTGGCATCTTAGAGACTAACAAATTTATTTGAGCATAAGCTTTCATGAGCTACAGCTCACTTCATCAGATGCAGCTCTAAGCATATGTACCAGATCAGGCCCTGCCTGTGAGATAGGCTGACTGATGCCTGTCTGCCTCTGGTTTGTGAATCACACTGGGGCTTAGGCAGGAGATAAGCATCCAGATAACTAGAGTGAGGCAGCAGTGCGCATGCCCAGAGGCAGAAATTTAGGCACTGGGGGAACTTTCCACTGAGAATTCAGGCACCAAGTGAATTTAGGTGCCTACAGAGTTAGGCAGTTTTGTGGATACCAGTGGAGACTAAAACTGGGACTTAGGCACCTAAGTACTGTCATGGATCTAGGCCTTAGATCTTGCAGTGCTGAGCATAGCAATGCCTAAATACCTTTAAAAATCTGGGCCCCGGTTCCTTTGCCCAGGCTGGGTTTTGCCAGCTGGGCCCTATAGAGAAATCTTAGAGTCTGATGACAGTTAAACAGTGTAAACTCTGAGCAATTGAAGTGACCTATTCTGCTTTCTTTGTTTCCCAAGGCTGGCGCTATTTTCCTTTCTAACTAAATTATCATTTTGCTGTCTTTGCTGTTCATTGCTTTGGTGACACTCTTTAGCCATGTTTTAGAAAGATACCACACAAGCAATGTTTCACCACAAAGGCCTGGAAACTGCATGTTATTTAGGACTCTCTCTTCCCCTTCATACAAGACAGTATAATCTAGGATTGTTAGTCTGTCTTCCCATGCAGGATGTCATATCCTGTCCATGACCTGTAAAGAGATGGCATACCCTGTGATCAGTTTTTAAATGCCAAACTCCCATTGACATCAATGGGATGTTTTTATCAATGAACTGCCGCAGGAATATAGCTATCATCCGAGTCTGATTGAGCACTTCAGGTTTGACAGATATAAGTAGTCATAAATATTTCCTAAAGTAAGTGAAACATGCTGAGGCAATAGCCATGTGCATTTGAACAGAAAGAATAATGCAAAAGCTGGGGAGATGAACTATACCAAACAAACAGGAAAAGCTCAGAGGAGTTCTGTCTGATAATTTAACATTTCTGTGTTTAACAAAGACAGACTCCAGAAAGTATTCTTTGTATGCAAAAGATGCCACCTTTGACATTAAGGAGTATACTGTAGTACAGCTGCTTCTGCTAATGGAAGCTCACAGGCTACATGCCAGTGCTTTGCAAATGGACAAATTTATGATCTTTCAGGTACACAGGAGTGATTTGTTTGTAAGATCTGTGCTTCCATTTCAGCTCCAAAGATGTGATCTTTGCAGGGCTGGCAAGAAGATTCCTTTTTTTAATTATTTCTGATTTTTGCAAAAAGTCCCCACAGGAACTGGATATTGTTTAAGTCTCCATTTTTTTAAATAATGGGACAGAATCACTCCATTGACTTTACGGGACATATTTTAAATTTATGCTGCTGGAACTAAGATCAGTGTTATGCCTTAGATTTTTCTGTCACTTGCTGCAGTTTTTACTTTTTTACCTACAGCACTTTGTAAACTATTAAAAACTCCTCTAGCTATATTTGTAACACTGTACTTTGTATTGACATAGCACAAAATGTTATTGTGTTCTTAATCAAGAACGGTCCATTTCTACCTGGACTCAATGACATATGGAAGCCTAATTTTCTCATCCTATGCGGCAAAACAGAATTCTCTCATTTAACTTGGTATTCTCTTGTTTAACCTTTCCAGCCAAGGCTAGCTGGCTGGCTTTCCCTTTCATCCTTTCTAAAATCTTTTTTCTAACCTAATAGCTTCCAAAATGCAGAAAATTGCACTGGGGCTTGAAAACATTTCCAGACGAAATCTTCCCTCACCCCAGCATTTTTATTTGTTTCATTTCTATGTCTGTAGAGGTTCTCCATCCTGTTCAGACCTAATTAATGGCATCTGTAGGAATAGGTGCAAGTAACATCAGTGCTGAAGCTACTTTCACCTTCATGCATTGCATATGCACATATTTTGCTTGACTTGCTAGGTACCTGCTTATGCTTAGAAAGAGAAAGTCCTTTTTCTCTCCACCGTGAAGCATCCCTTCGCCACAGGGTGATCCAGCAGCACATCACCACATGACCTTGAAACCATCAAAAGTGTGGGGGGGGAGAGGTGAGGGGGCGGATTCTCTTCCTATATTGATCTACTTTAACCACTGATTCAGCATACATGCTTGGTAAAATACTCACTTGGGAGATGCTCATACCCAGACAGGAATTGCAAACATAGGAAAAAGTTGGACAGACTATTGGTATGACTTCACAAAAGCAAAAGTTACATGTTTCAGAAAAATGCACATAGACAAGTTAGCAGGATTACAGGATAATTGTACATTGTCTGAACAGAATTTAGGGAACAGATGTTAAGAGGTGATTCTGCCTCTAACTCCAATGAGAGGATCTTGGAGGAGGTTAGGCTCTGTGCAATGGTACTCTTACTGACTGATAGTTTTGTGGCTAATGATGGTGAACAGGTTTGGAGAACATTCAAAGAAGTCCAAATATTCACTCAAAATTCAGCCTGATCCTCGAATGTTTCCGTTGTGTGAAAATAGTGATCAGACTGTTATGTTTTAAAAGAATGTCTAAGTGCTTCCTGGTTACAAGAAGCAGAAGCATCAGACCACCACCACAAGAAAGGCGTCATCACCTTACCTTTTACAGCTTATAACTTAGCTGGAAATAGAAAGCACAAGAAATCCCTGGATAAAACCATAAGATTTCCAGATCCCTGAAGTTAAGGTAAACTTTAGACAATCCAAATGGGCAATGATTTCTGCCAGATCACATAGTATTAGCTGGTGAGTGCACTGAAGAGGGCAGCTGTACAAACCTCTTTGGGTTTGACAATGCAGAGTATGAATGTTCTGTGGCATTTTGGTGCATGCGACAATAGGACCATACTCACGTGTGCAAAGTCAGTTTTCAGACATGTTGCAATCTCAGAAAATTAAAGGCACATTATGTCCAACAACTAGCCCTAGGTGTGGTTAAACAGGTGTGTCAAATACAGGTGATTTAAAATCAACAGGGCTTTATGGCCTTGTTGCCTTGACAGCATTTTGTGCCACTAGTTCAGAGAGGAGCATTCATGGCATCCCATTTGGTCTCATAATATTCCACCTGTTCTCTATAATAATGATTCAGTGCACTTTATATTGATATAGTGTCTTTAATTCAAGGATCTCAAAGTACTTTGTAAACGTTCATTCATTCTCACAGTATGGTTGTAAGGCAGATGGTACAATATTTATTGTTACAGGTGGGCATACCAAAACCCAGAGAGGTTAAGTAACTTTCCCCAATATCATTCACCACCATAGTGGCACAGTTGGAAAGATATTCTTAATCCAGGACTCCCTGCTCACAGTGCGTTGATCAACCCGCAAGACCGCATTTTCTCCTTATATAGCCAGTATCCTCTCTGTAGTCATCTGGGCCACACCTTCTGTTTCAGATAGAATCCCTTTTCTGATTTGTTATTGTGATGTGTTGACTTTTTCCATTATACTTTTCCTAAAACTCAAAATACTGTGAAAAAGAGTAAATAAATAAGAAAATTTTAATACCATTTGGAAGAGCCATTATTTGCAAAGTGCATCCTTCCAAATGAATATTTTGCAACCCCAAACATCAAAACATATCTGTATAGCCCCTTCCCCTTCCACCTAGTTCTAAACCTGGCCAGCTTTTATCCTTGGATATTGAAGTGGTTTTGGTTAGTTAGTGTGCGATTAAGAAATCTAAAAGAATAAAACTTCATTCTAAAATGTGTTGATTGAAAGTGAGACTATAGCTATATTTAGCTGGTATTAAAAACAATATTTATACTGTACTGTAGATGTTTGCAAATTTGGTCTTGGTTAAGATGGAACATGATAGTTTAACCACAAAATTGCAAGATCCAACATGGTGGTTCCTTGCAGTTAAGCAATTTAACAATTTGGTGTAATATTGTACTCCTGCTATATCCCAAGGTATGAGAATTATTAGCCCAAAGATGACTATATTCTACCCTTTAAATGAATCACAAACTTTAGTAATCCTAAAATTGTGTTAATTGCAGTAAAATTACAGTTTTTCATATATCTATCAACGGGGATGACATTTGGGCTTCACCATGGGTTGCTGCTTGTCAGGGATTGTAAACCATGACCCAAAAAAAGCAGAGTTTGGAATTCTTGCCTTAGCTTTTAGGATTAGGCTGTTGCATTAGTGGCTTGTGCATATGGTCTATGGCAGAAAGCTGTGGAAGAGCAGCCAAACGGTAATGCACATATGCTGTCCTGCTACATAGACCCACAGCATGTCAGATATGAGCATGGACAATTGGATAACATGGACATGTCAAGAAAGCATTCATCAATTTCATACAAATAAGTGCGCTGGTGACAGCAGCACATTATGAGTCCAATTCTGCATTCCTTGCATAGCTAACATGTGGCTGACCTCAACATCCATGGGACTCAATGGGAGTTGAGGGCACTCAGATCCTGGCAAGATGTGGCTTCATGACAGCAGATACATTTTAGAATTATTGGGATCAAATTACTACTTTTTCCAATCTTGAATCCTACTACAAATAATCCCAAAGAACAACCAGATCCATTCCTATCACTGCTCACTATAAATACCCAAACCATAACACTGGCAGCAGCAAGCATGAATAAATCATGGTTTAAAGGAATGCATGCCACTTGCACTGTTAAAAAAGAAGCACTTTGAAGATTTGCCCAATCTGCTGGGAAAGGCTGAATAGCGTGCCACCCTCACCCCGTCCCAATGCAATGCTCCTGTGTCCTGAACTCAGACTAAAATGCATGGAACAGAACAAGTCAAAATGAGTTCACTCCCACAGGAACCTTTTCATTTCTAAAGCATCTGCCCTTTAGCGGTGGGAACTCCTATTCTGGAGACTGAATTGGTAGAGTATGCTAAGGGAGAGGCACACATGATATGCTCTCCTATGGAAGTTGTACTTTAGTTCCTTGTGGTGGTGTTTTTTGTTAAGCTAGAACCAGGTCATTGAGAATGAAAGTACTGTATATAGTTTCCCTTTGTGTATGGAAAAACATAAAATGGACACAATTGTTATGTTTCCCTACAAGCCTGGATGATAATGTTGCCAGAATTGGAACAATACTGTCTTAATGGTGCCTTCTATGCCTGTTGTATGGCACTAAAGGTACTGCCTAGGGCATGCTACCAGCTTAGACTAGTTCATTGCCCATAGTCCTTTGTGCCGGTGCTAACTCCATCTGGCAAGTCTTTTCCAAAGTCCAGTCAGGTATTGTGGTGAAGGCTTTTTTGTCACAACACAGTAGTCCTCTCAGGTAGCTAGGCTTGAATGTACCTGTGTGGCCACTAATATTCACCGACCCACGACCCTCTGAACTCCATTATTGATTGTGGTTTTGTAAGCATTACCAGAGAAACCCAGTGACCCCTTGATACATACATCCAGCTCAACAATCCCTGAAGCTTCCCTACTCCTTCTTCCTGGTTCTCCTTTCCTCCAGGGTCCTAGCTCCCAACCTCGTTGCTCTATAAACATAACAACAATATTTATCTTCTTTGTTTGCCATCTTAGATAAATATCATTCCAATCATGGAGACTGATTCATGAATCAAACTGATGGCAGTACTCCAGAACCTGCATACCCATGGATTTGTGTGTGTGTGTGTGTGTGAGAGCGAGCGAGCGAGATAGCAAGATTCACTAAGCTAAGAGTGGGAAACTGGAAGCCAAGTGAATTGAATGCAAAGCAGATAATTATGTATAATTAATTTACTGACTAATGATTGTACCTGGTACAACCTCACTGAAGCATGAGATTAAAAAATAGGTTTGACATTTCTTAATAGACTGGTTTTACATTAGTGTTACTGTCTTTTTGACTGAGCCTATATTTTTATCGTCATGTTTAATTTTGTGTTGTTTCATACAGAGTATCTATTAAAATGCAGTTGCTTAGTGCTGGTGAAAGGATTGACATCACTGGAGAATGAAGCTCTCTATCTACTCACATAATATGTGCAGCACAAGCACAAAAACTTCACATATTCCTGCTACACACTAATTAGCCTGAAGGCCGACATGGAGGCATCGCCTTTAGGGCAAGTCTACGCTACAAAAGTAAGTTGACCTAAGTTATGTCGCTGTACAGCCACTGCAGTAATTCAAACGGTTTTACACATTCGGACTACGCTCCTTGTGTCAGCAGTGCGTATCCTCATCAGGAGCTTTTGCACCGATTTAACTGCCAGTATGGGGCATTGTGGGAGGGTTTCTGAAAGGCAGCAATGTGTGATGTAAGCTATGTAGTGTCTACACTGACACTGCATCAACCTAACTACATTGACTTAAGCGCTACACCTCCCGTGGAGGTGGAGTTATTAAGTCGGTGTCATGGGTGAGTTACATAGGTAGGAGTTACGTTTTAGTGTAGACACTTACAGAGTTAGGTCTACTAACTCTGTAGTGTATACCTGGCCTTAGCTGGGCTAAGAACAGTTCACCCTCTGCCCTTTCAGTCCATGGCCTGTCTGCCAACAATGATACCAAGTAGTAATGTGTAATTTTGTGATGTGATTATCTCTCTGGTCAAAGCTTTCCGCATAGTGTTTAGTCCACCAAATAGCTCCCAGAAATTAACAATGTTCGGATACTACCAACCTGGGCTGGAGTCAGACTGATGAAGGTGATCCAGAGGTAAAAGTTTCCAGAGATATGGAGTGCAATCCTGGCCTAATGAAGTCAATGGCAAAATTTCCATCGCCTTCAATGGGGCTGTATTTCACCGATGGCACTGACCATTTCCCAAACCATTCAGTCCCCTTTGGTAAGAAGTTTGGAAAGAGTTTTTCAACTTTTATTTTTATTGTCTGATTCCTGATTGCCAGGTAACTAATGGATTAATGCAGATGCAGATGCCACAGAGCATAGGCTTCTTTCCACACAGACGAGTTGGAATGTTATTCTCTGTACTGTAAAATGCGACTGTCTCTCAGCTTGAAAAGGAGAAAGATTGAAAAAAAGGAATTTCTCCCAAGCATAAGACTCTGAATGATAACTGAAAACACTAAAGGCAGCTGTCAGACATGACCCAAGTAAGTAAATGTACTTGATTTTACGTACAATGTAAGTCAGTTTCCAATTCATTATTATCATTGTTGAACAGATTTTGATATGGACTTCAGCTGGTAGGGCAGAGCTGAAATCTTCTGATGGAGAAAAAATAGATTGGGCTATCACAGTGAAACCCAACAGGCCCCTGTTATTGTAGTATGTGAACACCTCACAATTTTTAAATATATTTATCTTCACAACACTCCTGGGAGGTCAGGCAGTGCTATTATCCCCATTTTACAGATGGGGAATTGAGGCACAGGGAGACTAAGTGATTTGCCAAAGGTCACACAGAAAGTCTGTGGCAGAGCAGGGAATTCTCAAGTCCTGGGCATCCTTCCTCTCTGGATGGTTCCTTTCTTGATGGTTTTAAACAAATCAACATTGTTTTCTGGATTGCTGAAACATGCCACCTTTACAGGGCCTCATTCTATAATCCCATTTATTGCAGTGCATGCTGGAGAAGGCCCACAGTCACCTTTTTCAAACGTGTGCAAACAGTCTTTTGTTTATGTCCTTTATAGTTTTTTCAGCAAAACCCCCAAAACTGGAAATGTTTCCTGAATGTGCCATGGTCCACTGCAGTACAACTAGGATTTATATTTTAATAAGACACCTTATTTACTATGTGAGTGGGATGTAAAAATATACATGTTGGGCCAGATCTTCAGCTGGTGTAAATGAATGGCGTTCCAAGGGATTTAAACCTGCTGAAAGGCTCTCCTTTAGTGTCATTTTTTGCAACCTGTTACTTGGCTGCTTGTTCAGAGATAATTTCATAATCCCCTTTAAATGATCAGCCTGAGAGAAATCATATGATTGATTCCAGTAACTAGCTGTAACACAGTGCTTTGCTGTCAAAAGTTCTACCACAGTATTGTGAAGACTGAGTTAAGGGCCAACTGCTAACCTGGGTCACTTGCCCTAACAATCAGAATTATGCCTCCATAACAGCAAAAAAAATAGCAGTCCCTTTGGTGGCTTTAGGAGCTTTCAGCAGGGCTGTCCTTACCATAAGGCAAACTGAGATGGCCACCTCAGGTGTCAGACTGTGGGGGAGGGGGGTGTCACTAGGACCCAGAGTGTAGAAAATTGTGTATGCTGCTGGTGCGTATGTATTCTCTCTGCTCTAGATGCTCAGAGGTGGTGGAGTGCTGTGCTGGAGGAAGGAGGACACAAGAGACATAACATGCAGGCAGGAGGAAAGGTGAGAGGGAATAACAGAAAGCAGCAGGAGCTGCAGGGAGAGAGAGGAGAAGGAGCCTCTTATGTACCTCTCTAGCACCCCCAGGATCCTGGACTGATTGACACCAGCTTCTCAGGGAGCTTCCTGTTTCCTGCTGCTTCCCTGAACCCACTTGAGGAGAACAGGCAGTCATCTGAAGTAGTAGGAGCCAGTTAGGCCCTTAAGACGCTGATATCTTCCCTCACTCAGGCCCTGCTACCAGCCTGCTTATTTGTCCTCTTCATTTGAGTGTTGAGAGCCACTATATCTGGCACAGAACAGCAGTCATGAGTGAAAGAAGAAAACGCCCCTCTGGGGCAGCATTCAGAAAAAGAAAGAAATCAAAGGAAGCTTTTCTATCTAAGCAGGAAGGAGCTCTCCTGAGATACATAGACACAAATGTTCACTGTGAGCCTTCCAGTCCCAGTGAGGATGTGAGTGGTGAGGAGATGCCTGATCTTCCAGTTAGTCAGAGTGCAGGTGACCTGGCAGCTACTGCAGCATCCATATCTCCATCTCAAATGGGTGTAACCATGCACATTCCTGAAGAAAAGTGCAGATCAGAGAAGAGTGGGGTGGAGGCACAAGAAACAGCTGCTGCTGAGTTTAGTTTCTTAAGTCTAGATGATCCAGGACAGTGGACCCACTTGAGCAGGAGCCTGAGGGACTTCCTTGTACTGCATGGGCCACAGCAAGTGAAAAACTTTGTGTTCCCCAAAGACAATGAAAATAGAAATTTCCATCCAACACATTACTGGCATGAAATCCCCAATGGTGACAAAGTGGAGAGGCCATGGCTTATGTACTCAGACTGGAAGAGTTTGCAACAAAAACAATATGCAGCATTCTGGGTTTCTAATGTTCCAGCCACATTGGGTTCTACAGGAACAAAGGACTGGAAAAATCTGGCTAGAAATCTGGCATGCCATGAGAAGGCAGCAAATCACCAGAGAGCATTCCATAGGTGGAAAGAGCTTGAGATGAGACTAAGGTTAAAGGCCACCATATATGATCAGCATCAAGAGAAGATTACATCAGAGTCTCTTTACTGGCAAAATGTTCTGAAAAGGCTCATTGCTTGCTACCCAAAACCTAGCACTGCGTGGCACTTCAGATCACCTGTATGTGCCAAACAATGGAAACTTCCTTAAAATTGTGGAGCTGATGGCTGAGTTTGTACTCAGATGCTGTACTCCAGGAGCATCTAAGAAGAGTCACCACCCAAGAAATGTACACACACCACTACCTCGGAAAAACAATTCAAAATGAGATCATACAGTTACTGGCAACAAAAATCAAACAGAAGATTATGGCAGATCTGAAGTCAGCAAGATATTACTCTGTTAGTCTGGACTGCACACCTGACATCAGCCGTATGGAACAAATTACTTTAATGGTGCCTTTTGTAACAACAACAGAACCTAGTGAAAATGTCCTGCAATGGTGACTGTCAGAGAGCATTTTTTAGAATTTATTGACACTGATGATACTATAGGAGCTGGTATGACAAATGTGCTTTTTAAAAAGCTGGAAGATACGGGAATTGTGATAGCTGACATGAGAGGTCAGGGCTACGATAATGGCGCCAATATGAGAGGAAAGAACACAGGAGTGCAGACACGGATCTGAGAGTTAAACCCTCGAGTTTTTTTTGTCCCCTGCAGTTCTCATTCGTTGAACTTGGTGGTCAGTGGTGCAGCATCTGCTTCTAGTGAGACTGCTGAATGTTTTAATGTAATTCAAAGCATCTATGTTTTTTTCTCTGCATCAACTCATCGATGGCAAATTTTGAAGCAACATCTGGGAACATCCTCTCTGACACTGAAACCACTGAGTGCCACACAATGGGAAAGTCTAGTGGAGGCAATAAAGCCTACCAAACACCAAATTGGGAAGATAGATGATGCCATAGTTGCCCATTATGGAGGATAATGCTCTGACAGGAACTGTTTGTGGGAGAACAGTGGCAGAGGGAAATGGAATCACCAGAAACATACATAACTTCAAATTTCTGTGTGGCTTAGTGTTGAGGCATGACATACTGTTTGAAATAAATGTTGTAAGCAAGAGACTCCAAGGTGTTGACCTTGATATATCTGGAGCAATGGAACAACTGCACAAAGCAAAGTCATACCTATAATTTTACTAGTCAGATGAGGGATTTAAAAATGTTCTGAAGAGTGCACAGAAGTGCAGAGGAACTTCACAGTGAAGCTATTTTCCCACAAGAATACAAGAGTCACTGAAGAAGACGACATTTTGATTACGAGGCATGGGATAATCCCATAAGAGACCCCAAACAACAATTCAAAGTTGAATTCTTTAACTAGGTGCTAGATTGTACAATACAGTCAGTTGAAGAATGTTTCATGCAGCTCAAGGAACATGGCAGTATATTTGGGATGTTGTATGATATTCCAAAACTCCTCACTATACCTGAAGAAGACCTACACCAGCAATTCAGGCCACTAGAGACAGTGTTGACACATGATGATATGCGTGATATTGATGCGAGTGATTTAGGTGATGAACTGAAAGCCCTTTCAAGATATATTTCAGCAGGATCAACTACAAAGGCTGTTCTGGAATATATGCACAAATAAGATGACCACCCTCTTTCCAAATGCTTTTGTTGCTCTGTGCATACTTCAAACACTTCCTGTAATAGTTGCCAGTGGAGAATGCAGCTTCTCCAAGCTGAAGTTAATAAAAACACATGTGCGCTCCACAATGACACAGGAGAGGCTGGTCGGCCTTGCAACCATCTCAATAGAGCATGAGCTGGCCCAGACCGTGGACCTTAAGGAAGCAATTCAAATCTTTGCAACCAAGAAAGCACTGAAAGCACCACTTTGATTATTCAAACAGATAAAATTGCCAGTGTTTACTATGCAGACAAGAAAAGTTACATTTGCTGTTCAGGCATTTGAAAGTTAAGTGTTACTTAAAATTTTTGAACAAGGCATTTTTAGTTGTTAGTGCTCCTTTATTGGGCTAAGTAGCAGAGCAGTACCATGAGAGGAGTAGAACAGGAAGGAAGCAGAACTGAGACCTTTCAAAGTTTTGGCCCAAGCGAAGGGGCATGGGGGGGTCATTTGAGCTCCCCGCCTCAGGTGCCAAAATGTTGTGGGCCGGCCCTGGCTTTCAGAGAATACAGATGACAGCATATGTAGTTAAAGTAGGTGCACTCCTAAAACACATCTACAGTTTCTCCATGCAATACAAAAATTGCTGTGTTTTGCCTCCCACCCTCCTCTGATTATAAATGCAAAGATAATTTGGATTGTGTCCCATTTGCCCAGGGCATGCTTTGCACTTGGCTAGTGACAACAGAGGAAAGAGAACCCACTATATCTGTGCTGCAGCAAGAGGTAACAAAAATATGAGCAATAAAAAGTGTAACCGTTTGTCCTGATTTTGTATGTCGTAACTGTTATCAACAGCAATTTGTCTGCTCTATGAGACCAAAGCCCAGCTCACTTTACTGACACAAGTAGTCCCACTGACTAAAATGGCAGTCAGCCTATTTGAATTCTGGAGCCATTCTGTTCTTTTGTGCTCAAGATCTGAGAAGCCAGAACAGATCATAGTGCATGAAATATTTGCAAAACAACAGCATTTGACACAGTATTATACCTGTTTTAGGTAATGAATTATAGTCAATGAGTCTGATTCGCTGCTATGCTACTCCAGATGGACATTGATATAGCTCCATTGAAATCATCAGCCAAGCAGGAACAGCACAAAGGTGGTGAATCAGGACTTTTCTTTCTGATTTTGCAAAATGTGTATAGAAATTAAAAGTTCTGTCTTGCAGAACATTTACTTTAATGTATGTAGCTTTTCCCTACGGTACTTACAAAATGTAGAAGCAACAAGAATGAGTCTAATTTGCAGTTTTACTACTCAGAAATGTCCAGAAATGTAAAAGTCTCCATAATGTTTTGTGCAAAATTCATTCATCATCATCACAGGGGTGTTGATTAACTCTTCACTCTATTCAAGGGAAGGCACAAATGAGACAGGAATTGAAGTAGCTGTAAAGGAAGCATGCACTGTGAGTGAAAGTCACTCAGTGCAGAATGTTAGCACAAGGTCTATGCAGCACTTGGGTCCTTAAAATACTATCAATTCATAAAAAAGCCATTGGTTCTAATTTATGTATGAAAATATTCAAAAAAATTGGGAATAATGGAAACGTTCAGAGAAACCATGAACTATTTGTGGATAATTCACAGGTGGAAAAAGCAGCTAAATGCAGCAAGTGAATTATTTTCAACAAATAATTCTAATGATGAAGCATGTACATAAAAATGGGCTGCAGTATAAACAAAGGGCCAAACTCAGCACAGAGGAGGTGCTGGAACTACAACCACTTACATCATATCTGAATTGGACCCAAAGCATAAAATGTTCCAGCCGCTCACTGCAGCCATATAGAAAGACAAACCGCATACAGAGACAAGCCACGCTTCCTTTTTTCATAAGCCACATTTCTTTCACCAAAAAAAAAAAGGAGGACTTGTGACACCTTAGCCCTGGTCTACACTAGGAGTTGAGGTCGAATTTAGCAGCATTAAATCGATTTAACCCTGCACCCGTCCACACGACGAAGCCCTTTTTTCAACTTAAAGGACTCTTAAAATTGATTTCCTTACTCCACCCCCGACAAGGGGATTAGCGCTGAAATCGGCCTTGCTGGGTCGAATTTGGGGTACTGTGGATGCAATTAGATGGTATTGGCCTCCAAGAGCTATCCCAGAGTGCTCCATTGTGACCGCTCTGGACAGCACTCTCAACTCAGATGCACTGGCCAGGTAGACAGGAAAATGCCCGCGAACTTTTGAATTTCAGTTTCCTGTTTGGCCAGCGTGGCAAGCTGCAGGTGAGTGCAGAGCTCATCAGCAGAGGTGACCCTGCAGAGCTCATCAGCAGAGGTTACCATGATGGAGTCCCAGAATCACAAAAGAGCTCCAGCATGGACCGAACGGGAAGTACGGGATCTGATCGCTGTATGGGGAGAGGAATCCATGCTATCAGAACTCCATTCCAGTTTTCGAAATGTCAAAACATTTGTCAAAAGCTCCCAGGGCATGAAGGACAGAGGCCATAACAGGGACCCAAAGCAGTGCTGCATGAAATTTAAGGAGCTGAGGAAAGCCTACCAGAAAATCAGAGAGGCGAACGGCCGCTCCGGGTCAGAGCCCAAAACATGCCACTTCTATGATGAGCTGCATGCCATTTTAGGGGGTTCAGCCACCACTACCCCTGCTGTGTTATTTGACTCCTTCAATGGAGATGGAGGCAACACGGAATCAGGTTTTGGGGACGAGGAAGATGATGATGATGAAGTTGTAGATAGCTCACAGCAAGCAAGCGGAGAAACCAGTTTTCCCGACAGCCAGGAATTGTTTCTCACCCTGGACCTGGAGCCAGTACCCCCCGAACCCACCCAAGGCTACCTCCCAGACCCACCAGGCGGAGAAGGGACCTCTGGTGAGTGTACCTTTTAAAAAAGTATACATGGTTTAAAATCAAGCATGTTTAATGATTAATTTGCCCTGGCATTTGCAGCTCTCCTGGATGTACTCCCAAAGCCTTTGCAAAAGGTTTCTGGAGAGGGCAGCCTTATTCCATCCACCATGGTAGGACCCTTTACCACACTAGACCAATAGCACGTACTTGGGAATCATTGTAGAACAAAGCATTGCATGTTTGCTGGCATTCAAACAACATCGGTTCTTTATCTCTCTGTGTTATCCTCAGGTTTCATAGTAGCAGCCGTGTTAGTCTGTATTCGCAAAAAGAAAAGGAGTACTTGTGGCACCTTAGAGACTAACAAATTTATTAGAGCATAAGCTTTCGTGAGCTACAGCTCACTTCATCAGATGCATTTAGTGGAAAAAACTTTTTCCACCAAATGCATCCAATGAAGTGAGCTGTAGCTCACGAAAGCTTATGCTCTAATAAATTTGTTAGTCTCTAAGGTGCCACAAGTACTCCTTTTCTTTTTGTTATCCTCAGGAGAGTGATATCATTCATGGTCACCTGGTTGAAATAGGCTGCTTTTCTTAAGGGGAAAGTCAGAGATGCCTGTTCCTGCTGGGCTGTTTGCCTGTGGCTGAACAGAAATGTTCCCCGCTGTTAGCCATGGGGAGGGGTAAGGGGTGACGGGCTAGCCCACATGGTGGGGGGAGGCAAAATGTGACCTTGGAACAAAAGCACATGTGCTATGTATGTAATGTTAATAGCAAGGTTTACCGTGAAACAGTGTACCCCTTGTTCTATAAAATGTCTCTTTTTAAATACCACTGTACCTTTTTTTTTCTCCACCAGCTGCATGTGTTTCAAGGATCACAGGATCTTCTCCTTCGCAAAGGCTAGTGAAGATTAGAAGGCGAAAAAAACGCACTCGTGATGAAATGTTCTCTGAGCTCATGCTATCTTCCCACACTGACAGAGCACAGGTGAATGCATGGAGGTAGACAATGTCAGAGTGCAGGAAAGCACAAAATGACCGGGAGGAGAGGTGGCGGGCTGAGGAGAGTAAGTGGCAGGCTGAAGAGAGGGCTGAAGCTGAAAGGTGGTGGCAGCATGATGAGAGGAGGCAGGATTCAATGCTGAGGCTGCTTGAGGATCAAACTAATACGCTCCAGCGTCTTGTTGAGCTGCAGGAAAGGCAGCTGGAGCACAGACTGCTGCTACAGCCCCTGTGTAACCAACCGCCCTCCTCCCCAAGTTCCATAGCCTCCTAACCCAGACGCCCAAGAACGCGATCGGGGGGCCTCCGGCCACCCAACCACTCCACCCCAGAGGATTGGCCAAGCAACAGAAGGCTGGCATTCAATAAGTTTTAAAGTTTTAAACTTTTAAAGTGCTGTGTGGCCTGGTCCTTCCCTCCTCCACCACCCCTCCCAGTGCTTCTCTCCTCCACCACCCCTCCCGGGCTACCTTTGCAGTTATCCCCCTATTTGTGTGATGAATTAATAAAGAATGCATGAATGTGAAGCAACAATGACTTTATTGCCTCTGCAAATGGTGATCGAAGGGAGGAGGAGAGGGTGGTTAGCTTACAGGGAAGTAGAGTGAACCAAGGGGCGAGGGGTTTCATCAAGGAGAAACAAACAGAACTTTCACACCGTAGCCTGGCCAGTCATGAAACTGGTTTTCAAAGCTTCTCTGATGCATACTGAGCCCTCCTGTGCTCTTCTAACCGCCCTGGTGTCTGGCTGCGCGTAACCAGCAGCCAGGTGATTTGCCTCAACCTCCCACCCTGCCATAAACATCTCCCCCTTACTCTCACAGATATTGTGGCATGCACAGCAAGCAGTAATAACAGTGGGAATATTGGTTTTGCTGAGGTCTAACTGGATCAGTAAACTGCACCAGCACGCTTTTAAACGTCCAAATGCACATTCTACCACCATTCTGCACTTGCTCAGCCTGTAGTTGAACAGCTCCTGACTACTGTCCAGGCTGCCTGTGTACGGCTTCATGAGCCATAGCATTAAGGGGTAGGCTGGGTCCCCAAGGATAACTATAGGCATTTCAACATCCCCAACGGTTATTTTCTGGTCTGGGAGGAAAGTCCCTTCCTGCAGCTTTTGAAACAGAACAGAGTTCCTGAAGATGCGAGCATCATGTACCTTTCCCAGCCATCCCACGTTGATGTTGGTGAAACGTCCCTTGTGATCCACCAGTGCTTGCAGCACTATTGAAAAGTACCCCTTGTGGTTTATGTACTCACCGGCTTGGCACTCCGGTGCCAAGATAGGGATATGGGTTCCGTCTATCGCCCCCACCACAGTTAGGGAATTCCATTGCGCCAAAGCCATCCACTATGACCTGCACATTTCCCAGGGTCACTACCCTTGATATCAGCAGATCTTTGATTGCGCTGGCTACTTGCATCACAGCAGCCCCCACAGTAGATTTGCCTACTCCAAATTGATTCCCAACTGACCGGTAGCTGTCTGGGGTTGCAAGCTTCCACAGGGCTATTGCCACTCGCTTCTCAACTGTGAGGGCTGCTCTCATCTTGGTATTCATGCGCTTCAGGGAACGGGAAAGCAAGTCACAAAGTTCCATGAAAGTGCACTTACACATGCGAAAGTTTGCAGCCACTGGGAATTGTCCCAGACCTGCAACACTATGCGGTCCCACCAGTCTGTGCTTGTTTCCCAGGCCCAGAATCGGCGTTCCATGGCATGAACCTGCCCAATTAGCACCATGATGCCCACATTGCCAGGGCCCGTGATTTGAGAGAAGTCTGTGTCCATGTCCTCATCAGTCTCGTCACCACGCTGCCATCACCTACTCGCCCGGTTTCGCTTTGCCAGGTTCTGGTGCTGCATATACTGCTGGATAATGCATGTGGTGTTTAATGTGCTCCTAATTGCCAAAGTGATCTGAGTGGGCTCCATGCTTGCCATGGTATGGCATCTGCACAGGTAACTCAGGAAAAAAGGTGTGAAACGATTGTCTGCTGTTGCTTTCACAGAGGGAGGGAGGGAGGGCCTGATGACATGTACCCAGAACCACCCACGACAATGTTTTTTGCCCCATCAGGCATTGGGATCTCAACCCAGAATTCCAATGGGCAGCAGAGACTGCGGGAACTATGGGATAGCTACCCACACTGCAACACTCTGGAAGTCGATGTTAGCCTCGGTAATGTGGAAGCACTCTGCCGAGTTAATGCACTTAATGCACTTAGAGCATTTTGTGTGGGGACACACACAATTGACTATATAAAAACGATTTCTAAAAAAAACAACTTCTATAAATTCGACCTAATTTCGTAGTGTAGACATACCCTTAGAGATTAACAAATTTATTTGAGCATAAGCTTTCGTGAGCTACAGCTCCACTGAATGCAGCCGATGAAGTGAACTGTAGCTCACGAAAGCTTATGCTCAAATAAATTTGTTAGTCTCTAAGGTGCCACAAGTCCTCCTTTTCTTTTTGCGGATACAGACTAACATGGCTGCTACTCTGAAACATTTCTTTCACCATATTACATGTTGCTAGAAAGTAAAATAACAACAGCTTCTTGCTGTTGCTCCAGTTTTGTGCTGGAGATTTCTCAATGGTGTTTAATGCAAATCATTTTTGCAGTTCTGCAGGAGTGAAACAAAAGGCTGGAGTCTATAATTCAGGGTGAAATTCACTTCACTGTATAAAACCTGATGATCAGGCACTGTGCAAGTAAAACATGGGGAGGATGTAGAAGCCAAATCCACCCTCCTACTCAGGGTCTACAGTTCTAACAGTGAGTTCAGCCTTTCGAAGCTACTTGCATAATCAAGGATCCTGTTTATGGCCCAGTCCCATGACCACCCTTAAAGACAAATATAGACACCCCTCTGTGACGTTATTGACATAATCTGGGACCGTATTGATCATTGTTGCAACTAAGGTCCTGTAGTGGCACCAAATCTTGTATAAAGGGAGTCAAATAAGGTGTCTAAGACAAGGTTATGGTTTGCTGCTTATGATTATGCTGTCTATATGTGTGTATCATTTTTGTAGTTGAATTTATGAATATTGGCTCTATACTGTCTGTATTTCAAATTTATGCTTTGCTTCTGGGTGACACCCCAAACAAGTTGGGATCAGCTCTGCCTAGCCTGCTTGATGGGCCATTAAGGACTATCAGATATACAATTGACCCATTGAGAGAAGGCAGACATGCCTTGTGACTCAGCAAGGTATGCAGGAACATGCCTATGGACAGAACTCTGAGGTTTTTCCATGCCATGTGATGGACAGCTTGTCTTTGGAACAAAGAAAGAAAGACCACATGGCGAGAGAATGTAAAAAGCTGCTGCAGCTCCTCCATCTGGTCTTCAGTCCTGCTTCATACCTCTGGAGGGACTTTGCTACACTGAAGCTTTGAACCAAGGACTGAAAGACCCATCCCAGCTTGTGGCTGTACTCCAGAGACTTGATTTGAACCTGCAGTTTATTCTGTCACTGCTGCAAGCCTGAACCAAGAACTTTGTCATTACTATATGTAATTGATTCCATTTAACCAATTCTAGCTCTCATCTATATCTTTTTCCTTTTATGAATAAACCTTTAGATTTTAGGTTCTAAAGGATTGACAACACCGTGATTTTTGGGTAAGATCTGATTTGTATATTGACCTGGGTCTGAGGCTTAGTCCTTTGGGATCGGGAGAACCTTTTTTTCTTTTACTGGGGTATTGGTTTTCATAACCATTCATCCCCATAACGAATGGCACTGGTGGTGATACTGGGAAACTGGAGTGTTCAAGGGAATTGCTTTTGTGACTTGTGGTTAGCCAGTGGGTAAAACCAAAGACCTCTCGGTCTGGCTGGTTTGGTTTGCCTTGGAGTACACAGAAACCCCAGCCTTGGGCTGTAACTGCCCTACTTTAAGCAGTTTGTCCTGAATTGGCACGCTCCGTTGGGTCCCACCAGAACGAGCATCATTACACCCTCCCAGACATCCCACTCAGCTGTTCTGCCCTATGGTGTAGCTTAAGTGACTAGAAGGTTCTTGCATCCTGGAGCCACATTAGGGAAAATTTTACTCTTCCTAATCAAATACCTGCATATAATAAATGGCAAACCACAGGATTGTTTTTCCGTGGACACATGGACTCTCTGAGGCTTAGATCCACAAAAGGTATTTAGGATCCTAACTCCCACTGAAATGGAAGCCTCTGCAAAGTGGCTGAGGAACGAAGCAGGGACTGGTAATAGAGGAGAGACATCATGCACCAGTCTTCTTTTCAGTTGTTCCAATGAGCTTCATCACTCATTTTAATAGACAGTAAGACTCACAAGTCCAGAGTCTCTTCTCGCTTACTCCACTATAAATCAGGAATAATTCTCACAAAGTCCAACTCCAATTAGGTATAAAATGCCTCTGAGTGAAGAATCAAGCCATTATGTACTTAACTTTCTGCACCTAAGTGCATTGCACATTCTTAAAAATTAAGCTTCTGAGTAGTCCAGTTCAATAGGACTATTAATCTGCTTAAGTGTTTTGCTGGATCAGATCTTATTACAACATATATTCTAAGCATGAGGGTGTTGTACACATGAAGATTTATTTAGAAATGTTATTTAGCAACATCTTTTAAAAATATATAATGGTTTCATACTGGAAAGGCATTTGGTAAGATAGGGTCTCATCCCAGCTCCTAACTGAAGTCAACAGTCAAACTTCCCTTGATGCCAGTGTGAATTGGATGGTGCTAATAGAAAATACAATTGATTACAAAAGTAGAAATTGATTGAAAATATAATTATCAAGCTTTAAAAAAAGCTGTTGACAAGATCATTTTATATAAATATTTCTAAATGTTTTTATACGATCCAAATTCTTTAAACGTGGTTTCTGGGATTTTTTCCCCCAATAATCCAAATACACATACACAATAGCAGGACAATGCTTCATCATAAAGTGATAACATCTCAGCAATTGTATATTATTACCTGCATATTTTGCTACCAAATGGATCATGTCACACTATATATGTCCTTAGATTGCCACATACACAACCAACTGAAATTCAAACAACTCATTTTAATCCATCTTCTACTGAGCACAAAAGCAGCAGCCAAAGCTTCCCCTGGGCACAGAGCACTGAGTGCACCAGCGATACACAGTAGGCTATTTAGCCATAAACCTCTAATTATGAGGGGTCCCAATTCTGCTCCCATTGCAGTCCACGTGGCTTTTGTCACTGATTTCAAGAGGGGCAGAATTAGGCCCAAAGGGTTTTGTGACAGGACTCTAAGGGGGCTAAACCACTGTAAGTGTAAATTGGTGTAGCTCCATCTGGCCCAGAAACAGTCTTCCCTGTCCCTTGCTCAGCTGCAGTGTGAGACACTTCCCCTAGCCTGCTTTTGCTCTGCCCAAGCCAATGCGGGGTCGGCCCCTTGTATGTGTCATTAACCAATACGCTAGCACACTAGTAGAGTTCATGTGCATTTTTGTTCAAACTATGACCAATACTGCAGGAGAAAGAGTGTGCTGAAATAATGTGGCTTAATTGTGCAATGCACTGGTATATAAGAATAAAAGCCTTTTCAGAACACCGTAGTAAAGCTAAAGGGGATATAGCTGGCAATGAATGACACAGGAGGTACTCACATGAACAGTTCCAGCTGGACTGCCAAAGCAGAAGCAGAATGTGTGGACATATACACATTGTACTCTGTACAGGATATGCCCGCATTCATTTTTGTTTATCACATACATCACTATGACGCCCACATTTGTGTAGGGAAATTTGACACAAGACCTGCAGATACACGAATCCTTTCCTACTACCCTCTCAATCATTTGTTTTAAAGCCTGGAACTCCAGAACCTTATTGCTTTCTATTTACTTACATGGTGCCTTTGATCCAAAGAGCTCATGGTGGTTCCAAATATGAACTTGTTATAGCTCTATGGGATCTGTATATGATGCCCATTTGATGCATAGATTTATAGGAAAAAGCTTTCTGGCTCAGATCCTCAAAGGTACTTAGGTTCCAAACTCCCACTGACTTAATTGAAATCAGTGCGAGTTAGGTACCTAAATACCATTGAGGTCTGGAGGCCAAAATGTACCTTTCTCATACAAGTACTCCCAGTGACTCCAATGGGACTGTCCACGGGGAAATTCACCCCTATGCAGAGGGCCAACACAAGGCTCATGCAGCCCTTAAATCCTTAAACTAGGGTTTAAGCAGATCCCAAGTGCTATATAGCTCTTGCTCTGGCCATCAGAACAGGGGAAATTTCACCCCCAGAGAAGAAGGGGGCGAGAAATATAGTGATCACTAATTCAGACAATGTGAGAGTCAAGAACAGAATACACGAGTCGTGGTTTACAGCCCCCTTTTCTAGCAACTTGTTGTGAGGAGGATCTGTGTGTTATATTAATCTCTCTTCCTGTAAATAATCCCCCTAAATTATTTGTAAAATATGTATTATTTTGTGTAAGCACTCAGAAATTCTGATGATGGACACTTTAAAAATGCAGGTAGTAAATATGGCGAAGGAAGGCTAAATCATATTGAATTTCAATGCGAACTAAACACTTCACTTCCTTAGATGCCTTTGAAATCACAGTCTAATATTTTGAATCAATTATAGATGCTAAATGCTTGTTAACATGTAAATGATTTACACTATACAGGGAGAAATCTTCATCCAGCAACCATGGGAGGCAAATTGCAATAATTTTCCTGTTTCCCTTTCACCAGGTGCACACTATGTGATATTCAAGATTAATGCCTTCAAAAAGGGAAACTAGGCCCTAGAACACCAGTATAGATGTAAAAGAGGGGCAGTTCCAGTAACTGAGTCAGTACATGGAGATCCTCAAAGATCAGGGAGATGACAATATACTTTAAACAAGTGCTTTGTTGTTATTATCTCTTGCTCCTTTCACAAACATGGCATTGTCTGACATGACTGTCACTAACCTTGTCAGAATACCTTTTAGGCAACATCATCACCATTAGTTGGTATTTTGCTTCTCCCAAACCAATACCATTGATGTTAAAGGCAATGAAGTTACTATGTTAAAGAGTAACACTGATTGAATATTTCTGTATTGATTTTCCCTTTCTACAATGCTGTATCTGCTCTATTCGCTCTGTTAATCCAGGAAGTATAACACAGTTTGTTCACTTATTTACACTCCATGTCAACTTTACTTTTTTAAAGGTTACTGTATGTCAGCCACAGCTACAGCAAGATGAATTCACTTTTTTTATATATAATTGCTCCTTCACTGCTTTCTTTTCAGGCCTGATCCTAACATAGGCAGAAGACCCACTGATGAGTATATGAAAATGGAATTTACACTCTTAGATAGATAATGGGATTGACTGCGCAACTGATTTTATAACAATAGTTTGATACATTATTTAATCCATAAGTAAAAGCCCATTGATCTCAGTGGTAGCTTTGGCTAAATAAGGACTTCAGGCTTAGCTAACTTCAGCGTGATTTCTTTAATGTCATTTGCTTTTTCAGAGAAGGAGGCCAAGCCACAAAACTCCCTTACAGCCCTCACTGAGCTGAACTTGCCCATGGTTTGGGGAGGATTTGAAGCTGGGGGGTTGATTCCAGGCTCATTTCTAGGTTTTTTTCTAGAGGGAAAGGGAGATGGGGATGCTCACACTATTAGAAGGACAGCTGAGCACTCAGACCAAATGTAAAAGATGCTCTGGTGGAAACTTTATTTTGAATGCTCTCAATCAACCTCTTTTATCCATTTTATTCTCTTTCCAATATGAAAAAAATGTACTTACGAAGGATAGGGGAGAGTTCAGAACTGCTAAGATTTCTTGCCATAGTGAGATCTTTATTGTAAAAGAAAACAATTGTACCTTGAAGTTAAGAGAGGCTAAAAATGATCCGTTGTGATCAGCCCACAAGCGGTTTTGGAAATCCTCTTAAAAAGACCTTATATATCACAACAGGGAAGGTTGTGTATTCAACAAACTGACTAACCCAGGAAGAGAGGTAAAGACAGAAATAAACACTGGTTACTGGTTGTGAATCACCTTAACATCAGAGCTGCCAAATGTCATTGTTCTACCTTTTAGCTAGAGTGAATGCAAGGAATAGGAGCTGAGAGATAGCAGCGAAGAGCTATAAAGACAATCTGTGAGGCACGATAGTTAAAAACTAATTATAACAAAAAGATCAACAGACTAATCATGAAATGAGTTAAGTAAATAGCACTATAGTGAGCCTCAGAGAGAGGCATCAAGAAATGGTGCATTTACCTTGCAATTATTCTCAAAAATAAGTTGCATATTTAGTGCTATAATGGCAAACACTGGAACCTCCAATGCATAACAGCACATAATTACCAATGAATGGAGGTGATTCAGCAGCTTTCAGACATGACAACAATGAGAGACCCTAATAGATACAATGAAGATGAACGGGTGAGTGTTTTACTTTCTGACAGATTCCAAACTGGGCACTAAGCCTCTTGACAGTAGGTGCATAATAAGCAAATAACAAAATGACTCAGTATGTCATACTTTAGTAATGCATCAGTGACCAGGTGTAGAGCTATGCACGTACTAGCACTATGGACCCTACAAGTATGAACTAACTAGTGAAGCTCCAGCTAATGTTAAATATGCAGATACATGTGGTTGGCTGGGTATATGGCAAATTTGCCATGATTAGATGGCTCTCCCTATGAGCCCAAATGTTGCCTCAGGACAAATTAAACAACAATCAGTGGCACAGTAGACCCTGATTTGATAAGCACTTAAGCATGTGCTTAAAATTAAGCCCATGAGTAGTCCCATTAAAATGCTTTGCTTAGCTTCCAACCAAAAGCCTACAAAATTAACTTCTGGCACTGCTAGAAGATAGCGTTCTGCCCTGGTAGTGTCAGATACATACAAGATAATCTTATGTTTTAACACTTTCAGAAGCTAAAATTGCTACAAGCACAGAACTTTCCTCCATAGAAAATGTATGGTTTTCAAGATATGGTAGAATATGAGAAAGGGATCATTTCATTTTGCTAGACTGGGACATCAAAAATCCAGAAGATCAAAAATGGGACACTTACTAGGTTTTGTGAGTCAGGGGGTTCATGAGACAATTTAGAAGCAATTTCTTGGTCTCCTTTTACTGGCCTGTGTGTGAATGCTATAAAAGGAATCTGTGTAGCTGGACTGCTCTCTATCTCAACAAGGTGGCTGAAAAGTCTTAAAGGTGGTCCTATGTGTACGAGATCATTTTGGTCTTTACATAAAGAGCACGTGAAAATGCCTTGTTGGAAAACGTAAATGAAATGAGGAGTGTTGGTAATAAATTAACCCATCTTTCGTCCCTTTCCATTTCATTGTATCACCAATAAATGCCTTTTTGATACTTTGCTTATTAGAACTATAAATCCATAACAAAACCATGTCTGCTATATCACATGAACATAGTTACATTGAAAGATGACTAGATAATGTAGGCTTCCTCTAATTAGTAGGACTTGCCAAATACTGTCTGCACAAGTATTCAAGTACCAAGTACAATTGTTAACGCGCTCCTTCGAACCATCTCGCCTTCCCCCTTATTTGCAATTACAAGGTCCATCTACAGTTAGAGGGGACATACCTCATCTGCCAAGCCTTATCCCAGCTCAACAAGCCCCTATAAATTCTATAAATCCCTCCACGGAGTCTGTCCATCATTGCGCTGAACAAGCATTTCCAGAGTCCTGCCTTCCATGGAAAGGGAGTGATTAATAGGGCTTGCAGGAACTTTCTTGGCTGGGAATGGGCCCAGTGGATGAAGCAAGGCCCCTGCAATTGGAGCAGAGTTCAGGTGGGCAGGGGAGTGTACCAGTCTGGAGCAATGGGTGAAAAGCAGACTCCTTTGCCCTTACTCTGGACCCTGACACATAGCGGCTGGCTCTCAAACCATACTATGACTGTAGTGTCTAGAGCCTCTTGATGTTATACTTAGACTCTCTGGGCCAAATTTATCCCTAGGGAAACTCAATTGACTATTATAGTCCATTGTGTAAACGTGTATTTTGGCAAATGTTTAAGCACTTATATTGACTTAACCATCCACCCACTCTACAGACAAGTGCTCTTTACTGAGGAGCGGGCCCTTTCTGTCTTTCCTCAGCAGCTAGCAGGAGCCCCAGCTCCTTCTCCACCCCCCCTCCTCTCAAACTAATGAAATACAATCCACGTCCCTAGCCTTTAGCCCCACTCCCAGTGCCAGAGTTTGTCCCTTCTTAGTCGGCTGGCAACATTGCACTCTACTGCCCTCTACTCTTGGCCACTGGCCCCCAACTCCCTACTGGCCCACTGACCCCTGCTGGTTGCTGGCTTGAGGCCAGGGTCATGAACTGGCAACAATGGGAGGCTAGAAGGCTAGGCTTGAGAAGCAGGAACCTCCAACCTGGGAGGTCACAGACGTGTTCTGGTTATACTGTTTCTGACCTGCTTAGCCTACTGTCTGCCAGAAATCACCTACCCCAGCACAGGATCCATTGCTAAGAGCCTCACATAAACCTCTCACAAGTGGTCTGTCCCCTGCTGAGATGGCTTAGCCAGAGCATTAACAGAGAGGCAACACAGCCTAATGTGGAAATAGCTATTTTGTAAAGCAGCTGTCCACATGGCAGCTATTGATCAAAGTGGGATACCTGGCTGGATTTAATTTTTATTGGAAAATAATGAAAGCAATTATCCAGATGCTATAGCCAGCCAATGACTTCCTACTTTTTTTTCAACGTGAGAGAATTTGGTGCAATACAAGTGCAGGCTAGTAAAGAGGGTGGGGTTTTTTTTTTTTCCTCTTCAAGGTTTTATTTTTCAGGGTCAGATTTGCAGCTGACCTCCTTTCATATACCTACAAAATGGGCCACCATTTTTGTGCACAGAAAAATGCTCCTAGAAAGGACTGGGCATTTCTGATATGACTCCTCGGACCCAAACCCTCCCCTTTGGGCCAGATCCACTATTGGAAAGGTCCAGTTTTATGGTTCCAGTTTGGCTATGCTCAAAGTCTCACAAGACCAGTCTTACTTGTGAAATTTCAGACTAAAAGGTAGAAATCTAGTGCATTTAAATGCTCTCTAATGAATCTACCACTTTGGCCTAAAACCTTGTGAAAATAGCTCATGAGCTTTGGAATGGTTGGCATCTAAACCCAAACCCTAATTCAGTCTTTACTTCACACTCTGACCTCTGGTCTGCTACTTTACATCCAGGGCCAAACAGGAGACTATGGCCCATCTCTAGCACAAAGCTGCATTTGTATACGTATCTCAGGGAGTTAGCTTGTGTGCTCATATACCCATGTGCATTGCACAGGCAGTTTTCACTGTGCACAAAGGGATACTATGGCTCAATACTCACCCGTGATGAGCTAAGGGGTAAGGAGCCTTCACACCACCTTTACTGCCCTCCAACGCTTGGGAGAGCAGGAGCCAATTCAAGTCCTGGTTCGAGTTGGAGCCCAAGTGGCCTGCCAAACTGGCTTTTTGCTTGCCAGAACAGCACAAAGCAGGCAGAATGAGGCCGGCATCAGGCCTTACATCTGCAAGAGTTGTGTTTGTGTTAATGGAGCCAAAAAGTTGGCCCTTAACAGCAAAAGTGATTGTATGTTTTAAATTTTAAAACACCCCAGCAGTCCAAAATTAACGTCTGGGTGAACTCACGTCTGTTCAGTTTTAGCCCAGCATCTTATTTTGCATACAGACGCCTCTGTAGCCTTAGCAGAGCACTAGCAGCTTGTGCAGGTGCTACAAGAAAAACCTCCTTTTAATGCAATTGTGCATCTAGTAATTTATAGCACACCCAGCAAACACACCCATCTAGGAGCTATGTTCAACTAACCAGCCTACTGCTCCTCCAACACTCCCCACCCAAAGCTATCCTATTAAGCACCTCCAAATTACCAGCATAGCTGCTTCCTACTTGGGCTCTGGGGTAAAGTTCAGAGTTCCAGGCCCCTCACTAGAGAATGCGTCTCTATTTGTCTCCATTTGCTCAGACCTAGGAACAGATAGTAATAAGCGCCTAGTTCACCAAAACGACTACATTAAACCATAGGAGAAAGGACAACCTTAGAGCTACCTGGGTCAAGGCAATACAGTGCTTTGTATGTAATTACCTATATCCGGAATTGCCCCTAGATACAAATTGGGACCCATTGCAGAGTACAGGGCTCTGTTGCTTAGTGATTATGTGGGGATGCCCTTCTGAATAGGCTTTTGGCTAAATCCTTCACTAGCTGATTCCCTTGGAAAAACCTCCCTGAAGCTTCAATCTACTAATTATAATGCGTGGGAGGAGGTGCACAGCATGTCTCGGGATAGGTAATGGGTGGTACTGTCAGATGGAGAAGAGGAAATGCCCTGACTTAAAACAGAGAACACATCTCATTTAAAAAAAAAAAGGGCGGCAGGGAAATTGGCAAAAAGAGGCTTGGTGAGGTTGCTGGGATTGCCAGGGGCAATCTGAAATTAGTTTACGTTAGAACAGGTTGCACTTGATTTTTTGACAGTAGTTGTCATGCTTGGTAAGAATAACAAGACGTTAACTCAGCCAGCATTGTAGAGCACACCACACTCATACTGAGGCTGTCTAGAAAAACATCCTTATAAATACATTGCCTGGACAGGGTAATTTAAAACTTTTGGAGCGACGTTAGGGTATGTCTACACAGCGAGGTGATGTGTTCAATGGGGGTGTGATTTCTAACGTGCACTAACATACCACATATTAATTGATCTGTGTAGACACTGCTGGTGCATACTAACAGTTCCCTCGTGCACACCAGCAGAGTCTATAACAACCAATTAATGTGCAACATGTTTGTGTTCTTTAGGAAATCACACCGCTGTAGCGTCCACCAAGGCCCTCAGTATCCATTTTAGGTGTCTTTGAGGAGGATTATTTAGGTTAGTGTCAATTTTTCAAAGAAGTACCAAATGGTAGCCAAGTTTGCTCTCAAAGAGGCATTTGCAGGCACAAAATTTGTTATTTCACCCACAAGTAATCACATTTTTAGAGCCCTGGGCAGATACAAAATTTGTATCTGCCTCAGATTCACAATCTGCAAACATGGTCCACGGATATCTGCAGATATAAAGCAGATAACTCCAGATTTGTAGGGCTCTACACCTATTCATTGTTACCCAACTTGTGCACACATCTCTTTGAGCATAAAAATGTGGAGTTTTTAATACACCACTTAATATATGTTCTAAACTAGGGAAGGGGTCATTTAAGAAGCAACTGTGAAAAATGTATATTGTTAATTTTTCTGTAGAAAACAGAGAACGCCTAAAACCACATTAATTTCCCCTGAGTCCCCTCTCTAACACTCATCAGGACATATATACCCTCTGAAACTACCCAAAGAAAAATCTTGGTCTTTTTAAAAGTGGTGAAAAATCATCCTGGCGAATCGCAGAAAACCAAAATGTTTCACGTTCTTAATTTGTATTTTCTCAGGAAAATGAAAGACAGTTTCAGAAAAAGAAAACTCTTATTTTGCCATAAAAAGTGCACAAATTGGGCCATTTCTCTGAGGAAATGTCAAACTTCCAACAGGTGCAAAGTCATAAAAGTTCACAAAGTTTGTCCCAGAGGCTGACCATTTGCCATTTTTGCTGCACAAAGTTATTTTTCCTATCACAGAAATAGATAATTCTGCTCTGAATCAAATGCACAAAATACCTTATTTTGCTTTTCAGCATTTGTGTACAAAATTTGTTCCTAACTTTCATTCAGCTGCTAGTGTCTTCAGTAACCTTTCCAAGTTACATTTCAACTTCTACTACAGCAATATGCACACCATATGCATTCCTTCAGAACCCACATGGCACTCTCAGTCACACATACATATAGCAAACACTATCAGGCAGAAATCACAGGCAAAGACACTCACCATAAATGTCTCAAGGGTCCCTTCTCTTCTCACCCTCAGATGCAGAGAGTAGAGGGAAGAACATACATTTACACACTCATCACCCTGTGGAGAGGAGTTGATGCCTTTTTCTTCCCTCTTTCCCTTCACTGGCTCAAAAATGAAAAGAGAATGAGAAAGAACAAGGTGAAAAATGAGCAAATCCCTCAGAATTTGGCACTTAGACAAACCTGAGTCCATATTTCTTATCTTCTACTCTGCAACAAGGTCACACTTGGGCTCTTGTGATAGCTGCCATCTTGAACAATACACATGGGGCTTCCAGAGCTGAAGGCAGGAACTACTGCAGCTTGAGCTCAAGTGCGTTTGCTGGTGCTGCAACAGAGCCATATACTTTGCTGCGGCTTGGCACAATGGGGGTCTGTAACTCACTCTCACCAGAATATTATATACCCAGTTCCTCTTATCCTGAGACATTAATCATTGCATCCTGCTGGGGTGCATGCATAATATCTGTGGTCAAAACAAGCATAAGCCTGTTTATCAAATGACATACCGGCTGTTTCAGAGTTGTAATGCCTGTCTATTTTGTAGCCAAGGCCTGAAGGCATGGGGAATTACAGCTGATCAACACTTACAGTTTTGGCCTCCAAATAGGGAGGTCCCCATAAACACTGAACTTGAGATAAGCCTGAAACACAGCCAGGGATCCGAAGGCCTCTAAATCTTGGGGCTGTGGTGGATCTGAATGTTGCAGTTCAGGCCCATGTCTATTGAAATGTGGTCCTGTAGATGCTTGCCATACTTACAGCCTCCATTGAGGCTACAAAGCTGATGGATGAGGAAGTCAACTGTGGAGGATTTCATTAAAACTCAAGCAATAGCCAATTCCAAATTCATACACTAGTAAACGCTAAGATGCAGCAAAGCACAATAATTATGGGAAAACACATGCACAGAATTCTCTGTCATTGTCTGAGTTGTCCCTCATACATCAACATATGTGCCAGGGGCAAAGTTTCAGCTTTAGGCGCTCTGACATTGCTAACTCATGTGCTGTAGTAGGTTGCAGGTTTCAGCAATGTGACGGCAGTGTTCTGATCCATGGTGATGTGTGCATGACACATCGGTTGTGCCATCCGGTGAAAACCAATGATGACTTTAGAGGAAAATTGACAGGCGGTTGTGGGAGAGTTCAGGCATAGCCTTTCTTCCACCAGGCCTTGGGTGTTCACTATGGCACAGAGGTGGGGCTGGGGGCTGAACATCTGTGATGGTCAATAATGAGCAGGTGGATTCACATGTGGCGTTATGTTCAGCAAAGGCTGCCAGCGAGGCACACTCACTGCTCAGCTTATTATCCAGGTAACCCTGACATGTCCCACTGCACCCCCAAGCTCAGGCACCAGAGATGTGGGGATGCATTTCACCTCTCCTCTCAGTGACGTTTAAACCAGCATGTGCTGGCCCAGCTCCTCAGCACAGCACACTTTGGTGCAAGGAGAGGACTGTGCAAAGGTGGGCATCAGCCTCCTTGGCAATCCCTTAGCTCTGCATAAGCAGTGCTGGGCCAATTCTGCAGCACAAATTCTCCAGCCTGGGGGCCATTTTAATTTGCAGTGGCTGCCAGTGGTCCTAAGGGGCCAATAGTGCAGCTGGAGGTGACAGAAACGCACCAGCCGCCTTTGCTTTCCCCTGACCATGGTCCTACCCTCATGTCAATGACACCAGCATGTCGCCAGTAAGTTAGTGATGGATTCCGAATCCCTCCTCTTCTGGAGTCCAGGAGAAATTGGGAGAGAAGCCACTTTCTGAGGTTTGTGAAAGTCCAGCTACATGGGCTTGCTTCCCTTCTTAGCCTGGCCTATTGCGATGAGCCCTCAATGGCCCTTACACACTTTCTTCATGGTGTATTGTTTTTAAAGGGATGCCAGAAGCCTTCTATCTCCCCACCTTCAGCTTTGGGGTGGCCTCATCAGGGACAACTGGAAGGCCAACACTGGCTCTGTCCACATCCATCTGTGGACAACTGGAAGGCCCACATGTACACTCCGGTACAGCAGGGCCCAGTGAGTCCTTGTGCTTGGCCTCTTTGAAATTTAAAGGGCACTCTGGAGCTCAGACCCCAAAGTGAGCTGCCATATAGTGAAATCCTTGCCTCCATTCACCAGCAAGCCCTTAACCTACCTTGAGGCTAGGAAGAAGCTTGGGAAGGGCGATGGGACTGGAGGCTTATGAGGGAGAGTTGCAGAGCTTGGGGTCAGGGGGGGAAGGGAACCTCAAATATTTAAGTTATTCTGACCAGTTTCAGGTCTATATCCAAAATGTAGGGCACTTATTGGGACTGACCCTAAGCTCACCGATGCTGATCATGAATTGTTACCCTCCTTCCTTCCCCATCACTGCTTTCTTCTGCGTGCTCCACCACTGGCTCTGGTGATTGTTTTCCTGAGAAAGGTAAAACCTGTAGTTTGGTAACCTCTATGGCATCTGATTCAAAAGTGACTACATGAATGGATCTGCGCTGTGTACTGATGTATTTGCAAACATTTGTGTATGTAACTTCCGCCTTCTATGCCTTATGCCAGTGAGAGAAACAGGCCACTACTCACAATCAGCCAGAGGTACATAATGGAGGAGATGGACCCTAGTAATATATCTGCTTTTCGGCTCTCTGTACACTGTTGTCTGATACTTCACATCCCTCATTTGCTTTCAGTGTAAACTCTGAGGACTAGTTGTGTGGGCTGCAATACTTTAGATGCCCGTGTAATTGAAGTGTGTAGTGTCGTTGTAGCTGGGTTGGTCCCAGGATATTAGAGCAACAAGGTGGGTGAGGTACTATCTTTTTTTGGATCAGCTTCTGTTGGTGAGAGAGACAAGCTTTAGAGCTAGACAAAAGCTTGTCTTTCTCACCAGCAGAAGTTGGTCCAATAAAAGATATTACCTCACCCACCTTGTCTCTCTAACGTAGTTGAAGGACATGACCATTAGCGTTGCAAATGATAGGCAGTGACTAGCTGGACCTCTGGCGCAAGCATTTTTTTTTTTGTTAACAGGTTTGGGTGTATCATTAACTGGAAAACCTTTCCCAGTGAATACTAACAGCAGCTTGCACAGAGGCCACGATACGAGCATTCCAGCTCCTTTCTGAAGTACTGCTTGGGGACCGAAGACAATCATTGGCAGAAGACAATTAAGAAGCACATTTCCAGGAGGGGAGTTCCCCCCACATCTAATAATGTGAAAGAAGGGTGCTCGCTAATGTCCATATTTGAATTTTAACTGCCAACCAGGGTCCCGACCTCTGGACCAGGTTCAGAGGTGGTGTAGATGGCTTTGTAAGTTACACATCAATAAGTTAGTGGGAGAGGCTGTACATTGGCCAGATTCAGAACTGTTGTGCCTTCAGACAATGTGGTTGTGGAGCGGAATCTGCTCTCACTGTGTCTGAATTTGATTTCAAAAGAGAATTTCCCATGAAAGAAACACTGTCCTATGTTATGTTTTATTCTTTGGTCAGCTAAGTTAAACAATGACAGAGAAAAATAAAGGTTCTTCCCCCTGGCGCCCCCCCCCCCCCAACTTCCAGCTGCGTTTCACCCTCTCCAGCCCTTTAATTGGGCTTTGGAGAGGGTGAAAATACCAATAACTGAGAATACGGATTTTTTTAAAAATTGTTACTTTAGTCTGGAATCCCCAGTTTGAAATGATGGCGGCGGTGTGGAAGGTGACTGGCTTGGTTTGTTACAGTAAAGCTGTGTTGTACTTTAGATTACTGATTAACCAACAGCAATGGGGCTCTGCCTTGACCTTTTTTCATTTGAGCAAATATACTCTTCCCTGCCACTTGTAAACAGCAGGTTCTGGTAACTGAGTCACGTACTCTTCACACCATCCAGGTTAGTTTTCTGTTCATCTCTGTCAAGGGTTTTAGGCATGTTATGTTTCCCTGACTCAGTAAAGCCATTATTTAAGATTATTATTATTAGTAGTAGCAATAACACCACCACTCCTATGGCACTAGAGATTTGAGGGCCTTCAAGTGCTTTGCAAGCATTAATTAAAGAAACCTCACAGTACCCCATGAAGTAGGTAGTGACTGTTATCCCCATTTTAGAGCAGAAGAGAGGTGTTCAGAAAAATTCCAGGAGTGTGGAAGGGGGCGGACAAAGTTGTGCCAGCTTCCCCACTTCTGCCTCTCTGCTGAGACCATGACTGCTCATGAGGGGTTAGCTTGCCAGTCCCAGCCTAGAGGGGGGCAGGGAGGTGGCAAACCAATCCTATCCCAGGGAGTAGTGAGGACAGTGGGCCTGGGGGAAGGCATTGAACTAGTGGCTGGCCTTAACAGGGATTGGGGCCTCGCTCACTCTGGGCTCATCTCTGGCCCAGGCTCTCATTGCTGCTGTGTCCTGGCTGGTTGGCAGGTGGGGACAGGGGTGCCAGAGGCCGCTCAATACAATCTGCCACCCCTCCTCCTCATAGACCTAGAATGGCAGATTTGATCCGGCTGCCCTTCCATCAAGAGCAAGTGGTGTTGCAATCTGGCACATGGAGTGGCAATGCTATTCCCTCAAATTTGGCCTGGCTGCCTCCTACCACAAAGGCGGGGTGGCCAGGCCAAATGTGCCACCCAAGGCTGCTTCCTAAAAGTTGCGGGGGCAGGTCTGGAGGGAGTCAGCTTGCCCCCCAACTATAGTAAATGACACCCCTTGTGGACAACAGAAAGGTTAAGGTCATTTGCAGAAGTGGCCCTTGGGTTTTGTGTGCCTTAGTTGTTGGGTGCTGGTTTGGGGTCTGATTTGCAGAGTTGCTGAGCTCATACAGCTCCAGCAGAAGTCAATGGGAGTGATGGGTGCTTAGCACCTCGAAAAAAACCAAAAACAGGCCCAAAGTCTGGGCACCCAGCCTGGCCATATTAGAAAACTGTGGCCTGAGGAAAAAATTGCACAAGAGGTCAATGGGAGAAATGGGAACTGCACCACAGAGTTTTAGGAGCCTAGCCAAAGCCAAAGCAAAGGGAGTTTTCCATTGATTTCAGTGAGTTTTGAATTAGATTTATAATGGGATTTTCAAACGTGCCTAGGCACCTAGCTCCCATTGAAATCGGTGGACAGGAGGCCCTTCGTCACTTTTGAAAACCCCACTATTACTGATTCTCAGTACAGCCGAAGAATTGACAGTCTGTCAAGAAGCTGTGTACACCTTGATTGTGGTCCTATGAACACCAACCCCTCAGTCAGGTTTTATGGTAAATCACACTGCATGGGGGAGGCAGACTACTGCAAACACAAAATAAGGAACCTCTTTGCAGCTGACTGCACTAAGGTACATTTCCTACCTGCTCCTTTATTGTCTCTGCCTTCATTCTCCTCACTTTAAAGCTTTGCAGCTGTCAGCTCTTTGTGGTGGCTGAATCTGTCAGGGTGGTTGTAGCATACATCTTAGCTGAAGGTTGGTTTATCCTGCAGTTAACTATTCCCTAATTATCATTCTGACGCATCAGCCACTCAGTAAACAAGGTGAAAGTTTCACATAGATTATTAACCAATCAATATCATCTGAGATTCTTCATGGTGAAGGGTAATTATTTGCATTAATTACAGATTCCTTGCGGGTATATTCAGTGTATATTCTGGGTTGGATGTCCTATAATGGGTGAATGACTTGTTTTTCTTGTTTCTTTGATTTATTCAAAAATCTTTCCCCTTGTAGACACACACTTCTTCCCCAAACCAAACCTGATGTTGTATTTAGAGGAAGGATGTCCAGTGGTTAGAAAACTACTCTGGGAATTGGAAGACTTGAGTTGAACTCCTCAAGTTACCACACTCTTCTGTAGGAATGTCAACACCTCGCACTAAGCCTGGGTGTGTGGGGCCTGGGTTTGTGGCCTTGATGTTTCCAAGCCCATGTTTGAGTGTCCACAATGCAATGTAAACCTGGGTTTACAATTGCTGGACCCAAGTCTCACAACGTGCTAATGCGTCCACACTGCACTACAAAGACCTTTGGACTCGGGTCTATTGTTTGACTTGTACCCACACTGCAAAATGACACGGTTTGGACCAGAGTCACAGCAGGGACTGCCCCTCGCCCCTTACAGAATCCTAGGAGCTGCGTACTTACAGACCCACGTCAGATGAATGTGTGTGTGGATGGAAGGAGCTTTGGGCTCAAACCTGAGATAGAGCCTGGGCTTAGTGTGCACTGTCCACATACCCAGTCACCTTGGGCAAGTCCCATAGCCTCTCTGTGCCTCAATTCCCCCTCTATAACATCAGGATAATAGTACCCTATACACAAAGATGTGAGGATAAATACATTAAAGATTGTGAGGCTCTCCCATACTAGTGTGATGGGGCGGGGGGAGGGGGGGTTCATCAATCAATATGGTGAGAACTTTGAAACCAAAGTAGAAACACTTTCTCCCCTCACTGACCCCTCAAACTTCCCCACCCCAAAAAGTTCTCATTGTAATACCTTGCAGTTGAATATAGCCACTTTCATCAAAGTGGATTAGTGAAGATATTTGTAGTTTTTAAAAGACTCGGCTTAACTAAGTAGCTGTGTTAGTGAAATTTCTGAGCAGCATGCGATGATGTTCAGAAACTGCTGCTTGGTTGAGAGTCCTCCACCCCTTCTGCTGAGTGTGGCTGGGAATCCAGTGCGTAACCCAAATCGCCAACTTTATTTAAATGGTAATTTATGGTGTCCTATGAAATAGGTTCTCAAACACTGGCGGACATAAAATTATCTTGATTGTCAACAATAAATCCCAACTTCTCTCCTGCAGTTTCCGATTCTCTGTGGTGTCCTGTACCCTGAGCCCCTTCTCGACAAGAGGCCAGCCCCAGGGTTGGTAGTCAGGTGTTGCTTTCAGAGGGATGGCAGGATCCAGCTTTCTTTAACCTCCAAGGAGTGGTTGGCTCTAAATCCCAAGCTCCAGCTATTTCTGTGAAGAAATGTCTCAGTGTCACAAAGTTTTTAGTGGTGCGACTCCCATTAACTCTTAATGGTTCCCTGCTGCTAAGGCCCATGCACCCATCTGAAAAATCCAGCCTAGTGTCTCACCCCATAAATATATCACTTATGAAAACATCCTAAACACTGTGTACACATTCTGGGGTTCAGCTCCTTATTTCCTTTCACTTACATGTTCTACAGCAGAGGTATCTTCAGGGGTCTAAACCCAAGCAGCAGTAGGAGAGATCCTACTTTGCTTGTGAGATCCTGATGGGTGTATAACGTGGAATCCTGGGGCTCTGTAGACAATGAGGCCAGATTCTCAGCTGGTGTAAATCACTGTTGAAGCTACTGGCCATTCACATCAACAGTGTCCTAGGGAAAAGCCATGTGGTTGTGCGCATAGGTCATGAGTTACATGATGCCAGTGCATAAGAGACAATGACTAAGCTGCAAATAACGTCAGTTTCACATGATGGCAGACCAGCAGCAGTGTTTATTTATCCCCTCGGAAGCACTCAAAACCACTCTGTCACAGCTGCCCACGGCCAAGGTTGTGAAAAGGCTCATTCATCCCTTAAGCAAGTAGTCTAGCCGTGGGAGCCAGTGCGTATACAGCAGCACATCCAGTCTGGCTGCTGATGGGACAGTGCTCAGGTCTCTGTGGAGACAGGCAGGCTGGTGGGTGATAATCAGCCAGACCAACCAGTCATGCCTACAGGGCTATGCAGCAGTGTGGCGGAAGTCAACGCTGTATGTAGAGAGACCCTCGCACAGAGCGGGACTGAGGCCGAGGCTCTCCCAGAGGCGGGAGATTTCACTGCAAGAGCAGTTCTATGTTTTTCAGAGTAAGGTTCTAGTAAAGAGACATTCAAAAATGTGAACAGAGGGCCCTTGATGCCCTCGGGCCTCCCTGAGCCTGAAGTAACAGTTCTGCGAGGGATGAATGACCCAATGCACCGCCATGCAGCACTAATTGCAACTAAAGTGTGGGGGGGGAAGCTGTGAACACCACCCCAATAGAGGGCCCTGTGTGTGTGGCAGAAGAACAGTGTAGTAGGCCTGGATCCAAGCAGAAACACCCCAGCTGCTGAGCTAGGTATGGGGACTCCTTTGACTGCCACCCCGCCTTGCCCCTGCTGTCACCCTCTGCTCCAGATTCACAGGGAACCCTCACACCACGGCATGTCTGAAGCTCCAAACTGCCTTGTTCCAGCACTGGCTGCCCATGAATATAACTAACAAGGCACAGACCACACAGTAGAACTCCATCATCATGCTTCTCTGGCATCCCATCTCCTCTCCTTTGGCTATACATGGTATGCTTGGTTGTAGGTCCTGTGGACAAGAGCACTGCCTTCTTGCTGTAACCCTGTGAGACAGGCTGTACTGTACTCACTGTCCCAGAGCACACGCCCACAACATAGGGGAACATTGCAGCAGCTTTGCCTCAGTTTCCCCTCCATCCTCTATGACTTCATCCAGCCTCCAAAACCTTCTGGGCTGCTTCAGTGACTAAGCCCTCCAGCAAAGTCACATTTGGTCCTGTCTCTTCCAGAGCGCCAATACCCACAAGCTTTGCACTCAGGGTTCTTCCACCCCTGTATCCAGGCACACGACAGTCCTTCTCCCCTTTGGCCACAGCAGCCCTCTCACTAGAGTGCAGGAGCAGGCCTCTTCACTGCCCATTAGCTCCAGGGGACTACAATATTGCCAGGCAAATCCTGGTCTTCTCCAGCCCACTGGCCATAGGCTTGCACAGGCTCCTTCCCCAGGCGTTTGCTAAAAGAGAACTGGCAGCCACACAGGTCTGCAATGGAGAGACACCCTCCCCTGCCCCGCCCTGCCCCCCCGGGGTCTCCTCCTCAGCTAGCTCTCTTCAGAGAGCTCTGATCAGTCACACTAACTTCCTGCCCTCAGCCAGGCTTGCCCCAGGGGAACCAGTCACTGCACACGCTTTCCCTGACACCCCCAACTGCTGGGCTTTCTTCCCTTTAAGTCCCACACGCTGGCCAGGTGTGGCAGGGTGGAGCTAACTGAACAGGGCTGGCCAGCCCCAGGCCTTAAAGGGGCAGACCACCTCGTAGCACAGGACCGCTGCCTTCTTTCCTGTCCAGCACCCACTGCACCTACTGCTGCGTCTAGACAAATAACACACTGGTGCCACGACATCAATAACAATAAAAATCATTTAAAATAATAATGGTTGCCTGTCCATTGGCTCCACTAAACTTCCAACAATGCACGCTGCCGCCTGAGGCCAGGTTACTGCTGCCTCGGGAAGCCTGAATGCACCCTGGTTTGGGACTATTTTGTGCCGTGAGATGATGGTGTCATTGGACAGAAATGGCTCCTGCCCTGACTCTACCAACTTTTTTGGAACAAGCCAATGACAGAAACCGAAGGAAAGCAATAGACCAACAGTCTCTGCTTTTGCCATTTGCACTCTATTTTATTACCCAAACCCCTTTGTGAGCTGGCAGATTCATTGTGCTCTATCCTGTGACATCACGTGGAGAGTACGCCCTTTCTATGGTTCTGACTCGTGTCTGGTGGTTGTGGGGCTCGCCATATTGTGAGCTACATGGGAGCATGCAGCCCTACCACACAATTAGTTTGATCAAGATGGGAAGGAGAGTTGCCTTTTTAAGAACTACATTATCTCTACCCCTCACGCAGCTGTGTGAAGCCAGGGAGGAGGGCCCAAGGAGCTCTGAGGGCCCCACGCAAAGCACAAGGACAGTCGCAGTCCCTGCTCTCAGGGAAGTTCAAGCACTGCTGCCTGCGTCCCTGCAGCTCGGGGGTAGAAGGAATGGGGAGGGTCACAGCAAAGGAGCAGTTTTACTCCATGCTGCACTCACTGCAGGTCAGGAGCTAAAAGCTACAGTCTGGCCCAAGCAGTTCTCAGTTTGAGCCCAGTGGGAGGACTCCCATGAGCATTGTGTACACAATGGCGCCTAGGAGGGACCTCTCAGCATTGCTAAGGGAGCAGCCTGGCTCTGTTCAGCTTCATGTTTGTTTACAGACATTTTTCTCTGAATGGGCAGAGGTCTGTGGAACAGCTGATTCATCAGCATCTTTACTGTCTGTGGCCACTCCACGTGACCCAAGGATAATTTACTTTTCTTGGCTGCTCAGCTTGGGTCGCTGCTGTCTCCATTCCCTCTGACTTCAGGGGATTTGGGTAAAAGCAAATAGCGCGGGGTATCTGGTGAAGCCATTGAGTTAACTCTATGAGGGAAAACAGAGCGACAAATGAGTGAGCTGACTCCGATGTCGCACCCAGGGGAGGGGTTGTCCCTAAATGAACTTCAGACGGGAAGTTTTCTGAAATGTGGCCTCATTCTCCTCTGGTCTTTCAACAAATCTCCAGGGCCCTGATCCAAACCCACTGCAGTCAAGGGGAGTCTTTCCCATTCAGTGCGGCTTCTGTGGACTTTGCATCAGGCCCCTATACTGTCCTGCATACCCATAAAGGAAACAGAGGGTAAATTGTTGACTACCACACAGGCTAGTCCCAGACAGGATACAATTGTCTCCTGTGCACGTCTCCTGTCAGATAACTCCTGCTGCCTCCACCAAAGGTTGGTGCTTTGATGCTTCATTTCCTCCCTCCTCTCCCACCTTGTCATCATCAGTTCCTGTTTTCTGCAACTGACAATAAAAGCAAGATAAGGATTAAAGCACAAATGCATTTCCACATTTTATTCTGTTTGGTTTCATTCTAAAGCTCTGTTGCTGCCCATCCACATTCCCATTTATGGTCAGCAGTCCCAACAAGCATGGGAATGCTAATGGCATTGAGATGTCTGACCAGAGCAGGAACTTGGGAGTCTGCCTAGGAAGAATGGCAGAGGACTATAATCTGTTTGCTGTCACTAGCCCAGTTGAATAGAACAGTAAAGATACTGACAGCAACAAAACTAGCAGTCTGGCTTTGTCATCAGTAGTTACACTGACAGCAGCCGAAATGCTACACTGGCAGCGCCCTTGTACCCCGACAGCACTATATGCCAGGTCGGAGCCTATTTTCATGGAAGTTGAGGGCACTCAGCACCTCACAGTATTGAGCCCTATAAAAATTGCTCTATAAAGGTTACACAATAAAGGTCTGGTCACTGCTGCTATATGTTACACATATGGATCAGATTCTGCCACCTGCACACCAAGCTGTATCTTACCCTGTGAATTCACTGAAATCAGTGGACCTGCTTATGGAACAAAGTACATTCAACCTGAGTGAGGCTAGCAGAAGCTGACCCTAAATTGGCAGTGCTAATATTGGAGATTGGTATGGAACCCCTGAGACGTTCTGAGCACTTGCAACTACCACTGTAGTTAGGTCAGTTGAAGTTGCTTGGCATCTCTTAGCATCAAGCCCAGGGTTCTCAAAGGAGTAATCCTAGAATCTTGTAAATTGCAATAACTTAATTTTAATCAATAGAGGGAAAAAACTTGCCAAATTGGATAGCAATGCTCATGAGCTCTCACACGATACCTGTGAAGGGCCTGTCTTCCCCGCAGTACATCACACAGGGCTTTTTATCAAACCTGAAAATGTGTATCAGAGCTACTGTGGAGATTCTGGCTCATCTTCCACCACGTACAGGCATGCAACAACACACAGAGCCAAGCAGGTTTGGACCTTCAGCTAACTAAAGACATCACTTAGTAGTGCCACATCCGATACTATGTTGTAATTTTCACTAGTAGTACAAGAGTCTTTCATTTCACTGACACTCTTTTGTGTAAGAGGCTGTTGCTTGGCTGAAGATTTATAGATCTTTTTGGCTAGTGAGTGAGCAAGCTCCAGGGGAAGCTATCGTCACTTCTTTTTATCTTCTGATTGGAGTGGGCATTTTTAAAAGTTGCTTTTTTCCTCCCTGCAATTTAGGGGAGAATAAATGACATGACATTTTTCACTCTGTAGTAAAACATCTGTTAAGAGCATTGAATAAATTCTGTTCCTTCATTTTGAAGATGCATTGCTCTTTATGGCCTTAGATGCTGCCTTACAACAATAATAACAGGAAAATAAACTATCAACAAAGCAATAAAAGTGCAAGTTTCAGACGAATGGCCGGTAGAGCCACGTAGTATATTTTCAGTGAATACTTGTCTCAGAGAAGCACGCAGTGCAATAAAATTGCTGCAAGCTCCTCCTGTTGGCAGCTGACATTTCCATTCTCAGTTTTTGTGGGTCTCAAAAAAGATGCGACCGCTCCTCTGGTTCTGCAGCTTCATGAGTTTTTCAGCATGCTCACCCTCCTCGTGGGACTGGTGCAGGAAATACTTGGCAAAGTTCTTTAGAGCCACATCAACCTGGTCAAAATAGAAAGACATGCTGAGGTAGAGGGGATGGGAGTTTTGGAAAGTTTTTGGATTGGTCTGGACATGACAGTCTAGCAACTTGCTACAAATAGAAATAGCAGAAGATGGTAGCCGTGTAAAAATATGCCTTGTGTTAATCGTTTGTAGAGAAGTAGCATAGGCAGGAAGTTGGTGAAAAGGATAGACATGCTATTGTTTTCTGCTCTTTGTTATGGGATTCCTTGTGCTCCCTTGCCAAGTCAAAACTTCCACTTTGGTACAGTGGCAGCAGAATCTGGCCCGATCACCTGGTTCTCATACATTTGGGGCCATTCTCTACATGAGGACAGTCACATTAGAAAAGCCAGCACTAACCTGTAAGACCAGCTTTATAAAGCTGCTACAATGCCAGGACTGTGGCCCTGCTCCAAACTCTGCCCTGAGGCCCTGCCCTCGCTTGGTCTCTTCCCCCTGAGGCCCCGCCCATCACTTGCACAGGGGGTAGGGGGCGGAGAGGAGCAAGTGGCGGGCGGGGCCTCAGGGGGAAGAGGCTGAGCGGGGACGGGGCTAAGATCCAGGCCCCAGGGCTCCTTCTGAGTGTGGGCCCGGCACCACAATGCCATTGGTGCTATTGTAAATGCAGTAGCACGCTGCCCCATAGACTAAATAACAGATCAGCTCATTTTGACCTCATTACAACATTATAAAGTATCATCTCACACCAGATACAAATGGGTCTGGACTGGAATCCCACCTCTGCTCTGAACCTCCCTCATTTGAAAAAACATGGTTCTCAATCTGGCTTTGTGGCTTGGAGCAACCTATAAATAAAAGGTTTGCAAAACCTGCAAACCTCGGTGCCTAAAGTTAAGCACCTAAATCCATATTTAGGCCTCTAAACAAAAGTAGCTTAATTGTCAGAGGTGCCGAGTACATTAGCTCCCATTGGCTTCAGTGAGATTTGTGGGTGTTCAGCCACTGACATTTGGAGTCTGAAAATGGATTTAGGAACGTAACTTTTGGCACTCAGAGTTGAACGTTCTGGTCAATGAGATAGGGTGATTTGACTAAAATGACATTTGGGGAGTTTAAAGACTCAGCAGTTTGAAGTAAGGATTGAAGTTTGAAGTTTCAAAATGGATTAAATGGAAAACAAACCTAATGTTCTGAAGTACCCAGGACAAGCATCTGCTGTCTGGAACTCCTTGTAGCTAGAGAATTAGATAGTGGATGGAAATGCCCATGGTTGCCTCTGAACAGAATTTTTTTCAACGACACTTTGGCCCAGATCATGAAAAGTATTTAGCCACTTAACTCCCATTGGATCAATTATTTCAATGGGAGTTAGGCACCTAAATACCTTTATCTGGGTCTTTGTTTTTTGCTATTGCTGTGTTAAACTCAGCAGCTCCAGCCTACAGGGGGGATCCATGCAAACCTCCTGATTCTTTTGGTTCCCATGGGTTTCTCAGTCACTGAATTTCACTTTTGGACTCACAAATCCCCAAAAGTAGCCCAAACTGCTGAGCTTTGCCTAGTTTGGGCTCAGAACAGTAGAAAATGGTTGCTTTTCCCCTCTTTTCAACCCCAACTAATAAAACCATAAGAAAATATGTTGTCCAGTTTTAACAGAAGCAAAAAATATGATCAACACGCAGGACCAAATTCAGAGCTGCTGTTGTGGGTGCAAGGCCGCTGAAGGCACTGACTTCCTGGACTTCTTGCAAGCTAGCTTTCAGCCTGAGTGCACCATGAAGACTGAGCTTGCTCCACTGGCTGAGGGTTGATTCTCTTAGATCTGTCAGCTTCTAGTCCCAGCACAGGCCGTGGAGATTTGTGGGCCCTGGCTCAGATGGAGGTGGTTGAATTTCAGTGGCTTAGTTTCTTTCCTCGCAGAGAGCACCCAGAGGGCAGCGCTGCTTTCATGCCTGATCTGTGCTCTTATTTTGTATTATATCTTGCTTTGGCAATAACTTCATAAAAGCCAAAAAAACAACCCCCCCCCCACATCCAAATAACAAAGAAAGCCGTGTAGCGGCTGTCACCATCAGAAATAAATTACTGCTTCCTTAGTTGACATTGAGTCAAGAGAAGCAATGCCCTTGCCTGCTCTACAATAGCAATCTGTTACAGAGTGGTTATTGGTTGCTAAACTTACCAGCATGACTTATTCAGATTTAGGCTCTTCTCCGGTCAAATGGTGTGGTGAGGCGCCTGATACTCCAGCAAAGGATTTTGCTGCTTCAGCATTTGTGGCATAGCACAGTTCTCACAACAGAGCAAAACACTGAACTTCAGTGTCATGTTTGTCTGTGTAAATGAAACACAAAACACAACTCTGGCTCGTTCATTGCCTTAAAAGCCTAATCCTTCTTTGGATTTCCATTGCTGATTCAGAGCAAAATGAATTTTTTGCTCTGATCTGGAATAGTCAGAGACTACAATATGGATTATAATCTTGCATAAAGGACTGACAAATTAACTGTACATTTGCACAAAGCAGGTTGTATGTGTTAGCATGCAGTAGCAGTAGCTCTGTGCACTGAAATATTGCAAGCACACACCAGACAATTTCATCTTCAATTGGATACAATAACTCACTGAATATTGCATTGTGTCCCACAGGTGAGGAAACCACTACATTTTATTAGATTACATTCTCTGTGAGTCTTTCTGCACCCATTTCCACATCAGCATTGTTTTGTAATACCTTACACTGAGAGCTGTAAGAAAGGAGCACTACATGCTACATATGTGAATGAATAAAATAGTTCCACAATAAAAACAATGTCAACTGCTTTGGGGGGATTTCAGTGTGATTACAGTATATCCTTGCAGTAGACAGGTGGACACCATGCAGTGTTGAGTGGCCTTCACTGTAATGAAAAAAAAATGTGACGATAGCTTAGAATAACCCTGCGCCCCATCCTCAAAATGGGATTTTCAAATCCTCCTGACAAGCGCAGATCAGACTTGTGGGGGCCCCACATGCAACTTTTTGCAAACCACATTTACCCCACCCATTAAAATCGAAACTCTTGAAATATCTCATTGTGGCATACGGCCACGTTTACAATACGTGGGTGGGAAAAGCTGTCAGCATAGCGGAAAAACATATTCTGCTGAAACTGAAATCTATGCAGAAACAGCAGAGTCATTCTTTAGGAGTTAAGGTAGCCCAGGCTTATTACTGGCTAGTGGTACAGTGGATCATGTCTGGCACATATACACTGTCACTTGCTGCCATGAAATAAAATAAAATGCTAAACAAGAAAAGAATTAGAAGCCCAATGATGACTTTCCTAACGCAGATTTATTGTATATTGTATTGGGGTGAATTCAGGTCTGATGAATGGCACCAGATTGATCCTACTGGAGACTGAAGGCCTTTAGTTATCCACAACATGGGCATCAGGAGGGCAAGTGGATTTGTGCTACCCAGATCATATACATCAGCCCTGACCTGGAGGGGCAGCCTATAGGAATGAGATAACAGTTGAGCCTTCAGCAGTGTCACCAACTCTTACTGTTATGATTTACTATTTGTTCTGTGGTAGCTCCTAAGAGCCCCAGTCATGGCACAAGGCCCCATTGTGCTCGATGCTGTACAAACACAGATGTGATTTGATCAAGATTCTTGCAATATCTGATATTTAAAACCCCAGCTCCTGAAAATTAATACTTATGTGAGAATTTCAACTTCTTTTAAAAAAGGAAGTTTGTAGCCCTCATGGTGCTAGAGAAAAGCTTGACAATGTTACTCAAGTACACCTGTGGAAGTGTGGACTCACTGGTGGCATACCCCTTCCTGGCTGGTCATGGCATAGCAGCTCTTTCCTCACCCCTGCTGACAGACATGCCGGCTCTGCAGTGGTCTCTCTTCTTGTGACTCAGCCCTCTGGCCAGGTCACTGTAAAGTCTTTTCCTTCCCAGGATATAAACATCCCACATGGATAGTGTCCCATTTGACACTGGTCATTGACACATCTTCTTACCCTCCTGGGGTCCTCTGCCATTCCACTCTTCTGTCAGGCTAGTCAGGGCTTCTCCCTGGAGTCTTTCAACCAAACTCAAAAGCAGAATACAATCCACAATGAAAGCTCCCATGGGTTTAACTTTTAATCTGTCCTGGGTCCTCCCCCAAGTCTCTGTTCTCTTACAGAACTCTGACTCTCACAAATTACCTCCCTGGAGTCTTGTCTCTACTCTGGATCCTCTACCCCATTTACCCCTACAGCCACCTGTTGGCTGGCCCTCTCTCAAGCCTACCCCAGGAGTCACATTCACTGCTACTGCCCTCTCCCCTCAGGGCCCTTCCCCAGGTATAAACTCCCTTCTGTTGTCCCTTTTTGATTGAATGCCTTCCTGGATTTCTTCCCTAGAGGGCCAGATCCTGCTCTTTTGTCCAGGCACAGCACCAGGGCATGCTTCACCCCAGAGGCTTCTCTGTATTTCTCCATGTTCCACTACCTACTGCCAGGGATGCTGGAACAATTTTTACAGCACAGGTGCTGAGCCGTTGAACCAATCTATAAACCCAGCATAATATGGAAACCACTTCAAGGCAGGGGGACCCAACACTGCTAGTTCCAACACCTAATCCTACTACTCAGGGTTGGTCTACACTGGGAACTTACATGGCATAGCTGTGTCTCTCAGGGGTGCGAAATGTCCACACCCCTAAGAGAAGTAGCTATACTGACCTAAGCCCTAGTGTAGACCGTGCTAGGTCAATAGAAGAATACTTCTGTAGACCTAGTTACTGCTTCTTGATGAGAGAACCCCTCCCGTCAGCGTAGGTGGTGTCTTCACTGAAGCGCTGCAGCTGTGGTGTAAATGTAGCCATACCCTTAGAGAAGGACTGCAGAGTTCTTTCCCTCCCTCTTCTGCTCTGGGTTTCCTCTCTTTACAAAAGCCATCCAGCTCCTCCCCAGTTGGGCTTCATCTTTAATTTGGCCTGGCCACCCTTCAGGTGACACCAGGTATCACATTAACCCTTTCAGCAACTGTGTGGGGTAAACACCCCATCACAGCACCATAAGGCTCAAATACAAGAAGGCAAAGAAAAAGAACCTAACATTTATTGTGTGGTTTTTAAAAAAATCTCTAGATCTTTAATCCAATCTGATTTTGGGGGTGGGGTGGGGGGATCCTGTCTCAACATTTGGCAATATGGCTTCATGTACCTCTCTCAACAGTGTTTCCGTCTCTCCCCTGAGATTGTTTTAATAATGGTGCCAATTAGTGCCAAGTATGATAGTGGTTTTGGTTATGCGGATACTTTCCTACTGAGAAGTGGACTGAGAATACCATTTCACATAAGCCAACACCTACGTACTGTGCTGACTGGTATTATAACACTAATAACAGCTACAATAATTAGACAGGTCATTCAGCAACCACCAGACAGTGACATCTTTCAGTTACTAGTGACCTGGGCTAGATTTGAATCCATGTCCTAGAAGGGAAAGGTTCTACATTCCATTTCCAATCCCTGGACTGACCCACGTCCTCAAATATACTGAAGTAACTTCTTAAAGAAAACTGAAGTGCACATTTAACATAAAGTACAAGGTTCTTCTAAAAAGCTGACAGATTTGGAAATGTGACACTTAGTCTTTCCAGCCATTTATTACAGTCTATATACATAAAAGAAGTTTGGGAAATATAACTGCCAGCTGGTTATGCACTAACAGAGTTTGAGAAAGAGTTCAGATAGTGACATACAAAATCTGTAGATTAAATTTTTAATGGATCTTTGGTTCAGCCTTTCTATTTGGTCTCCAGAATTGTGGGTATAAAAATCAGAGTTTTGGTTTGAGACTTTTCTGAAAATTTGGCCCTAGAATCAAATTTGTAGTCTGATCAATAGATTATGTATTAATTTTATTAAGAATTCCCAGTTATCACTTGGAGGGTAGACAGGTTCTTGGTCCCAGGCCACCTAATATAGGGGTTTTTCCCCTTTATCTTATTTTTATTTCCTCATCTTACTAATATTGAGGTGCCCTTCTTCTACAGGTGAGTATATTAATATGTGTAACTACCATTTCAGCTCATGATCATACCCGTCACCCTTTGCTTAAGCATATTAGCGGTTATTACTTCCATGTTCCTTGTGGTAGCACTTACTGGGATAGTCTAACTCCAATCACTGAGCAAACTCTTCTTAGTTCTCAAAATCTAAAGGCAACTGTTAATTTATGCCAAGGGTCATGGCCTACTTAACCACACTTACGTTAATTTATGCTTCAGCTAATACCGGATACAGGCCTGCAGGTTTCTTGCGTTGTGGCTGAATATAATGAAAGCAGGCCAGTGAATATAATATGCAAGCTTGCCATATGAGCTACAAATTATAATGCATGATTTAGTGAGAAAACATTGTTTGTATGTACAAATCATAGGGAACAGTTAAGACCTGTGCACGTGCAAATTTCCATTCAAAACTGAAGGTGCAACTAAGTGCTTAATTTGTATGCACAATAAATGCAACTGAATATGCAAAGACCTGGGTTTTTTGCCTGCAAAAACCATTTTCATATGAAATGATATGTCCTAATCAGCCACACAAATTCAGCTACAAGAATTCTAGCATATGACCTCACAAATGTTTACAGGTGCAAATCTGCAGTTGTGAGATTGCTAAATTCGAGGTTGTTTTTGAAACTTCAACCCCATGGGTTCTTCATGGCAATCAGGTTGTAACTAACAGGATTTTTGTCAGAATTTATTTCCCAGTTTTGCATTAAGTCCTAGCAACAGCTACTGACTGGTCCAACATTTAATAATGCTATTTCCTCATCCTATGGGACTTTATATGTATTATTATAAATCATGTGACAGTGCCCAATATGTATCAGCAGCCCAAGCTTGAATTGTTTCCTTTCACAATTCCTTACCATATGCATTGGGAATTAGAGCCCCTTGGGATGGGAGAAATGTGGAGGAAAAGGTCTCCTGTGCTCAAAAATATTCTGAAACTTTTCAGATTGTTCTCCTATTTCACAAACCCCAGCAATTCTCCAACTAGAGCACTTTGCTTTTCATGGGAAATGACTCAGACTACAGCAAAAATGTGCTTTTCCAAATAAATTCATGATATCATATAGCATAAAATAGAAAAAATAAAGCTCATTTCCCGGATTTGGCTGGACAGCTCTCCTAATGTTGCACCCTCCAGCAGTGGTCTTTGGCATCTCTCTCTCTCCCGCTGATCATGCCCCATTCTCTCTCTTCCTAGTGTGCTCTTTCTCTAAAGAGTTGGTCCTGATCCCAGTAAAGTCAATGGAAGTTTTACCACTGGCTTCAATGGGAGCAGGATCAAGCCCTAAATGCCTCATTTGTCTCTCTTTGCCCCAGAGTCCTCCCTCTGTCCCCATTCACCTTCTCTTTTCCCTTGCTCTCTCTCACTCTCTGTCTCACTGTCCTCCAAACACAAATATTCTCTCACATTCTTATTTAGGATGCTACCAATTTGGGTTTCACCATATGTCTAAATTGGCACACATGATGTGGCGGCACTGGACATGCCAATTCTGGAATAAGATGGGATTCTTGGTGTGCTCATTTGCTCAGCATTTCAGTTCTGTTGTTTTAACTATTTCTATGTACTGTGCTTTTAGCCTGCCTGGGATCAAGCAAGAAATTCTGCTAAATCATGACAGATTGGAGACACTGATTTAGATTACATCACTGGAAAATGTATGATGTATCAAAGGGAAAGTAGACTTGCTGAAAGACAGCATCCATTCTTTCACTTTCTATATGAAAGCAACACAGCTGAGGGGGAAAGATGAAATACAAGTTAATGTCCTTCTAGGGCAGAGGTGGGCAAACTATGGCCCCCAAGCCACATCCGGCCCACGGGACCGTCCTGCCCAGCCCTTGAGTCCCAGATGGGTAGGCTAGCCCCCAGCCCCTCCCTTGCTGTCCCGCCTCCCTCACAGCCTCAGCTCGCCGTGCCACCAGCGTTCTGGGCGGCGGGGCTGTGAGAGCCGCCAGCCTGCACCGGTGCTCTAGACTGCGTGGCGGCGTGGCTGGCTCTGGCCAGGCAGCGTGGCTGCCAGTCCTGGTGCTCTGAGTGGCATGGTAAGAGGGCAGGGAGCGGGGGGGTTGGATAGGCGTGAGAGTCCTGGGGGCCAGTCAGGGGGCGACGGTGTGGATAGGAGGCGGGGCAGTCAGGGGACAGGGAGGAGGGGGGATTTGATGGAGGGTGGGGGGCCCCGGGAGGGGGCCGTCGGGGGACAAGGAGCAGGGGGGATTGGATGGGTCAGAGGTTCTGAGGGGGGCAGTGAGAGGACAGGAAGTGGATGGGGGCGGATAGGGGGCGGGGGCCAGGCTGTTTGGAGAGGCCTTCCCTACCCGGCCCTCCGTACAGTTTCAGAACCCCGATGTGGCCCTCAGGCCACCCGTGTTCTAGGCCACTATCTTGGAGTTACCAACATTCTAATTCAAAGCCCAGTGAAGGATTCTCATTAACCCCAATAATTTTAGGACAGGCCCTTAGGGCATTAAATATGTAATTTTAAAAAGCTGTTATCCAGTTATTAACAAATAAATAAAACTTCCAATATGAATCCAGGTAAGATCTATAATATTTTCATTATTTTAATCCTTTTTCCATTGAATATTGAAATGTTTAAAATAAATTTAATCCAGTGGATGGATACAGTAAACAATGTATGTGTGTATAAATCAATGATGTACATTGGAGAATATGGTGAGATATTGATCAAAAATGTAGGTATCAGCTATTACAGAAAATATTTGTCACCATTTAAAACACTAAGGAAAACAGCTAAAGACAAATAATTAATCTGAAAAAGAATAAATTAATCTGATCAATAAGAGAAAAAAATTATCAATCAACTTTTTTCAAATGCTATCAGAATAAATTACATAAAGTAGATTAAAAAGGTAACATATACAGTACCATACATACCATAGTCCAGGACACATGAAAGACACAAAAGATTTGCCTTAACAATGGCTTTATCTTTTTTTTTTTTTTTTTTTTTTTAAATCCTGGGTTTACTAATGCAGAGAATTTTTACTTTCATATTTGCAAGTAGCATTGCCCACAATGCAAACATAAAATATACGTAAAGCTTTTTTTTTTTAAATTTACATTACCTACATGTTAATTTAAAGTCAGAGCTGTGTGTTTTTATGTGGTAATCACATAGTGAATTTTTATAATAGATGTTGCCACTGGATTTATTTCAGTCTTTCATATATTCTAAGAGAAATGTTGTAAACATTCTTCACATGCCTCATAATACAATGGAGATTTGAGAATCACTGTATATGGGGGTCATGTCATGGTCCTATTGTAGTCAGTGGCACAATCCCATCAATAGGCATGGGATCAGGCCCATTCAGTATCCAGTAGTAAAATAAGTCAAGGAACTGTTGGTATAAAAACCAGTCCTGTTCTCCTTACGCAGATATGAGTTCCAATGAAGTCCGAGGAATTACTTAGGACAATAAAGCATGAAAGATTTGCCCACAGAATTCTGTTAATACCACTTCATGGAATGAACAGAGGCTGATTTCCAGCTCTGAATTTGTGACCTATAAAAATATTAGTTTCAGATAGGAATCTGTTGCTAACGGTTTAACTGGCCTGGTGAATCAACGTAAGTGTGAAAACAACTAAAAAAAGCCACTAGATCACATTTCCTATCTACAAACAGCTGGATTCTGTTCCTGTTCTAAACCCCAGTATAACAGCTATTGGTTAGTCCAACATTTATCAGTGCCATTTCCTCTTCCTGGGGGACGTCATATACCTTGCTGTAAATCATGAAAAAGTCCCAATACATAATGGTAGCCCAAGCTTTAACTGTTTTCTTACACAGCCACATGCACTAAGAAGTATGGTAGGAGAACTTGGGTGGGAGAAGCTATAAAAATATTCTGAAACTTTTCTGTGGTCATTATTTAGCAAAATGCCCATGGTCTTGTGTGGGAGTTTTGACTAAGTAGGAGTGCAGGTTTAGCTTCCAACTCCATCTTAACTATGTCACATGAATGATTAGAAAATGCAGAGTCCCTGAGCAGAGAATGAGAAGGACTAATCTGTGTTTTAGTCACTCGTTGTAAATTGCTGTCAGAAAAGGTTCCTTTGCCGTGCTGTCTGCACCCAAGATCCTAACTATTTGAACAATAAATTAATCCAATAAAACTAATCAAGTGACTAGAAGTAGTGGATAAAGCTAAAACTAGGGAAAGCCATGTGGTGTCGGTCTCTGTAGATTGGTAAAATGAAAAATAACCTCCGCCACCCAGAAAATACAGACAGTGCAGGCATCAAGGGCCAGCTTTTTGACACCGTGAGACCAGTTCTGCTCCCATTGATGTCAGTGGCAAGACTCCAATCCATTTCCATGGGAACAATTCCACGCTTTCTAGCTACTCAATCAATGCAATGAAAAAGAAAAGGAGTACTTGTGGCACCTTAGAGACTAACAAATTTATCTGAGCATAAGCTTTCGTGAGCTACAGTTCACTTCATTGGAACCTCACGAAAGGTTCTGATCGGTAGCTTACGAAAGCTTATGCTCAAATAGATTTGTTAGTCTCTAAGGTGCCACAAGTACTCCTTTTGTTTTTGCGAATACAGACTAACATGGCTGCTACTCTGAAATGCAAAGGAAGATACACATCTAATTGTTGACAGGTTTTGGGCACAAAGCCATTGCTCGATACTTGTTTGCTTCTCAGCATGTACATGACTCCTGGGATGATACAGTGTCAGATTTCCATCTGCCTTACCTGTCCTTCTCAGTGGTTATTACATTTGAGAAGCTAGATGAAATAACTCCATGAAACTGCTTGATCCGACTAGGTAAATTCCACTGAAATTTTTAGGTTGAATTAATTAGATCTGTCATATGGGATCCCAATTTCCTCTACTTGAGTCCCTCCCTCCAGCTTTCAGAGCATTACAGTGTGAGGATTCCCTTCCAGCTGAGGAGATGCACACAACTCCCTATAGGACCTTGAGTGCAGCTCCTGCATATTGGCTAGAGGGATTGCTCCTGAGCACCACCTGGCTCTCCATCCTGCCATCTGGCAGTGTCGTGTTACCACTGCACCACCAGGCTAGCTTGACGAGATTCCAAGCAGAAAAACTAATGGAATTAACAACATTTTACACTTACAGCTGGCTAATGTTTTCTTTAGTTACTCACACAGAACTATGCCATACCGAATGTACAGATCATGTACAAGTGCTCAAATAAAGAGGCACATGATGAACTTTCAGTGAGACTGTAAACTCTTTGGGGTGAGGATTATCTGATTTTACAGTCTGATTTTACAGTGTTTGCACAGCACCTAGCACAATGAGATCCTGGTCCAAGATTGGAGCTTCTAGTCCCTACCACAATACAAATAAATAATAATATATCATAAAATAAATATAATAACATAATAATAAAAATAATAATAATAATTTGGGCCCATACGCTGTAGACTGCAAACCATTGTTTGCACAGAGTTAATCTTTTGTTATATGATTAATGTTATATAATACTGGATTTGATTCATAATAGAATACATCAGATATTGCAAGTCACATTCAAACCACGTGCATCTAATTTAAAGTTAATTGCTTATGCGTGATATATACAGAGATTTCATGACTGTGATAAGAAATGGCGGCCCAGAATCAGAGATGCTAAGTTACACATCCTATTAAGTTTAATAATATTCTCCATGCTAAGAAACAGGAAAGTGGTCCTGATACTGAACTATTGAACTCAATGGTAGTTTTGCTATTGATTTAAAGAGGTGCTGGATCAGATCCAGTGTGAGCAATAGCCTAATATGCATATGTTTCTCCTGACTCCAAACAGCCTGTCAAAGATCACATGCCCTCTTTGCATTGTGGAACTCAAGGTGCGCATGGGAACAAATAAACTGGCTAAAGTGGATGGACAGGGCCAGCTCCTTGACTTTAATTTGTCTGTTGGAGAGAAGAAAATCAATGAGAAACCTGCACATTCTCCCCCCACCCCCATGCTGTCTGCTGAATGACTTTGTTACACTTTACCTTGAATTGTCCGTAGAAATATAACAACTACTTATGCAAAACCATCTGTTCTATCTTGTATTTAGCTATGACAAGAGGGTATGTCTACACTGCAGCTAAAAACCCATGGCTGACCCAGGCCAGCTGGCTCAGGCTCGCAGGGCTTGGGCTAAGGGGCTCTCTAATTGCAGTGTAGACTCAGAAAGTTTCACTCTCAGTCACACAGCGTCCTGTCCTGCATAGTTCTGCATTCTAGCCTATTAGCCCTTGTGCAACAGTGGTAACAACGGTGATATAAATGATCGCCTTTCTTATACACAACATCACAGTGACTTCTGGGTGTTTTGCTTCTCTTGAGAAGGCATGGGCTGGATTCCACCTTGTGCTAATTATTTGGGGATAGAAGGAAGGAATCTTTCAATGTATCTATTTCTCTCCCACTACTAAATGTTCATGAAATAATCTTGTATAGTCCTACAATGAACAAGCTCAGGTCAACCAAGGCATTCCTCCATTACAGGAAATAACTCTGACAAAGATTCTTTTATTACTTTCCAGGTCACCTTTAAAATAGGAATAGGACATTTATTTTAAAGGCATCAAACCTGGCTTAATGAAGTTCTATGTGTCTTCCCCTTTAGCCTTGCTTTGCTTACCCTTCTATCAAAGAAATAATTTAAGACGCTTACCAAGCTCCAGCACGTGACGCACAAGAACACGGCGACCACCTGTCTTGGGTAGTCATTATGATAGAGCTGATATGTGTATCTCTTTTCCCTTCTGAGCCATGTATGTGGTTAAACAATCCTCTCTACTAGAGGGGTTAAGAGCCTGACAGAGGAGTTTCGAACTCAGCTGACTTTGGAACTGCTATTGCTGTAACTTCTTCTGTGTTTCAGGCAAGTCTCCATAAACACTTTCCAGTTATTAATCAATTAAGCCTTACAACACTTCTTGGTAGGATGTGTGTAAGTATTATTATACCCATTTTGTGGATTGGTGATTTGCGTTGTGGAACATTTAAAGACTCATGCTTGTCCGCAGTGATGTCAATGGTATTGACTCTGATAAGAGGGAGATTAGGCTACAGGGGCTTGATATTCAGACACTGGAGTCAATGGAAAAACCGAGCTTTGAATCGGGCTCTAATTGTTTTGCTCAAGCCATACAGTGAATCACAGTTTAGAACTGAATCTGAGTGCTCAGATTTGCATTGCCCTGCTCTAAACACTAGTTTACAGTCCCTCACACATATACCCTGCAACAATCTGCACTAAAATGATGGCAGAATTTCTCTACTTTGCATGGTTGACAGTGTTGCTAAATAATTAATAACATATCCTATAGGAGGAGCATTTTTGAAAGTGGGAGAGGGAATTAGAATAAAAGTGATGATTTTTGCCTGACATCATTAGGACTTGAGCCCTCAATTTATTCCAACTGGGAAAAAATAATTGTCCCCATGCCCATCTCCAGGTTTACATTTTACTTAAAAACATGCTTCTTTAGTTCTGATCCACGTTCATCCCAAGTTACTGTGTACTCAGACTGACTGCCTTAAAAACGTAAGTGAGGCTCAATGACATTATCACTAGGATGTGGTTTTTAAATTTCAGCAGGATCAAAGAATATACATTTGTAACTGATTATTATATTGAGGGCCTAAGCCTGCAGAACATTTCCAAGGAGAGTTGAGGGCATTCAGCACCTCACAAGTTCAAAAGCTAATTAATTATTTGTAACAATGAGGGTAATTAACCACTGGAACAATTTATCAAGGGTTGTGGGAGATTCTCCATGACAGGGAATTTTAAAAATCAAGACTGGGCTGTTTTCTAAGGGGTAAGTCGACTCTGCAATGGGAGGCATACTTCCCAGCTGGGGTAGAGGGAGATGCTAGCTCTGCTGGAGCTAGTGCTCTAAAAGTGTAATCAGAGGTAGCACACGACTAGCCTGGGGGTCTAGGCAGATGGAGGGTGGGACATGTTGCCCCAACACTGGCATGTTTCTTCAGATGGGATATTAAACTGAGATCCCTTCTGCTCAGCTGTCCAAGTGAATGTTCCAGGTCTCATGGCACTTTTTGAAAAAAGCAACAATAACTCTGGTGTCTTGGTGAATATTGCTTCCCCCATCCTCTGCAATGGATTTGGATGACAAAAGCTGGGTGTAAATTATTGCTGACTGCGGAATGACTGCCATATAAGCCTACATGGGTCTGGAACCCTCAGTGCAGTGTACAGCTCCTCCTTTAGTGAAGCACTTTGGAATAGCTTGAGTCTGAAAGCTGCTCTGTGAAGCCAAATTCCATTCTATTGTGTACCCCTGACTGTAGTTCTCAAATGATAACAGATACAATAATCTACAGACCTTTCCTGACCCATTCTTCACAAGTGAAAACATAATGGCAGCCAAACTATTTAGAACCGTCCTTTAAATACTCCACCAGACAAGGATTGTTTTGAGATCTAATGCCATTTCAAGTGTCCCATCTAGTCATTTAAATGCTCCGCATTACTGCAGGGATATTATGATGATGAACAAGTGTCTACCTCAGCTAGAGGCACGTAGTCATAATGAAAAACCACTCCCACCGGAAAGAAAACCCCGTGCAGGACAAGATGAAACGCTCCTTATTTCCAGAATTTTGAGATCACGAAAGTTTCTTGACTTGTAGGTATTTCAATGTATAGCCTTGCCCACCATGAGCGTTGCGGGTTCGCTTAGCTTTGGGGGTAGTTTACTCTGGCTTTTTACCTTATTTTCTAAGTAAGGCGGGTAGTTTTTGTTTTGTTTTGTAATTTTCTGGGAGCGGGTTACTTTCTGCATGCCCAGTTAGATTTTTGCACAGGGCTACATGCCCGCCAACGGCAGGAGAGCTCCAAACACGCGTCCTTCTTTCATTCAACCCTTCTCACTTGTCTCCTTTGCCATCGTGCCTGACTCGCCTGCTCCTCTGCCGAGGCGGCCAACAAACGCCAACCGCGCGTTTCTGTGGAGTCCCGCTCCCCGCTCCGCTGACCTGGCTGCCGGGGGTGTGCGGGAGCGGCGAGCGGGGCGCCCCGTGCAGCGCTGCGGGCCACTCCGCGCGCGGGTGCTGCTGCCCTCGCCCCGTGCCCGCAGCAGGACAAGCGCCCGGGCGCTTTGCAGGGCGGAGGCTCGTGCCAAGCGGCTGAGGCGGGAGGGGAGATCGCCCTCACCTCGGCTGCTTTTTGAGCGCCGGCAGCGGTGCAAAGGCAGCGGCGGGGGAAACCCAGCGCCGCATTCGTGCATGGGGAGTTGTGCCCGTCGCCGGCCCTGGACACCCAGCACAGACCCGCCGACCCTGCTCTGCCCCCCCCCCCCCCGCCGGAAGGCTCGGCGAGCCGCCTTGGGGAGGACCAAGGCCCAGCCCCTGCACCTGTCCGGGGCGCGGCGGGGCTGAGCGCTCCCTCTTCTCTCCCGGAGCAGCGGGCGCCAAGGGAAACGTCCCTCGTGCTGCCCAGCGCTGCAGCGCGGCTCCCCGGGGCCCATGCGCCCCTACCACCGAAACGCCGCTGGCCACCACCTCCGGGCCCGATCCTGCGCCTCCTCCTGCGAGGGAGGCCGGGACAGCGGGACTCGGGCACCGGCGAAGCGGGAGAAAAGCGCGTGCCTCGGGGGCTGACCGACTGGCTGGGGGCGGTTGGTTTTTCATAAAGTGCAGCAAGCTGGGACCCGCCGGAGCATCCAGCAGGCCGTGAACGGGGCGGTTTGCTCCGGGCGAGTCCCGCTCCGCGGGCGGCAGGCGGCCCTGCTGCATCAGCAGCCCCCCAACGTAACGAGCTCGCGTGGGCCGCCCGGGCCGGGGGGGGGGGTGCGCCGAGCGGGCTGGGGGCTGCGGCGGGAACCCCTACGTCTGGCTGGTCCCGCTGCGCCCCCCAAAACCGTGCTCAGCTCCCAACCGCCCCGGCCCAGAAGCCCTCGGAAGACCCTCGCGGGGCTGGGCTGTCAGCCAGAGAAATGGGGTTTAGTCCGAACTAGCCAGTCCCACCGGTGCGAGACAGCCCGTCCGCCCCGCGGCTGTGATGCAAACTGTGCCCGATTGGGCTCCCGCTAGTCCCCCTTGGGCCAACACAGACACAGCTGCCGGGAGCCGGGAACTCAAACCCGAGCAATGCCTGGGCCGGGAACTCAAACTTCCTGCAGGACAAGGGGGCCGGGAGACCGCGGCTGGGCTAAGAGCAACGACTCCGAGGCCGAGCCGTGCATGGTATAAAGTGTGTGTGGGGGGGGGGAAGAGTGTAAACGCAGCTTCCCGTGGCTTTCAGAATAAAAATGGGCGAGGGGACGCGAAGCCAGGAGCCCCCGATCCTTCCCGGAGTGGCCCGAGAAGAGCGAGCCGCAGGGAGCGCTGGAGTTCAGCTCTCGGACAGCAGGAAGCCGGTGTCCGGCTTGTGACGGCCCTTTTCTAATCCACTCGCAACGGCTGCAAATGTCGACTCACATCCCGCTGCCGGGCAGCGCTGCGGTGACCCCGTCCGATGCCACTGGGGCTGGAGCGCTCGGCCCCTAGAGCACTGGCCCGCAACGTGTCCTGTGGGTTACACCCCCCCCCCCCGCCCCGCTCAGGCAAAACTCCCTTTGGCAACAAGATCGGGCCCTCGATGTGCACATGAAGGGAGAGACCGCAAGGAATGTTCGGATCCATTTGCACCATCCCTCTCCCTTTCCCCGGACTATTCATCTCCAAATGGCCACTATTAATTATATAGCCAGTTAACACCAGATCACCTAATCAGTTCCCTCCACCCCTTTGGGCTCAAGGATTGCCTCTGTTTTGTAATCACGGGCCAGCGCTGTCCTCATTCTGCAGTTTCTCCAGACTGTCAGTATCTCACCCACAGGTTTCCAGATTATTTTTAGCTAACCTACAGAGGTCAAAGGGCACAGGCGCTAGGAATTACCCGCTCTGTGTATTTTGGAAGAGCACTCAGTCCTGTATCTTTTTGCATTGCTTAAATGCAATATTATTACCCTTGAGCCTCAGAGATGCAACTAGCTATGACCAGAGCCCAGGCCTGCCCCCCTAGCAAGCCCAATCTCTCCAATGAATTGAAGTATGGGGTGGCACAACCAGGATAGAAGTGCTTTTAAAATGGCTTTTCAATCCCAGAAGTTCTGGGGTTCTCCCTCCCATGCTCCAAACATACCAGTTTTCTCCAGGCCCGGAAAGCACCACAGAACAGGTCGCTGTCAACATGGCTGTTTTGAACTAAACAAGATACCGGCCCCTAGATCCTCCAGTGTTACTAACCCCCAAGAGCCAGTCAGTTCACTGTCAATGCATCCCAAGGGACTGGTCATCTTCCTTTGCTAGGGAAGAGACAAGCAAGGGTAGCATTGCTCTTCCAGCAATGACAATTGACTTTCTTCTCATCATTTTGTTCTTCTTCAGCACAGTAAGTTAAAGTTGTTAAGCATTTGGGAAGGGGTGGCCCCCGTGGCCATTACAGTTTGGACAGCCTCAGAAAAAACTGTCACTCACTGCACACAATTAAAACGCTCCGATTTGGGAGTGATTAACAAATGCACATTTTAAAATCATAAACAGTAATAATACTGTAAAGATCAAAAATGTAATTATTTCTCTGGGGCTAAATGATTCTTTTAAGCTCAAGGTATACATTCAAATTACCATTCATAGCAGGGTGCATGTGGATGTGGAGGAAGAGAAAGATTAATGTTTCTGTGAAGGGAAACATTTTGCTTCATGTGCAACCCAAGAGAAAAAGCGGAAAAGACACAAGGAGATGACTATGGTAGAATATATACTGTTTATTTATGAATGTAACCAGGATTTCGACAAACTTTATATGCATTTTTTTTCGGGTTCATTCATCACTGTGTGTGTGTGTATAGATAGATGATTAGATAGAGAGATATCGATATAGATACACACACACACACACACACACACACACACACATACATACACGCATGCAACATAGCTTTCCAGATATCACACTTGCAGACAACATTAACTCTCCTTCACCTTGCACGTTTCTCCAATTACCCACATTTGAAATGGACTCCTTGTTTTTTCTCTCTCTCATGTTATAAGGAAAAGCACCAGCTGGTTAAAAGTGCTCGCTAGCAGTGGGTGTGTTTGTTGTTTCCCTCTCCCTTGGGAGGATCCAGAGTCCAGGGGGCTGCAGTTAACTAGCAGCACCGTCTTCCCCCCGACCCCAAAGGGAATGAAATCCCAGAGACACTGGATGTGTCCTAGCCCCCACTCCCAAGGTAATCAAATCCCAGACAACCCGGAGGGAGAGACTTTGGGGTTATTAGGAGGCATCCTGCCCCCTAAAGAAGCCATAACCAAAAATGCTGCAGCTCAAGGGCATGATCTCTCTGCCACCAGAGAAAAAAGTGGTGATGGCAAGGATCTAAGCAATATAATAAAATAAAGTGTGGCTAGTATACAGAGAAGGGTATCACCTTACATGAGGCACAGCTTGGACAGAAGAGACAGACTTGGAGAGGGGCTTAATATCCTCGAACAATGCAAAATACATGGAAAGTTCGTAGTAAATACCCGCATCGATAGGTATTTAATGTTTTGTGCTTCGCCGTGTCACGACATACAGTACAGGCATTGCTGCTCCTTCGTTTTGGTTAAAGGAGAATATTAAGGACTCCTTCGCTAGGTGCTTTTCCCTTTCAGTCCTGGATTCCTGTCCAACAGGTCTCCTCTAACGAGTGTGGGGGGGGGACGGGGGACGACAATCTACTTGCAGGGCCCCCAGCGTCCATCAACCCCCTCCACATACAAAGGAATGGGAGAGATTCACCCGAAAGGCAGCAGCACTGACAGGGACAGATTTTAGAGTAGCAGCCCTGTTAGTCTGTATCCGCAAAAAGAACAGGAGTACTTGTGGCACCTTAGAGACTAACACCCTCTTGTCAACCGTCTAAATGGGTCATCTTGATTATCACTACAAAAGTTTTTTTCTCCTGCTGAAAATAGCTCATCTTAATTAATTAGCCTCTTACAGTTTGCATGGCAACTTTCACCTTCTCTATATGAGTATATATATCTTCTTACTATATGTTCCATTCTGTGCATCCGATGAAGTGGCCTGTAGTCCAGGAAAGCTTATGCTCTAATAAAGGTAGCTCTAAGGTGCTACAAGTCCTCCTGTTCTTTTTACTGATAGGGACAGAGTCTGGATTGCACTCAGCTTTCACTCACCTACAGATCAACGAGCTAAACAACAGGCAGATACATTCTCCCCACGTTGCTTGTCATGTCTCACCCACTTTTCTTTCTGTCAGAGCTTCCTGCGACCCCCACCACTCAGACCCACCCTAGGGAGGAAGACACACACGTTTCCCCAGCCAGTACCAATTATGCCCCAACCCCACTCAGAGCACAGGACCCCTACCCGTTTGCTCAGCTGTCAGGCTGATGTGATAAGAAAGCCCACAGAGCTTTTGCAACCAACTTTTAAGGCACAGCGTGGGTTGTCTTTACCCTGTAGACACGTGGGCGTTTTCTTTTTCTTTTTCTTTTCAAAGCACACTCTTTTCAGCTTATTCGTGTCGTTCCTAAGGCACGGACCGTTTAATACTACAGCTGCCTGGATTCTTTTATCTGTCAATAATTAAAAACCAAACCCACCCCATGAGACAAGCTGAACCGCAGCTCTCGACCCCAGCGGGGATCTGAATATGGCACCAAGAGTTTGCAAAAGTCCGAGTTTGTTTGGAGCGGGGCGGGAGGTGGGGCCGGGGTGTCTCACGCGCAGTTGCCCATGGCCTTGACCAAGGAGCTCTCAGGCAGCTGTCTGAAGATGCCCCTGAGTGTCTCCAGCTCCCTGGTGAGCTGCTCCACCCGCTTGCGCAGCCGGTCATTGTCATTGGTGAGCTCCATCACCTTCTGCTGCGTCTCCGCGTTGCGCTGCTTGGCCTTGTCCCGGCTCTTGCGCACCGCGATGTTGTTGCGCTCCCGGCGCACCCGGTACTCGCTGCTGCTCTTGTCCACTGACTTTTTCGTCTTGCCCCGATGATCCGCGGACATCATCTTGAGGGCGCCGGCGGCGGGCAGGCTGCTCGGGTGGTGCGGGTGGTGCGGGCTGGGCACGGGGGTGGGAGGCGGGGTGGGGTGCCCAGGCTGGAGGTGCATGGTGGTCTGCGCGCAGTGGGCGATCTGGTACTGGAGATGGGACGGGTGCTGCTGCTGCTGGGGGTAAAGGGCAGCCAGAGCCGCCTGCTTGCCCTCCGCCTCCTCCCTGGGCTCCTGTTTAATCACCAGGGGCCGCAAGCCGGGGGCAGCGATGCGCTCGTACAGGGGGTCCAGCTTGCTGTCCGTGTAGCCGGCCACGCAGCCGAAGAGCTGCTGGGGGTGGTGCGGCGGCGGCGGCGGCGGATGCCCGGGCCCCAAGGCGGCGGCGCTGGCCCCGTGCATGCTGTGGAAGTCGAAATCCCCGGCCAGGATGGCCTTGGCTTTCTCCTGCTGCTTGCTGTGCTGGAAGAGGTCGGCCAGGAACTCGTCGTTGAAGGCGGCCGGGTCGATGTAGGCGCTGATGTCGATGGAGTTCTCGTTCTCGCAGATGTCGCTCAGCTCCGCGCCTCCCGCAGCAGGTGCGGCCGCCGAGGGAGCCTCTCTGTAGCTGTAGGCGCTGCCGGGCTGCGGAGTCTGGAGGTGGCTGCTGCTCATCGGCGGCCGGGAATCGACCTCGTAGAAGTTGGCTTGCTCCATGGAGTATCTAAACTCTGCCAGGCATGGTGAAGGGCTCCTGGAATCCAGGATTCGCGGTGGCGAAGGGGACGCAGGCGGCTGAGGGAAGCTCTCCGAGCCCGGGGACCGAACACCCCCCTGCGCCTCTGCCCGCGGATCTGGAGTGTCAGCCGCCCCGACTTCCCCTTTCACTTTAATCAACTTGTGCCCCTGCTTACCCTGCTCTCGGCGATCCCCTCCCACCAGCGTGTCCGAATGGCTCTTCCTTGCTCTTAACTTCCAATTACTAGTGGCTTGAGTTGGTCTTATGCCTGCTGTATATATACACTCCCACAAGGGCTGGGGATCGCCCTCTAGTGTCCAACCTCCTGCTGGGAACCTTTGACCACAAGGCAGCTGCCAACGCTGCTGGGTCCTAGTGCCTGCGTTACACGTCCCAGACTGCCTCAGTCATATTACAAGCCAGCCCCTAGCAACAGATAAGCAAAGCTCAGGGTCCAGCAGCTAGCGCGTATCTGCACCTCCCTGGGGAAGGATTCGTAAAGAATCCCTCCTTTAAATACCCTTTCCAGGGGCAAGGCGTTGTTGTCTCCCCTGGAACTGCGAGGCTAGAGAACTTGGAGTTTGCAATTTGCAGAATGTACAATTATAGTGTCCCTCCCGCCCCCACCCCATAGCTTCAAAGGCTTGAACCGGATAGAAGAACGCTGGATTTAAACCTGCTGGGAAAGTGCCGCACCCGGGGACACCGATCAGAAGCCCTGTGAAACGTGTGCGGCAGCCCAAGGGGCTTCAAGCCCTGCCTTCCACGTGCCTCGGCACAGGAGGGAAAGGAGAAATTTGGCTAAAATAAATCAGTACATTTCCATCATCCATCTAAATCGTGGGTCCTTGCTAACAACCTCGACCGGTTAAGTCCAGGGGCACTCCGGAGGAAAGCCTCCGCTTCTCCGATCCCCGCGTTTTACAAACACGAGCTGGGAATATGAGCGGGATCGTGTTTGCCGAAAGTATCAAAGGCTGGTTTAAACACCACGTTCCGGGAGCGAGCCGGCGAGTTTGAAGAAGTTCTCGGCAGTACGGTTCCAGGTGAGAAAGCCGCCTTTGTATTCGTTCAGCTGCGGATTCCGGATTCCAACCCGGCCCTGTCAATACCCAACCCGCGCACAGGCTCGTCTCACAGAGCCTAGCGGGACTCACACAAGCGAGAGCGCCTGACGTTAAGCCCAGAGCCAGCCGCGCGGGCACTAGGACCCAGCCGTAAAGCCCCCGCAGTCGCCTCTCATCGGGCTGGATAGAGGCGGAGCCCTCAGGGATGGGGGTGAAATTCCACTTCTCTCTGCCCCCTGCAGCTGGCAAAGGGGAGTCCGCTCGGAACGGATTTATTTTAATACCGTGCCCATAAAAAGCTCCCCTGTTAGACCTCGGGGCAAGGAGACCGCTCGGGATACCTGGAGGCAAAGGTTTATGAGGGATTAAAGCGGCTGAGGTTTCCAGGTGGGTTGCAATGGGACCTCTGCGGTCAATGTTATCTTTACATCGCACGAAGTTCTGCGTGTGACATTGCTGCGTCTCACGCCTGATAACATCGCCAGAGCCGGACAGCTGCCGTTCGCCCGGCTTCGGTGCACGGGGACACGGATTAGTTGTCCCATTTATAATAGGCCAGTAGAATTTGGGTGGAAAAGCAGAAATGCCACAAACCAACCAGACAGGCCCCGCTCCAAAGCCAGCAGCAGTTTGTTCGGGACTAGGCAGGACTCCCTTCGCCTCTACGTTTCCTTTCTTTTTGTAATTGTTCGGATCATTGCCCGGCACTCACACCGAGACTCGCCCCAGCAATGATATTACGGGTGGTCTCTCCAACACACTCCTGTCTTGCTTGCTGGCAGGTTTCAGAGTAGCAGCCGTGTTAGTCTGTATTCGCAAAAAGAAAAGGAGGACTTGTGGCATCCGACGAAGTGAGCTGTAGCTCAGGAAAGCTTATGCTCTAATAAATCTGTTAGTCTCTAAGGTGCCACAAGTCCTCCTTTTCTATCTTGCTAGGGTAACCACCGGCTCCATCAGCCTCTGGCTAAACGAAATGGGAAGGTCTCTGCTCCTTAACTTTGCCAACCCTGCGAGCGATCGCTGCCCCGTGCCGGGGGGCGGCGGGCTGGCACGGCCCTGATTACTTTCGCAATAGAAAGTCGGCGATAAATGCACGGGCCCTATTTGTAACAATCTGGACCCCAGAGATAACTGGAATGACGGAGTTCCGAAATGCAAACACACCAATCTAGCTCCGCACCGCGCGTGACCCAGCTATCAGCGTTTGCCTCCGAGAAACCCGCAGCCCAGCTGCGCTGCACCTCGCGCCCTCGGGTGCAAGACAGCGTGGTATACATAGGGTTCCCCTGGGGCTGTGTAGTTCTGCAATCGATCCTATATAGATCCCGCACTTCTAGCAGACGCCTTTGAAATGTGCCTGGATGAAACAAACCTAAGGGCCACTGGAGTTGGGAACAGGTCTAAGTCTAAAAGGGCTAAGGGATGCTGCAGAGACAGATGTGAAAATGGAAGGGGGTTGAAAAAGTTCGTTTCCCTGTTCCAAAAATATGTGTAAAGTACTTGTACTATAAGGACTAGTTTGTATTCCCCCTGCGTAATTCCCTGGTCCCAACTAAGAAACCAGAAACTCCTTGCCAAACTATCTAGGAGAAAAAATGTGACTTTTTTTTTAAAGTCTTCGGTAAGAATCTGGTTCTGCAAACTCTTATTCACTATAATAGGCCTTGCTCCCTTAGTAATTCTGTTAACTTCACTGGGATTCCTCTCATGAGTAAGAGGGGATGTAGGATAAAGCCCTAAAATAGTAGGTAGTTGCTGGCTCAAAAAAAAGGAGTACTTGTGGCACCTTGGAGACTAACAAATTTATTAGTCTCTAAGGTGCCACAAGTACTCCTTTTCTTTTTGCGAATACAGACTAACACAGCTGCTACTCTGAAACCGAGCTCAAAAAGGAGCTGAATTTTATGCCACTAATACTATCTGACAATGAATGTTTTGAAGGGAAAATAAAGTTGGAATGTGAGATTTACAGTGTTCTTATATGGGATATGTTATATATTGTGAATCTAAATAAATATTCTATCTTGTATGATAAGAAAGAGTAAGAACACTGTGTTCTAATGGCTAAGTTGTACTAGAGTCTCCGACTGGAGAATGGATTCAGTAATTACAGCAGGGGAAGAGGCTCATGGGCAGATTTAGAAATGTACATCTCCATTTTCAATATAAAAATTTAAAAAATAATGTAAAGTTCATCTTGGATTTTTCTGGATACACAAATAAGTCTTCCTAAAGATTACCAGGATTGATATAAATGCTGCCATGAGTGGAATGAGCCAGTGATCCATGTGGAATGCTATCTAGCAGTTCTTGCACAACCAAAAGTCCATAGGCTTTTAATGGGAATTCTGAAGGGCAAATGCAGAATGAGTCCTCTAGTCTCTCACAGAAACCGGGTCTGGATACCTCAGATGAAATTATAAAACCTCCATACTGCACCTAATTATTCATTACTATACTGTGTGTCCAATTCCTGCTTGCTTTATACAAGTAACCCCATTCACAACAAAGAGACTATTTGTCTGAGTCCAGGATTTTGCCCCTTGGGAGGAAATCTCTCTCTGATTACCAGTTGATGATTAATTTATACCTCAAGGTTTTTAAGGGCCTTCCTATTTTACTTCCAAACTTGTGGACAGATAGCAGCGCATTTGCAAGAGCGGATTTCAGTCCCCAGACCTATTGGTCTCAGCTAAATGTGTTAAGGAGTTAATGAATTCAGCTCAAAAGAGGAAGGATGCCTATTGCATCACTAAAAGAAAAGGAGTACTTGTGGCACCTTAGAGACTAACAAATTTATTTGAGCATAAGCTTTCATGAGCTACAGCTCACTTCATCTCTGGAACAGCACTGCTGTCAACTCTTGAGGGTGCTATTCTTCCATCTCACAGTAAGATCCTGCTCTGTGATAACTGTAAGGCTAAGGAACTATTAGGGAAAAGGCCCTAGAATTGTAAACAATATTATCAGTTAACTAGACAGAATCAGTTGTGATTGTTGCTAGTAAGGAGAGGAGTCTGAGAAAATGAAAAGAAAGAGCAGATTGTAATAATTAAAGAATACAAATGCATTGTTTTTTGGGTTTAAAATTAATTTAGTGGCCCTTAAACGTGCCAGCTTGATAGCAAAGCAAACCAAAGTCTTTTCTTTTCCCACACTTACCCTTGCAGTCATTTCATACTCCAGACTCTCATTGACTTCAAAGCAATTTACTTGTGCATATAGCTGCAGGATCCATTTGGCTTTACATATTGCATGGCCAGTACAATATTCCTCATTCTGATCCACTAGTATGAAAGTGCACACAAAGTGTAAAGCTTATTCTTATTCTATATTTTGTATTGTGGTAGCACCCAGGAGTCCCAACCATGGACCAGGATCCCATTGTACTAGATACATTTATTTTATTACATTGTTAAGTAAGGACATTTCACCATCACTAACAGGGCTCCAGAATGTCCTATGTTTGCATGCACAACTACTGTTGACATTAATGATAATTTTGTGCATGAATTGGGGGGAGTGGGTAGTTCTGAATAATGAGGCAGCAGATATAAGCAATACTGGCCCATATCTTGATGCTTCTACAAATACTTAGTCAATCTGTGTTTCATATTTGAATGGAATGTGCCCACATTTCATTAATATAATTGTATTTAACATTTGACAGAAACCTTTAGATGAACTAACCAGAAATCCTGCCCACATGTAAATACAGAATTATATTTTTAAGCTATGACATCCAATATTTAATTATTCTGATCAGACCTAAGATTTTTTTAAAAATTGAGTAAATTGTATAGAAAAAAAAAGCAAATCACTATTTGATGTCCTCTAAAGTATGTAACATCTAATTTTTTATTAACTGGGTAAACTTTAGCTGTGATCAGTAATATTTGTTTTAGATAATCTGACATTTTACTTTGAAAGTGGTAACAGGACCCAACAGAAGGAGCCCATAGTTCAGGCTATTAATTTGACACTCCTTTCTTAAGGTATTTTAAATGTACTGGCTTAGACCTATGCTCTGAGGGCACAGATCTTCCACCCCCTGCTGCAGAAGCAAAATAGGAGTCAGCCAGTATTGCACCACAGTCTAACCTCTCCTTTCCCCTTTCCCCTGCCTATACAGGGGGAAGAGACTAGATGGGTAGGGAAGAGGGGAATTGGCCTTCCAAGGGCAGGGCTAAGGGACAGAGACATGCAGAAAAGAGTACAGCTTGATGGACAGCCCTTCCCTGGTGATTGCAGTGGCTGCCCCAGCCAAAGATGGTGCCTGTTAATGTGACTCAATTGAAGCCACACTTCCAGTGAGCCGGGGAGCAGCCGGAAGCACAGGGTTTTCATTTTAATGAAGACCTGGGGATCCACCAGGTTGGCAGCAGGCCATGTAGCCTACCTACTTCATATAGCCTGACCCCATAGTAAAAGAGAAGTTTCCTTGTGGAAACCCTCTTTCCCAGATTTCAGAGTAGCAGTCATGTTAGTCTGCCTTCTGGCAGGGTTCGGGGGTGGGATGATCTGGATCACCATTCCATAACATAGTAGACAGGAATCCCCTCACCCCCACACACGGATGTGGAGCTCCTCAGAGGAATGGTCTCTACAGACCCATTCCCATTCCCATTCCCATGGAAGCCAGCGAACCGGGAGTATCTGAGCACTCGGTTATCCGAACAGTAAAAAAAAATCACTTATAACATGCTAAGTTTGGTCCAATGAGAGAAAAATTACTTATCATTAGGGGGTTATTTTCTTTGGTGCTTACATCACATAGGTGAAAGGCGTCAAACCTCCACTATCTTTCCCCATCCAAGTTCAGAATCAATTCTCTCCCTATGTTCCACTCACTCCTTATGCTTTGCCAGTTCTGGCCTCTTCTCAGACCTCCCTCTGCTGTTTTTGTTGGAGATAATTTATTTGCTGCTGCTGTATCAGCTACCAGGAAACATCTACCCCATTCCCTCTACCCTGATTACTACTCATCTCTTCAAAACTGTAGCTCAAAACCCACCATGTCTGCAATATGTTATCTGCAGTCCTGCAAAATCTGGCCCTAAAACCATAAGCTGTTGACCAGTTAATCGAACCACTTTTTATCATTACCAATCCTTTATTTACACAACACCTCTTTTATTAAAATCTTATTTGATTTACCATTTAAATAGTGCCCAAGATGTGCAAAGGGCTTTACAGACATAGAGTAAGACAAGTCCCTGCTCCAAAGATATTGCAGTGTAAACAAACAACACACAAAGGTGTGTGAGAAAGTATGTGACAGTTTTTTCTCACCCCCTACCCTCCTTGTTTCCTTTCCCAGCTACCTCTATTACATTCTCCCGGGTCTCAGACTTCACCCTATAATTCTTTAAAATTCTATTATCAGTCTGTATCCCTTATCAATTTTGTTCCTTAGTTCCCCCATCTCCACCCATTCATTTATTGTTTTTCATCCTTTACTACAATTTACCCACTACCTCCCCCATCTCCTGTCTGCACTTACTTTTCAACCATCTATCTTGGCTACTTATGTAGTTCCCATTACCATAGTACCTGACTGCCTTACATGCATTAATGGATTTATCTTCACAACAGCCCTCTGAGGCACAAAAGTGCTATTATCCCCCATTTTACAGGTGGGGAGCTGAAGCACAGAAAGACGGAGTGACTTACCCAAGGTCACATAGGAAGTCAGTGACAGAGCAGAGAATTAGCTAGCATGCTAACCATGGCACTGTCTAACAATTGCACTGGTGCAACTTCTTAAAACCTCTTCTCTCCCGCTTTTCCCCAGCTATTTATTTCCCCCAAAGATTTGCCTGAACTATGCAAATAAGCCAAAGGAAAAGTTAAATTGATGTATCTTAAAAGATATTTCCTTTAAAATAAATGATTACAGAAAACTGCATTCCTTTCTTTTTTGTTTAATGGCACTTTATGGATTAACAGAATATATAGGAAAATATATGTTGTTCTTCTATATCCCAATCCAACCCCCATTGAAGTCAGTGGGAAGACTCTCATTGACTTTAGTAGGTGCTGAATTAGGATCCTAAATAGCATCACAATATGCTAGCAATTATAATACAACAGAACATCAACAGACAGGAGAACGTACACTCCTCACTGAGTCTTATTCTGCTCTCAAAAGCATTCCGTCCCCCACAGTCCAAAGCTAGAACCCTTTATATCTGATTGGCTGTATTTTGCGATGCTACCTGAAATTTAGTCCATTGGAAATTTATTTGGCCTACAAATAAATCCAGCAAGCAAGTAGCCTAGAATGTTACTCACTGACAATGTTACACGTTTGACTGACATTGTCATGGATAAAATCAATCTGGACTCTAAATCCATCTGATGGGACTATCAGTTTGCTGCACATTACCCCAGTTCATAGGTGCTGGAACTAGCAGTGTTGGGAGTGTGGCTTGACCCCTGTCTTGAAGTGGTTTCCATCATATGCAGAGTTTATAGTTTGGATCAATGGCTCAAAGCACCCCCACCATACAAACTGTTCACTGCCCCAGTTCTGTTTTAGAAATTCCAGTTAATTGAAGGAATAGTGTCCCCCGAAGTATACATATAATTCACCTTGATACCATGAGAATCTTAGGATTACCAGCTCCCCTCATAAATTCTAATTTGCAATGTAAACAGGGGAAATAGCTCTACACTTGTTACAAATAGCTCATAATACAGAATGTGTGAACATTCCAACATTAAATTAAATTACATTAAAAAATATTAAATTGCATTAAATTAAAAAAATTGGGGAAAAAGGCCTCTTTTCATTTTATTTGCTTTAGTATATTTAGGTATACAAAAATATTCTTGCAGTAAGCCCAGAGATATTTGAATTTGCTGTCTTAATACAATATTTAGACTACTGGGCTAACCATAAAATTGATGTTATATTACCAGTAGGACACTGGGATTGAATAAATCTAACCCAGAACAATTCTGTACTTTTTAAAAAGCATATTTACCAAAAAATGCATTAATGTTGTACATTTTGGGAAGGCCCATTAAGTAATCAGGAGCCTATTACTGGTTTAGGTAGAACTTCTTACTGATGTCATTGGGGACTTAAAAAAAAATAAATAAAAAGACAATACAACAGGGCCCTGGATTATCTCAATATCCACCATGGACCTGATCTTTCAGCATTTGCAAAAACAAATTATTATTGTTATTATTTATATACTCAAATGTGCTAGGCACTGTATAGAGATATAGGAAGGCACAGTCTGTGTCCCGAGGGGCTGACCAGGGGCCTGGCATGAGTGGCCCTGCTCTGCCCAGCCCAGTGCAAGGGCACTATTTACAAACCGGCAATTGCCAGATGCACAGGGGCCTGCCCAGCCCTGTGCTGCCAGCATGCCACTTCTCTTCGGGGGTGGGCCTATGCCACTCCACACAGCTCCTCCACCCAACACTGGAACACCCCGATTCCCTATGGCCAGAGCCCCTCTGGACCCACTATGCCCAGCGCCCACCAGACCCTGCCACAAATGCACAGTGCCCTGCACAACCCCACCCCATGCCCAGGGCCCCCCTGTCCACAACCCCGCCACAACTGCCCAGCACCCCACACAGAACCCCCACTCCCTAGTGCCCCAACACACAGATCTTCCCTGTCCCCTCACAGCCCAGCACCACCCCCCATCCAGACACCCCCTCCCTCCCAGCTGCAGTCACCGGCCCTGTTGGGAGGTGACTGTCTGCCAGGCTCCACTGCCTGGGCTGGTTCTGGGGTGAGGAATCGCTCCAGCCCCTCGGGGGTGGTGCAATCAGCCAGGCCAGGGCCTGCCCCAGCCGGGCTCCCTCAGGACCCACTTGCCTGGAGGGGCCCAGCCAAGCCCCTGACACTGTCGTCCCCAGCTGTCCGAGACTGGCCAGGCTTCTGCACCAGTCCCAGAGGCTCAGCTCCAGGGAGACATGCGAGACTCCACACGTGGTGGGAAGCAGAGACTGCCTGGAGCTGGAGGTGCGCTAGGGTCTGATCAGGGGGCAGAGAGAAGCTGGCCGGTGGGGTCAGGGAGTGAAGAGGAGCCCTCAGCGGGCAGGCCGAGAGGAGCAAGTGGTGAGCGGGATTGGGGGAGCCAGTGGTCTGGCGGGGTCTCAGGACACAGTGCAGGCTGGGGCCCCTTCTGAGTATAGGCCCGGCTCCATGGCGCCCCTGTAAACCTGGCACTGTTTACAATCCAATAGTGGGCATGACACAATAAGTCAGAGCTATAACAACAGATAGGGAAATGGATAGATGGACAGACAAGGGTTACAAAAATAAGGTCATGCAATCAGGGCCATCCCTAGGGGGGTGCAGGGCCTGGGACAATCGCCCCTCCCACCCCCACTCCACCCCTTCCCCCAGGTCCCACCTCTTCCCACCCCTGCTCCATCCCCATTCCACCCCTTCTCCAAGCCTCCGGCCTGCCTCTTTCCGGCTTCTGCCCCCCTCCCACGAGCAACACCAGGAGCTAACCCGCTAATCCCCCAGGCTGCCCTGGACCCTGCGTCCCCTGAAGTGCTGGGCCCGGGGTGGTTGCCCCATCCATCCTATGGACGGGATAGCTCTGAGTGCAATTACTTATTTATGCACATGTCTTTTCACAAAACACATTCCCTAACATGTAGCCCAAACTCTCCTCTCCATACCCACTAAAATCCCTTTCCAGAGCGGAGGTTGTTACAGGAGACCAAATGTCAGATTCCAGTTTACTGGAAAGTGACTGGAAAGTTCCCGATCAGGATGCCTTTCCCATTCCTCAGGTGCAGTGGGTCTGGCTGCTAACTTGTAGGATCAGGCCCCTGATATAGACAGGTCAAGAATCTGACTGCATTGCATTTTTTTACATTGTGTTTTCTATTTATTTTACATGCTTTCTTGAATTACTGTAGCATGTTAGCACTCTCCCATAGCTGATATTTTTCGGTCCTGATCCTGCAAACTCTGCATGTAAGAATGCTTCTGGGATCTGACTTTTAGTCACAGGAAGAAAAAGACAACACATCTATGGTCTAATCCTGCTTCTATTAAAGTCATAAAGAGTATGCCATTGACTTTAGTGGCAGCAAGATCAGGCCCTCACTTGTCTCAAGTTAAAAAAAAAATCAGGTTTTAACCAGTCTAGATACTAACCACTATAGAATAAATTATTGTTAAAGTCAGACAACATTTTGCATCTGAAAGCTTAATCTCAATGCTGTACCAAATTCTGCTTACTTTACTTTAGGCAAATTATCCCATTGACTTCAAAGGGATTACCAACAACAATAAACTAAACAGGATTTGATCCTCTAAGTGTAATGAAAAGTTTGAAGGAATCAGAGGAAGTAGGAGCCAACAGGGTGTTTTCTGAAATTCCTAGGTGTGTGTATGCATGAAATTATACAAACATCCCAAATGTTAATGATCAAAGTAATAGTATGTTGTAATATATTTAGCAAGTGTAAGGGAAACAACAGAAAAATACATAAACAGAAAAGAAGAGGTACATTCTCTGGCTTGAAAGCCATTGAAGATTTGGAGCTAAGCAACAGATACTAAGAAAGGAATTTCCTTGACTCTCTCCTATAAATAATTCACTACACTTACATTGATGAGACTGCTGAAACACACTTCTTACATAAAGCATTGTGCTGAAATTTCCATTCACAGTATGTTAATGTAGCAACAGCATGACTGCACTCAAGACTGACCAGGGAATTAGACAGCAAGCCAAGGAGATAGCATCCCCTCCCACAGAAACATTTTCTAGTCACATAGAAAAGTCCCCTTCATTTTCAATTTAAATTCCAAAGGTCAGAAAACATAAAACAAACCAACCTGACACTCCCAAGCAGCAGAGATAACACCTCCTCCCCTTCCTCCAAGTCTTCAAAGGAATATTAAATATGCACAGTAAATCTCAGCATTGACCCTTGCTAATAAAAATACAGAGAAGTTACAAACCAAGCAGTAAGTCCATAAGATCTTTACATTAACATTTTTTATTTGAACTAGGATATTATGCTCTAACTACACAAAATCTTTATCTTATTTTTGGTGCAGTAACAGTTAATCACAAACCAGGCTGAGTCAGATGACCATTAATTTCTCCTGAATGAATCATGGTCCCACAAAAGTGCAGAAACTAAAGCAGAGATACAAAGAAGAAATTTCAAAATGTTGTTGTAAAATATAAATTAACATATCAAGTGGAGTAACTTAGACCAACAGACAATTTCCATTACTTTTTACATTTTATTAGTAGTCATTAGTAGAATTGAGTGAATGCTCCAAAAAAGTATTTTCCATCACACATTAGATAAAAATAGAGAACTCGTTTAGAGGGAATTCATAACCTTTTTTGGTTGTTTTTCAGGGGCATTCATAAGTGGGTTTTTTGCTTGCAAGAATGTTTCAGAAAGTAAAAATCTAATGAATTGTTGTACTAGTGTGTTTATATGAAGTCTCATGTTGGAAGGGCTCACCAAGCAATGTTGAAATCTCCCTGATAAAACATTCAATCGTCCAACCAACAAGTAGAAACAATAACATGTGACTTAGGTGACCAATTAACATGCCAAATAGCGAACAACCAAATACAAAACCAACCAAATATAAAGCCGAATCAAATAGTTTATGGAAAGCTCATGAGTTGAAATATGTTCTTAATTTTAAACAAATAAACAACCTTTGTAAAAATTAGTCTGTTTATAAGTCAAAAAGGCTACATTCACAGAATAAGGTCCCCATCCTGCAAAAATGTACACACATGCTTAACTTCAACTCAGTTAAGTTATGCATATGCATACGTTTTTGGAGGATCAGGGCCTAAATTATTCACTCTGAATAGTTTTATCTAGTCAATGAGTAAATCAGGCACAAATATTTATTCATGCAAACTATTTATAGTTATTAATATCAGCATAAAATCCTTCATTCTTTGCTCACCCAAAACATCCATTGAATTCATGGGGAATTTGAGAGGTGTAAACAATTTCCGACATTAGTAAAGTTAACTTTTAATCATAGACAAATAGTAGGGTTTGATCCTGTATTCTTTATGCAGGCAAAATTCCTAATCAGACATAGATATAATAATAACAGTGTTTGAGCTGCGCTGTTATAAAAAGAATTAATGTAACATGTTTTGTGTGCTGTATCTTAAAATACTGCATTATATTTATGTTGATAATAACAGGGCCTATGAACCATTTAAGTCCCATTTAAATAGTTAAGATAGGGCTTAACTATGACTTAAATGGTGCATAGACCTTTTCTGGACCCACTGCATAGGAATGAATTTAATCATTTATGAATGGATACAAATAAATACACAGATGTTTGGTTAACCAAGCTTGGAATTTTTATGATAATGTAGTCTGAGGCCAAGATTCCGGTCTTAGTTAAGCAGGTGCACATCATTGTGCATTTCATAACAATGGATGCCACACATGCAAGCCTGTACACGCTCAGCAGATGATTCTACTAGATAAGCAACATGTGCCCATGCATCCTGGAAAAGAATCAAGCAGTAAAGTTCTTTGGGTGCCCAGGGTGTTAAGACAAGTATTAAAATGGTTTACAACATAACTAGATAATTATAGTATTATCCTAAAGGAAAACAATGTATTACAGATTTTGACCCACACTTAGGAATGACCTGGATGGCAAAAGTTATTGCAGCCTACCCCAAATCTGGCTTGCAAAGAACACATAAAAACATAAGTGACTTTTTTTAAAATGTAGTTCAATTTTATTATTTTTTAAAAAATATTAAAAATGCTCAAAATTGAAAAAAAACCGGGGTGGAAATTAAACATTTTAAATTTTTGGTTAACCAAAAATTAAAAAAAGATTAATTTTAGGTCAACATAAAATGATAATTTCTTAACTTCCAGAAACCAGAAATATCCAGTTATTTGCATGGATCTTGAGGGGTATCTTCTGAAGTTTCTATGTTGAGGACCTGGTATCCATCTGAAACTTCTAGTGTGTGGAATTCAGTGCATCTAAAAGCACAAACACAAATGCTGTAGCTTTTTCCAGAGCTCAGATACCAATACTGCTAGAGTATGGTTTATCTGAAGGCTTTCTGGGTATTTCCATACTATTGAGAATATCATACCTAGAAATAAAGCCATTGCTAATGGATGGCCATAGTGAATGTACTGATGACTCTGATGAACTGTCCTTTAATATGATTAAGCAACATAAATCAAGACACACATGTGGATGACAGCTTGGCCCAACCTGTAAGATAATCAAGCTTTCCCGCAAAGAGTTTGCCAATCATCTAAGGAAGACTGATGATCCTTGTTGGACAGTCAATACTCAGAAGAATCAAAAGAACATTCTTCAAGGGACAGGAGGACAATAGAAGGGTATGCTGTCTTCTGGAACCAAGACACAAGATGCCACTCTAAGATTGGATAGGCTTTTAAAGCTGATGCATAAGGACTTTGGTAGTTGTTCATATTGTCACTAATGACACTACATCACAGATAGGAGATAACTTGGAAGGGAACTTGGAAGTGTGCTGAAGAAGAAGAATGTCCAAGCGGTCTTCTCTGAGATCTTTCCTATCCCACAAGTGAAGTAAGACAAAAAGCAGAAGATTCTAGAAATGAACCCACTGGTTAGGTAAGTGGTCTAAGATGAAGGGATTTTGGTTTAGTGAAACATTGGCCACTTTCCATGGGAAGATGGAACTGTATAGGTCGGATGGCCTGCGCCTCAGTAGAAGGGGTGGGACTGATCTCCTTGGGAACACTTTGGCTAGAGTAGTCAGGAGGGAGTTAAACTAATAGAAAATGGGGTAGAAAAAAGAGGGAAGATAGAAGCACTCAGCACAAAATTGAGATGCTGAGAACACAATTAATCAAGGAACCAAAGGACATGAAGAGAAGAAATTCTTGAATTGCCTATCCTCCAACAAACAAGAGGAACTGAAATTGCTCATTTATGACCATAAATTCAATCTACTTGGTATTATTAATTAAACTAGTGCATGATTAAAATGTTACAATCAATGGTCATAACCTATTTACGAAGGATTGAGTAGGCAAAAGGGAAGGGGGAGTGGCACTACATCAAAAAGGGCATTACCTGTTTCTGAGTCACTGATAACTTGGAAGAAAATGATCTTGAATGCTTATGGATCAACGTCCTCCAGATAAAGCACAAGATGGGATATTAGTTGGTGTCTGTTACAGACCACAAAATCAGACTAGAGACCATCTGCCTTCTTATGCACCAATCTATAAGGAAAAGCACGTGAGTTCTCATGGGGAACACTTACTTGTGTGACAAAGACATTCAAATGGCTGCATGTGCTAGTGAACTAGCCTCGTTTTACTGAGGAAAACCATGGCATGACAGAAAGCACACAAAATCAAAAGAACCACACGTAGTTTCATTCTGCAATCATTTTAGAACTTGTTTCCATTTCAAAAAGCTCAAAAATGGGGGCCTGGCTCCTAATTAAATCAATGAGTTTTGATATTTACTTCAGTTGGAACAGGACTGAACTCTTGCACTCTCTCTAATTTTTACATAAAGATATGGAGTTACTTACATTTTCTTCGATGGAGAGGAAAAGTACCATATGTGGTTAAAAAAAGTCCTGATCTTGCTCCCACTGAAATCAAAAACAAAACTCCGGTTGACATTAGCAGCAGCAGGACTGAACCCGATCACAGATTTTCTGTCATTCACAATATGCTTTCTCAAATTTCCCTCCTGTATAATTTGTATCATTCAAGTATAAATAATTCAAGTATAAATAACTCAGTTTCTACTAATTTTCCTATCCGGGGGGCTAAACAATCTGGCAGGCTACACCCAGGAGTGACTAGATTGTGATTTCTTTTTCCCCTCTTTCAAGCAGCTGCATATTGGGTTTGTGTGTTATTTTAAAGACCATTGCAGGGGTACAATAAAATCATTGATGCTATGGAGAATAGTAATCAAGAATTAAGGAGTATTTGCCCTCTCCTTCCCACAGCAAGGGACTAAACGAGAATAAACAGATCTAGGCCTCCCATATTTCATTACTGTTTTTATAACTAACTTGTTCAAGTTGTTGTTCTGATCCACCAAGAAGTTTTTCAACTGACTTAAGATTTATCCCTAAAACCATTAACACTGTTTAATATCAGGTGTATATGAATCAGACAAAATTCTTCATTAAAATACTCCCCATGACAAATACTATGAATGTCTTAGTAATTATGGGTGGGGCTTTTCGTGCAGTGGCTGATCAAGCCTTGGAAAAGAGCCATGGCCTTATGCATTCAAATACTAAGCTATCTCAATCTTTGCAGCCCTCATTTGTGCTTTTGGGAATATAGGACAGGTGTGGCAGTTACTAAGCCTGGGTACTTGAGAATTCACCTTTTATTACTCGGTGTATGACACTTATTCTCGTTCAGACTTGTTTTGGGTCTAATGAGTCCCATTTAAATCAAGCGTACCTGTGATACATGGTATTTTTCTTTCAGGTCATGCACTTACTTCATTTTTTCCCCCTGTGTAGCTTTTCAGCCTTGCCCCTCCTGTCACATTGTAGGAATGGGGGCATAACAGATGGCAGTGAGAAACCTATTATTTATCCCTGGCGACTTAAAAAAACCACACCTTTTCATTTGCCTTAGATAACTAAAAAGCCTTATTTTAAGCATAGTGCTATAAATACTGAGGTAAGATTAGCTAGGGCTTTGACCCGGGTCCTACTGAAGTCAACAGCAAAACCGCCAATGATTTTAATAGGAGCAGAATTGCGCCCCTAGTTATCTAAGGCAAAACTGGAAAGAGTTTAAAGACAGCCACAGTTTGATATTCAATTTACTACCTTGCCAGAACATGGCAATCTTCTCCCCTTTAGATAAGGCAGTCTCAGAATGGCCTAGAAATTTAGGCACCTATGAGCAATGTGATGCACAAATATCTTTCTTCTAGATCAAGTTGTTCTCCTTAGAGAATATGGAAGAAGGGGATACAGAGGAACTTGATTAAAACTTTTCAAAGCTGAGTACTCCAAATTAGACTCGGGTATCAATATTCAGCTGTTTAAATATAAGATCCCTGATATTCATAGGTGTTGAGCATCTATATCCTCTGTTGACATCAGTGGGATTTATGGTTGCTCCACACTCCTGAAAAATCAGGCCATATATTAGGTACCTAAGTTTAGGCACCTAGGTTTGAACATATTGACTCTTATATAATAAATGTCACAAGAATATGAAAATCACATGTGTCCTGCCTGCATTCTTGTCTGATCTCAAGAAAGTGTGTGTGAGACTAGAGAAAAAAGTAAGCATCTTGTACCTGGCATTAGCATTCTATTTATGAAAAAGCCAGCATGAAAGTAAAATGTCAACAGAAATATGCAAGACTAAAGTCAAATTGCTAAATGCAGACTCATTAAATCTGAAAATGTAAGGGAAAATGAAGGCCCATACTGTTTTTCTTTATGAACAAAAGTAGCAGAAGAAAGTACCAATAATGAACATAAAACTAGGATCACACAAAAAACCTCAAAAATATTAAAATAAGGACAAAATAGTTTATGCACTCTAGGATAGGTGGTGAACCTTCTTAAAAGTGTTCGTAAGGCTTAAGGGAAAGTATGTTCTTTAGGTAATGGTACCTTCACATTAATATAACTGTATATATTATTACAATATGCACAATATTAATACTGGAACATTGCTATGGGAGCCCACCTAGCACCAAACAAATTGGAAAAGAGTCTATCCTAGCAGGGATTTGGTAGTTATGGTGACACTTGAATTCAAGAACTATTGTACATGGGCCAGTTACCTGGCAATAATTTGTTAAGGTGTGTACATCAGTGGCATATCTAGACAGCATTAATCAATTTTCTTTCTCTACTAGTTGGTAGGTTTCTTCAGTTTTCTCTCTTTCCGGAAGGCTCAGTCTGGTCCTCACTGAAATGAGGAGTTTATCTTGCAAACAATTAAGCATGCATGTAACTTTATTCATGAGTAGTTCCACTGAGTTTTTAGCATTGTACACTATTCATATGAATAAGGTTACGTATGTGGTTAAATATTTGCAGTATCAGGTCCTAAAATGATGAGTTTAGTCTAAATTTTTCCTTACATCAGATTTCCCTTATGAGGATTAATGAATGTAAGGCACAATTTGAGGTCCCAGGAAGGCATATTAAAAGCACACATTATTCAGGTATTATTAGGGGCTGGCTAATTTTTCATATTTACCTCAAATTTTTGTTTATACGGTTGGTATAATATGAATTAAATCACTAGTGAAAAGCTGCTGGCTGCAGACACCATCAGAGAAAACATCAAACAGTTTCAACTGGAGAAAGAACAAAATTAAAGTTGAAGATGTTAAAACAAATGATTGGTGATTGGTGAGGAAATAGTCTCAGGTAGCAGTGAATTGAGTAATTTGTCTAGACTAATCCTCAGAATTCTTCCTCAAGATATGTTTTATTTCTACAAGGCTTAAAAAAAGACTCATAAGACCAGAGGCCCAAAATCTTTTATGTATCTGGCAAAAACAAATTATATATTTGTGCCAATGAATATGGCAATTGTGTATACAAATGCTATTACTAGCACATTTCCTTTGTGTACACCAAAACACTGTGCAGGCAGATATCGGGTCAATAAATTGTATTACAATCTTGGCTTACACATTAACTTGAACACCTAAATTTGGTCAAAACTCAATGTTTCACACATGCAAGCAACATAAAAAAATTATCATATAGCCCTAAGTTTTCAGAACTGCTGCATGCATTTCCTACGATTGCTGATACAAATAGCCAGAATTACAATAATGCATATGCAAATTAGATATGCAAATAAGGACATATTTTTACATATGTATCTGTGCGTGCAGAATTCAGAATATCTGGGCTATATCTGTGGGTTTAAAAGCTGTTGCCCCTATAGCCCCCCCCCCACTTCCTGAGGCTTTGGAGGTATGTGTGAGAAAAGCTGTTAATCCAATAGCCCTGTGCACTCGGTCTGGCACTGAGTGTGTGTGTGTGTGTGTGTGTGTGCACGTGTGCATGTGGGGGACTAAAAGCTATTACGCCAATAGTCTCCTTCCACCCACCCACACTGTCTGGAATTGGAGGAGAGGGTAAAAGTGTTTACCCTGATAGACCCCCGCCTCTGAGATTGGAGTTGTGGTTAAACAGAACTCTGACAGTTTGGTCATGGGGTTTTGATAGGAACATACCTGTCATGGATAAGAACATGGGTAAGAACTCCTTCTTTCTTTGACACAAGAGGCTGTGTTAGCGGGAAGACATTTCCAGAGAGGCGCTGGGTGACCTTTTTCCACTTTCAGCTCAAGAAGTTGAATCTACGTTTGAGAGGTAACCAAGTGCCTCTTATGCAGTGCTAAAAGGGAGCTCACCTGTTGCCCAGTTCAGAAGAGTAATAATGTTAGCTTGGTTTCCTCTCATTGTTGTCACTAAAATTTCTTCTGACTGAGGCCAGGCTAGTTTGCTTTCAGGAAATCAGTGTGGCAGACATGAATTACTCCTGGGGGAAATCTGCACTACTGCGCAATGCAGAATTTTGCAGAAATTAACGTGCGTGCAGAATTTTCTTTCCTCCACAGAAATGGGCTGCAGTGCTAGAGGGAGGGAGCTAGAGCAGGGGTTCTCAAACTGGGGTCGGGACCCCTCAGGGGGGTCACGAGGTTGTTACATGCGGGGGTTGCGAGCTGTCAACCTCCATCCCCAAATCCTGCTTGCCTCCAGCATTTATAATGGTGTTAAATATATTAAAAAGTGTGTTTAACTTATTAGGTGGATCGCACTCAGAGGCTTGTGATGTGAAAGGGGTCACCAGTAAAAAAGTTTGAGACCTACTGAGCTAGAGAGTTCCTGGCAGCTGTAGATCCCATTACACCCTGAGGGAAGGAGAGGGCGGTGCGCAGGAAACTGACTCCGTGCAAGCCTGGGACGGAGTATCAAGCTGTTTCCCCTCTGATCCCTGAGCTCTAGGGGGAATGGGTGTTTGGCAATGAGGGGGGCCCTGCGGTTGAGCTCTGAGGAGGAGGGGATGCAGATGTATTGGCTGGGGGGGGTGCAGGTGGGTTCTGGGGGGGGGGGTTGGGTGTCTCCCCTCCCCCCCCCAACCTGGGCTTAAGGAGGTGTGGCCGGGGGAAGGGAGCAGAGAAACAGGAACTGGGTTGTCATAGGGGTTTCTCTAATCCTGGAGAAATTTTTGTGTCCCTATTGTTACAGCCATACTTGCTGACAGGTATTTTGAAATAAATTAGCAAAATAATTGAAACTGGCATGCTTATGTAGTGTTATTTTGATAAATAAAATTTGCAGAATTTTAAAATATTGTGCGCAGAATTTTTAATTTTTTTGGTACAGAATGCCCCCAGGAGTAATGAATGTAGGCAGACATGGCATGTACACCAAAACATACAATTCATTTCCTTTGTGTGTGTGTGTGTGTAATGGGGGGGGGAGGAATGGTTTTTGTTTTATGTTGAGTCTAATGTTCTCCAGGCCTTTAATTAACATCTTACAAGACATCTATCTAACTGCAGCGGCTGAGTAGCAAATGACATGTAGCCCTGACAGATCATGGAGATAGATAGATTATCCAATATCTACTTATACTGTTGGTTGATAAAAATTACTACAAATTCCTGGATTTCGAAGATTAGTAATGAGTTCTCGGTCATAGATTTCACCAGAATAGAAAGATACAGAAAGACAAAGGTGAATTAGATCAGAACCTACAAACAGCCATAGAAGGATCTTCAAGAAATGGGGGGTGTTGGCTTGCCCATTTTCCCTGCTACAAGGCTTCTTTAGGCCAGTTTGTTGTACAAACATAGCTCATGTTTGTAAAGATAGTTTTCTGCTTGGAGCACCTTCCTAGAAACCCCTTTTCCCCCCATCTCAATCAGTGTGTTTGTATGTGTGTGGGAGGGCTATTGCAGTAGCAAGTTCTCTCCTCAAGCAGTGCGGGGGACTATTGGGGTAACAGGTTTTACCCCCCTACCCAGTCTCAGGCAGTGGGGGAGGCTATTGGGGGTAACAGGTTTTACCCCCCCCCAGTCTCAGGCAGTGGGGGAGGCTATTGGGATAACAGGTTCCCCCCAATCTCAGGCAGTGGGGGGGTATTGGGGTAACAGGTTTTACCCCCCCCCGTGTCAGGCAGTGTGCGGGTGAGGGGCTATTGGGATAACAGGTTCCCCCCAATCTCAGGCAGTGGGGGGTATTGGGGTAACAGGTTTTACCCCCCCCTCCCGTGTCAGGCAGTGTGCAGGTGAGGGGCTATTGGGATAACAGGTTCCCCCCAATCTCAGGCAGTGGGGGGTATTGGGGTAACAGGTTTTACCCCCCCCATGTCAGGCAGTGTGCGGGTGAGGGGCTCTTGGGATAACAGGTTCCCCCCAATCTCAGGCAGTGGGGGGGTATTGGGGTAACAGGTTTTACCCCCCGCCCCGTGTCAGGCAGTGTGCGGGTGAGGGGCTCTTGGGATAACAGGTTTTACCCCCCGGGGGGCTATTGGGGTAACAGCTCTCCCCCACCCGAGGGAAAAGCGCTCCCCGGGGTATGGGCGGGATGGGCGCGTGGAGGGAGAGGGCAGTGCCCAGCCCCAGGGGGATCTACCAACCCCACAAAAACAGCACCTCTCTCTTTAAGAGAGAAGCGGGGTGTCTGATTGGCTCTGGGGACTGCCAATCGGGGCGGCCATTGCATCATCCCTGCGGCAGGCCGGCCTCTGATTGGCTAGGACGCTGGGCCGAAGGAGAAGGGTTTCGCAATCGCCGCTCGCCTTCACTCACCAGTTTAAAGAAAGAGACTCGGGCCCAGCCCGCGCCCCCCTCCCCGATCGATACCGGTCTCGATCCCCGGGCCAGGTGAGGCGCGGGGCCGCTCCGCCGCGCGCAGAGAGACCCTCCTCCCGTCCCTGGTGAGGGGGAGCCGGCCAGGCGCGGTACCCCCGGGGGGGGGGATTACACCGGGCACAGGCCGAAGCGGGGCGGCGCGGGAGGAGGAAGCGGGGGGGGGCTGCTGTAGAGGAAGGATGAGGGGTGCAGGGGGGCCGATAGGGGAGTCGTGGGAGCTTACGGGGGTGTGGGGAGAGTTGTCGGGTGGGGGTGGGGTCTGTTGGAGCTGTGGGGGGGTCTGGTCAATGGGGCGGGGTCTGTAGGGGTGGTGTGGGGTGGGCATATGTGGGGGGCGGGGTCTGTAGGGGTGGGCATGTGTGGGGGGCGGGGTCTGTAGGGGTGGTCTGGGGTGGGCATGTGGGGGGGGCGGGTCGCTGGAGGCGCCTGTGGGGGGGGGTGTCTCTCAGTGGGGCGGGGTCTGTAGAGGAGTCCGGGCTGGGGCTGGAAGTTCTGGTCCGCGCGGTCTAGGGGGGGGTCGCGGAGAGGGCGAGTGAGGGGTGTCGGGGGCCGGGACTTTCCTCACGGTTACGCGGTGGTGTTGCGCGGGGAGAGCGTATGATGCAACCTCCAGGCAACTCTCCTCCCCGCTGGGATGAAGTCATGCTTGGCACGGAGAGGGGAGCCCGGAGAGAGGGAGACAGGCCTCTGCCCCCCGAGTCCCCAACCACACCCTGCTTCCTGAGGGGGGAGGGGCAGACACACACAGAGCGCTCATCTCCCTCCCAACGCCCCGGGGGGCAGCAGTAAGAGAAGAGGAGGGGGGGGGGGAGAGCGAGGGACAACCACAGATCCACCCCCTCAAGCTAGGAGAAGTGCAAATACTGACAGAGAGATCAACAGTAAGAGGACGATTGAGGCCTAGGGCACAAAGCTGAATAACCTCTCCAGAAAGCATAGTTGTTTGAAAAATGTGTAGTTGCTGGATACAGGCTTTTATTGCACCTTTTGGAAATGGAAGATCCAGTCACTGAAAGACATTAGCAAAGTGGGCTAGGAGCACAGTATGTTAATAAAAATATTTACTATCCATAAAAAGAAAAGGAGTACTTGTGGCACCTTAGAGACTAACAAATTTATTAGAGCATAAGCTTTCGTGAGCTACAGCTCACTTCATCCTTCATCGGATGCACTTCATCGGTAAATGCATCCGATGAAGTGAGCTGTAGCTCACGAAAGCTTATGCTCTAATAAATTTGTTAGTCTCTAAGGTGCCACAAGTACTCCTTTTCTTTTTGCGAATACAGACTAACACGGCTGCTACTCTGAAACCTGTTACTATCCATATTTATGCATAGCTGGATGTATTACTACAGTATTAACAGGTTTCAGAGTAGCAGCCGTGTTAGTCTGTATTCGCAAAAAGAAAAGGAGGACTTGTGGCACCTTAGAGACTAACAAATTTATTAGAGCATAAGCTTCGAAGTGAGCTGTAGCTCTAATAAATTTGTTAGTCTCTTAGGTGCCACAAGTACTCCTTTTCTTTCTACAGTATTAAGTGATTCCTTCAGCTTTTCTTTAATACTTTAGAGATCAAAATAGTTTCTGAATAAAAATATAATCCTCAGGGTTCAGAATGAAGCCCTCCTTTCCTGTTGGGTGCTGTACTAGTCTAACTTCCTGGTGGGAACCACTGTTGTAAACAGCACTATGCAGGTCAACAGTGAAGTCAAACATAACCTTAAAAACAGAAAGTATCTTTTATGTGTGGGGGGGAAAAGGGTACTTTTAAAATTCCTTTCTGTTTTTAAGGTTTTCATAGTTTACAATAGTAGTAGAGACTTGGGAATTAAAGGTGAAGAGCAGTGGTTTTGTCAAAACATTACAACTTTTTTGTAGGATTCCCAAAGGGGGAAACTGTATATGGCTGTTTGGAAACGTATGTACTACTATATTCAGCAAAATTACCTCCTTAAGATCCTGAGCTGCAGACTTCTGATTTTTCTTCATCGACATCACAAGTAATATGAATAAGTGGGATGAAAATATGGTGCTAGAATAGTAGTTCTTTTACAGGGCATGATTCATGTAGCCAGAAATTTAGATCATTGGAGGCTTTTCAGATGTTTTTGTAAGTTGAAAAAAATTTAAGTGGAAACTAAAGAGTTAATTTTATAAAAAAGTCCCCTGTATTGTTTACAACTGGCATGTTGGGAACTTGAAAATGAAACTGACTATAAATGAAAATGAAATTGACTAAGCCAGAGGAAAATATATAAATATTGAAAAGTAAACTGAATTTTAAAAGCTTATTTCAATAATCTTATGATGGTGTTGGTAAGTATGTACACACCTTCATGTGACAGGTTTCAGAGTAGCAGCCGTGTTAGTCTGTAGTCGCAAAAAGAAAAGGAGGACTTGTGGCACCTTAGAGACTAACAAATTTATTTGAGCATAAGCTTATGCTCAAATAAATTTGTTAGTCTCTAAGGTGCCACAAGTCCTCCTTTTCTTTTTGCTTCATTTGACATTGTCCTTTGTTTATGGTACTTGTGATGTTCTTCTCTTTGCCAAAAAAAAAAAAAACCCCAAGAAATCTGCAGTTCAGATTTTTCAAGATTTCAGGGAGCTAATGATCTTGAATTAAACTGGGCATACACTTTTTCTCTTTTTGGACTCTTCAAGGGAGTTTTGAGTATTTTCATAAAATCTTTGTTTTCCCAGACAAATCTTCATATCCCTATATAAATATTTTAAAAAATAAATTATTTGCATTGAATATATTTGACTTTGCTTTAGGTATTCAGCTCTGAAAACTGTCAGGAAATGCCTTATAAAAGTTCCTTAAAATTTTTAAATGCAAAATTATTCCATGTTGGTTGGAACAAATATTAGACGCAATTTTTAAAAAAGGGTCAAAGATGAAGTAAAGTATTTGTTTTAAAAATTGGTTAACTATTAATCAACATATTTTAAAACCAGAGTTGAAATTACTCTTCAAGTTTGAAATTCTGTGCCTTTTCCATGACATCTGAGAATCAGACTAATTCCTTTATCTTGTCCTACACCATGAAGCTTATGACAGCTCCTGTATGATTTTTATTTTATTATATTTAAGACATTTAAAGTACTTAGTTACATTTCTTCATAATTAGATGTTGTGATTATATTTTTATTACACAGTTTTCCCATGACACATAGAAAAACAGTTGAGATATCTTGGAAAGCATGAAGAGGAATATTTTCTTTTGATCTTCTTTGTGACAGCAGTTAGGGGGTAGTGGATTTAGGGCCCTGTTCTGAGCAGTATTGGTCCTGTGAGTTCAGAGTGCTCAGCACCTTGCAGGATTGAACCTTTAACTGAAGTGTACAGCCAATGTAGGTTTGGAGCTTTATTCTGTTGTCATTTATATACCATTATCTGGACTGAGTACAATCCTGCGGTTTTAGCTCAAGTGAGAAGTCCCACTGAAGTAAGAAGGAAATTAGAAATACTCAGCACCTTTCAGGTTCAGTTTCTATTTGGGTAGTATAAACAAGACAGTTGACTTAAAATTATACACTTAAGGCATTCTACCTAGATGTTCATAGTCAACTCTGTCTCACCTCTCAGAAAATAGGCAAGGAGCAAAATGAATGTCTGAAGTGTTGAAGAAGTGGTAAGAATTGTTACTCAAAAAATAAGCCAAATTAACATTTTGTTTATCTCATAAAATCTAAACAGCCCATAACAGAAGCTTCCAAACAGTATATTGACTTATAAAGAGACATTCTTAAGGACTTCGAAAGGGTTAATGTTTTACCCTCCACTATTTATAACAGGTTTCAGAGTAGCAGCCGTGTTAGTCTGTATTCGCAAAAAGAAAAGGAGTACTTGTGGCACCTTAGAGACTAACAAATTTATTAGAGCATAAGCTTTCGTGAGCTACAGCTCACTTCATCTATTTATAACAGTATCTTAGAAGCTTTGGCAAAAGGAGGAATATTTGTTCTTTAGTGTGACAAATTTATAATTTACCCTTTTTCCTCTGCTTCTAAGGAAATTAATATGACTAGGATCATTGAAGTCAGATCTTTGTATTCTAGCTGAATGTTCACTGGGAGTTCGAAGAGTGAGCACCTGTTTTATTATTTGTAAAGTCTCTATTCAAAATCTGGAAAATATTCTTTATCTGATTTAAGTAATTCATATTTAGAGCCTAAACTGTTTACAATCTGTACTTAGTGTACTCCTTAGCATCACTGAGTGTAGTTGCATCCTCACAAACACCAAACAATCTCTTACACTTAAAGCAATATACACATTCACGTACCCTGCAGGTAGCTGGAAAAATGATTACATTTTGCTATGGGATTTGCTTAAACTGCAGGCATTTGCATTTTGGCCTCCACTGGATAATGTTCAGGGTTCTACTGAAATTGGGTGCTCACTAGCTGATGCCTGTGGACCTACAACAATGCTCACTGAGCTATTACTACATATCTACTATGCAGTTGTTCAAATTGCTTATTAAAGTGTTATTTCCTGTGAAATTACTGCTTGTGGAAAATGGTAGACTGACAGCCTGGGAGATCAAAGTCCTCTGTTTCAGAATAGGTACAGCACAAGTAGCAGCAGTGCAGACTTCCCAGCACTGCCTGCCAACAGTCCTGCACTCTGACCTGGACAGATCTTTTGGGACAAAATAGTTGGTTTGATAGTCTTGGCAGAGAAGTAAAGGGCTGAAAGGACCACCAACTAAGGTGGAGTTTTTTTGTGATGTGGACATCTCTCTAGCAAGAGTTGCACTTAAACCACTAAACAGCTATCAGATGGTGGTAATCTATGACTACTATCTGAAGTTGGAGGTGGAAGGTGCCACACTCAATGAACATTCCCTTGATCCTTCAGTTGTCGCATTAAAGCTTTTAAAAAGACATTTGAATAGGGAGGAGAAATTGGTCTTTTCCTCCTTCCCCCAAGCTAATGCTAAAATCACATTAAATACTTACAGCGGGAAAACAAAAACATGACATTTAACAACATAAAGAGACTTGTCAAGGTCTGGGTAGGGTGCTTGTTGGGCATGGGCTGTCCAGATCCAACCTCCCCTTCAGAATCCTGAAAAGTACAAAAAGCAATTACTGGACGTTCTGTTACTAACATGTTATCTAACTGGACTTGTCCAAACATAGTTAATGAGGGCCCTGGGAGTAATAGACTGGGGGGTAGGATAGGATATGTCCAAAACCAGCAACATGACAAAAGTTACATAAATTGAGTGTAATTAGAAGGTTCACATGGGGTCTATTTGAGAGGTATACAATTTTGCGGGAGTCAGAGATTGAGTATTATTTGGGAAGGTAACAAGCGCGAGTCAAAAATTTAAGAAAAAAGCAAATACTAGGACTCTGACTTTAATAAACATACATGTGCAATTCGTGCAAATCTAGTACTTGCACATGGAGCTGGCTTGCTGAGAGTCTGTCCATGTGCATTTGCAAATTAGCTGTATAGTTAGGGGAATCAGGACCTAAGAGCTCAGTGTAGCATGAATTACCAAAGGTTGTTTTAAGAGCTGCAGTCAGGAACTTATTAAAGACAAGGCCTAGACAGGCACATACAGCTGGATAGACATTATCCAGGCTACATGGGCTCCTTCTGCCCTGAAATACTATTTTCACTACGAAGATTTTTTTGGTATTAGATAAATGTGCCATACTAGTGCACTTCTCAGTCATTTTAAGGAAATTGCTTTTCAGTGTGTAAGGGGTTTGACAGTGTGCAAGGGCACATTTATTGTGGAAGAAGTTTTGAGCAGAAACACTGAAATGATCAGGTAATGCTGATTTATTCAGCTTTTCTCTGAATTTCACTTGCCTGTAAATTGCACCCATAGTCTCTTTTATACACTCAAGATGTGAAAGAAAATATAGCTGCTTGTCTAGAAAATGTTCCAAACTTAACAGTGTAAATATAAATTTATATTAAAATGTTAGCTTTGTAGAAGGTAATGGCTGACATGCACTGAAATGGTTTGTATAGCCCTTAATGAGGGTATTTTTCATAATTAAAAAAGTTCTTGAATGACCCCTGAAAAACTTGAAACTGAAATTGATTTTTTTAATTGATATTTCCCTGCTTCAGTCATGTGTATGCATTGATTTATTATTATAGGGTTACTGTGCTGGAAGCATTTTATTTGAGATTGTAACATTAAATATTAAACATCTGCTAAACAAATAAATAGAGTAGGCTAACATTTGGCCCTATCAACTTTTACAATATAATTGTACATTTAACATGGCCTAATGAATAAAGCATTGGACTGGGTCTTAGGAGACCTGGGTTCTATTGCTAGCTCTGCAACTGCATGCTGGGTGACCTTAGGCAAGTCACTTCCCTTTTCTGTGCCTCAATTTCCCCACCTGTAAAATAGGGATAATACTACTGACATCCTTTTATAAAGTGCTTTGAGATCTATGGATGAAAAGTGCTGTACAAGAGCTAAATATCATAATTATCAGAGTCAGTAAAAGACAGGAATTCTCAAATGAATCCTTCCTTTATATTGGTGTGAAGTTGCACCTCACCTTCATTGCCTTATGTGAAAATTGACATATATGAATTGCTAGTGACTGAACGAAGCCAGCTAAGAAAAATCAGGGACCCCACAATAAGGGACTAGTCCTCAGTATAGACTGACAATAACCCTGAAGATACTCATTTGTCTTTGCTCTTACAGCAGACATTAATAAGATCAGTGTCTTGTTTACAACCATCTGTGTTGATCTGTTATCTGTGTGCAGGAGTCAGATAGTCCATCTATTGTGCTATGCCCTAAACAATCAGGTCTTGTTAGTGCAGGGTCATTTTATGCAAATAAGGTATTTTCTCTTCATGTTGGGTTCAGAGAAATCAATCCTCCTGTTTTTGACTTGTCAATTAGGACTTGTGGGGCCCACCTGTTTTTTAGATACACAACTTGTGTTTGCACACTCAGTTGCCTCAGCTTGTTTGTGGTTGAGACGATTCTCTTAATGTGACCATCTGTCTCAGCCCTCACGTGGAATGTGAGCAGCTTGTACAGATCTGGCACTTGGACACAATCTGTTTTGCCTGCATTTCTCACACACCAGCTATACATCCCGCCTCTTTGCTGGGCGCAACTGATTGTGATACTTATCTCTTACTTGCTTTCACTTTTCATTTCCTGGGTTGTTTTATGAAGGGTCTAGAGGATACAGAAGGAGAGAAATTATGCAACTTTTTGTGAATACAGTTTTGATTAAATCATTTGGAAACAGAATTTATATAGAGCTGCTGAGTACATTTAAAAAACAATGCTTGAAAATGTAGCGTAGTCACAACCTTGTCCATCCCAGGATATTAGAGAGACAAGGTGAGTGAGGTTTCAGAGTAGCAGCCGTGTTAGTCTGTATTCGCAAAAAGAAAAGGAGTGCTTGTGGCACCTTAGAAACAAACAAATTTATTTGAGCATAAGCACAGCTCACGAAAGCTTATGCTCAAATAAATTTGTTAGTCTCTAAGGTGCCACAAGTACTCCTTTTCTTTTAAGGTGAGTGAGGTGTCTCTGATGTTGGTAAATTGTATATGCGGTGACTTACAGATTTTTCAGGCATCTGTTGTTCTCTCTCTCTAAAGTGGAAGTTAGAGAACAGGAAGTAGGAGAGAATTTTCTTAATGGATCCATGTAATAATAGAAGACAGTATCGATTAGGAAACCAGTACTTTAATACAGTCTAAGTTTCTGGTGACATCACAGTCCTCAAGCTCTGGCCTCACTGTACAGACTATTACCTTAATGCTACTTGCATTTATTTGAATGCATAATCATTCAAATAAATACAGCTATGTATTTCAATGTGCGATGCTCCAATTACAGACACACACTGCATTGTTATAAAGTTGGATTTTCAAAAAGTGCTCTTTTAGCCTAACTTTGCTCCGATTGAAGTTAATGGTGTATACACTTAAGCACCTTGTTAACTTTTTGCAGAATCAGGGCCTTAAGTTATTGACAAATTTGAAAGTTTTTTCATCTTTATTTAGAGAGTCACTTGATTCATTGCTAAAAGACCATCTTACACACACACAAACACACACACACACACACACACACTTTTGGTCTGAGGTCAAGTAGAGAAATTCTAGCTCAAAGGGTAATTTGTTTGGAAAGTTGTGTGTCTGAAAGTGTGTGAAAATAGGGATTCTGGACCTTCTCAGCCATTACTATTATAAATACAATGATATTCTTCATGATGACAGTTTCTGATCAAGTATATATTGTAAGTATTTCTTTGCAGGGCTACTTAGTCTCCTTAAAAAGAACAATTAGCATGTTAAGCTAACACTTTCTCATTAATCATTTTGGCTGCTACTTCATTTTGTCATAGTATTGTGAACTGAAATGGGAACACTTTATATTGGAAAGCATACATTCAGACAGAACAAACACGAATTAACTTTGTAGTTTAAACACATAGAAAATATTTTAAATTTACCTTAAATGAAGTAGTTATTCCACTCTGTTTAGCATTGTTAGGCCTTAATTGGAGCACTGAGTTCAGTTTGGGGCATCATGTCTTCAAAAAACAGACCCAAGTGAAACAAATTCAAAAGAGGGCAGATAAAAGGTTTGGAAAATACTGTAAGATTTATTCAGCCTAGAGAAAAGGAGATTAATTTAAAACTTGTCTACATGTACGTACAGGGAGGGATAGTCTAAAGAGGTCAAGGATCAACGATTACTGTTGGGTCAAGAGTCAGACTATTAATAGGTTTAATCTGCAGAAGTGAAAATTCAGTCTGAAAATTAAGAGAAACTATATAATTGGCGGAAAAGTTAGACAGTAAAATGCGTTGCCAAGATTGGGGTTATGAAACTGGAACTATTCAAGGGTGGCTAGACATTAGGGATGGTTTTGGAATAACTGAATTAATCCAAGCATAATAATGGGAGGTTGACTAGATGACCCACTAACAATCCCTTCCAACCCAAATGATTCGATGAGACTTCTGAAATATCTCAATAATGGCAGTTTCTCAGTTTCCAGCATAATAAACAGCTACTGCCAGATGTACCAGCAGTAGTGTATGCTAATGCTAGTGAGGTGCAAGATCATAGCTGAACATGGCATTTTAAATGTTTCATAGAATTTATTTTTCTGTTAGGTTCATCTTGCCCGTAATCCATGTGAAGATTTGCTGGCAACATATTATAGAAGTTATTAACAGTTTTTCACCGTCTCTAACAAATCGTATTGTGGTGTTAAAGAAGAGTCTGTCCAAATGAGCAAAACATCACAGCAGAACACCACTACAGAAGCAAATGGTATAAGTGTGATTCACACACAAGCACACACAAGTGGTTTGCAACAGGTTCCTCAGCTGGTACCAGTTAGTCCTGGTGGTGGAGGCAAAGCTGTGGCTCCAAGCAAACAGGGCAAAAAGAATTCCTCCGTGGATAGAAACAGTGATGAATATCGCCAACGCAGAGAGCGCAACAACATGGCAGTGAAAAAGAGCCGGTTAAAAAGCAAGCAGAAAGCACAAGATACGCTGCAGAGGGTCAACCAGCTTAAAGAAGAAAATGAACGTTTGGAGGCAAAAATTAAGCTCTTGACAAAGGAGCTTAGTGTACTTAAAGACTTGTTTCTTGAGCATGCACACAATCTTGCAGACAATGTGCAACCTATTGGCACTGAAAACATCACCACAAACCCAGATAACACCGGACAGTAGACACAATCTCCAAACTTCACAACCTCATGGACTAAACATTAGAGGTGCAGCCCTCTCTGCACTACTCATTCAGTACAGGGACGGAATGCTGTTCTACCTTTTTATAGATCATCTTGTGGGTATTTTTTCTCCTTTTAGGTTTAACACTGAAGATTTGATACAAATAAAATATAAACTGTTTTGAGTATGTTTTAAACTGTTAAATATTTTCTGCTCTGAAAGATTTGATTAAACAAGTAAAAATGATCTAAATGGATAAAAGCAGGAGCCTGTTAGTGAAATCGAATTTCTACAGCAATGTACATTCACCATCTTATATTTTGCATATTTTAAGGAGTACAGCTGGGAAGTTTTACTGTAATAATGATTGATAATTAGATGAAATATCTGTTCAATACCCTTTAAAATGTATTTCTTAAGCAGTCTGTTTTCTACATTGTGTATTACAAAACTTCAAAGGCCAGGGCAGAAGTTTGTTTTCTAATTTGGTGGGCTACTTCAAATGTGTAGCACAAGCCCTATCCAAAATAATGTAGATCTCTTAGTCATAGTTAACAGGGAGTGCCTACTAACAGTGCCTAGTAATGGTGAGCCAGGATGCTTACTAATGTTTTCTAAAGACTACTACATTCTTTGTGAGAAATTGTAATGTATTATGACTGACATACCCAGAAAATTGGCTCACAACCTGTAAATGGCTATCCAGAAGCATCATGTATAGGAGGTAAAGTAGAACAACATTTTATTTGTATAACCCCTTTAAGCCTGTGTTCAACATGCTAGCATTATTCATATGGTGACTTTGGGTCCTTAATAGCATCATGTTCTGGTTCTGTAAAATAATTGCTTATTAGAATCACGCTGCTGTCAAGGTGCAGGAATCAGGATGAGACTAACATATACACATTGACTAAAGCAATGAAAGGGCTAATGCAGAACATCTGTTCAATCACAATGTAGACTACTCGATCCTTACTACCATACAAGGCCAGTTATATGGCTGTTTAGTTTAGCAACTGATATCCTGCAGAAATCCAAAGTAATTTAAAAAATAAATGCCCCTGGTTTGAATAACTGATACAGCAGACTTCCTATAGACACCATTGCCATGCGAAGGAATATGTCAAATATTGTTTTATTTTGCTGAAACAGTTTCTATCTAACGTTTTTTTTTTAAAAATTTGATAAGTCCCTTACTGTGACCCATAACGCAGCAGTATGTATTATACTGAGGAGTTAAACTAGAAAAGTGAAGCAGGAACTTTGATGTAACCTTAATTTATTTTCATTTTTAAATGTTCCATTTATGGTATGTGTGTTACATATAACCCGTGTGTCTGGCTAGTGAACTATTACCTTATTTTTATTTCCCTCCTACACTACTTGTTTCCATACTTGACTTTGTAGTAAGATTGTGTGTATTGCATATGTATTTTGGAGGAGAACTTGGGTAAGATCTTGGTTAGATGCTAAGTTAGAAAATAAAACTTTAAAAAAATCCATTTTGAATTTAAACTTTTACTGCAAAGGTCATCAACCAAGGAAGACTTTTACAGCTTGTCCTAGTTCATGGAAGTCTTTTTACAGAGAGAAATTTTCTGGTTCTAGTCACAGCTTAAGTAGGTAGGGTTGAAATATCAGAAGCTAATAAAAATGTTTTGCCTCAGAGCCTAAATCGTGCTGCCTCTTCTTTGCCCTCATACTTAAAAGAAGCAACAGCATATTGGGGCCCAGGTGGAGCCTCTACCTTATACCCATGACTTCCTTGGGACCCTTTCCTGCGATATTCTAATGAGGATCATTGCCTTCAGCGACAGGCTAGGCCACAAATGGTATGAGTAGAATCCTTTTCAGCTAACCTTATTTGTACATTAGTAGTTCATTATGGTGACGTTGGAAAAGTTTAGCCACATTTTTAGCTTTTGTCTTTTCCTGAATGTATTAAAGAAACTGGCCAACTTATTTTCATATCATCTAAATGTAAAGACAACATCCGTAGTTGGAAGGAGTCTGTAATGGAGCTTTTAAGAGAATTCAAAGCTTTTTTACAAATGTGGATAGGTATCTCTTGGTTATAAATTAGAAAAGTGAGGGAGAGAGATTCAGGGCCTGTTTTTTTTTGTAGGTGTTGATCACCTCCAGTCCTGTTGGCTTCCACCACACGTACTTGCTCAGCTCTTCTGGAGATAATGCTAGGATTATTAGTCTGTTGTCCTGCAGCAAGTCAGTATCCGAGCTAGGAATAGAATGGTAACTATTTACATAAAATAGGGTTGTTCAATTCAAACTGCTACAACTTGGCAAGAAGGCCATTGAAGATCTCTGCTGTTTTGGGGGCTGGACTTATTTCTGGTATATATTTAGAGCAGCAGATCTCCACTGGTGATTAGCAGTAATTTTATGAAGAGCCACAGGGAGCCTGTCCCCGTTCCTCATCTATCTTCTAGTAAAACCCTTTTATTCAGTCAGTTACAACATATCCAACAGCAGTCCAGAAATCAGCTTGGTCTGAAGTCTCACTCAGAAAAGCTTCTAGAGTTTAAGATCAACATCCACATTCCCTGAAACTGCACTGCAGCCAGCATATTAATGCTATTACGAAAACAAATCAGTGGGAAAAGGTGCCTTGGGCGTATTTCCTGGTTATTTGTGCAATGGAAAAGCCACAGATGCTGAAGTTACTCACTTTAGTGATATTTTCTGAGAAATGATTCAGGCAGCAAAGCTTCCCTCCCCCCCCCCGCCCACATTGATATGGCTGACCTGTGCAACATCCCATTAAACATCAATGCAATAGTCCAAAGCATTGGACCTGTTTAGGCTCTGTATTGGCCCAAATTTCCCTACAGGGAATTGGCATTTTCTTGCCAGCTTCTAACTAACTGAGGCCTGATTCTCAATTATAGTAAGTCCACTTTACGTTGCTCTGGCAGTGTAAGGGGTTATTAAAGTGGGCTTACATTACATTTACACTTTCAGACCCTTGGATATGCCAAGTACCTCTAGAGTACAAGGAAAAGAAACCTAAAAGCCTGATATATTTTCTTTGTAAAATGCATCCCCAGGGACCTTTGAGTACTACTCTGCTATAAATGATAATCTATAAAACCGTGTAAATTCTTGTATTCTTCTCAATGAAATCTAGCCTTTTATTTCAGAACTGAACATTCAATACTTTTGGACAACCAGGAATTCAGTCCAATTGCACACTAAGTTTAAGAAAGATATACAGCATGATTCTTTAAATCTATATTTGCTATTTTTACTCCAGTGAATATGTAATGTATTTTCCATTTCTTTAGTATGGAATAACCAGGTTAAAAAAATAAAGTTGAGTTTTGCCAAGGCAAGTGTTAAGTTATTAAGTAATCCACTGGGCATTAAGTTTTTCGGGAGTGGAATGTCTTATATTTAAGTTGACGATTGTAGCAAGCACCAAAAACTTTTCAAAATTAAACTTGGTTCTGTTGCTATAGACATGCCTCCTCTTACTTTGTTAATCAAGGCTACCTTGCAACAATCACCCAAATGTCCATTGTATTGCATTGAATGAGCTGACATAGAATTTCTTTTTAACTACAGAATTTTTTAAAGGTCTCAAAGGTCCATGTGTTTTGAGGACTATTGTGTGGGTGTATGCCTTCAAAGCCCGTAAAACAGAAAACAGTCTTAAGTATGCCACTCTTCCTCTGCTTATACTAATGATGAAATTTCCATCATTTTTTAACATTAATGCTCATTACAGTAATGTTAACATAACTCTTCTCAAGATGTGGGTGGCATAGAATAACCATTGTACGGTGTATCCTGTATAATTGCAGCAAACAGGTAAGACACATAGCCAGGTGTCTAAGGCAAGTATACTACAGCCCTTACTACACATTTTCATAGTTGTAGTTGGCCTCAGTAAGTTTTGGGAACACGTTCCATATCACAAGTAAAGCTATAGCCAAATCATGAAAGGGAAGTTTTCCCTGCAGAATGCCATGATTTGTGCAAAGATTCCGGACTCTGCGTTTACTGGAAAATTATGGAGTCTTTCCAAAAATTTCCTTTTAACGCTACACTCCCTGGGTCTGATTCTAAGCCAGTGTAAATCAGTACTAACACTATTGAAGTCAACTGAATTATACTGATGTAAAATGGGAAATAGGCACTTTATAGTCATGTTGGTTGTGCAACACACTATGAAATTCATTACTCTAATTCTGAAAACAATTGCAAGACAAAGTTCCCTCCTCTTCCCACTGCCCACCCCATCATTTAAAAAGCAGTATTATGATATTGTTAGGAGCTCCAGTCATGGACCAGGAATGATCACATATTTAATCTATGTAGAATCCTTGTTCGGTGATTCCCATCATTACAGAAGAGAAGAGCTGTCTCTGTGCATTACATACAGAGACAAAGGAATACTCCATTCTTTTTGCCTGAGGTTCTTATATCATATCATGCCTTTTCCCATCCAAACTGATGATCTAACATGACTCAGAAAGGAATTAAGCACAAGACCCGGCAGTCTAGCTATAATTACTCCCCACACCCAAAAATCTTTATTTTTGTCCTTTTCCTTTTCTACCATTTGCGATTGCTCTCTGTATCACAAAAACTGGAGCCTAAGCATCTGAGTGGTCTCTTACCCGTGCATTGCCTGCCAACTCTCCTCCAGTAAACAAGGCTGGACAGAGTTTCATTAATTCAGTGTGCTGTTCATCACAGGCATTGGTACTTTGAGATACTCACCCTCTTTCCTGGCAGCTGAAGATTCTGTCTCTAGGACACAGCACTTCGAGGTTACTGAGCTGGCCACTCCTCTAGCTATTTAAATTATAGTGCAAAAAAGTTAGTATTTCAGACTTAAAAAAACCCCAACCACACACTCCAGACTCAGGCAAGACAATATCATGAGATGTGCACTCTGTGCGCTAACAGTGTGGACTCCAATTTTTTCTAGTTTAAAATTATTAAAACCACTACTAAAGGGTTGAAAAGTGATTTGTTTGCATATCTTTATTTATTTTATTATTATTATTATTATTGATTTATTTGCAGACCTTTCTAACAGCAGTTTGTGCGCTTGCTTTACTTGACTAGAGAAGTGCCCAGACTGCAGCGTGTCCCTTTAAATACACAAACCCATTGACGCAGGAAACTATAAAGGCTCATCATTTTAAATTACATGTAATTGGGGGATCAGTTCCAAGAGAGATTGTACTGAATCTATTGTTAGTTAAATAATACACAACTATTGTCAAAGGAATAGGAGCATTGACCTTAAATCCACCAAAAAAGATAGTCAGAGACAAGGGTTTACTTACCTTGCTCCCAGCTGTTACAACACAGACTGTCTATTTAACATAATACATCAATCTTACTTCTCTTCCTTGGATACCTGTAGTCCCATGGGGTAATGAAAGGGCACAGTGGATTACTTCGATTGTTAACTGTACAACTCAGACACATACTAGGACTTATTTTCTCTTCTTCCTCCTCAGTAATTGGTGAGATAAATACGCTTCTAAACTGGAAATTTCAATGTGTACCTATTTCAATGTAGTTTTTCAAGTTCATTTTGGATTTTATGCATTAGTTATTCATGCTGATTATACAGGACAAGCATCTCCCACCTGCATATATAGAGACCTCTGCATATATAGAGAAAGGTTCCATGTGCTCTGCAGCAAGCTTGATGTAAATTTTGTAGCAAAATCCTCTGTTTGTACAGCACCTAGCCCAGTGGGGCGTCTAGGTAATACTGCAGTACAAGAGAGTTTAACATTTACACCCCACTAATACAGTGGGGGGGGGGAGGGGGGAAGAGGCAATGCACTCCTCCTCCCTTTAGGTGCTTTTTTCAGCCTGGTTGCAGACTGAGGTTTGTTACCAAGTTAAGACCTGCTAATGTAAGTTCTGATCTGCACACAGCCTTTGTAGCAGTATAACTCTGTCCCGTGAGAGGCGAGATCTTTACCATAATAACAGGTTTCAGAGTAGCAGCCGTGTTAGTCTGTATTCGCAAAAAGAAAAGGAGTACTTGTGGCACCTTAGAGACTAACAAATTTATTAGAGCATAAGCTTTCGTGAGCTAATGCATCTGATGAAGTGAGCTGTAGCTCACGAAAGCTTATGCTCTAATAAATTTGTTAGTCTCTAAGGTGCCACAAGTACTCCTTTTCTTTTTACCATAATAGTTATACTGGCAACCCCTAATGTGGATGCAGTTACACCAGGATAAAGATGCCTTACACTGATGTATCTTATTCCCCTTCCTGCATGGGAAAAGCTATACTGGTATAATTATGCACATTAGAGGGACTTGTACCACTTTAACTATCTCAGGAAAGCTAGCATTAGTTACCAAAGTAACTAATTAATTCACTCCTTTAATTATTTCAGTTCAAGTCTGCGTGGACTTGTCCATCCTAGGGGGGAGAAATGTGTTTGTAACACACTTGAAAACCCAAGAAGAAATGAGAAAGCTGTAGTTATAACCTATTCCCCTTGACCTGCTAACAAATTTAACACGTTAGCTCTCACATCTAACAAACCTTTCATACCCCTAGTGTGAAGACTTTTTAGGAACAAATGTGCCCTATTTCCATAGTTTTTAAGTTGGAAAAAAATTACTTTAGGCTAAATCAAAATAGGAAACTTACTCCAACAGAAGTAAATAAGAAAATAGGAAATAGGAAACTTGTCTCCACACATTTACTAGCACCAAGATAACAAATGGTGTGAGTTAGTGCAGGAGTGAGATCTTTTGGTGGCAGTTTGAGTGTATAGTCGCCCTTTGTTAAATCAGGAGTGTGTGTAGACCAGGCCTCGGGCAGACATCTTTGCATGGGTTATACTTCAGTCATCCTTGGAAGGGTTTTTCCCCCACAATCACAAGGGGTTCAAACTTAGTTTATAAACAAAAGCTGAGATTCTAGAGTAGAGTTCTGCAGAAAGAGGCAGATTTTATGGTGACAAAATTAATGGGGCACTGACTACAAAGAAAAAAGTGAGAAAACAAAACTAGATTTAAAGAAACATCTGGGACACGTTTAATGAAAGAGATAAATGTCAGTTGTGTGACATTTATTTTGTTCTTTCTCCTTTCAGAACATTTGTTCTTTGGTACATGTTGAAGCACAACCAGCTCTGCCTTCTACAGTACTATTTGCTCAACCAGTTCTACAGCAACAGGGAACAATCTCTGCCAAGATTAATCACGGAGGAAGGGGGAAGCCTATTAACTAGACAAAGGTTATATTCTAGTTGAAACAAATCCAAAACTGTATTTTCAAAAAACTGTAAAAAGTTACTTTCAAATAATCAAAGCATCCAACCAAAACAAATGGAGGTTTCAAAGTGCCAAGAGCAGCAGATGAATGAGCTAATGGGCGTGTTCAGAGTATGATTACAGAAATGTACTTTGACTTATTCAGGAATACAGATCCTGACCGAGGCCAGGAAGTGGTGACATGGGCACAGTCTTGCACTGGGTAAACCGGTTGGGGTTTTTGGATGGAGGAGAGTCTAGAATGTTGTTAGACTCTCTCTCTCTCTTTCTGTTCTTGTAGCTGCAAAATTATTGCAGTAAAAACTGGAGTCCTTTTCATTAGTACGTTTCAATAGCCAGAAGCTTTTTAGGAGGCACAAAAAGTAGGATTAATGCAGTTACAGACAAGCCTGCCAATTGTCACAAGAAGCCCCAACACCTCACCCCACTTCTCAGTGACGATTGAAAAGAGCAGAGACCTCATTCTAGAGCTCATGAGACTTACCTTTTACAAGTCATATTATAGTGGAGTTACCACTACAAGATGAAACAGTCCCCACATTTGTAAAACAAATTTACATCAAACTAACTGAGCCAAGTATTCTAGACTATTTAAATGTATGTGTTTGGTTAATCACTATTTAGCACAATTTTGAATTTAATAGGTCACCTATTGACTAACCACAATGAGTGTGTTCGTGGTGCATAGAGGAACCCAATTAACATTTTCAGAAGAAATTATTCCAGCCAAGACCCAGTTCCAGCTGCTGATGAGGAGAGCAAAATGCAACGCAGTTGGCAGGGGACCAAAAGTGGTCTGAAGTTGTATTCTGTGATCCTGCAGATTGCTGCACCACACAAAGGGCTCCCTGTCCCCTATGCCAGTCACAGGGAGTTTGGCAACGATGACAAGAGCTGTCATTCTGGCTCCATGCCACCTGTTGATCTGTCCACTTTGGGATCACCCTTGTGACAATAGTCTGGTGCACGGTAGCTGTAACACAGGGGTGGGTAAACTGTGGGCTGCAGGCCCGTCAGGGCTTTGGATCTGGCCCATAAGATTGCCAGCCCCGTGGCGCAGCGGGGCTAAGGCAGGCTCCCTGCCTGCCCTGGCCCCATGCCGCTGCTAGAAGCGGCTGGCACCATGTCCCTGTGGCCCCTGGGTGGGGGGGGGAGAGGGCTTTGCGCACTGCCCTTGCTTGCAGCCACCGCCCCACGCAACTCCTATTGGCCAGGAACGGGGAACCGCAGCCAATGGGAGCTTTGGGGGAGGTACCCAAAGGCGAGGACAGCACGCAGAGCCCTCTGCGCCACCCCTTCCCCAGGGGCTGCAGGGACGTGGTGCCGGCCACTTCCGGGAACAAACCCCTCCTGAACCCCAAGCCCTTGCCCTGAGCCCCCAACCCCGTGGCCTGAGCCCCCTGCCACACCCCACACCCCTCCTGCACCTCAACCCCCTGCCTTGAGCCCCCTCCCACACTCCCTGTATCCCAACCCCTGCCCTGAGCCCCCTCCCGCACTCTGCACCCGCTCTTGCACCCCAAACCCCTGCCCTGAGCCCCCTCCTGCACTCCACACCTCCTCCTGCACCCCAACTCCCTCCTGCACCCTAACCCTTTGTCCTGAGCCCCTTCCTGCACACTGCACCTTCTTCCACCCCTCATCCCCCTGCCCCAGGCCTACATTCATGACCCTGCATGCAATTTCCCCACCCAGATGGGTCCTCGGGCCAAAAAGTTTGCCCACCCCTGCTCTAACACAAGGAATAATCTGGGCCCTGAAGTCTGGAAGTGGTATCAGTGAAACTGAGCACTTGATTATATGATGATGCTGGGAAAGTTCTGAAGTGTATCAGCATAGGTGCTTACCATTACTGGAGCTAACATCTGTACAAATTGAGTTTCTGAACAGACTAAGGTTATTGGGATTAATGATTTTGTTTTTAACATTTTACAATATACTTTGGATCTAACCTTTGGACTTTTTTTGGGCTAAAATAAATATTTAATGTGTTGTTTATACAACAGAAGAATTGTTTTGGTGGTGCTTTATAGTCTACATGCCAGGTCACCACTACCCAGATAAGCTGATAGTCTAAACTGTGTTTTAGTGTATTCACAAAACAAGGAAATATGATCTGGAAATATGATATTACTTATTTGTAAGTAATGCCATTCTGTCATTGTGAGAAATGTATTATTCCTTACAGGCAATCTCATAAATATTCATGGAATGTATGGTAAGGAAATGTTCCTCTGGAAAATGCATATCTTGCATGCAGGAAAACTCAGTTTATAATCATTATTATTACAAATTTATAGAGCATCATAGCAAATTTTAAATGGATCCTTTACTATTATCAGATAGCTTTGAAAATCCCACCTGTTCTATAGGGTGTATTCCATTGCATAACACTGAATTCCTGTAACATAAAACACTCTCTTCATGCTATTCAGGTGGAATTTTTAAGACTCCAGATCTGTAAATAATGGTACCCCACATCTTTAAAGGACAGAGACAGAAACCGACATCTCTCCCTGCCTCTCTGAGCAAAGGGGATGTGGCCTCTGTATGGAAGTTCAGTGCCCTCAGTATGTGGGGAATAAAACCTAGTTAATGAAGTGCCTGAATTTCCAGAGCACACAATGGGTAGAAAGCTCAGATAAAGATACGGTAATGGAAGAGGGACGTAATGGGAGACAAAAAAAGTGACCTACACAAAGTTATGAACAACTTTCATAGAGGATTTTTATTAGACCATTTAATTCTGTCCATTCCTTCAACATCAAGAAAAATGTGGGTGTGGCACTTTTTCAGCCACTTCCAATTAACAAAAAGACTTTGTAATAGTTGTGATATAAGTTTCCAAAGTAGGACTTCTAAGCATTTTCTTATGATACATTCAGATAATACAGCTGTTATTTTTTAAAAAAATCACTGGTATCAAAATGCAGATCTGATTGGAAAGATACAGATGAACAGAGATTTTAAAGCTTTATAATTTCAGCTGTTCACACTGTACTATTTTTCAGCTGGCACTTAGTAATATAAACTGTTGATTGCAGGCATAAAGACTTAAGAGCTACCTGAATGTATAGTGCTGAATCCTTCAAACTTCATTTCTAATCAAGTAATCATTCCAGCCTAATGACTTGCCTGATTCAATTTGCTGCGCAGAATTTGATACATTTTATTTTATAAGCAGTAGTGTAAAATCAGAATGATGGCTGGTTAGCGGAAGGCAGCAACCACTGTGGAGTTTACTACTTTTGGCTAGCCAAGGAGTCAAATGACTTGGTGCTGCCTTGGGCTTCTGCCATGAAAGCCTCTATTTCTTCCACAGTACGTGGGACACACGTTAATAGCTCCATTCCATTGGCCGCCACTGCAATGTCATCCTCAATTCGGACCTGTTACAGAGAACACACAGTTACCAGTACATTCTAGTGTGTTGTGAGAGAGACACTAGTAAGCAATGGCAGTTGGAGTGTAAAGTGCACATTCAACCCAGCTTGGTGTAGATGAACAAGGCTTTGTGAGCACCAGAACTTCCCACTGCTAGGAGAGAGGCACACAAGTCCATTAGGGTGAAAATTGCCCCTTTGCAGGTGCCCATGCTAGTCTCTCAGGTTCACTTAAACTCAGCAGGCAAAGCAACCATGACAGAGGAAGTGTATCTGCACTTGGTGTGCCAGAAGCCAGCTAGGGTGGCCTGTGGGAGGGACGAGGAAGAGACCTATGTATCCAAGAAACCCAAACCCTCAGGCACAGGGGGCAGCAAGGGAACCAGGCAAATCCTTTCCCTGGATCTTCTGGCACTTCTCCAGCACACAACCCATTTACTCTAACTATGCTGGGGACAGATTTGTCCCTGAGTACGGTGCCATTCAAATGTTGACCCATTTGTATCCAGAGCAGCCATGTTGCTGTGCTGGGTCTAGTTGTCTTTTTCACTTTATATCACATTGTCGTCTTTTTTTTTTTAAATGTATAATTAGCTCCACAATGAATTATCTACAATAAATTACACGTACCTGACACTGTTACTAACAAACCACTGAACTTTGAGCTGACAAAGTCTTACAGTGGCTTTTAGTCCACCATTACTTTTAAAAAAACACTATCATTTAAGTGTTAAGGTTGAGTAAGAAAGTAACAGGGTTTTCTTCTTCGCATTTCCAGCTCTTGTTCTGCTAAAATGAACAGCGTGTACCGTTTTCTATGCAGCTTTAATTTCCCATATCTCTTTTTACCAGGAAATATGCCTACCCAGTCATTCCTGTTATCTTATCAGAAAAATGCTAGTAAGTCACTAAGCTGCAATAAAAGCAATTTTAGTAAGGTGTCAATCCAAGAGAACACAAACCATGGTGACTCCCACCTTACAGTGGCTTTAATTGTTTCTGACCTCTTGACATTTTAAACTAAAAATAAAGCTGGTTAACATTTGTACTTCTGCTTGCAAAATAATCCATTTGTTCAAACAAAATGAGTCATCTAGACTTATTAAATTGTTTAATGATGTCTTTGCCACATTACTTGATACCATGTAAAAAAAAAGTGCATTATAAAGCAGAATTAAATAAACTGTTGAGTTCACACATTTGATTTCCAGCTATAAAGTCAAAGGCTGTGAATCTCCTTTTTACTCTGTATTTTCTGAAAAGCATGCATCTGAAACTGCAGAAGGGATGACATGGCATGAGCAAGTGCATGCATCTGAGAGAGATTTTTATTTTATTGTTCTTGAACTGATCAGTGGATCAGAATAAAAAAACGCAAGCAAAAGAACCCTAAACATTGCCATGTCATCTGTGAAGAACTGGCTGGTCAAAGAGACTAGGACTGGGTGATGGTAAGACTAGGAACCAGCGACGGAAATGGGAGGGGGGGACTTGAAGCCAGTTGCTGGGGGTGGGAAGGGTGGACCTGGGACCGACTGAACACAGAGACTTGGACAAAGAGTTAGGGTGAGCGGAGGAGAGACTGAGCTAGGATGAGGTGCCAGGGAGGATGACTAGGTCTGGAGCCAGTAGTGGGAGAGGGCAAGAAAGAAGGGATGGGGAGAGAGAGATTGCATGAGGAGCCAGAAGGGAGAGACAAGGACTGGCTGGGCAAGGAGACTGGGACTGGGTAGGCAATGAGAATGAGATAGGGACAACAAGGACAGGTTTGAAGGGACAGGACAGAACAGGTCAAGCTTGCCTTTTTTGAGGGGGAGGGAGAGAAAACAGACTGAAGAGTCTGTACATTAGAGAACGCTCCCCTCCAGAATCTGGAATAGAATCCAAGATTCCTGGGTCTCACCATTCCTCTGCTGTCTGCAAATATCAGTGAAATCTACTGGCAAAATGTGTGTTTCATCCCACTCTAGTGATGGTTCACACAGAGGATGACAACCTGCAACTACAATCAGTTACTTTATTGGCTCAAGTGGCAGAGGTCTGAGTGGTAGATCTAAAGGCTGTAACACTACTGATGGGGGCTGAGGGGTTGGATAAGGGGTAGAGGGTCTCGGAGGGGCAGTCAGGGTTTCAATATGCTGCTACAGAATGGAATTTGGTTTTTTTAGTTTTCTTTTTTAAAAACCTAGGAAATTATACACATACACACACACTCTATGTTGAGGACATTTAGACTACAAAATCAAACACTCAAAGATTAGTTGCTTGTGCAACCTTAATTCAGCTTCCTTGTCACATGTACAGTAAATTGCAGGTGACTGGCTTTTAGCTACAAGTCTAGCTTTTGGATACATTGTACAACATATCCTCTAGGCATCTTTGGGTTTTTATACCCAAAATGACTTGTTTCAGAAATATTTCTGGAGAGGCAAAGTGACCAGTAATGTAGGCATTGTCCTTCAAACACCACTCTCCTATCAAGTGTGGAGGTATGGCCTATTTAGATAGATAAGATTGTACAACTGTGTATCTTCAGCAGCAGACCTTCACAGGGTTGACTCAATGGACCAAATCCTTCCCGCAGCAGCAGTCTCATGGGTAAATCCAAGGACAGGATGTGAGTTAAATAGTTTTCATCAGCTAAATATGTAACTAGCCTAATACACTGTTTTCCAGACTCATTAATATAGTGAGGTGCTCTGGGCTGGATGTCCTGTGTGTTGTCTGCCAAGTGAAGGGTGCTGTCGCACACATCTAGTTCTTTTGGCTATGATATGTTAAAGCTTTGAGGGTCTAAAAACACAGTTGTGACTCACATACACAGTTAAACAGTACAGATTAACGTTATGTCAGACCCCAGACATGGTTAGAAAAATCACATACGGGATACAGCTGCTGGGAGTCCCGCCTGCGAAACCATGGAAACATATGGCCCATAAAAGCTACTATGCATATTAAAATTAGCATAAACACTGCAGTCCGATTAAAGGAATTGAGTGTCTGCCTTGAGGAGTCTGAGGTGGCACTCTGGAGAAGTCGATGGACAGAGGTAAAGGGAGGGATTCTGATGCCTTCCACTGACACACATCAGCATACTTGTTATTTTTAAGGTTACAAGTTTATCACACAAGAAATGTGTATGTTTACACCAAATGGCAAAGGAGCACTGAACAGTCTGCCATAGTTATTATTTCTCATAGCTCTATTTCTTACAGTCTAGTATAAAATCCTACCTGCCGAAAATCCAAAGATTAAAACTGCCACATTACTACAGAGTGACACCTCCTCATGATCTCAGTCTGACCAGTCCCCCGTTCCTACACACACAGCACATTCTCATTTCAGCCCCATTTGCTATCAATGGTCCAGTCAGGGTTTATAGACAGTTAATAAATGAGTAGCTATTTGAATAAATGGTTAGTCAATTATTAGAGTCCATCACAGACACCGGTTGTTTAGAATGGTTTAGAGAAAACTGTACATTTCATCATTGCTAACAACTTTTCTATGCAAAACCTTTATAAACATGTTTTTGGGACACTATTAAACTTGTATGACGTGCAATATTAAGAAGCAGACAGGCATATTTGTGATTATAATGAATCGCTTTTCAATCGGTACGAGTAATCTGTTTCATTCTGTAACATCCATCTACCACAAACACAGGAAGTGAGCTCAGCCTTATGTAAATTAAAAATAAGTATAATAACTACACCTCTACCCCGATATAATGCGACCTGATATAACACAAATTTGGATACAACGTGGTAAAGCAGCGCTCTGGGGGGCGGGGCTGTGCGCTCCGGCAGATCAGCGCGTCAGTGTGTCTGGCTTCAACACTCTGCTCTGAGTGGCATGTTAAGGGTGCTTGGCCAGGGCTGAGGGGTTGGATAAGGGGTAGAGGGTCTCGGAGGGGCAGTCAGGGGACAGGGGGGTTGGATGGTTCTGGGAGCGGGGTGGTCAGGGGCGTTGGATAGGGCGTGGGAGTCCTGGGGAGCCTGTCAGGGGATGGGGGTGTGGCTAGGGGCGGGGCTGTCAGGGGACAGGGAGCAGGGGGTTGGGTAGGGGGTGGGGTCCTGGGGGTGATTAGGGATGGGGGGGTCTCTTGACAGGGTGGTCAGGGGACAAGGAGCAGGGGGGCTTAGATAGGGGATGGAGTCTTGGGAGTCTCTGGAGGGGTTTGTCAGGAAACAAGGAGCTGGGGGGGTTGGATGGGTCAGGCATTCTGAGGGGTCAGTCGGGGGCAGGAAGTGACTATTAATAACGGAAATGCTCGAGGCCAAAGCAAGTTTGATATAACGCGGTTTCACCTATAACGCGGTAAGATTTTTTTGGCTCCCGAGGACTGCGTTATATCGGGGTAGAGGTGTACTACATTGCTCTCTGAACCAAATAAAAAAGCAATTAAATGACACAATATAGGTGCAAAAAGGAAATTTTTCTGCCTTTTAATTGCACTTAATGTTTATTTCTGAATTAAACACCAACATTTTGAAAAAAAATACCATAACCTTAGCACATTTTCAAGATCATGGAATATGGTAAAGCCATTTACTTTTAAATGAGAACAATTTGTAAATCTAAGCAGGAAATCAATTTAAAAATCCATTTAAAATTCAGTTGTGATTCAGTGTTTTTACAGACAGACACACAGAGTTTACACATGTTGATTTGGTCGCTACCTCAATGAACAACTAATGCTATGGGGCAATATGAAGCCTGAGCAGAGACTGAACATAATAGGTCAAAATCAGCCTAAATCAGTAATCAGCTTATGATGAATGGAAATGTCAAACCCCAATACATATGAAAGATAAGCTCAGAGGGTACTGTTTAGAGCTAGGGTAGTCAGCTTTCCACTTTCCCTTGGGGGAACCAGTCACTTTTCCTGTGCAATAAATAAGACCACAAGGGACTTTCTAAACTGGACAATCATTTGTATTATGGAAGCACCTAGAGGACTCAGATGAGACGGATGCCATGTTGTATTATACAGTGTACAAATATATGATAAGACACAGTCCTTCCCCCACATAGCTTACAATCTAAATAGACAAGACGAAGGATGTGAGAAAGAAAAATCATCTTAATTTTACAGGTGGAGAACTAAGGTACAAAGAGATAAAGTGACTTTCCTAAGATCACACTGGAAGTCTGTGACAGAATGAGGAACTGAACCCAGGTTTCCTGAGTCCCAGTCTAGTATTTTACACTCAAGACCATCCTTACTCTCCAAACTGGCACAATTCATAATGTATACTTTAACTTCTTGACTACCTCCAGGAAAATAATGATGCAAAGAAATCCATTTTTGACCCCAAATCACATTTTTAAGTCTGAGCACATTAGTTGCACCCATAAAGTGTGCACAAACCTGTCACACATATGGGTCATTTGGACACTTATGTATAGGACTTGCATATTTGCACAAGTTTTGCAGGTGCAGTTTAAGCACCCACATTGGAGCTCTGTGTTGTCTCTTCTTTCTTACTTTCTCCTGGAGCTTTACTTGGATTCTGCTTCCTCTTTCTGGCCAACTGTAAGCATGAGTGGTTAGAATGAAGGCCATAAGCCTTCTGTGACGTTACACTCTATATGATTTTATAAAAATATGCTAATGAGTGTGAATATAATTAATTGGAATATGCTTCATGCAAAAGGTCTCTTGTAAGGTATCATTACAAAGCTTATGATCTACTGAGTGTAGTCATCCTATTTGTATAAATGTATCACTCTTGTATCTGAAACTAGAAATATAACTCTGAGGTACTATTGTAGTTATATGAAGTGTGGACCATTAATGGTGGTTTGGAATCTTACTGGCTCCCATTAACCAGGACAATTGACTGTAGATTGCTCTGTGAACGCCACTAGCCATACCTTCAGCCCCCAACTAAAACCTCTCCAATGCATCATCAAGGATCTACAACCTATCCTGAAGGACGACCCATCACTCTCACAGATCTTGGGAGACAAGCCAATCCTTGCTTACAGACAGCCCCCCAACCTGAAGCAAATACTCACCAGCAACCACACACCACACAACAGAACCACTAACCCAGGAACCTATCCTTGCAACAAAGCCCGTTGCCAACTCTGTCCACATATCTATTCAGGGGACACCATCATAGGGCCTAATCACATCAGCCACACTATCAGAGGCTCGTTCACTGCGCATCTACCAATGTGATATATGCCATCATGTGCCAGCAATGCCCCTCTGCCATGTACATTGGTCAAACTGGACAGTCTCTACGTAAAAGAATAAATGGACACAAATCAGACGTCAAGAACCAAAAACCAGTCGGAGAACACTTCAATCTCTCCGGTCACTCGATTACAGGACCTGAGGGTGGCTATCCTTCAACAAAAAAACTTCAAAAACAGACTCCAACAAGAGACTGCTGAATTGGAATTAATTTGCAAACTGGATACAATTAACTTAGGCTTGAATAGAGACTGGGAATGGATGAGTCATTACACAAAGTAAAACTATTTCCCCATGTTATTTCTCCCCCCCACTGTTCCTCAGATGTTCTTGTTAACTGCTGGAAATAGCCTACCTTGCTTGTCACCATGAAAGGTTTTCCTCCTTCCCTCCCTCCTCCGCCGCTGCTGGTGATGGCTCATCTTAAGTGATCACTCTCCATACAGCGTGTATGATAAAACCCATTGTTTCATGTTCTCTGTGTGTGTATATAAATCTCCCCACTGTATATTCCACCAAATGCATCCGATGAAGTGAGCTGTAGCTCACGAAAGCTTATGCTCAAATAAATTTGTTAATCTCTAAGGTGCCACAAGTGCTCCTTTTCTTTTTGCGAATACAGACTAACATGGCTGCTACTCTGAAATCTGTTTTACTTGCAAGTCTTCCTGCGTACCTGTGGGCTAGCAAATGGGTCATGAAGTCTTACACTGACATGTGATGTCACCTAAACTGGAATCCATCTTTAACCTGGTGCTTTTCTATTGAGAAGGAGAGGTGGGAACCCAGAGGGACAAAAGATTCCTGCCTTATGCAAAAGATATATAAGTGGGTGGAACAGAACAAATGGGGTGCCCATCATGAGAAATCTCCTAGCTACCATCTGAGCTGGAACAAGGGCTGTACTAGGGGAAAGGATTGTGCCCAGACTAGGAAGGTGTCCAGTCTGTGAAAGAAACTTATTGAAACATCTCAGAGAGTGAGATTTTATCTGTATTCAGTTTTATTACTGTACTAGGCTTAGACTTGCGTGTTTTATTTTATTTTGCTTGTTAATTCACTTTGTTCTGTCTGTTATTACTTGGAACCACTTAAATCCTACTTTCTGTATTTAATAAAATCACTTTTTACTTATTAACCCAGAGTATGTATTAATACCTGGCGGAGCAAACTGTGTTATACAGGGCAAACAATTTATGAGTTTACCCTGTATAAGCTTTATATAGGGTAAAATGGATTTATTTGAGGTTTGGACCCCATTGGGAGTTCGGCATCTGAGTGTTAAAGACAGGAACACTTCTTAAGTTGCTTTCAGTTAGTCTGCAGCTTTGGGGCACCTGGTTCAGACCCTGGGTCTGTGTTGGAGCAGACTGGTATTTCTGGCTCAACAAGACAGGGTGCTGGAGTCTTGGGAAAGTAGGGGCAGAAATAGACTTGGCACATCAGTTGGCAACCCCAAGGGGGTTTCTGTGATCCAACCCGTCACACTTCCTCTCCAATTCTTTCTGTTCTCAACAGTGAAAAGACTAACGAAGGCTGTTTCTCTACTGACTGGGATGGGCAGGGATGAGAGGGAGGTTGTTCCTGCTTTTCTGTGCTCCACCATGCTGCCTGGGAGACAGGAATTCTCTGTGGTGGGTCCTCTCCTATGGAAATTGCTCCTGCCAGAAATATGTCTGAACCTTCAACTAACCACATTTAGAGCATGATGAAACGTGTGAGAGCTGTTCAACAGTTTCGCTACCTAAAATCTCCCACAGAAAACAGTGCTGCGTGCTGAATATTTCTGAAAGTCTGGCCACTTATTTACTTGCTCACTGCACATTCTGGAATCTCCTGTCTCTTACTGGCTAAATTATGCTTTGCAGCATTAAATTAGGAAATTTGCTTCCTTTTTTGGGATAGTTTTTTTGTTATTAAATGTAAGCCTTGTAAAGTAAAGCCAGACATTATAGTGATGAGCCGCATACATTATCATCCATTATTGGTATTGCAGACAACTTTCTGAGATCTTTTTAGTTTGTAGAGGATAATTCTCCAGAAATGTATTTGGAAGAGGTATTAACTCAGCCTGTATAAATGGAAATAAACTAGAATGCAGCTACTAAGAACTAAGTAACATTCATTGGAGAGTATCTTTCATCTACCAGGAATCATGTTAAGAGCTAGAATTAGAAGGATGATCAAGTTTATTTTTATTGTATTACTTTTAAGCTTTGCTGTAAAATTTAGATGTATTTCAGTTTTAGAAACTTATTTCAATTTTTTTTTCTAAAACAGAATTAAATGACACCTGCTGACTGTGTTTGTGTTGTTATTTTAAATAAGTAGTGAGGATTGGAAACTGAGGTTGGTGCTCAAACCTTTCCTGTGCACCAATCCCCTTGGCAAATTCAGAGGCCCAATCCAGTTCTTCTTAGATGGAAAAAGCAGTCATCATTAAGGGAGATAAAGCAAAAATTAGGGAAGGGATTGGATTTTGGGTGCTCATAGAACCCCCTGGAGGGAAACATTTACAGTTCAGCACATGAAGAGTGAGTTAGTTGGGCAACAACTTAGAAATGCTGGGCTCATGGATACAAGCAGAAAATGTGTGCACATTGGACTGTTCTACTCCAAACAGACAATGGGAGTACATGTATCCCCCCACATGGTTTGTCTTGCAGAGTTAAAACGCAAGCAAACATGTGTTCCTCCTTTGGGGTGTTTGCACCAATAGAGTGAATAATGGGGGTTTTGGTTGAATATTTCCAAGATAAGAGAGCCAAGATTAAATCCACTTACTAAATGGTTCCCAAAGTCTGTTCTTGGGATAAGTAACAAAAACCCAACCTACTTTTATGGTGGTGTTTAACTGGGAAAGGGCATCTACAGTGTCCCTTTAAAACAGGTTTAAGGGTCAAATACAGTATGACCTGTTCAAAGTTAGAAAGCGCACAGTTAAACATGACACACTCCTTTCATTCATCAGGATCATCACTGGCTGGCAAGTATTGATAAAAGAAATAACAAGATAACATCCCAAACTACCGTAGAGCATTACACATCAGAGGGTAAAGTCCCACATCATGTGATAAGATTATATACTTTGGATATAGTACTTTTAAAGCCAGCTGTATAGTAGATTGGATGACTCAGAGGATCAGTAATGGAATATAGAACCTTTTGTTTCTAGGTTGGTGGTTCAAAGCCAGCTCAGATCAACAGTGGTGAAGCTATTACTAGCAGACGATTGTTCAGTGGATTATGATAAATTAGTTGGTGATAGCAATACAGACAATTCCTAAATCACCACTACAAACTATTGTCCTTGCTGAGAGTCTCAGTAGATAAGCCACGGAGTGAATGGGTGCACAGGCTGAACTAAAAGCCTCTCCACCAGTTAAGGGATATACTGACAAGGCAACATGGGGAAGCTTCAATTCCTACTGCCTGAGTTGTATCTGGACTGTGGAAGAACATAGGACTTACAGACTTCAGGTCAATCTGACCCCTTTCAAAAATGCTAATTTTGCTAAAGGGAAACCCATATGAAGGCATCTAACTGGTTAAACGATGAATTTAGTGACATGAGAAGTATCACAGACAGCATGGCTGAAATGAGGCCCTCTGCTTATTCACATACATACCAGACACTAGAATGTAAATGATAATTTGGGGTCAGTAGGGTGCAAGATTCATATCGCATAGCCTCTATTCTGAGACAGCCATCTTTCCCCATGCACAATCTGCCAGGTAGGCCTTGCAATGTGGAGCCTAAGCAGCCAAGATCAACCTTACATGCTCATGAAAACCCTGAATTTCCCTGTCTAGAACCTCACCGGTCTTGGTGCACAGGTTTCATATCATGACAACTATAATCCTGCTCAAAGGGTTTTTTCAGTTCTTTACTAATGCCACGTTGGATTAAGGAACATAAGGCTTTCCTTCCACAGCACTTCTTTGTGTTGCTAGCTTGAGCAGAAACTAAATTAGCTATATGAACCTTAGTATCTTGTTTCATAATGTACAAGTTCTTTGCCTCACCCTGTAGACATGCCACCTATTTAACATGCAGCCTGTTAATGATGGAGGAGAGTACTTCTATCAGTGAAGAAAATGGGCCTCCAGTTAATCTGAGGTGAACGAGTTGAAGAATTAATTTAGAAAGCATGCAGTTGGTCTGCTGGACTCAACTGACAAAATGCCCTCTACAGAAATAGTTTCCTTCATAATGTATTACATTTTCTAAAACAAATTTCTTCTTGCACATGCATGAAAAGACAAAGTAGAAAATCTGCCTGAACCATTATCTAACCCAGTAAAGTTACTCACCCCACCAAATCTTCGAAAACGCTGTAGGACTTCATTATTGATGAAACAAGACTGTAAAGGATCATTGAGTGCTTGGTCCAACAGGCGGTCAATAAAGTAAATGCCTGGTTCCACAGTCAGCACCATGCCTTCCTTAAGAACTCGGGCAGTTCTCAAACTTTTGAGGCCTGGCAGATCGATGCGGTCAACTCCCTAGGAAAGAAGCATTTGTTTTAAATGACAGAAGAATAAATCCACAGTTAGCCTTTTATTATAACTCTTCTGTGTTGAGTCCTCTAAGGACATATGAAAGCCCAGAAAGGCTAGAAATGGAGTTGGAAGCAGAGGACTGAAATAACACTCTCTATCTTAACTTTCATATCCATCTGCATTTCAATCAAATAGATTCACAGCTTTAAATTCAAGTGTGTAAACGAAGCTTTTTTACACTGTGTAAATGATGGCTCACTATGTACTTGGTATTGAACTCCCACCTTGTTTACCCCTTTAGAAAAACAAAATCTATTTGTATTATTTCTTCCCCCTGCACCCTTTCTAAAGCATTTCCAATACAACATTTTAAAATGAGTTACAAATCTTGAAACACAGGCCCATTTTATTGCTGAAGGAATTGAATTATGGAGCATGGGACAATTCTCTAAGGATATGCAAATCAATATCCTTATTGAATGTTATTAAAATGTGCATTTATGACTGTGATTCAAAAGCAGTGAGTCTACAACAGTTCTCATCTTGAGTGACTCACAACTGCAGTCCACTTGGAACTAGATTTTTTCAGATTCAGACTTTCAGGCAACATAGTGCTGACTGATTTTACTGAAAACATAGCCAAAGCGATCAAGTTCTGACAAGTAAAACACTCTCTTCTTTCCAAGAGCTGGTGAAGTACAATGATATATGAAGATATAGTTAGCCAAGAAATTAGAAACATTGCAGAGACTGGTTGAGGATATTAATAATCTTCTCCAAAATGTGCCAGGTATTGCAACACCTGAATAAAAATAAATCCCACTCCCTTGGCTTCAGTGGAAATACTTACAGATGCTTAACTTTACATATGTAAGTGCTAGCAGGGTTGTGGCAATATGGTCCATATACTGGTCATCAAAGTATTTTGCTGCTGAGACTATGTTGAAGTCACAAAGGATTTTGAAAAAAGAAAAGGAGGACTCGTGGCACCCTGGAGACTAACAAATTTATTAGAGTATAAGCTTTCGTGGGCTACAGCCCACTTCATCGGATGCATAGAATGGAACATATAGTAAGATCTATCGATATAGATATATCGATATAGATATATACACATATACACACACACACAGATAAGTTGGAAGTTACCATACAAACTGCGAGAGGCTAATTAGTCAAGATGAGCTATTATAAGCAGGAGAAAAAAAACTTTTGTAGTGATAATCAAGATGGCCCATTTAGACAGTTGACAAGAAGGTGTGAGGATACTTAACTTAAGGAAATAGATTCAATATGTGTAATGACCCAGCCACTCCCAGTTTCTATTCAAACCCAAGTTAAGTATCTAGTAGGCATATTAATTCAAGCTCAGCAGTTTCTCATTGGAGTCTGTTTTTGAAGCTTTTCTGTTGCAAAATTGCCACCCCTAAATCTTTTACTGCCAGAGAGGTTGAAGTGTTTTCCTACAGGTTTTTCAATGTTATGATTCTTGATATCAGATGTGTGTCCATTTATTCTTTTGCATAGAAACTGTCCAGTTTGGCCAACGTACATGGCAGAGGGGCATTGCTGGCACATGATGGCATATTTCACATTGGTAGATGTGCAGGTGAACGAGGCCCTATGGCATGGCTAATGTGATTAGGTCCATGATGGTGTCACTTGAATAAATATGTGGATAGAGTTGGCGTCGGGCTTTGTTGCAAGGATATGTTCCTGGGTTAGTGTTTTTGGTGTGTGGTTGCTGGTGAGTATTTGCTTCAGGTTGGGGGGCTGTCTGTAAGCGAAGACTGGTCTGTCTCCCAAGATCTGTGAGAGTGAGGGATCATTTTTCAGAATAGGTTATAAATCTTTGATGATGCGCTGGAGAGGTTTTAGCTGGGGGCTGAAGGTGACAGCTAGTGGCGTTCTATTGTTTTCTTTGTTGGGCCTGTCCTGTAGTAGGTGACTTCTGGGTACTCTTCTGACTCCGTCAATCTGTTTTTTCACTTCAGCAAGTGGGTATTGTAGTTTTAAGAATGCTTGATAGAATAGAGACTGGGAGTGGCTGGGTCATTACACATGTTGAATCTATTTCCTTAACTTAAGTATCCTCATAGCTTCTTGTCAACTGTCTAAATGGGCCATCTTGATTATCACTATAAAGTTTTTTTCTCCTGCTGATAATAGCTCATCTTAACTAATTAACCTCTCACAGTTTGTATGGTAACTTCCAACTTATCTGTATAAATACACACACACCTATCTATCTATCTATCTGTTCCATTCTATGCATCTGATGAAGTGGGCTGTAGCCCACCAAAGCTTATGCTCTAATAAATTTGTTAGTCTCTTAGGTGCCACAAGTACTCCTGTTCTTTTTGTGGATAGGGACTAACACTGCTGCTACTCTGAAACTTGATAAACCTAGTCTCGTTTGTTTGCTTTGGTGGGTTTTGATCAGGATTTTATGATTATTATTCACCAGGTTTAACCTAAAACAGGGCAAGCTCAGATGTGATCACGTTGCTGAGCTATGACTGGGAAACAATCACTATTAAGCAAAGCATTTAGAAATTGTATACGTCTTAAATACTGAAATGATCAATATGTTAGTTATTTAAGATCTATTTATAACTGAACAGAGATGGAGCATCTTTCTTTCACTGCTGTCCCGTGAGCTGTGTCATCTTGGTCTCATTCTGTAATGTTTAAAGCCAAGTAAATAAGGGCATCCAGTTTTGTGGATTAATCTCTTTCATGAGCTGTAATGAATTAGATTAGTAGCAGGGCCTTTTGGAGTTTTTTCAAATATATGTAAGATGCTTTATACAAACTTCCCCTGAACCAACAAACCATATTTGACTTTTAAGCCTCTATCTCCCCAATTTTGTTTTTAAATTTTTTTGTAAATCATTTCAAGCCATTTGCTAGATAAATTGATACATGATAAAAATAACCAAGATGCCAAAACACTCTGAAGACATCATTGACACTGATTTTGTATTTATTACTATCCACTTAACACAAATGAGATGAGAGACATTTTCGTATAAAAAAAAAGTATTGGTGTTCACAGTTAAGATCTCAAAGTTCAGCGTTTAGACCATTATCTGTCCTACTTGCAGTCGGATACTGCTTTTAATACTTCCTCCCAAGAGACGACAAATGTTTGCTATCAATATGCATGGAGTAATTTGCAACTGCTCTGGTGGCAATCTGCTGTTTCTGACAGCAAAGTATTTTTGTTCTAAGTTCCAAACCCAGGTTCTTTGGATTTTAGAAGTGCTGGGGACGTGGTTATGGGGTAAGGCTAAATTTGTGCACCAAAATGTCACAGGAGACAATCTCCAGCAGAGAGTAAAGACTGGGAAGATCAGATTTTTAAAGTTACAAATCAGGAAACCTGTTGCTGGGGTTGAAGTGGGGGAGTTAAAGGCACTCTTTTGGTGGGGGTCAGCAAAGTGTGAAATAGAGGGTGTGGCAATGTGTGAAAGAAAAAGGAAATAAGGCCAGTTCCTCCCTCTTCCTCTCTCAACTCAAGAGCACTTTCCTTTTCCCATGTGTAAGGCAGAGCTATTTAGTAGGCCTGGCGCATGGGGAAGGAAAAAAGGGCAGGGTGTCAATATGTGACAGGCTAGGGTGGAAGATCTCTCTCTCTCTCTGGGTACAGTCAGGGTATGTCTACATTACAACTGGAAGTGTGATTGCAGCTGGGTAAACATGCCCACACAAGCTAGCAACATGGTAAGTACCCTGGGTTTCAGGTGCGCTTGTACAACCCAGGCCACCATATCTTCACTGATATTTTTAGCCACATTTAGCACAGATATGCCTACCTAAACTGCAATCCCCAGCAATTGTATTGTAGACATACCCTTATCATGCTTACCACTCTGATATTTGAGTGCCTTATGTGGTACCTGGTTTTTTAGACATACTAGCACTCATCTCACTGGTTATCAAATTCACCAGCTCAGGTGGCTGGTAGCTTCTTTGTTTGTGTCTACATTGCAATTAAAAAACTGCAGCTGGCCCATGCTTGTGGGGCTCAGGCTGAGGGACTGTTTAATTGCGGTGTAGACGTTAAGGCATGGACTGAAGCCTGAGCTCTGGGACCCTCCCACCTCACAGGGTCTTATAGCCCAGCTCCAGCCCGAGATCTACACCACAATTAAACAGACCCTTAGCCCAACCCCGGTTTTTAATTGCAGTGTAGACATATCCTTTAAGGGCAGAGTCTGCTCAGGCTATTTACAAAAATTGGGTTAAAGCAACTGTTTTCTGTAAAGCTGGCAGGGTCCCTGGGACAGGCCTGAAAATAGGAACGCTGCTGTTTCCAGGGCCACCCTGCTAAAGATCATACTGTATTGGGTGCATAACCTGGTGGGCAAAATATGTCCCGTTGACCCCAGAATCCTCTGTTAGATTTTCTCCCTTTTATAACTGAAGTTTCCATACAGCATGCTCACCCAAATAACTAACACCTTGAATCAAGCATTGAATACTTCCTATAGCATTGCTGCTTGTTGAGAGCTGAAATGGAGGATCAAAATGAGAGTTCTGCATCACTAGACTTTATTATTTGTATTGCAGTAATGCCTAGGAGCCCCAGGCACGGACCAAGACCCTATTGTGCTAGGCGCTGTACAAACACCAAAAAGGCAATCCCTGCCCCAAAAAGAAACGTAGAACAACGGTACAGTAAACATCTTAGCACCCATGCATCTAAAAAGGTACATTCAGTGGTATTTTGGGAAGCCTTGCTTTTGAAGAACTGTTTATCTTATTGTACACTGAAGCAACAAACAGTATTCAAAACCATATTCTAGCACTGTGATTTTATTTTGAAGTTCTATTTGCATTTGAAAATTGGTTCACGCCCACAGTAAGCACAGATGTATGACACTGTCATTTGCAACAGTTTTCCTGCCAAGAACATTGGATTCCAATTAATGGTTCATGTAAGGTAACAAAAAACAGCAAATCTAGGCAACAAGCACTGTCAAGGGAACAACAGAATCATTATGTAAACTGAGTATGCTACTATGTGATCAAAATAAAAGTTCAAATTAAGGTAAGTTGGCAGTAATATGAAATGCAGATTTCTTTTGGAATAAAAAGGAAATTAGGAGGTGAAAAAATAGAAATCATAGAATATCAGAGTTGGAAGGGACCTCAGGAGATCATCTAGTCCAACCCCCTGCTCAAAGCAGGCACAATCCTCAATTTTTTTTTGCCCCAGATCTTTAAATGGCCCCCTCAAGGATTGAACTCACAACCCTGGGTTTAGCAGGCCAATGCTCAAACCACCGAGCTATCCCTGAGTCTCTCCTAGTAAAAGGATCCAATTAAAACTAAAGGGCTGCAATGTCCCTGCTGTGCCTCAGTACATGGACATCTTGCCATCATCAGGAGTTGAGAAGAATAAAAATAACACAGTATCTTATATCTATAAGTACTTTTTCCACTGGGGGATCCAAAGTGTTTTATTAACTTAAGGTCCAGTCCTGGTAACATTACCAGATGTAAGGCTTACTATGTAATGAGAGTAGTCCCAGCGAGGTTAGTGTCCCCAGTCCTTGGGTCCTCTTGAGTTGTGCTTGGCACAGGACCTAAGAGAGAGCCGCAGGCCTCTGCTAGCTGTATCAGCTGCTAATGGCTCCCCAGGGATATCAGCCAGGGATTGCCTGAGTGTAGAGATGCTCTGGTCACATTCTTCCACAACCCTCACAGAGAATCCATATCAGCCTGATTAGGACAGCTCAAAGTGGCTGTAGCAGGGATCAAGATCTGGTCCAATATGACTACTCGTAGTTGTAAACTCTGAGCAGTATTCACAGGGCTAGGCTCTTAAACAGTTTCAAACTATACATTGGTACTTTTTCTTACTAAGTTGCCATGGGATCTTTAGCTAGCACAAGTTGATGGGATCTCAGTTTTAGATCACATCCAGTGCACAGCAGTCATGACAATGTTATCTAATTAAAAATCAATTATTTAAATATCATACTATATTATACTATATCTATATTAAAAATAAGAGTTAGGTTCTACCAGTCACCCCTTGTGCACACCTACGTTTAATGAGCTCATTTATGGTAGAAAAAACAGAGTCCTGAATGGTGAACAATGAAATAAAACCTTGAATTTCATATAATTTGTCTCTTGGTCCCTTCTCCCTAAATTCTTGGTTCTCTTGCTCAGTGAATTAAGAAAACTTCAGTTACCATTCTGTCTGGGTTTTTATCGACAGCCCTAGCAGACTCCAGCCAGCAAAAGAAGCTGCTAGTCAACTGAGTTTGAAACTCACAACAGGTTAGATGAGTTCCTGCTTTAAGCACCATATACTTCTCCTGGTATTTAGGAGTCACAGTTTCCTTTTCTGTAGGATAATCTAATTACAGTACTTGTCAGAGCTTTTGGGACACAACTAAAAGTTAACACTGGGGCAACAGAGACCACAATGTAATCTGGCTATTTTAAAAGTTTTTCTTCTTTTCATAGGCACCAAGCTTTGCACCAAGTTTAAACTGCACTCTAAACTTTCCCTGCAATGACTGGAAGAGAATCAGAAAGCAGAATTATCTGTCATTTATTACAAGTAGCACTGCTTGTTTGGAGTCAGGTACAATGGGATTTTAATCTACTCCTGTAACTTGGTTCTGATCTTAACTTCCCATGTCATTTTTGCTTCCCCATTCTCAGATGTCACCAGGTTCCCCTGCTGTCATTATGAAAGTACTGAAAGATACTGAATGTTTTTACTATTTCAACAGATTTAATACAACTCAGGAACGAGAGTACATGGCAGATATTGAATGGTAAAATCACCATGTTGGCAGCTACAATATAATCGGAAAGTATAGGAGAACATTAATACTCAGTGTTTTAATACTCAAATGACTTTTTTTTTGTTACAGACAGAGAACATATGTAGGATATTCTGGGCTTTTTCTTTTGAGGCCTTTTGTCATTAATATTGATAGGAATCGCCTTTGCAAAAACCCAAAGGCACAAAACTGGAACACACCCCATAGTAATACTTTTTACATCTTATTTTCTGTATATAGTTTAAAAGATAACTATATCATCACAATCTTTTACATAAAAGTCACAATCTGAACATGCAGTAAATTGTTCCGAATACACCCACCAATATGTATGTTAGTCCTTGTTTAAAAACAGAGATGGACTGGCACAACAAAATTCAGATCTAAACCCCACATGTAAAGATTTTTGGACCGAGTATTAATTAAATTTTTATTTAATTTAACACAAAATAAAATCAGTTTCCTAATATTCAAATGAAGGGATAAAGACCCTGAGAAGTCAAAGTTTCATAACTCGTTAGGTAAGGGGCTGCATTGTATCATGAACTGAGCTTTTTTCCTGTTCTGCTTATATTAAAAACCATTTTTCTACTACAACCTGTAAATCCAAAAACTTTAGACTAAACCTTCACAGAAAAGGCCTTTGGGACTTGATAGAGAATGATAATTTTTCTCCACACCTGTAGAATTACAAAGCCATGATATAATGCTCTATTAAGGTGGCTTTAAAAGTCTTATAGAAAGGATCCTATTCTGTACTAAACATCATGATTTTTTTCAGGCTAATTTCTGTAGAAGCTGTTTGGTTTCATCCTTATTGAAGTCTATAAGATTTTTCCTTATGGGAAGCCTTTGCAAATGTTCTTCTTGGCAATACTTTTCCTGCTCATTGCCAAGGTGGCCCATATGGCAGTATATTGCTGAAAAGGGGCTGAATTAAAATGAAAAGATAAAGAAAGAGAAGCAAGTACCTCCTTATCTTCACTCCAGATACACAATTTATTACAGTGATAAGGATGAACTCAGAACTAACCCTACACAAATGATTGTCAAAGGGGAATCATCTTCAAATGAGTGAGCTGCTAGTGGCGTTCTACATGGATCACTTCTTGGCCCTATGCTATTTTAACATTTTTATTACTGATATAAAGTTTGCCCATGACACAAAAATTGTGGGAGCGGTAAATAATGAAGAGGACAGGTACCTGGTACAGAACAATCTGTATCATTTGGTAAGCAGGGTGCAAGCACACAATATGTGTTTTAATATGGCTAATTGTAAATGTATACATTGAGGAACAAGGAATATAGGCAATTAAAACCAGAGATGTTTAAAATAAAGATAAACTCTACAACTTTTTTTTTTTATAGCTTGAGATGTCCAAGTGACAGCTATTAACCCAATTTAAATTAACTGATTTGTTATTACAGAAAGCCTTAAAAAATACTTAATATTTTACAGAGCCTTGCAGTCAATTAATATAACATGAAATTGAAACATCTGAAGAATCAAGAGACAAGGAATTTGGATTTAAAAGAAAATTTCAACCTTCTTCCAATTTAAAATGTTTAACATTTTTCAATTGAACAGGCACAAATCCTCATTTATATCCCATAAAGAATTTACTCAGAAAACAAATGAAAGTTTGTGGGAAAACTGTATCCATGATTAAATGCTATGGTTGACGCCAAATCTAATGGAGATTTCATACTTTGAAGTTAGCTTTTTCTGACTAAGGGTCAGATTTTCTGAAGTACTTAGCGTATACCACTGGGCCCAGATTTTCAAGCCTGCTCCACTCCCATTTAGGGACCTAAATGAAGCAGCCAGATTTTCAAAAGTGTTCAGGATCCAGCAGCTCCCATCAAGTAGTATGCTATTTAGGGTAATGTTTTCCATGAGAGTGGCTCACTGCAGAGAACTTCTGAAAATCAGGGCACTTATTTAGGTCCCTAAATGGGAGCTGTTGGGTGTTAAATTCTTTTGAAAATCTGGCCATAAATTTAGTTTGTATACCACCACCATTGTTTGCCAAAACTAAAAGCTTTTACAAAGCAACAAAAGAAAGATAATAGATATATTCTGAATAAAACAACATTATTTTTATAGGATATTTGCACACATTTTGCAGTGTTGCTGTCAAAGGGCAAGGAAGTGCTCACTGAAGGCTGCATGTGAAAGCTGCTTACTGGAAAAAAAAAATATTACTGCCAATTTTGCAAAAACCTGGCTGCTAATGAATAACTAATCTAAGCTAACAATGTCTGGAATCAGTTTTTTGGAACACAGCATACTTTGTGATGGATAGAAATTAGGAAATGAAAATCTTACTGTGTTATTCCAAACTTAGCTGCTTATACTTGAAAAATAATTGAATAATAAGCACTTGGAAAGTTTTTTTTTTAAAATAATTTTAATGCTTTCAAAAATTCTCTCAGCCAAAAGCAAGTAACTTGCTTCTTCGCTAATTAGAAAATAGGGCAGGATACAGCAAGCTTGTGCACAGCGTGTAATAAACACACAAACAGCATTGTGAAATTCCTCATAAAAGCATTCTACTTGATAAATTTTAAACCAAAAGAACTTCACAATCTATAAAATATATTTAAAATGTATTGTCTCCTCATAAGAAAATGAAACATAGCCAAGACCCTTCTTTTAATTAACATGGATAAGCAGTGTGTTCATGCTACAGTGTTCAACTGTGTATATTTATAATTTAATTAAGAAAAATACTGTAGAAAGGTTGATGGTTAATTCAGATGCATGCAGAATTACTTGCATTGATTTCCTGATACAACATTGGTAGTATTATAGCCTAAACTCTCCACAGAATTCACAGAGACAGATATTTAAGTGTCTAAGAGACCAAATTTTAAAAGTTTCCTTCCTTTCTCCAAACTCCCAATCCATCTTTACAGTCATATTTTCAAAACAAAACTAAATTGTGGACCTGTAATTTTACACACACAATCATTTGTAGATAGAGTTATCTAATCATCTGAAATGTGAACATAATATAAGAATAGCCATAGTGGGTCAGAACACTGGACCATCTAGCCCAATAGCCTTTCTTCCAACAGTGGACAGTGCCAGATTCTTCAGAGCGAACAAATAGAATAGAGCAATTATCGTGTGATCCATCCCGTCATTTAGTCCCAGCTTCTAGCAGTCAGAGGTATAGGGACACAGAGCATGGGATTGCATCCCTGACCATCTTGCTGGACCTATCCTCCAGGAATTTATCGAATTCTTTTTGGAACCCAGTTACATTTTTGGTCTTCACAACATCCCCTGGCAAAGAGTTCCACAGGTTGACTGTACATAGCATGAAGAAGTACTTCCTTATTTTTGTTTTAAACTTGCTGCCTCTGAATTTCATTGGGTGACCTCTGCCTCTTATGTTATGTGAAGGAGTAAATAGCACTTCCTTATTCACTTTCTCCACACCATTCATGATTTTATAAGTCTCTATCATATTGCCCACCTTAGCAGCCTTTTTTCTAAGGGCGCAGTAAATTGATCTAAGTTATGCAAATAACGTAACTGAAGTCGACGTAGTTAGATCCACTTACCGCGGTGGCTACACTGTGCTGTGTCGACAGGAGAGCGTCTCCCATCAACTTCCCTTACGCTTCTCAGGGAGACGGAGTACACAAATCGATGGGGAGTGCTCTCCCATTGATTTAGTGGGTCTTCACCAGACCGACTAAATTGACACTCGCTGCATTGATTGCAGCAGTGCCAATCTACCGGTAAGTGTAGACATGCCCTAAGATGAACAGTTCTAGTCTTTTTAATCTCTCCTTATATGGAAGCTGCTCCATACCCCTCCATATCCCAGTTTTGTTGCCTTTCTCTGTACTTTTTCCAATTCTAATATATCGTTTTTGAGATGGGCTGTTCAGATCTGTATACGGTATTCAAGGTGTGGGTGTACCATGATTTATATAGTGACATTATGATATTTTCTGTCCCTTTCCTAATGGTTCATAACATTCTGTTAACTTTTTTTGATTGCTGCTACACACTGAACGGATATTTTCATAGAACTATCCACAATGACTCCAAGATCACTTTCTTGAGTAGTAACAGCTAACGTAGCCCCCATCATTTTGTATGTATGGGATTATGTTTTCCAATCTACACTACTTCTCATTTATCAACACTGAATTTCATCTGCCATTTTGTTGCCCAGTAGCCCAGTTTTGTGAGATTCCTTTGTAAGTCTTCACATTCAGCTTTGGACTTAACTATCCCAAGTAATTTTGTATCATCTGCAAACTTTGCCACCTCATCATTTATCCTTTTTCCAGACCAACTGTAGATACAAACCTTTGCATACAGAAATCAGGAAGCTGGATATCTAGGGTCAGATTTTTGGAGTGGTTAGGCATGCAAATGCCAGTGTAATTTGAGAATGAAATACATGCACTCAATCTATATTCAACTTCAGTATTTGTTCATAAATTCATCATACAATTACACTCATTTTACAAACATGCAACGGAGAGCTTAATTTATTTGAAATCTTATCCCTAAATTCCTATGCCCCCACAACTGACTGCATCTGCAAAACTGCCGACACAGATTAGTCAGAATTTGAATATATAGCCCGTAAAATAGATTGTACAATACAGAAGAGAACTAACATTTGTTAATTTTGATTTATGTATATAAACAACTCCTTTCCTGAAACACATAAGGGAAAAGAAAACAACTCTGTATGCTATATGAGCATTTGTAGAAACTAGCTCACCACAACTGAATGTGGGGTGGTTGGAAGAAAAGGGGTTGTTTGCCCTTATGTGGGGTCCCTTCTGCAAGTGGAGGTGGTGAGCAGAATCTTCCTGGACAGAGCAGGGAGAAACAGGAAGTGGCTGGATCAGGTGGTGGGGGAATTCCTTGTGAAAGATGTCTAGTGGAGGGGTACTTCTCACAGAGGGGATATGATTCTCAGATGAAATGGATTGGAAGAGGATTTAGAAGAACGCATCCTTTAAAGAAGCTGGAGAAGTGGGGGTTCCGGGCTCCTAACATCTGGTGCAGGTGGGAGCCAATTCCCCCTCCTTTTTCCAGCCTCATTCATCCCCAGAGGGGACCCACAGACCATGCAAAAGATGGAAATCTTACAAAAAATGTGAAGCAGAACACATACATTTGTATGATACATTATTGAAATCACTTTTTTCTTAAAATCTTGTGATACTCAAAAAATACAAAAAAAGGAAAAATCTTTCTGAAAATATTTCAACTAGTTTTATTTATTATTATATCAGCCAAACCCCTTGGCATTTACAGTTTGTTTTTTTAGACTGTTGCGAACGTCTCATTGTTGGGTAGTAGAATTATAGAATCTCTTCTTTCAGGTGCTATTCATGAACCATCATATTCAGTTGGGGGAATCATAACTACTGTCAAATTCAAATAGCACTCAGAGTATGCATTTAATACACAAAAATAGTTCTTCTAATTCTAGGAAATAATGTTTTTAATGCTCTGAAAAGTGTATTAGTCAGTCACTCTTCTATATTAGGGCTTGTCGACACTTAAAATGCTGCAGCAGTGTAGCTGTATCACTAAAGCTGCGCTACTGTAGCACTTCAGTAAAGACACTACCTACACCAGGGTTCTCAAACTGAGGGTTGGGACCCCTCAGGGGGTTGCGAGGTTATTACATGGGGGGTTGTGAGCTGCCAGCCTCCACCCTAAACCCCGCTTTGCCTCCAGCATTTATAATGGTGTTAAATATATTTAAATGTGTTTTTAATTGATGGGGGGGGGTCGCACTCAGAGGCTTGCTATGTGAAAGGGGTCACCAGTACAAAAGTTTGAGAACCACTGATCTACATCAATAGAAGGTGTTCTCCCATTAGCATAGGTACTCCACCTCCTCGAGAGGAAGTAGCAAGGTCAATGGGAGAATTTGCCTGTCAGCCTAGCACTGCCTACACAGGGGGTTAAGGTTGATTTAATTGTGTCATTCCGGGATGTGGATTTTTCACATCCATGAGCAATGAAGTTATACTGACCTAATTTCCTTACATAGACTAAGCCTTAATCAGACTTTGCATCGACATACATGTTATATCATTATGTAGTTTAATTATCCCTGTATATTTCATCATAGTTATTTCGGTTATTGTTCTTCATTACTGTTTTAGTCAGGCTTTAAGACATTTGTCATCAGTCTTTTAAGAACAAAAGAAGTTGCATATTGTGCTGGTACTTGAGAAAGTGCACTGAAAAGTTTTCTAAGTGGCCAGAATATGGTTAATGTAAAGTTCAAATAGTGACTGGAGAAAGTAATTCTTTCTGCATAGGGAAGGTATGTGCACTCACACCAGAGTTCTTCTCCTATGTAGCCTAAATCAATTATTATGCAGTAGCAGCAGTTGTGGGACTAAGAACTGATGCAAGAATCCACTCAAGCTGACCCTCACACTATCAAACCACATTCATTTTTAAACGCTTTTTTCAGAAAAATATGCATTTTAAAATTGAACCAAAGAGCGAAAAATGTAGGAGCCACACAGTTTTGTTTAAACTTAGTATTAAAAGGATAGAGAAAAACATTTTAATAGCAACTAGCCTGCCTCAGGAGACTCTCCTTTTGCAGCTTGTGTAGTACAGACACAACAGTCACGCTCTTAGGTTTGAAAAGATTGCAAGGGGTTGTGGAGAGACCTAGCAGTCCGGTTCTTTCTATGCCTACTGCTGACCAATACACTGAGCGACACACTACAGCCAATGAATATATGGTGACCCAAGTTGGAAGAATAAGCTAATGATTCATTGGAACTAGACTTCAATGTAGGAAGATGGGCAGCCAGGGAAAAGCCCGTGGGCAGGTGTCTGGGAGGGACCATATCTCCCTCCTCCCTTCAAGAGAGGTTTCTCCTTTTGGCAAAGTATCTTTCCTCTAAAAATCCCCATGAAAGAACTGCAGGGATGTACATTATGTATTGGCAAGATGTGTGCTCCTCGCAGGTGTGTGTTTTATTTTTCCACAGTGAGTGCATGTATCAGGCATATCTGCACCTACTCCTGCAAAAGTTTGTCATCAGTCCCATTTAGGGCCTTGCTGCAAGAGGGTGAGCTCTTGTCACCTCCAACACTATTCAGACTTGAAGACACTCAGCTTCTCGCAGGAGGAACTAGCAGAACGTGCAGGTTCAGAATAAATGTACACTTTAAAATGGCATTTCCTAGGAGGGGAATGTTTTTTGAAGCAAGTGTCAAGGCTGGGAGTATTGATACTGAGCATACTCACAGGAAAAAAAACGTTTTGTTTGAAATGTTGCATATTCATATCAATCCCTCTAAAATTGTTCAGAGAACAACAGAGATGCTGGCTGGTAAACAGAGGTACTAGCAATTATTGTTGGAAATGAAGGGAAACAGGGATATTGTATTTTATGGGATTTCACAAGACCCAGGTTGATTATGGCTTCAAAGTATATTTTTAATTTTGCAGTGGAAAAATCAGAGGTCTTAATAGGTCTCACCGCTGCGTTGCCATTGGGTGTTAGTCACAGTTTTATCATACCCCTCTTCTACAAGGGTAGCACCCCAGCTGCCCAACCTAATCCTCTCACTAACAGAAGTTGGTCAAATAAAATATATGACCTCTCCCACCTTGTCAACCTAACTCTGTCCATTTCTTTTACTCCCTCCACCTCCATCCCATGCAGTTTCTCTGTCCCCACTCCCTTCCCTTACTCCAACAATTTTTTCCTTTTCTCCACTAACAAATGCGCTCCTGCAAACTAAATTTTTAACATATAATACACATATATGTAAAATGATGGCTCTACCAAGCTGTGTGCCAACTGTTACCCTGATCACCTTGCGTCAAAGTTGCAATCCTTTCCCTCCATCCTTAAATTTTTTTTTTCCCGGTGTGGTCTTTTTAGATCATAAACTCTTTGAGGCAGGGAACACATGCTTCTGCATGAGCACACTGCTGATCACGCGGCTACTGCTGAATAAATAGATGCAACAAATGAACCAACTGAAAATAAAACACACTCTTGCACCTTAGTCACAGGAGCTTTAGGAACGCTAAGAATCCCTGCAGGCCAGCAGGAGTAGGCATGTCACAGGAGCATTTCATGTGTTGATGAAATCATCATTTAATTTCAGGAAAACCACATGAAATACCACACCAGTAAAGAAAAACTTCAGTGCATATCAATTCCTACCCAAAAAAGACGCTACTGACTGTGAAACTAAAAGAAATGCCTACTTAAGTCAGAAGGGTTAATCTGCAAATCAGCTAGCACTAACCTCTGGGTAGCCTCCAACATCATGCACATCAATTCCAAGTAGATGTCCAAGTCCGTGTGGCATAAATATTGCACCCAGATGAACCTTCACCATGTCATCTACATTGCCTTTCAGGATGCCAATTTTAATCAGCTCTTCCAGATGGACTCTGTCTGCCAGACGGTGCATATCAGGCCAGGCGACCCCTTAGAGAGCAGAAAAAAGCAGCTGAGTTAACTATTTCTAGAATCTTTAAATAAAACAGAAAAAAACCCAAAAGAAATATACCTAGCCCCTTCACTTTAAAAAAAAATGTACACTTTAAAATGGCATTTCCTAGGAGGGAAATGTTTTTTGAAGCATGTGTCAAGGCTGGGAGTATTGATACTGAGCATACTCATAGGCAAAAAATACATTTTGTTTGAACTGTTGCATATTCGTATCAATCCCTCTAAAATTGTTCAGAGAACAACAGAGGTGCTTTAAAAAAAAAAAAAGGAAGTAAGCAGAGTATCCATATTAGCAGGAAAACATTTCAAATCGAAACAAGCAGCTAACGTGGGTGTGCAACGTTAGATGGTCAACAAGAAACCTAATGAAATACAACCGGGATTTGAATAAGACTTTTTGCTAAATTGTATGTGTTTGCTCATATCTGTGCAAACATTAATATATCCACGAGTTTTTAGAAAGACCATCAATGGGTAAAACCATAGCCAGTTATTTGAAAAGCAGAGCATAAAATATTAACATAATTATATTTAAATTATAATCAATTCTCTCATGGTGAGCATACTGGTTAGAACATTTGAAATGTCTGTCACTTTTCTGTGAATATATCAGATTTATAGCCTGTGTCTTTTTGGCAAAAACATTCTCCAGAAATTAATGACTCCCTCGTTCTTTCCCCCAGCAAATGGGCTGTGTAAAAGTCAAGTTCTCCAGTACGTATGCTAAAGGACCATTACAACATACTGCTGGTAGCCTACAAGTAGAGTATCAAGATACATTACGTACCTATTATTTGTGTATATTATACAGTATAATTTGACTAAAGCTGCTGAGGGGGTCATTTCCACTGTTGGTAACATAGTATACTATTTTAATTAGTTCACCAAGGATTTGAGTCATCATCAACAATTACAGTTGGAGAACTAAGGTAACTAGGGCTAAAGTACAGCTACGAGTATTTTCCTTGTTCAAATTTGGCATGACTATGGAAAAATCAGCAATTTTTATGTTCAGCCTTCCCACTTCAACTACCATTTGTTTTACCCCAGTGGAACATCCAGCTTTGAGTTCCTGTGAACATTAATGTCATGTCATAATTACAGAAGGAATTTCTGCTAAATGTAATAGAGTTGCAAAGTGAGAAATACTTCACTCCCATAGCAGGGCTCAAATAAAATTCATACTTGTCACGTGTCTTTGGAATAAAGGTCAGGAGCAGGATGAGCAGCACTGTATGTCTAAAGTCATCAGATCCATTTAGCACTGCAAACTATCCAAACATGAACCAACACATCTCAAAGAGTTTCCACTAACAGGAACTGCTCAATTGACCATAGGGTCAAGTTAGATGACATGCAGATTCATTTATTTCAGCTATCGGATTAGTCCCACATTGTTAGATTTTTACACTCTTTCTTCAAATGTTGCATACATTTGAACACTGGTTACACTAATATTCAACTCTCTAGGTTTGTCTGGTATTATTCCACAGTTACTTCATAACAGATTCCACATCTATTATATGTTAAATTGCATCAATACAGTCTTGTCTGTATAGTAAATTACTGTATCATGTCTTTTTTCTTCTTACTTTGTAGACTTAGGAGTATATGCTTCCTGTACTCAACTTCTATGTGGTAAACATCACTGTTCCCACATATCTCTGACTTCCTGTCTCCCTCTGTACCAGTCTGAGCTTAGAGGTCTAGTGATGAACCTTTCTGGTGACTTCTGGACATACAGAATTCTTAAGATGTTTGAGTCTTTGGTATTTCCTGTATTCCTTTGTTTGGTTCAAGAGAAGCATGCTATGGAAGATTTTCAAAGGTACAAATGAGAGTTAAATCCCATGGACTTTCAGTGGGAACTGGGAGCCTAAAGGCCTTTGAAAATCTCTCTTCTGCGTCTGCTTTTTTGGTTAGGACTAAGCCCTGGTCTATACTACAGAGTTAGGTCGATGTAAGGCAGCTTATGCCAACATAACTCTAAGTATCTACACTAAAACATAGCTCATCAATGTAACTCGCCCACTTCACCGACTTAATTCCACCTTTGCAAGAGGCGTAGCGCTTAGGTCGATGTAGTTAGTACGCTGACAGAGTGTCAATGTAGACACAGTGTTGCTCACATTGATTGTTGCAGCCTTTCAGAAGCTGTTCCACAATGCTCCACACTGGCAATTGAATTGGTACAAGCGCTCCTGGTGAGGCTGTGCACCAGCCACACAAAGAGTATGGAGTGTGAAATGTCACTTAAATCTCTGTTTCCACACATGAATATTTGTGAAGTAAAACTAAAATGAGATTTTAAACATAGACCTAATTAGTATAATGTATGCAAATTATACCTAGATCTAATTATACTTGTGTATCAAAGACAGAATAGGCACCTCACCCCCCTCAAGCTCTAGATAAATTTCACTTCTTGTAATTCTGCATCATCGAACTTCACTTTATGGAGCACCCATTTAGGTTTCTTGACATTTGGTGAGTTTCAGTGTTATTTGCACAATATTATTACCAGAAATAGACTAAGAACCTAGTAGATATGCAAAAATGGTAGAAAAGCAGCTTTTAAATAAATAGAAAATAAAATAAATCTCGGTCAACATTAGGAATGAAAAGACATTGTGCTTTCACTTAAATATTCTGGCACAACCGTGACTACAAGTTTGCTGATTGGTTCTTTTGGAGATCTTTAACTTAGACTAAACTCTGCAAATTTAAAATCAAACCTTTGATATTAGAAAAAATCTGCATGGAGAAGAACTTGAGTAGCAATAACAATCTGCCTTGAGATACAGAATATGGATTTTTCATGTCATCAATTCTACTTTCTCTACATTGCTAATACACAATCCTGGACATTTCATTTGGGACCATATTTGATGCAGTTGCAGTGGTGTAACTGAGGTCAGCATTTGGTCAGTGTATAAAATGGAAAGCTCTGAATAACTTGTTTCAATGAATTTAAAATGAGGCCTCTCCAAGCACTAATAGCATTTGGTATTTGTAGAGTATTAGAGAAAAATGGTGCTGAATGTAAACAGGCAAGGTACAAGCTTCCTTACATAACCTTGCAGAATATAATGCACCTCAGTCCTGACTCACAACATCCCTTTGCCTTTAATTAGCATATAGAATCAATTATACCAAACGATAGGTGCGTTTTTGTGATGTTGAGAAGCATCCACATGAGTCAAAACAACACTTAGAAAATTACACAGAAAGCTCTACAGCTAACAACAGGCATTAGGAGACATTTTCCAACCGTAAATTAAATCTTCAAAAATATACATCCTTAGTAGGCAATAAAGTTTGAGAAAGTGAACCATTATAATGCTCTAATTAAAAAGTGCTTTACTGATTATTTTTAGCTGCAAGTCCTAGCCGAGCCTTTGCACCCACTGCTGAGAAATTTTGGATTCTCTCTTTTAGTTGAGAAGGAATTTAAATTTTTTTTCCAGAACATTCTGTGCATCCTCTCCCCCCAGGTTTCCTACTATTGAGTTTCCCTCATGCAAATAGAAATGCATCAGAACCAAAGCTCCAGTTCTGAATTATCCTTGAGTTCAGAAAAGTTAAAGATGGATGGGAACTCTGAGGCTTGAGCCTATTACAATATTCAGAGGCGAGAGTCAAAAAAACCCAAACATGAAATCTTCTTTAGTGTTCTGACAAAGTTTATTAGTTGAGTCATAGGAGAGAATCACTTCAGCTCCAATTCTCTGAATCGCACTCTTGTAGCTGTAAATAGCACTGGCAAAGCACTGGCTATAGGGAAATTAAGTACTGCCTTAGAGACCCTTTTAAATGATTCATGTATCATTTTGCAAGCAGGCCTGTAATGTAAGTATTAAAATACAATGAAGGTTTTTAAATGAAAAAATAAACAAAAGACGTGAAGTGCACAGACCACTATATTTGCTATTGCACTGTTTGTCTTTACGTTTCATTTTATATGGTTGTCTTAAAAGGGTGTTTGTATTTTGAACAACTCAGCTGCCTTGTTTGCTTCAAGTTCAAATGGTTCTAATTCTAAATACTAAAGTATTTCACCTGAAGATCATTTTATCTGGTTAAATGTATATTCTCTGGGGAGACAGGAAAATGTTAAGATCTTTGTTAACCTACTGCACAGTAGAACACGATCATGCATTATTGGTGTGGTAAGGACAAACACTAGCAGTTCTGAGCCAACTGGAGATATTGAACTAAGTAGAATGAACTTGCTGCTCTTGGAGTAAAAAATGCTGGAGTCATCGTCTTGCTAGATATGAACTGATTGTCATGCTGGAGATAAGCTTGGTTAATACGGTGCAAACATGGGTTTTTTTTTTTTAGAACAGCAAATTAACAGAGCTTTTCCAATTATAAGCTTTTCATCAAACCTTTCCTAACTGGTAACCTTAGTAAAGCCTCAAAAACATTAATTTTACTATGAGAAACAAGTATTTCAGAGTAATCTGACAAATACTTAAAATTTTTGAGCACACAGTTTATTCAAGAAAGAAGGTTGCAAACTAACAAGCAGGAGAGACAAATTTGTATGCAAATTTTGTGTTTTAATATAGTATACAATAAATATAAAAACATACACTAAAAGTTTAGTTTTAATCCTAAAATTGTGTTGAGTGAAATTGTCAAGGACTGCAGTTATAACTGAACCATCGAAATAGAATTATCTTTCTTTATAATACAATGGCACATACAAATCTGGCTTTAGCTGACCAGACCCCCAGCAAGATTCTAAATTAATTAGAAAGTGCATCTGGAACTCATGGCTTTTCTCAGAGTCTCCAGTTTTGATGCTCTGGTCTCCTGACACATGTTGGCAACGGGAATGTGGAAGGGGAAAAGAAAAAGAAATATTGTAGCCAAGGTTCACCGTGGACAGCTGAGAGCAGAATCTTGTCAGTAACTTCTTTTTACATTAGAGCAGTATCACTTAATCTGGATGAGACCAAAGGGAGTATAAAAACAAAGATGCATGCATCAATCTTGTTCCTGCTGACAAAGCATTATTTACATGTATTATTGCAAATGTAATCATAACAGTTGATTGTGCTTTAATACCATTTTGTATTTGTCCTGCATCCCCAATCACCCTGTGAAACATTTCAAGGTTTGTATTATTCAGGTTCTTTCTTTATCAGTTATGAGAAGTTTATCATGATTGCCAAAATATTATAGGTTTTTTTAAATGTAGAAAGGTTAGTTCAATTATTATCTTTAAGCCAATTTATAAGCTGGTTATACCACACTGACAGATCAGGTTTAGAAAGCTAGATTGAAGCGTCCTTGGACTTTGGAAGTTAGTACCAAGAGAAGTCTGCACTCAGGAAAATCTGCTGATGATGTGTCTGCTCTATTCTTAATTCACTGCCAAATGAGATACTGTGTAATACAGGTCAGTGAACCAGTGACTGAGCTTCTCACTAAAGTCCAGTTACCAAGGCTCATTAAGTTTTGACTGGTTAGTTGCCATTCAGCATGTTTTTGGGCAAGAGGCCAGGATAAAAATCACCTTTTACAGTGACACATGCAATGTAAATATTAAAGAGCTTTAAATATACATTCTGAAATATATAACAATGACCAGGCTGTTGGGCAATTCAGATAATGGAATGTGACAGTCCATGGATTAAATAGCAAAAAATATAACATCAATGGCTCTTAACCTATAGAGAAAGCTACTATGCTAAAAGTACTATTATTTTATACTTCTGTTATATATGGTATATGGCATAATTATATTTAAAAAAACCAGAGCCGCATCTATAGAGATAAAGATATATAGTTATATAATTTCCAGCAATAATCTGAAATGATCAGATACTATGCCTAGATACTTAACTAATAGTATGACAGAAAAAAGACACCTGTTGTTTTTACCTTTTACATTATTTTCCCACCAACCCATAAATTGCCAAACTACTTTGTAATATCTTCTAAAATCTGACTTTTAAAGACTTAAAACATCATACAAAACCACTGCTTTCACACTCTCTCTCTGGATGTTCATTGGGAGCCAAGATGATTTTGGTGATATAGAAAGGAGAAGAATGAGTTCAATGAAATTGAACTTTTAATCTTTTAATTTTATTAGATGTACTGTAACTTTGTAACTGACATTCTTAAAAGGCAGGATAATCCTCATTATTTATCTTAAATAAGCAATTTAAGAGAATATCACATTAAGTAAAGGTTTTATAGTTGCTCAGAAACTACTGCTATCCCAGTTATCTTATCATCCAAGTAATCTGAGGTTATTTACTTAAATTTTATTAGAAATTGTACTGGAATATAGAACAAAAGAATACAATAATAACTTGGGATTACTGCTTGGTACTTAGTCACTTCTGTTTGGAAACTGTTCTCAAAAGGTCTCACACAGTAATTTTTTTGCTGTTAGTTAGGGTATTTTGTGGTTACAATTGTGACAATGATTAAACCACAAGTGATTTAGCAGTGATTTGCCAGATGTCACAATACTTATAAAAAAAATACTGTGCAAGGTTATACTAAATTTCTCCCAAAACTGTGTTAAGGTTAGGTTATATTTAATTTCGGAGTGTCTACAAACAAGGGCAAAAGGTCCGACATCCCCTGGTAGTGCCACTAAAATGCAGACGAACTATGCAATCCCTGTCTCAGCCAGTGAACCACAGGAACATGTTAAGATTGGCTAGACACGTAACAAACATAGCAGACATAAAACAAAAGCTTCCTAAAATGCTAACCAAATTTATTTTAAATAATGTTTAATAAGAAAGATGATGCTTTCTTCTCTTTTTGTTTTGTTGAAAAAATTGCTACATTTCAAATTTTCAAAACTTCCTCTTTGCACAACAGATCAGACAGCAAGTAATTTGTTTTCAGTTTTCCCGATTTGGTTCCCAAAGAACCTGGCCTGACAAATGTCCTCTGAACATCAACAGAAAAGGTGTACTTTAATAATAAACTTTACTATAAATAGCATTGTCCTGTTGTTGAAATGGCTGAATAAACTAGTTTGCTAAGCATGTTTCTTAGCCTTCATTACATAGCTGTGACAAAAAATGGCAGGTAACTGCTAACAAGAATCTCTATCTTCTAAAAACAAACCAAAGTAAGATGTAAGGGAACTAAAATCTACAACTATGTTTGGGTTCTTGATAACCAGAAATGGGCCCAAAGTCATAGCTCAAATCCACAAACCTTTGAACTTTGGGGAAATTTTGCTGCCAGCAACCCAAAATCTAGGGAAACTGTATCCTGATCTCAATTTTGCATAGTGGGTGCATGATTACTTACAACTTACCTAAATGTACTACATATTCAGGTGACTATCTTTAGTCATCCAAGTTTGAAACTTGGGCCCTATTTTGCACTGGTAATCAATAGTTTGTTGCTACATGTACATAACGGTCAGTTACTTCTTCCATTATAAGCCCTATATTTTGATGATTTTTAATGTGCGTCAATTCACCAAGATAATTCTAAACTAGGATGACATTTTTCTTAAAGCTCAGTAGCTTAAGTCAGCTGAATGGATACTGCACACCTGTGAGTTCTTTTTAAACAACATTTTATTTGGAAGCCTGAAAAGGTGCAATTTTTTAAACAAGCTGCAGTGAAGCACAGCAGAATGTATCATGCCTGCTCAGTTTCAACACAAGATCTTCAAAGATGCACAGATTTGGGGGTAAGAGTAGCAGCACTTCAGGGTTTAGTTTTAGTGGGGAAACTCAAACTTTGAAGGTTAGAAAAAACTTAGCCCAGATAATACTCAGGGCAATTTTTAACCTTGTCCAGACAATCTTCTGTTTCTGGTAGGTTGGTTCTCTAACAGCTACCTTGATGTAGTATCAAGTCTGAAGGACTCATGTACCTCACACATCAATGAAAATTACTACGTGCAACACATAGCAATCCCTTGGATATTGGATTGGAAGTAAAGTACTATAGATCAGACACCATGTGAACAAAAAGTCAATTCCCCCACAATGACAGTATCCAAAACTTGTATTTGCAGTGTCACAGCTATAGCCAGTAAGGTGTAATCGGGAAGTTATTTCTCAAATTTAATAATAGAAACATAAAACTATATTAAATAAAAGAGAAATGCTGAGAACATAAGCGACAATGTAAATTCAATCCCTAGTCCTTTCACACATGCGAATAGTGCCACTGAAGTTTATGGGAATACTCACATGCTTAAAGTTAAGCACATGAATAAATCTTTGCAGAATTTGGGTCTAACACTGCAAGTTTGTTCTTGTATTACTGCAATGCATTTACTGTAGGTCTTGCATATGCTGCAATTCCAACTGGTCTGAGATCTCTACAATACCTAAGCCACATGGAGAGAGTTCAGGGACACAATGGCAGCCTTCTCTCAGAGTGCCTTGTTTCATACGTTTGGGAATACTCTGTTATTTTTGCCTCTCTAATGTTGCAGTGGTCACTCTGCATGGGTCAACTGCTGTGTATTAGCCTACAACTGAAAAGAACAGTTCCCAGTGGGGTTTGTAGTGAGAGACTCTCAGTCTGAAATCTTGCATCTAGGGAAAAAAGGATGATTACAACGGATTGTTTCTTGCTTTGAGGGACTGAAAGATTTGCAGAATTTGACAGAGAGTAATGCCCTTTTCTTTCATTTCCTACTGTTAGCTAATGCTAACTCTGGGCAGTTAGTCTGTATGGTTAATAGTGACTCTCACCCCAACACAATAGGATTCACATGTGTAACAATTTTTAAAAAGTTATAAATTTTCAATTTATCAATTAACGTTGCTTGTTGTTCAATATTAGAACTTTGTGTGCCTCCCACTTTCCAACCCCCTTTGGGGAAGCCATGCTGCCTTTAGCAAACAATTTATGTTGATGAATTCTGATTTAAGTTACAATGGCAAGCCACAATACCTTTTCTGGGTCACGCACACATAGCTAATACTTAAACAGAGTGCAACTAGTTTATGAACAAAGAAATAATGTTATCCTATCAGCAGGAAAATACTATAGGCATAATTCAATAGAGAATGGACAATTAATTGCTGCAACATTATATATGAAAAAGAGTTAGATTCTTTAACTGTTTTTAACACAAGAGCCCATTCTTAATTGAAAGAGAAAAGTATATTGCCATGTTATCCGTTAGGATTCATTAACTATCAAGGACTAGTTGTAACACTCTGAAAACACTTATTCTTCAAGGGAATCAATATGAAATCCTCAACTTAAGTTATAAGTGTTCTATGCCTAAGAAATATTGCCACGTTTTAGATATCTCAGCAGAGTACAAATGACTTGCATGAAAATAAGAAAACCTGGAAATAATTCCGTAATAAAAGTAGGAAAGATAGAAATTAATAAACAAACATGAAATAACCACGTCTTACCCAGTCCCTCTCTGCAATGCTCCTGTCAAAAATTTCAATTTAGAGCATGATAAAACTATATTAATTCTTAAAAAAAAAATCAAAAGAAACTGTTGTCCTTAAAAAGCACAACTGACAGCCAATATGCGCTTATAACTCAATAAAAATGTGGACTACACAAAATAAAAATAAATGAATTTTAAATGGAAAAACCACATACTGAATCTCTGATTGAGAGAAACATATTTTAATAAAAAGAAAAGGAATACTTGTGGCGCCTTAGAGACTAACAAATTTATTTGAGCATAAGCTTTTGTGAGCTACAGCTCACTTCATCGGATGTAGCTCACGAAAGCTCATGCTCAAATAAATTTGTTAGTCTCTAAGGTGCCACAAGTACTCCTTTTCTTTTTACGAATACAGACTAACACGGCTGCTACTCTGAAACCCGTCATATTTTAGTAAGTTTATCTTGTAGTCAACAGCATTTATGAATCAGATCATAGTTCTTTTTAATAGGATTTTTTATTATGATATTTTTCATGTGTTTAAGTTTTTTTCCTTTCTAGAAGAACACATCGGATGAATGACATTATAAAACAGCATAAGGAACTGTAATATACAGAAATAAACCTGAGCTCTTGTGAGATATGGAACTATCATGCTTCAAAATAAGTGTTTAATAAGTAATCTGTGACCTTACAATTTCTGAATTTGCATACACTCCTGACAGCGTCTGCGCTCAATTTAATAACATGGAGAACAGGTCATCAATAGTATATTATCCTATGTCAAATCTGTAGTTATTAGTGCCTTTAACCGGTTCTTAAAATTATTTGGATTTTTTCATGCCAAGATCTTATACTATCTAAACCCAACAATCTTCTCCATTTTGTTCCTTTTGGAACATACGTAAGTAGCAAAAACAGAGCAGAAAAAAAATGGCACCTTTGAATTTTTCAAGTTGATTTTTGTATAAAAAGCATTCTCTACTTTTTATTTGTATACAACAGGTGTTACTCCGCACAGTAGCTCTTGTTCTCTGAACATATGCCCTCCACAGAGTTGTGTGCCTACCACTCAGCCACAAATCCTTTTCAAGGATGCACATCACTCAAACCTTACATTCTATTTTCCAAGGCAATCAAGACTACACTCTGTATAGTCATTACTCAGTTCTTTTCAGCCTCCAAAAGCATTAGGTCTTGAATTCTGAATCATTTATAATCAGTGTGGTTCTGTTAGAGGCAATATGTTCAGAGTACAGGAGTTGTTTTGGTAATTTGTTCTCATAAATGACATTGCCTAGAAGAACGCATATGCAGGAGACTAGCTAGCTGTAACCCTCCTGTCAAGAAGAGGGCTGACTTCTTCAGTCACTGTTCAATAGGCAGAACCGCTCTCCTGAAACCAAAATCAGTTCTTGATGTGATACTGAGTGAATTGTGAACATGCAAACTGAGCTTTACACTTTTCAGATAAGGGCACTTTACAGATACATGCCACTGAAGTTGCCACCCTTTGCCTCAGCCCTGAAATATCTGCCATCTCTTAAGACAATGTACAGCCCTATCCTTTAAGGTAGGATGTGAGCTGAAGTGGCCCAATTTTCTCCAAAGATCATAAACATTGTATTGGACCATCTAAAAGGTTTATTTCTAAGTAGGGACTGATTACTCTCTTGATATCCAGGACATATAGCTCACCTTCCCAGGACAGCTATAGGGCTTTGGGGAAAATACAGGCAGTGATATGCATTGATTTAGGTGAAAATTTTGGATGAGGCCTAAATATCAACTTCTCCCTAAACAAGGTGTTAAAGGGTGACCTGACCCCATAACAGTCAATAACTTATAGATCCCAATAGTCAAGGTTATGGTCATCAAGAAAAAAAAACTTTCCATAAGAGGTGGTATAGTGAGCGAGTTCACGTAGGATCAAAGGACCTATTTAGCACCTAATTGAAATTTCAAGGAGCATTTTCCCCTGTAACATAAAAGAAGATGTCTGAAATTAGACTATAAACTCTTAAGGGAAGGTACTGTGCTTTCCTATGTGTGGTACAGCACCTAGCACATTAAGACCCCAATCCTAACTCAAGCCTTTGGGTATTTCTCTAGCACCAATAAGAAATGACAATGATACAAGTTGCAGGCCCCTACTAACTCTTGAGCAAAACCTCAGACACTGGCTCTGAGTTCTAACATGCAAGTCCACATTTGGATGACCTCAGTCAGTAAAGATGCCACTGAGGGTTTGAATGTCCACTCAATCTACCCCCTCAACTCAGGTCATCATCTGCCAGACAGGGTTTCTTTGTTTGGACTCACTGTTCCCACGGATTAATTGCTTTTTGATATGACAAGTGACCATGTGCCCACTCGGTTGAGGTATTACAGGACAACCATATTGTCCATGACTGAGAACCAGCCCGAGGGGTCTTCAGCACTAGTAAATTTACATGGAGCCTCAACTCTGAAAGGCTATCAACAGTCAAGTTTACTAATTATGCTCCTCGCACTATACCAGCGACATCCATGTCCATCATTATCTGAGGTGCTTGGTGTGAGAAGAACTTTTCCTTGACTACTTTCTCCAACATTGTTCATCATAGGAAAGTCTGACCTTCTCAGGAGGGGATTCTGCCAACTCCATCTGGAGAGGTAGAGGAGACATGGGGTTAACTCTTTTGGAAAGGAGAATGGAGGGCTCAAGGGATATGCCCACACCCCTAAATTCCAATGCCAACTTTGAAAAGTTCTGTGGCCATGAGACTCCTATATGTAGCTCTGTAAATGTGATGTCATTAAGGAGAATAGCTTTCACATTGGATATAAGCTGGCTTGGTGAACAACTTTTGTGCATATCTGGAACAATTTCGCATATTTTATTGAAACAAACAACATCAATCAACAAATATGCCCAGCTGCCCAACTAATGTCTGACTGCAATTTCATTTCAGTGGGGACTTGAGATACAAGCTTGTTAAATCATATAAATGTACAGATAGGGAATTGTATGGTTGCCAAGTTGGCCTTAGCTGTTGCTTGTGAACAGTTGACTAGAGAAAGAGGAATTTAGAATAATAGACGTTACTGAAAGAGGTGTTTAATTCTCTTCATATAATATGGTGTATACATGGGAAAATGAAATCAAGAACTAGAGAGCCACTGAACAAAACAGAGTAGTCATTTTTGAAAATGTCCATAAATTTAAAAATAAAGCTTGGAATGTGACTATCTCACTGTAAAGAATGTAGGGCCTACAAATTAAGGATCGTAGAGTATTTAATTTAAACAGGGAGAACAATGGAAGGTGCACTGTAAATCCCTTATTATCTAGAACATTAATTCCAAATAGTTTCAAGGACCTAAGTTTGAATAAAGGAAATAAAAAGTTTCCATCTATCAACCTGGCATCTAAAGCAACAATACATTTAAAAGATGTAAAGTCACCAGCACTATGTCCTCAAGAATTAGTATTTAGCTTGTAGATGTATATTTATTAATGTCTCCTAAATACTCATTATAATGACCCAGTAAATACCTTTATAAGTCACCTGAAACAATTGTGGGGGCATAGCAACACTATCATTTGTTATAACCTTATAAAATAGACCATTCGAGCAGTTCTCAAACTGTGGGTCAGGACCCAAAGTGGGTCACAACCCCGTTTTAATGAGGTTGCCAGAGCTGGCGTTAGATTGTTGGGGCCTAGGACTGAAGACCAGGGCCAAAGCCTGAGGGCTTCAGCCTTAAGTGGTGTGGCTCAGGTTACAGGCCCTCCACCTGGGGCTGAAGCCTTTGGGCTTTGGCCCTCACACCCGGGGCAGCAGGGCTGAGGCAGGCTCAGGCTTTGGTCCTCCCTCCTGGGGTCATGTAGTAATTTTTGTTGTCAGAAGGGAGTTGTGGTGCAATGAAGTTTGAGAACCCCTGGACTATTTTACAGTAATTGCCCAAATACCAGTTTTCAGCAGTCTTGCTACTGTGTGGTGGGCTATTCCTGGAACATTACTAGCCTTATGTAATGGTATTCACATGAGGATGGTAAAGGGCTTTTCAAAGCTAGGTAAGTATGAACCCATCTCTTACACAGGAAAACTGAAGCATAGAGAGGTGAAGTGGCTTGCAAAAGGTTACATAGCAAATCAGTGCTAGAGTGAGGAACACAACTGTAATCCCTTGGCACTAAGCAACAGACCATGCTATCTACACAGTTTTCTTGTTTTCATTACTAATGGGTAACATTTTTATTTGTATACGCAGGTCATATTTTCCTTATATTCACATCTCTTCATTAAACTGGGATTTCAAAATGGTGTCAGAAGAGCAGTCCTGTTGTGAGATCATAATTATTTACAAGAATTCTTTGAATATTTTAAGTTAATGGGTGAGGGCAAATAGAATGCAGACTTCACTATTTAATAACTCCCTCCAATTTTTGATGAAGAGTTTTACTGGTTGCTGAAACTTAGAGAGTCTAACCCCTGTCCTAAAAAACCCCCAATGTACAGTAAAACTAGTTTACAAATCCAAGAAAGTGGCTGCAAAAGCTATGGATATTTGTATGGGATCCACACTAATGCCCTGATTCATCGAGGTATATAAGCATGTGCTGACATGTAACCACACGAATCATGGAACTCAGCGGTCCCACGTTTGTGTAAGCACCTTGCTAAAACTGGGCCTAACCAAACAACGAATCATAGAACTGGAAGGACCTCGAGAGGTCCTGCACTGTGGCAGGACTAATTATCTAGACCATTCCTGACAGGTGTTTGTCTAACCTGCCCTTAAAAATCTCCCATGCTGGAGATTCCACAACCTCCCTAGGCAATATATTCCAGTGCTTAAACTTCCTAACTGTCAGGGTGGTTTTCTTAATGTCCAACCTAAACCTTCCTTGCTGCAATTTAAGCCCATTGCTTCTTGTCCTATCTTCAGAGGTTAAGAAAAACAATTTTTCTTCCTCCTCCTCGTAACAAACTTTTACGTACTTGAAAACTGTTATCATGTGCCCACTCGGTCTTTTCTTTTCCAGACTAAACAAACTTAGTTTTTTCAATCTTGCCTCATAGGCCGTGTTTTCTAGACCTTTAGTCATTTTTGTTGCTCTTCTCTTGACTCTCTCCAATTTTTCCACCTCCTTCCTGAAACGTGGTGCTCAGAACGGGACACAATACTCCAGCTGAGGCCTAATCAGAGTGGAAGAATTATTTCTTGTGTCTTGCTTACCACACTCCTGCTAATACATTCCAGAATGATGTTCACTTTTTTTTGCGACAGTGTTATAGTGTTTACTCATATTTAGCTTATGGTCCACTATGAACCCCATATTCCTTTTCTCAGTACTCCTTCCTAGGCAGTCATTTCCCATTTTGCATGTGTGCAATTGACTGTTCCTTCCTAAGTGGAGTACTTTGCATTTATCCTTTCTGAATTTAATCCTATTTACTTCAGACCATTTCTCCAATTTGTCCCGATTATTTTGAATTTTAATCCTATCCTCCAAAGCACTTGCAACCCTTCCCAGCTTGGTATCATCCACAATAATAATTATAAATATCTATTTAAACATGCATATATCTTCATTAGTTTTGGAGGCAGAAACCACCTATTTGGGAGTACTCATATTTTGTGTGTGTGAGAAGATATTTTATTAGGATACTAGTTCTTTGTGTCCCTTGGGGCTCTTAGCACTGCCCATGATTATGCTTTCCTGAAACTTCCCACTTTAAAACCTTGCTTTCAGTTGCTTATAACTTTGCCAAAGCTTAATTATTTGGGTTAAAATTTTCTATCCTGGGTGACTGCCTCCAGCTCTTTATTTTATTTTATTTTACTTATTTTGAAATTTCAGTCAAAGTGTCTCAGTCATTTCTGAGAATGAGGCTAGAGAAAGATGCGTTTTGTCCTTGTTAAAAAATTCTGGAGACCTTTCTTTGAGAAGCTCTAGTGGAGCATTGGAGCAAGGACTTGAAATGTGGCAGGAGCTGGTCTTTTTGTTAGGAATGGCCTTTTGCTATTCTGAAAATCTGCCCAAATTTAGCCAATTTATAAGCCTTTGAGAAAATTGCAGCTTGCGCATGCTCAGTCGAGACTTGAAAGAGCATGCAGCTAAATTCCCTGAAGATTCCATTTGCAATGAGCAGGGCCACTGTTAGACTTGCTGGGGCCCAGGGCAGAAACTAAGGCATGGGCCCCGCTGCCTAGGGCCAAAGCTGAAGCCCAAGCCACCTGGTGTCTCTACTCCACCCCAAAAACGTTCCTCTGCGCTCCCCTAGGAGAGCGTGCCCCCCAGTTTGCAAACCGCTGCTTTAGTGTGATTTATTTCCACTTTTAGAGATTACTGTAATATTTGCATTACATTTACCCACAGTGACTCTGTAGATGTGTTGTAACTTAGCTTCGTAGGGCCCCAGGCAATTGTCTTGCTTGCTGCCTCCTAACGCCAGCCCTGGCAACATGCATTCCCCAGCCCCCTCCAACTTCTTCTGCAATTGCTGCTCTGGTCTGCGGAGGGTTAGGCCAGGTCTGTGTCCAGACATTGGCACTGTAAGCAGGGAAAGACTTTCTCCTGTGCTTTTGGTGTGGAGGAAGCTGTCTGATTCAAATGCAAAGGTGACAAGAGTACTCTGAAAAATCATGTCTTAGGCATCTCAAACCCAAAATTAATGGATACTTTTGACCTTAATCTCTCTGCCTCAGTTCCCCATCTGTAAACCGGGGATGATAATACCCCTCCACCCTAAAAGGATGTTCTGAAAATAAACTAGTTAATATTTCTTAGCACTTAGATATTATAGTGATGAGCACCACTGAAAAGCCCAGGAGGAAATTAATAATTCTGTTTTCAGAGCAGGTGCAGCAAATAAGTCATGCGGCTATACACTTAACAATGAGGATAAAAATAAATATAATAGCTGTTCATTAAGTGAGCACCATCCATAATGTTCACTTAATGAGATAGGGGTCTGTGGCAAAAATTGTATGTGTGTATATATATATATATATATATATATATATATATATATATATATATATATATATATATATATGTATGTATGCGTATTAAGATTTGTATTCAAGACACAGGTATTTGAATCGAATAGCTGATGAATCATGATATCATTAAATTATGTAAATTTCAGTACTTTATATATATATCTGTCCCCATATTTCCCTTCTGATTTTTTCCATAGATTTAGCTGAGATGGTTATGAAACATTAAGAATACAACATAAGTAGAAATGCAGTTTCTTTCCATTGCGATTTTTGAAATATTTTATCATTAACTTATCAAGAAAATTGATACAAATATCTGCTCTAATCACATGCAAACATCTCTTTTTGAATCTTTTCCACACAACTACTATTCTTCAAACTTTCATTTTTAATCAACAACACAGTTAAAATTTTTTTTTAAATTGTAACATAGCTATAGTCTAGTGGTTCCAAAGTTGCTGCTTGTGCAATAGAATTAAATATGCCTTTTTCCTACAAATCAGTTTTGTGGCATAATCGCTGTTGCACTTGAGTTACAATTCCATCGTGATGGTTTCTCAATTTGCAGAACATAGTATTTGCAACTCACAGGGATTTTTTTCTGTTTTGTTTTTGGATTGGAAGCTAGGATATGCCAACTTCTGAATTATATGTATTTTGACCCATACAGAGAACAGAGTCAAATTAATGCTTTGCTACAATAGAATCTGAAACTTTGGGAGCCTTCTAAAGTTATTCTTTAATAGCAGATTAGATTCAATAGAAACATACAGAAGCAAAATCAACTTTCAGAGATATCACTAGCCTCATTTGAGAGCCAAAGTTTCAAAAGTTAATTCCTAAACTGTACCTGTAAAAATCCTGTGCACCTCAATTAACGTTGCTAGCTTTCTTTAGCAGCAAGTATTCCCCATGAAGATGACATGATGTAACCAAAAAGAGCATTTATTTCATATCTTTATATAGTAATAACTTCTTGTTTTTATTATCATAGTATCTAGAAGCCCTAGCTATAGATATATATTTCATATTCTGAAAATAGTTCTTTACTGGCATCTCTGACTTTCTGAAAAGGCTACTCAAAGTCCTACATGACCATATGCCAGCAAGCAAAATCAATCAAGAACCCAGTTCTACAACTGGAGAGAAATGCATTCCCCTACAAAAAAAGTAGCTGCTGATTTTTGTTGTGTGTGTAAATTCTTTTTCTGGAGCCTGCCACATTAGGGGTCTATAATCATATGGTTTTCTTTGCATAGTGAGTAACATTTGGAAATGGAGGTAGAAAAAAAAGTAGAAGTGGAATGAACAAAGGATTTTCAGGAGGCTAAAAAGGCTGATTTAAATATACTGGAGCCTGGCTATATTTAAAAGACCCTTGAATTGACAAGTTTTTTGCCTCCTGTTTCCTAGTAGGCAGAACTATACTGCTTTATTTTCTTAGGCAGAGAGGAAATAATTTCTTTTATTTCAAAATATTATAAAGATCATAGCTCTCTCCCTCACTCTGGTTTCTAACATTTTCATTCCTCCTCTATGATTTTATTGAAATTATTTGATCAAACTGTAGTCAACAAAAGAGTTTTTATTAGAACTGGTCAAAATAATTTAAAGGGAAGTTTCATTGGTAAAAATGGCTTTTTATTTGAAAAAAAAAAAGTTTTTGGTGAAAAATCCTCAAAAACAGTCAGGTCTCCCACTCATGCCATCCTCTCTCTCCTCAAGTTAAAAGTAGAGTTGGGCAAATGAAAACTTTCAATAACAATTTCAATAATGTTTTTGATATTTTTAAAATTTAAAAACTGTGAATAAAAAAAAAGTCAGTCTGTTTTGTATACTTCAAAATGGAAACTTCAACATTTTAATCAAAACAGGTTTTCATTTTTCAACAGCTCTAGCTTTCATGCATGTTTGCAGAACACAGGTAATCAGCGCTTCTGCAAATTCTTTTCACTTAACCACCTTTATGACATGCTCCCACATCATTTTCAGCAGTAAAGATTATTAGGAACATAATGTGGCCAAGGAAGAATTCATAGGAAGGGAAAAAAGGGTAAAGAAACCCACTGAGAGAGGTTCTGCTCTCAGAGCTTCCTTCATGCTTACTGCTCAGGGAAAAGGGTTCAGAGGCTGCTGAGGAGGTAGGGTGCAACAGCCCTACAAACTCCCAAAGGGTTTTGTCTCTACAGTGGAAGATTTTGTATTTTCATGGACACTTCCCATGATCAAAGTTACATGGATGCATCATAATACTTTGGTGCTTATTGGCAGCAACATCAAAACCAGTCTGCAGCATATGAATTCAACCTGCTTTATGTGCCACTTTTTGTGATTACCAGCCTCAAAAACGTACAATAAATATATTTGCAACAATATCCCAACTAGACAAGAAGCTAAAAGCAACATGGAGTTTTCAGGAAGAACAGTAAAGATCTGATGCCAAATATCTGATTAGCAATATTAAAATTTAAAATAATTCATCTGGAAGGCAGTTTAGGGGCTTGGTACATTCACAAAGCTAGCTGAGAACCTGGCAAGTAGTTTCAGAAATATAACTTAATTTTGTGACCTTGTTGAAGTAAATGGGTAAGTTAATTTAGAAAATCTCTATATTATTATGAGCATAACATTGCTTTAGGTTTCAACTCCCAAAACTAATAAGCAACATACTAGAAATCAACTTTATCAATACATATTAAAGGAAGCAATTAAAGCTTGCAATAAAATGTAGAGAAAAATACGAAGACTGGATGGAACCAGGACTTTGAGGGGAAAAATTAGATAGATGATGGAGCCTGTACATTATTATTAAACTGGCAAATATCTAGATTTCATATCTAGATAATCTTAGCAAGAAGTGGAACAATAAAATCCTATCTGGATGTGCAGCACTTATACGTGCAGCCAGCTTGTATAACAGGGAAATAACATGTTCTAACTGGCAAACTAAAAAGCTTCCCCACTCTAAGGTCTGGTGGTTGAAAGCTAGTAAGGTAATATTAAAGGAGAAATATACTTTGTGCATTAAGTACATTCTCCGCTAAAGCTAGTCTATTACTAATACTTAGAAACGTTCAAGTACCTTCACCATTGAAATATTCAAGCTCACCACAACAGTTAGCTTTAAAAGCATTTAGTTCTAAAAGCATTTATTTGCTAAACTGAATGAAAACAGAATGACAAAAACCACGATTTTCACTGCAGTGTTTTCTGCAATTACTCCATGCAGATGCTTCAACTATGAAAACGTACAATTCGCTAGATGAACTGGCTCACATGTAATTTAAGGACACAATGCATAGTATTCCATAGTCTGTTTTCTGATGCCCTCCAAGGTAATTAAGTATATTCCCCAATATTATTCACTCACTTTTTCAACAAAAGTTTTCTATTTAAGTAACATGGAAACTAAAAAAACTAAAATGCCTGAAATAAACTTATGTATTGCCCAGTTTTGAACCTTGCAATCATCACTAAAAATCCCCACAAAATGTTGCCAATTTACAAATTGATACAACAGCAACCACTGCCACCTTTAAGGTATTCAGAGAAAAATGAATATTAATTAATACAGAAATTTCTCAGCATATGTTATTTCCTGAAAATACTGGGCTGGATGAGCAATATATACGATCATTTCTATGCACCACTAACAGCCATTTAAACCTAGCAATAGGACTCTCATCATACAATTTTATTTTTATTAAACTATGATCTGGTGATCAGTTTCTTGCTTCTTCCAACACTTTGAGTCTAAGCATCATTGTTTTGACAGCCTGAACGCTCCCATTAAGCTTGTCAATTTCTGTTGACATATAGTAATCTTTTACCTGGTTTGATTGCCTTCATTACAGCACGAGATGACTTAAGCACCGCTTCATAGATGGCCCTCTGGTCAGGAGTGAACTTTCTATTTGCTGGAAAAGTGCAGGTAATGTCAGAAGCATAGCAGTAATATTCTCCTCCCATGTCAAACAAGCTGAAAAGAAAGGGGGAAAATGTGAAAAATGAAATGCCAGAGTAGTAGTAGAATAAACATACTTTTTTTTTACATTCCTGGCTTTATTTAAACCAGATTAGGCCAAAATTATCACGACCCAAAAGCGCTGTTCTGTGACCTAAGTGAAACGAGTTGGTAATTTCACAGTATTTCCTTGTAGGCAGGTATCCACATCACAGAGAACATGATGAACAAGCACCCTTTCTAGGAATTTCAGCACAGGGTAAAAAGAATGAATGGGGATAAATCTTTTTCTAAAGGAACTGCCTTTAAGGGTAGCAGGCACCCACGGCAGCCTCTCAAGTTATAGCTCCTCTGACAAAACGGGATTTTTTTGAGATTTTTTTATGAATCCTGTGTGCACTTCAGTTTCCTGCTGTACTTTGCAATGCTATCCAATGGGGTGAGGGTAGAGAAGGGCTCTCAGGGCATCACAGAAGACAGGAGGGTATGTTGCTGCCTTGCTGTCTGGAATGCAATGAATGGGTTGTTAAGGAACTGTCTGGAACCTGCTGAAACCAACCCATATCAATGCAGAATTTGAAAGAGACAATGGGAAGCCCCAATGAGCAGATCATGCCAACCTACAATCAATGACCAAGAGGAAGGAGGTTTTCCCTTCACCTTTCAGCAGGGTAGCTGAACAGAGACCAGCTCGAACAAAAGGACTGAGCGGAGACAAGCAGGGTATAAAGAGGGGGCTTCTGGAAGAGGCTAGCTGCTCTCACCTGGGACTGACAAAGGGGTCAGAGAAGAACAGAAAATAGAATATTCTGAAATAGAATCCATTACAGCTTGGCTGGTGGATTGCTCTGGCTTGGCAAAATGGACTATGTCTTAATGTTTATTTCTCTGCTAACCTAAGGAATTCTGATGCTCTGTTTCAGTTGACTACTAAATCCTGTTGCTTTAGAAATGTTGCCTGGTGTCTCTGCAAATAATTGATTAGGTACATTGGTCCCTGAAGAATGTAAATGTATCTGACCATGATTCTCTCATCTGGACTTGCTGAGCATAGCTCACAGTGTGAAGCAGAAGTGTTTGTGCCCAGAGTCTTGGTCTTGGACAAGGTGAGGCTGCATGGCCTACCTTGAAGGAAAAATGAGACCCTTTGCGGTCTGTATTACTGAAGGGACTCCTCCAAGAGACTGTTTAAAAGCTAGAGTGTAACATCGATCCTGTGGATCTGTGACAACCCATATGACCAATTTTTCAGATGAAGAAACATCTACTTGTATCTCACTGAAATACTACGGCGTTCCAGGGAGGCCAGCCCCAAAACTTAATAGAGTACTGTTAATTAAACTGTGGCCATTTGCATCTAATTGTCAAAATTTATTTTTTGTTTAAACTCAGTTTCTCTGTTACAGGTTGAGAGCCACTGCTCTGAACATTCATGTCCCTTTATGACAAAGTTGTCCAATAGGACTTTAAGAATCACATTATCTGCATGTTGAGGTGAATCATTTAATACATCTTTCTGCATCAAAGACAGAAAACACTGGAGATTTTTTTTCGTTTTTAAGCACATAATAGCAAGTTTTACTGGGGCAATAAGCCTTGCCCTGCCCTTTGAGAAATACATTTATTCGACATATGAATCAACCATTACCATTTTAGGACTACAGCTTAGCTGCCATCATTCTTGCTGATTTCTAAATGGTACTCTGTGTCCTTGTGACAGCCAGATTACACATTTGCAATACTGTGCAGATACAAGCCTTTCTGATAAGGCACTGCCTCAGTTTCAACAAACACAAAATTCAGCAGCAAGGCTTATCACCCCCAATCATCATACATGTAATGGGTGCTCTACCACAATCAATATAAGACTTTGTATGGTGTTGACCCTTAGCACTTGAATTACCTCCTCCTCATTTCCCATGTAATGAGCCACAGTCGGATATCTGCTGATATAGGTCTTCTCCCAGGCAACAATTACTATCTCAAACAATATGGATTTTAGAGCTTTTAGCTATTGTGTGTAAAGTTACTGCATTCTTTTTCCCCAGCAGTTCATAGTGGAGTCAATTAAACAAAACACATTTGTCCCATTTTGCTTTTTTCCCCCCTTTCTGTTTTAAAACTCAAAATCACTTTAATTTACAACGCTGTGAGGAACCTTGGTATAAAGAGCAATATGTAAGTTCATTTTATTATTATGCAATCAAAGAGGAACGTCTCTAGTTTCAACCAACATTCACCCTTTGGGCTTCAAGTTTTAGACACTTGTTAAGTGTCTATAGCATCTCCTTCTATAACAGCCAAAGCCCTGTATATTCCACAAGGACAATGGGACCAGACTCTCTAGCAAGTACCTTTAAAATCTGCAGCATTGTCAATTGATAGTATCTCCATGAAACAGAATAACCTTCATTCCAATTCCATTCCACCCCAAACATATATGATTATGACTCTCAGTTGAAAACACTCAGTCATGTAATCATTGTCAGTGAGTATTTTCAGCAATGATTATTTTTGATGCTGGGTTTTTTGAGCTGTGTTTGCCATATAATGGGGAAGAGGGGAAATTACAGTAGGCTCAGTGATTCGTCTTTTCAGCTCCTCATTCCTTGGCTGCTGCTTTATCCTCTAGGCAGCCTAGCTGCCTAGCCTGCATTCCTGGCTCCATGACCCCTTCCCATCTGGTTCTATAGAACAAGAGAAGAGAGAATGCACTGTAATATAAATTCTCCTTTGTGGAGAAAGTTACACAAGAGGCCACTTGCAGGCAGGTCTCAGCAGGGCAGGGAGATAAAACAAAATATTGGATGCCTGTCTACTGCAATAAATGCTTAATTTTGTTGTATCTTGGAAAAATGTCACATTCCAGGGATACAATACTGGAGGCCAAGGGACAGGTGACTGGGGCCGTTACCATCTATCATCCATTCTTTCAGGAGCTATGAAGGCTCAGGATAGACACTTAGTTCACATTTTTGAGGTTATCTTTGCAACCATAACTATTAAACATGTGTTTTTAAATGGAAGCAGGGCTTCTGGAGCACAAGCCATTTGCCTTAGAAGTCATTTCCCTGCCAACATCCTTGATTTTGTGATCATGGAATAGATTGAGCCCTGATACCACCAAAAGAAAGAAAAAACAAACATTTGAACATATTAAATTAAAATCAGAATCAACTAAGTAAATTTGCCAGAAATAAATATGAATCTTTTAGGTGGCAAATGTACTTATTAAGAGTCATCAATGTACACTCTGGGGTGAAATCCTGGTCCCATAAAGTCAATGGCAACATTTCCATTGATTTCAATGGAGCCAGGATTTCATCCGGAGGTACTACTACATTATAAACAAATTCTATTAATCCCTTAGCTTTCAAGCCACATGTGTTTCTTAAAAGGCATGCATAAAGATCTCTCTTGGGTTTTGGGTAAGATATTCAGGCAACATTTTTGAGAGAGACTCACCTCAGGTTAGTCTATACTACAAAGTTTTGCTGGCATAGCTATGTTGCCTAGGAGCATGAAAAAAATTACATCCCCTAGTTGACAATGCTTTGCTGGCAAAACCACTTGATGCAACTACGCCGATATACGAGTACGCTGTTGGCTTATATAATGTTGTTCAGAGATATGGTGTAGCTGATATCTTGGCCAAAGAACTCCTGCTGACTTATGCTACATCTCCACTAGGGGGCTTCTGGCTAGCTATAACACATAGGCTCTACAACTATAAATCAAGTTAAATACATTTGTACTAGTAGCCACTGACAAATTAAAGTTTGTGCTTTGATATTTTAGTTCTATGAAAGTTGCTGTAAAGAAGAATATTTATTTTAATATTAATAATGTAAATAACTTACTTTGTAATAACTTAATACATTATTTGACTGAAATCTGTTCCATTCTTTTGTGACTATGTGATTCTGGCTCTTTACCTGTTAAAAGCCGAGTATCACTGTTAACACATTACAGGTTTCAGAGTAGCAGCCGTGTTAGTCTGTATTCGCAAAAAGAAAAGGAGTACTTGTGGCACCTTAGAGACTAACAAATTTATTAGAGCATAAGCTTTCGTGAGCTACAGCTCACTTCACGAAAGCTTATGCTCTAATAAATTTGTTAGTCTCTAAGGTGCCACAAGTACTCCTTTTCTTTTTGTTAACACATTAACATCTCTTTAGGACAAACCTGTCCAACAGTATTTCAAACCTTCTCCCCACCCCCGATAGCAAAAGCTGTAATAAAAATAATTTATAAAAAGAGGATACTAGCAATACCAGCTAAGACCTATTTCAAATAACTCAAATGACCAAAGAGGTCACACCTGCATATCAGAAGGGAATAAACAATTACTGTGTGGGAAGACATTACATACCCACTGAGATTGATATCAAATATGGAAAGCAAGTACATATTTGCCAGGGTCTCAAATCTTGTGATTAGGTTATAGTGAAATAACTACAGTATGAGTTAGTACCAATCATAATCCTACTATTAACATCTATATTGAAATTCATAACATATGACAGATTGTGTGTTTTGGTTTGCATTCTACAAGGCAACAATTCTGGTCCTACAGAAGACAAAGTAAGTTTTGCCATTTTTAGCGGAAAATAACTATTAACGGGTAATATTCAAAGGAAAAAAATGGCACGTTCCCTTTGATTCTTTATTATGTATGGGTTTAAGTTTGTTTTCTGCTTGTTTTTAACCCTAGAAATATCAGACCTTACTTTCATTGTTTCAGCTAATGGTCCCCAATGGAGGGCCACAGAAATGAAGCAAGAGCTCAGCTGTTAATTGAAAAAAAATGGGAGTGCTGAATCATTAACAAAGATCTCTCCTGCCAACAGTTTGTGATGCATTTAAATTAAATAGATGTTAATGAAAAATGAGAGGTATGAGATTTTCAATAATCTGACTACAAATCAATTGCTTATTTTTAAAAAAAGAAATTTAAGATTAAAATGTCATAATCCTACAAGTTCTCCACTTGCCTAGGAGGTTTTTAAGAAACAAGCAGAATTATACAACCAAACTTACTTGGAGATTGTCTTTATGTAACAAACTCATGAGCAAACATCCCATTTATTTTTTCTTTTGTGACAAAGTTCCTCCTCTACCTTGATGGGTCTTGCGCTTATTGGCGGATTTGCTCACCTCGGAGATTCACGGCAGCCCTCACTTTGGCTGTTTTCGTGAACCCACAGTCCCAGTCAACTCCTCCAGTGTCTGACCAGGAGTTGGGAAGTTTGGGGGGAACCCAGGTCCACCTTCTACTCCGGGTTCCATCCCAGGACCCTGTGGAATGCAGCTGTCTAGAGTGCCTCCTGGAACAGCTGTGTGACAGCTAGAACTCCCTGAGCTACTTCCCCATGGCCTCCTCCCAACACCTTCTTTATCCTCACCATAGGACCTTCCTCCTGGTGTCTGATAATGCTTGTACACCTCAGTCCTCCAACCATACACGTTCTCACTCTCAGCTCTTAGTGCCTCTTGCTCCCAGCTCCTCACACGCATGCCACAAACTGAAGTGAGGTCCTTTTTAAACTCAGATGCCCTTATTAGCCAGCCTTAATTGATTCTAGCAGCTTCTTGATTGGCTGCAGGTGTTCTAATCAGCCTGTCTATCTTAATTGTTTCCAGAAAGTTCCTGATTGTTCTGGAACCTTCCCTGTTGCCTTACCCAGAGAAAAGGGACCTACTCAACCTGGGGTTAATATATCTGCCTTCTATCACTCTCCTGTAGCCATCTGGCTCGACCCTGTCACACTTTATAAGTCAACTTAAAATACTGAATCAGAACATAAACATAATTCTCTAGCTCACATAGGACTATTTTGAGACCCTCACTTTTGAGATAACTAGATGGCTATACCTTGTGTCCTAAAGTGCCTTGTGGCTAAGCCAATTAATATTTTATATCTCCAATTAATACATGAATTATAATTTACCTTTAATACAATGGGTTAAAACTGAACAGTCATAATTACTACTTAATGTTATATTACAGTAGTGTCCAAAGACCAATCAGGATGAGGACCCCATTGTGCCAGGCACTGTACAAATATATACAAAAACGAGGTTAAATGGGTTTTAACAAAAAATAAGAGGCACAAGATTTTCCATAGTCTGACTAAAAATCAACTGCTCATTTAAAAAAAAATCAATCCTACTAATTCTCCACTTGCCGTACCCCAATGAGTTTACAGTCTAAATGCATAAATCAGACTTTAAATCCATGCTCTGTGTGGGCAAACTTGTGTGTCCATGCAGGACCCCACTGAAGTCAATGTTGCTTTACCTGGATGCAAGGGTCCACCCATGTGGAGCCATTTGTAGGATCTGAGCTTTAGAAATTAAACTCCTGTTTGGAAGATTCAGCTATGAGGATATAGGCTCACGTTATTTAGGAAATTCTCGCATAGCTAATCATTAAATTATTCTGTGCATGTGTGTACATATATGAACACATGATATTTTCTAGATTATACACTTCAATAAACATTTTATATTTAAAATATATTCCACATTTGAATTAAAGAATTAAAGTTGTAGAAGAGAAGCCATTTCCACAACAGAGTAAAGACAGGAATTTTACTATTATTTCACAAAATGGTAATTACATATGAGCCCCAACCAAAACCCAAGATCAGTAAACCCCTCAAAATTGCTGAAGTTGGATCTTATATTTATGGTTCAGGCTCATTTCTAAACAGTAATAAACTAGACAGCATATACATAAAAGTGTTGGCAGATGGAGAAATGTTTGATGTGATTATTAATATTGTTCTTAGTAAAAAGGTGCCGTGTTCTTTAGTGTTGTACTCCAATAGCATGCATTCTAGATAGTACTGGACCCTGAGAGTGTGAACCAATTCCAAATTCAGAGGACAGAAACTAAAAATTTAATTTTGTGAAATTCAAATGTTCATAGTACTTGGGATTTTCAAAGATGCTCAACATTGACCTAATTCTGTTTGCACTTAAGTTAATGAAAGTTTTACCACCAACTTCAATGTGAGCAGTTAGGTCAATACTGTGTTCTTATTAAAAAAACCTACCTACTAACTATCTGAACTTTGAATTGTCTCACACATTCAACCTTGTAACAATTTTAGAGCCTGAGCAGAAATTATTTCCCTCTAATCACAGATTTTCTAAAAAGAAAAGGAGTACTTGTGGCACCTTAGAGACTCTTTGGTAATTTATTCTTATATTTTTATCACCTATTAGATCTTGTATGATAACAGATGTTTGACCAGTTACAAATTTTTCATAAAGGAATAGAATTTTTGCTTTGAAAGAGGAAAGCATTCAAGTACTTATCCTTATGCATTCAAATTTTAATGTATTAGGATTAATTATCCTCCTGTTTGTGGTATATAAAGCTGTAATGTTGCTAAGTAAAGGCTGCCCTGCCTCAGTATAATTACAATTCCAGAGGCATTCCATAATTTCCATAGATTAACAGGTTTCAATAAAGGCAATTAGGATTTAAATACACCACAATCAAAATAGCCAAAATCTTAAGAATGGTATTTTTTTTAACATTACTGTCATCATAAAAATGTACTTGTTTTCTTAAACCAATTATAATTACAACTACCAAACAATATTAATAAGGAAGGCTGGCTTTCTAAGATGTTTGGGTTACTGCAGAATTGAGTAATGGAAAATCACCAAGTAGATGCTACAGAGGAATAAAAGTTACAGGTCAGGCACTACCATTTGAGTAGGCTCTTGGGTTCTGGACTGCCAAGTCGTGCAGTGTATGTCACAGTTAATTTCCTTAATTGCTCACACCTACTTAGAAGGGCTGATGGCCTGATCAGATGTCAGCCAGCCTGTTGCAGGGACACCAACAGCCTCCCCTTGTATGAGGATTAAGGGTGGCTGGAAAAGGTGTGGGGCTGTCTGCCTGCTGTACAAGATGTTAGAAGCCCCAACCCTTCTTTTTCCAGCTTCCTTAGAGCATGCCTCCCCATAAATCCACTTCCAACCCATTTACTAGGGAACTGTATTTCCTCAGTAACAAGTACTTGCACCAAAATCTGCCACACCTACCACCTACTAAGTTGTGACATCTCGTCCATGACCTGCTGTGAGGAAGACTAAAAAACCCACCCTGCCTTGGCCTATCTGGAGGTGAGGGAAACATTTCTTCCCAGCCGCCAAAAGAAAAAAGGAGACTAATACAAGCCACAGCAGGTCATAAAACTCAGTCCTGTTCTGGGTTGAGGGTAGGTGCTGCTGATCTGAGAGAGAGAGATCTCCCCTGGAATGCATGAATGGTGGCTCAATGCCCCCACCTGGTTTGGCCACTTCCTGTTTCCCCCCTCCTGGCCTCCACTCAGGTTTGTCCCTGTTTCTCCTCCCTTAGAACCCAAATGCAGGAAGGAACCTTAAAGGAGTATCATCCTCTTTTTTCCTGCTACCCAGGAAAAGAATCACCACATTCAGTTGCGATACAGCACATTGACCAGAGACTTTAAAAGCTATATTTTCAGACACATGACTGCCCATTAAATATGTGCAATTACTGCGACTGTGTGTATGAATGCAGTATTTTTACTGTTACTAAATGTGGTAATTGCATAAACACACTAGATCAGTGGTTGGCAACCTGCAGGCCTCATGCGGCTCATCAGGGTAAGCGGACTGCAGGCTGCCCAGGAACAGCGAACCCCAGCCACTGGGAGCTGCGGTGGACCGTGCCTGCGGACGGTCAATGTAAACAAAATATCTCATGGCCTGCAATCAGCTTACCCTGATGGGCTGCATGTGGCCTGCGAGCTGCAGGTTGACCACCACTGCACTAGATGCACAATTGTATGCCTATCATATTTAGCCTAGAGGACTTCTTGAGCTACAATTTATTTTTAAGAATACCCTTCTACCCTGATATAACGCGGTCCTCACAAACCAAAAAAATCTTACCGTCTTTTAGGTGAGATTGCGTTATATGGGGGTTGGGAGAGGAACCGCTCCTCGCCCCAGCTCGCTTCCGCCTCCTCCCCTGAGCATACTGCTGCTCTGCTTCTCCCTGCCTTCCAGGCTTGCTGCGCCAATCAGCTCTTTGGTGTGGGAAGCCTGGAAGGAAGGGGAGGGGGAGAAGCGGAGTGGCGGCAGCATGCTCAGGGGAGGAGGCGGAGTGGAGATGAGCTGGGGGGGAGCCTCTGCGCCCTCCCCCAACCCCGGTTACTTGCTGTGGCCCTCCCCACGCGCCCTCCCAGCTCACCTCCACTCTGCCTCTGCCTCCTCCCCTAAGCGCACCACTGCCACTCTGCTTCTCCCCCCACCCTCTCTCCCTCCATGGCTTGCCGAGAATCAGCTGTTTGGTGCGGCAAGCCTGGGAAGGAGGGGAGAGAAGTGGAGCCGCGGCACGCTTGTGGGAGGAGGTGGAGGCAGAGTGGAGGTGAGCTGGGGCGGCCACAGCAAGTAAGGGGGGGGGCAGAGGAACCGTTTGCGGTAACATGAATTTGGATATAAGGAGGTAAAGCAGCCCCGCTCCTCGGAGTGCTGCTTTACCACGTTATATCTGAATTAGCATTATATCAGACTGCATTATATCAGGGTAGAGGTGTACTTTAATGCACTGTAACAAATGTAACAATACACCATATATTTAGTGTTCTGCGTTTTCAGTATTTATTTGAAAAAAAGGGGGGGGGGACATTTTTCAGTGTTTAGTTTCCAAACATTAAAACCAGAATGAAATCGGGTTAACAATAAAAAAATAAAGTCGAGGGGGGAAAAAAGAAAACTAAAAAGTTTTTGTAATATACACATTTTACAACAGTATAGTTGAAACTTTTTTTTTTCCATGTACAAAGGAACGCATTGTCTCTCTCAGAGCTAGTAGCTTTTCCCAGAAATCTTGGTTTGTGTATGCTCACATTATTTTCTTCAAAATATCCTCACTCATGTTGAGCCTTCTGCTGTCTTGGAGGTAGACCAACTTTGAAAGTATGCACTCTGCATCAATAGATCTAGTGGATACACTCAAAGCTCACTGTGCCACTTTGCTGAAGTTGAAAAGTGTCTTGAGGACTGTTCCACAAAGCCAGCACATCCAGTTTTGCATTGTCAGGGTTATGCAAGTTCAAGTAAGTAGGAAACTCCCCTTTCAGATTTGAAATTTCATCGTTAGAGGCAAATGGTTGAAAAGCTCTGTCATAATGGTCAGTCTACTGCAAAATTCACCTTGAGGAAGGGGTACAACACCTGGATGACATTCCAAAAAGAATCTTCGGTACCAAACACTTCGGGGTTCAGACTACAGGCCATAATCATCTCCCATTTCTCGCTGAGCACTGTGTTGAAGATTTTGAATGCTTTTTTGGTTCTCTCAAGTTCTGGCGTAGCAAGGATTTCCGGAAACAGCTGGGTTTTCTTTCCATATGTTTCTCCTGCAGCTTTCATGCTCAATTCAGCTGAGATTTTGGTTGTCAAGATCCAGTAAACATCTGTATCGGCAAATGTGTTGGCAGTAGTCCGACAAAACTCCAGTGTTTTCTGTGTGTCACACAGTGATTCCAAGTTTTTAAACAATGAACATGACCTTGGTGCACAAAATTTGGTGGTCATTTTGGTTATTTGCCAGTCTCTTCAAAGTTTCTGCTTTAGAATCAACAAATTTAGGATGATCTAGGAGAGGCATTAGCACAGTCTATGCATTATATTTATGACAGGCAGCAAAGTACAAGCTCATCCACTGATGTGGCACAACAGGAGTAGGTAATTAGCAGCTGGCTCTGCACTCATCTCACACTGTGTAAAACAAAGCCTTCAACTTGTGTTTGCATGCTTGAAAACAGCCCTGAATCAAACGATGCAAGATTTCACATCTTTCATTTCTTCTGTAGCAGTAGCTGCTGACAGTGCAACATTAATCAGATGAGCAGGAAAGTAGTATGTAGTAGCTTCAGTTTCTGATTAAACTCAATCTCCTATGCAAATTTAGCCATGTAGGAAGCAGAATGTGTGTTATGGCCACATTTCCCCAAATTGGTTGGTACACTTCAAACATGTCAGTTAAAAATCAGACTAGACACCACATTTTCATCAATTTGTTCCATCAGTTTAGATATTAACAGCACCGTAATTTTCTTTCCAAAACTTATGAGTGAGGTTGTCTCCATTAGGAAGGGGTTTTGCTGCTGGACAGTATAGCCACACGAAGTCACCAATAGGCTCCTCTGCAATTAACAGCCATTGTCCAGTGAAACAAAGAGCACTCACAAATTCATTGACACAATTGTGCTTGTGTCCTCTCTTTTATTAAAGCCCTGGTGAAAGCTCCTGATACTGACTGTTCATCCTGAAGCTCACTTTCTTCTCTAAGGCCTGGTCTAAAGTACGCGGTTATTTCGGAATTAGCTGAGTTACCTCGAAATAAAACTAGTACCGTCCACATGACCTAACCAGTTTTTTCGATTTAAAGGGCTCTTTACTCTGATTTCTGCACTTCACCTCGGCAAGTGGAGTAGCACTAAAAATCAACATCACAGTTCTGGGTTACAGGTACTGTGGACGCAACTCAACAATATTGGCCTCTGGGAGCTATCCCAGAATGCTCTCTTGTGACCGCTCTGGACAACACTCTGAACTCCAATGCAACTAGCCAGATAGGCAGTAAAAGCCCCGGGAACTTTTGAATTTCCTGTTTGGTCACCATCAGCACCGGTGACCATCAGCACATTTCACCAGCACAGGCGACCATGCAGAGTCCACCTTCTCAAGAGACCATGCAGTCCCGGATCCGCAGACGAGCTCCAGCATGGTCCGAACGGGAGGTACTGGATCTCACTGCATGTTGGGGAGACTAATCTGTTATGGCAGAACTACGTTCCAAAAAAAGGAATGCAAATACGTACTCTAAAGTCTCCAGGGCCATGACGGAAAGAGGCTACTCCAGGGACACAGAACAGTGTCGTACAAAACTCAAGGTGCTCAGGCAAGCGTACCAAAAAGCCAGGGATGCGAATGGGCGCTCTGGGACACAGCCCCATACATGCCGGTTCTACCATAAGCTGCATGCAATTATGCGGGTGACGACACCACTACCCCACCACTGTCCATGGACACCTGCAAGGGGGGAGTAGCATGGAGAGAGGAGGATGAGTTTTTGGAGGATGAAGAGGACGACGACAACAGTGCACAGGCAGCAAGTGGGGAATCTGTTTCCCCCCCTAGCCAGGAACTATTCTTAACGCTGGAGCCAATAGCCTCCCCCTACTCCCAAAGCATGCTCCCAGACCATGACCCTGGAGAAAGCACTTCTGGTGAGTGAGAGCTTGATTGGAGCCACATGGTGGGGGATGGGGGGGAAACCCAGCCTCGCTGGGCTGTTCGCATTTAGTTTAAAGGGCTCATCCCTTCTCAGAGCCTCATTGGAGTCATGCTGGGCTGTTCGCATTTAGTTTAAAGGGCTCATCCCTGCTCAGAGCCTCATCGGAGCCCCGTGGTGTGTGTGTGGGGGGAGGGTGTTGTATGAAGCGTTGTATCATCCCAGAGAGCCCGCAGGCTGCCTGCAAGCTGAATTCTGTTGCCTGGCTGCTGCCTGCAAGCTGAATTCTGTTGCCTGGCCGCATGTGATGGCTTACTCACACCAAAGTGGCAGGCACTTCAGTATAAGAGCCAAAATGAGACCTTGTACAGAAAGAACATGTGCTGTGTACTATGAATTGCCTACTTCACTAAGAAACAGTGTCTCCTTTGTTCTCTAAAATGTATCTTTTAAAATACTACCTTCCCTTTGTCTCCTCCTGCAGCAGATGCAAATGTTTCCCTATCCCAGAATGCTCCCTTGTGACCGCTCTGGACAACACTCTGAACTCCAATGCAACTAGCCAGATAGGCAGTAAAAGCCCTGGGAACTTTTCAATTTCCTGTTTGGTCACCATCAGCACCGGTGACCATCAGCACAGTACACCATCACAGGCGACCATGCAGAGTCCACCATCTCAAGAGACCACGCAGTCCCGGATTCGCAGAATCCCTATCTGGGGATGGGGGGAAAACCCAGCCTCGCTAGGCTGTTCGCGTTTAGTTTAAAGGGCTCATCCCTTCTCAGAGCCTCACAGGTCCCTATCTACTCCGTCCCAGAGGCTGGTCCAGATTAGAAGATAGAAAAAACAAACTTGGGACGACATGTTTGCCGAGCTCATGAAGTTCTCCTGCACTGATAGGGCCCAGTTGAATGCATGGAGGCAAACAATTGTGGAGTTGTGTAAAGCGTTACATGAATATGAAGAGAGGAGGGATGCACGCGATGAGAGCAGGCAGGATGCTATGGTCAAGCTCATGGGGGAGCAAACTGACATGCTCCGCTGTATGGTGGATTGAATGCGGGAAAGGCAGCAAGACTACAGACTGGTCCCTGGTAGGGAGGGGAAGCTAAGGGCAGGCTCAGAGTCTGCTAGGCAACCCAGAGGGAGAGAGGAGAGAGACTATGTAAAACAGAGGCCCCTGTGGGTTTGGGGAAGGATTGCAGTCATGCCTGCTCAGAGGAAGGGGCAGAGTCAAATGACTGACAAAGGAAAGCCCGGGAAGAAGACAGCATGACTAATAGGGCCTGAGATGCCCTTTCCTGGGTGCCCTGGAAAGGACAGAAGCAATTTTGGGGGTAGTCTGGAACCAGCCACAGAAAGGGCAGAACTGGTTGTGTGGGGATCTAGAAGAACCCAGGCCTACCCATCCAAACCAGTGGGGACAGTGGCCCTAAAGGAGGTAACCAGGTGGATAGGGGGCGCTACATATCTTTATCTGTGGAAGATTGATTGTTTAAATTCAGTACCCCCACTACTAAACAGATGCAAAGAAATAGGCAGGCAGAGTCTCCTTGCGAGCTTATCATAGTGCGATATTAACTTGTTTGATTTTCCGACCTCCACTGTGTGTGAATTTTGTGTTTTCCACTGTGGAATCACTTCAGTTTCAGAGCTGCAGGACACAACAATCACGTAAAGCTTTAGTGTTTAAAAAATAAATACCTCAAACAATACTGAGTGGATTGATAAACACATGTAAGTCAGTAAAAACTGAACCTCTAATAAAAAAAACCCAGTAATTTACCAGTGAAAAATCAGTAAAAACTGAAAATGTGGAACACTACATATGTTGCTACAAGTCCCTAAAAAATTGTGATGCTTCACTGAAGAAAAATATACACCGTATATTTCCATTACCTATGTACCTTACTCACTGCACATTTTCTGCAACATGAAGATATATTTTCCAACTTTTTTCCCCAGAATTGTCTAACTATGGAAGAAGAGCCAACCAACAAAATTACTGGCATCACTTCCCCATTTTCCCTTCCTTGTGGTTTTAGCACTTTATAAACAGGATTGTTCATACATGGTTTACACCTGCCCAGGGAGAATGTGGCTGAGGTTGCATAAGGTCATTGCAAACTCACATCTACCATGTGTCTGCAATGGACAGTTCAGCCAGAAAAGTGTCACTGATCACATGCTGTGCATGATCAGTGAGCGTGAGGCATTGATTTAGTTCATACATACTGAAATCTTCGCTTGCAAGTCCTGAAGTCCACACCAGAAAGCAAACTTTATTTGGTTTACACCTGAGGGAGGGCAAGTAACAAAAATCCTGCCTGACTTTCTTTGAGGGTGAATCCATATGGTATGCAATAGTAGTTAATAGTCACTGATTCCATATTCCCCTACTTATTTTTCCCCCTTTTAAATAGGTTTTGTCCAGTTCTTCAATTTTTCTTTTTAAAAGTAAATATGGAAATATACCTAGAATCTCATATAAAAGATACACAGTAAAAAATGCCAAATAAAATATTTTGGGGAGTAAGGACATAAAGTGACTTACCTGTATAGAACTGCACAGTTCGATTTTTAGAGCTCCCATGCTGGTTCTAGGTCCACATGCATATAGTTTATAATCTTCCTTCCCTCACACATTGCAAAATACTGTAAACATTATTAATTAAAGCTGGACAATGCAAAGTATGAGAAAAAGCAGATAACCTTTCAGGTGCTTTACTGACAGACTGAATTGCTATGTATCAGCAGTGTAATGTTAGACAATAAGGTCAAACAAAAGGTAGGCTGCCTTTTACATCTGTTCTAGCAGTAACCTTCAAAAATCACTAAGTACATTTCACTTCTTTTTTCCCAGGCAAAAAGCCTGATCTCACAATTTAAAATTACTTTGAACATAAACGAGCAAAGGCCAAAAGTGGTACAGCATGTGGTTTATTCCATAATCTTGTGATTGTGTTAGAAATAAATGCAGAAAGGAACTAATAGATATTCCTCTCTCTTATATGAGACCTTTCAGTTACTCAGTGGAAGTTTGGAAGGTCCTAGGTTCAGTTGCTAAGCACTAATCTGCACTCTCCATTTACCACACAGGTTAGGTTCCATGCTAATATTTAATATAATTTAGGGACCTTGGAAATAATTTCAAAAACAATTTAAAAAAAAAAAAAGTCCATTGACGTTCAATGGAATTGTAGGCATCTAAGTCACTCACATGCTTTTGAAAGTAATACCTGTTACTATGGGCCAGATCCTCCTCACCTGACCCATCAGAGTCACACTGGGACTACTGGATGAATAAGATGAACAGGTTGTGGTCGTATTACTCACACAGCACACTGTATGGTAAAAGGTAACTTCGGAGTTATATTTTTGGCTTTAAAATCTAGGAAAATATTTTGTGGTTTGATAACACTGATTAAGAGTCTTCGATACTGAAGGACCTCAGAGCACTTTGCTTATCAGTTTAAATTTGTAAAATATAAGGTGTAAATGGCCAGGTTTATTTTCTCAATATATAAGCATAAAGTCACTGCATGAGGTATTTGTTAAATGAAAGAATCATCTCTTTCTAATGTTATGGCAAACTGCCACCTTAGTTTACAGATCTACTTTCTGTGTACAGTCAAAATTAAAGTCAGATGATCTCTGTGGTGGGGTGCAGGATCCACCTACTTACTATCTTTACACCCAGTAAGGGCTCTCCAGCAGCGGAGATGTGTCCAGTCTTTCTGTTCCCTTTGCATGATTCAAGAAGGTCAGAACATGGGGTGCAGGAAATTAGAAGTGAAAGGCTCAATATTCCGTTACCAGTGTTGAGTCTAAACTGGTTGTTCAAAGCAGGTCAATTCAATAGTGACTAGGTCCATGGCTTATACAGGGAATGCAGTCATGTATCCAGAAAATGGCTGCATAATTAACTTTTGTCACATAAATCTGCTTGTGCTACATATATTTACAAAATGCTGCCACTGTGCACTCTCGTACTTTTCCACTTGCTGTCTTCCTCCTTATCCGGTTGCTTTGTGTTTTCACCACAATCCATTTCCTGCGCTGGTTCTCGTGTTGCTGCCCTTCAAAGGAAGTAGTTTGAGACTGTCCAAGCCTCAGATAGCTTTGTCAAATTTGCCAGCCTGCCACAACTCTCGGTGGTAGGGTGGTGGTGGTGTGAGAGATCTTCCACGGAGCTTTACAGTCTGTACAAAGTTAAAGCATGGCATGCATAAAGTGAGGCATGCAGAACTTTCTGGCTACTTAAGACCTTACAGGAGAGAGGACTGTATGGTCCACTGAGGAAGTAGGTGGCAGGGTACAAGGTCAGCCAACTGTGGAAGGGGCCTCAGTATTTTTTTACAGGGACATTGGGAGGTGTGCAGGAAAGCTATGGAGCTCTGGCTGGCAAACAGCTTCCCCAGGAACACAACTCCTAAACTGCTTAGGAGTGGGGTTCCCTTTCACAGGACTGGAGAAGGTGTGGGTTCACTGGAGCAGCAGCAGCACTTGTTGGGTACGGAGAGATTTGTAGAAATGGGCACAATGCAAAGCTTCTAAACTGCAGTCTGCCCTTCCATCACCCTGGTATCGAAGAAAACAGTCTCCAAAGACAGCAGCAGCATAGCACCTCCCTCTTTCTCCCATATTCATTGGCATTAAATATGAATTTTGGAAGTTAAGCCCTGTTCATCGCATGGGGTATGAATTGTAAACCTCATTCAGTTGGATGCTAAAAGCTGCTTCAACAAATACCAGAGTAGAGGGGTAACAGCCTATATACATTTTCTAATTCCCTTCACACAAGGGTAAGAGATTGTACTTGGGTTTTGCCTCGTTTTAAATGTTTGCCTTTTGCGAAATATCAGAAAATAAAGAGCAGCAATAAAAAAAACAATCAAACAAGTCTTCACTACAGCCCAATGTGCTACCATTGGGGAAGCTTTGTACTGGTGGAAAATCACAGATCCTAACTTTCTCAGTATAGATGCAGCCAAAGGCACCTTGGTTAGCTTGTGCACAGCTCTCATCTGCTATGGAAGCCAGTCTCTGCTTCTGAGAAAGCCTTTTCATTCTCCATGACTCACGAAGTTTTTGCAGGGAGATGGCCAGCTCAATACAAGGAGTACAATGGTCCAAATGAAGAGCAGGTAGTTAATGCTAGAGTCTCTAAGGGCTTGGGGTTGCTGGGCAAGAGGGACTGAGGCAGCAGTGGATGCACTGGAAGCTGCAGAAGAAGAGTGTCAGTGTTCATCTCTGCTATTAAGAATATTCATGAGGTCAGAAAAAATTTAGGGAAAGTTCCTCAAAGAGGTTACCTCCTTTACAAGTCTACCAGCTTGCTGAATCAGTGTGTTTTCTGCCTCTGGTACTGCTCAATAGGCTATAGCTATGAAGATCTTTAACAGAAGCAGTTCTCTCCTGAAGGAAAGTCAGGCCTGCCTTGCACTTAGTGCTTTCCTAAGCGTGGTTGCAACTCTGGCTTGTCATCTGCTTGAGATCTTCATCTCGAAACAGAAGATTCGGAAGCATCATTGTAACAACTTTCTTTTTGCAGAGACAAGGATGAGAATGTCACAGCAGCAGAAGGCTGATGAAAAAGAGTGCTACCCTGTAAATTGTTTGCAGCTGGATGCCTCTCCATCAAGCTCAGGGAGGGAACACCCCATTGGTTTTCACCTGATAAGGTGAAGGCTAGAAAATGCCAGCACAAAGTAAATGATTCACATATGGTTATACGTAGGAACCAAAGTTTTGCATCTAATTTTATAACAGACGCCTAATAAATGCAACTATTTCCAGAGATACTGGGCACCCACAGCTCCTGCTGAGCTGTGCATATTCAGTACCTTTAAAGTCAGCCCACAGTTATTTAGGTGCTAAAATTTCAATTTAGGTGCTTAACTTTCAGCACCAAAGATTGTGTGTGCTAAACAAATAGTGGAGCTTAGAGAAATAGGTGAAATGTCAGACCTTTGATTGTTGATTTTACTGTAAATACTCTCAAGCTCTCATATATGTAAAAGGTCAGTGCTTCCCACTTTTGCCATGGATAAAACTGAGTCAGCATCAGACAGTGAACAAAGCAATACTTCATTTCATTTCAGAAACGTCTCATGATTTTTCTTGGCTTTGAAGCAGGCAACCTTAGAGTTACTTAACTCTGTCATCTTCCAAATTAATCCATTATTCAGACACTTCACAATACTATACATGCTGTAAGAAGACAAAGCCAAGAGTTGCCAGCCTTCCTACTTACAGGGCCAAAAGTGCAAGCCAAATGTGCAGCAATCAAGACAGTAGGCAGTAATTTAGAACAGCAGTGCCTGAATGTTCATGTGCCACGAGTATTTTGCCAGCGACAGGAAAGCACATTTTTATCGGTTGGGAAACAAGGTCTATTCTTCATGGCAGCACCTCAAGAGGATAATATGCTACTGCAATTGGGAAACATTCTTGCCTTTGAAGGGCTCAGTGGTGCCATTTAGGAGCAGTGTAGAACTGTTTCCGTTTAGAGGGAGGACTGGAAGGCATCCTGCCTTGGAAGGCATGCCCGAGGGAGAAGGCCTTCTGGAGCTCCCGGGTGCACAGAGGCTGCATACCTGCTACTGCACATTTTGGGCGACGACTGCTCCTGGGTAACAGAGTTGGAGCAGTCCCTCAACTTCCCTGAGTGTAGAGACTGGGACTGGGCTTATCCATGGTCTTTATGCAGGGCATTTAAGGGATGGGCTGGAGGCTCCCTTGTACCCTTCCTCTGAACTGTGCACCTGTTTAAGGGCCAAGCTGAATTTGCCCCAGCATTTGTATTCTTCTGTATCTATGCACTCCAAGGCTACTGTGAGTTAACTTCTGACACCAAGAAAAGAGATGGTTTTAGGAAGCTGATTTTCTACTGAAATGCAATACAAGTCCTAACCTTTTAGAGAGTATTTCAAACATGATTTGCCTATATGTGTTTATAATACAAAAAGCCACTTGATTTTTGTGGGTGTTATTTTCTATTATGCTAAATAATATATTTTAAAATAGAAAATATTAAATTCAACTGTCATTTATAAAATACGAGGCCTAGTCCTGCTGATCTTATTCAACCAAACTCCCAATGATATGAGGAACATGATATGCAAAAGCAACTTTCCAGTCTTACAGAGTACCAAACAAAAACTAAGAGTCCATAAAAATCTAGAAAATAAAATTAATTTTCTGAACGTGATAAAAAAAGAGAAATAGACTAACATGGTATTCTAAGGAGAAAGTTAAATTAAAAGACTAAAATACAGCACTTTAATGAAAAATGAAATATTTTTACAGTAAAAAGCACATTGTTGCTCATGACCTTTGCTTTGGTTTAGAATGCTTGTACATTTCAAGCAGAATTTAAACTTGGAACGTGGATTATCCAGTATGAACAGGAAATGTGTTCAATTAGAGAAGGAAATCAATTCAATAAAAGGCTTACTAAATACATTTTTCTATTTTTAATCAAGTTCAGATTTTTGTGATTTAGCGTAAAATTAACCATGCATATTCCATAAGAAAAAAACAACCAATTTTTACTAAAAATGTAAACTAACAGCAGATGACTGAATAACATTTAAGGGCAATTTTTAAAGAAATGGACAGCCTGTTGCTTCTGCATTCTACCATTAAAAAAAGTAGTTACCAATTTAATTCCTTACATTACTTCTAAGAAACACAACATTAACAAAGATATTAACAAAATGTTTCCAAACTGCATCAGATTAAAAAGTTTAAAAAGTCTACCAGTTTTGTACATCTTTAGTGCACGGAACCTCAAAATCCATAAAAATGCACAAGGCAAGTGAAAATACTTAGCTTAGCCATATCAAACAGCTGAGGTTTTACATTTGATATGTTAATGTCTGGGGATATTTGCAGTCCTTAATGTTTTAAAAAATAATATAGAAGAACAAAATATCTATCATAAAATAAGCTGTTTTAATATCAGACAGTCTTGGAGAAAATGGTATTTTTTAATAAAAAAGATTGGATTCAGTTCTTACTTTTTAATGCAACACTGCCCCCATCTGGATAAAATCATTTTTGGTGTGCAGTGCTTGGTGTTAAGTGTTGCAGCACTAACAATAAAAAACAGCAGTTTTTCTAAAACAGAATTAAAAAAACATGACAAATAATTGTACCTATCCTTTTGTTTAATATATCTGTTTTAAAAGTTCATCTGATACATTAATGGATGAAGACTTTAAACAAATGCTTTCAGTATTTTGTATTAAAGAAATAGATGTTAGCTGCTTGGTGCCCATGAAAAGGCCTAATATAATGAGGGGGGAGAGAGAGAGAGAGAGATTCCCCCTCATTCCCACCAAGAAATAGTGTGACATACTAGCTCAATGGTTTTCAACAAATTATAATAAAAATAATTTAGTTATGGAGAATATTCTGAGGTATTTCAAATTCAATAAATCCAGAATTTAAGGCATTATGGCACTGCTTTTAATATTAAAAACCAATATTGTGTTCTTAGATCAAAGAAGGAAATATGAGAACTAAGCAATTATAGATTATCTGTGCTGTTTTAGAGGGGCTCAGACTATATGTAGCAACACTCATATCGGGTTGATAGCCTCTTACAAGAAGTAACCTAGTTTCTGCCATATTCCTCATAGGTCTTGAATAACCATTATCAACTACAAGTGTCCTGAAAAGTTTCCCGTGTATCTTTTCTATGCATTTATGTAGATGCACTTAATTGCTCAAAATGTATTATTTTTTCTGTTCATTCTATTCATCCTGCTTTATCTGTCTGTTCTCTTCTTTTATACTGCCAGTTCAGTGCAGAGATTGAGTGATGAGCAAAACCAGCAACTTCTGGAATGGCAGTTGGTGGGAGGACCAGTGGTTAAAACAGGGTAGACACTTTTAATAGTGAAACTATGAAAAACAAACAAATGTGAATCTTGAATCCCTTTAAATTGCAGATTCTTAGTTATGCCAAATGGGAAGAAACAAATTGAAATTCAGTATTATAATACAAGAAGATGATGTAGTTATATACTAACACACTATACAAAGATGTTTACACTTGCATGGATGTTTCACCTTTTTTCTGGAGATTAACAATACATTGCTAATAACATCAGGGAGATAAATTTCTTTCTGTGGGAGGACTTTTTTTTCCCAAGAGACAATTTATAAATTAATTTTGGTGCTCACTGTGCCAATATTATGCTAATGATTTAAACTAGAGATGTGACATTAAGAAAAATAAATCTGAATAAAATAAAATATTTCTTGATGTAGATTTAAATTATTCCAGTATTAAGGCTATGTTTTTATGTTGCAGTTCTTATGACAAAAATAGTTACTTGAATAAAACTTGTCTATAGCACTCAGGTTTCAGAATTTAAGCTGTGATTATTTTACTGACATCATTGTGTGGATGTACTAGCTCAATGATGGCAGCACAGGGGTGTAATGGAACAGTAGCCCTCTTCACAAAAGATATTGTAGCACTTTCTAATACTTTCATTGGAATCAGTGAACTAATAACTGAACATATTAAAAATGGTAAAATAAAAGCAAAAATATCACCTGAAACTCCAACATCCTCCCATTTAAACTTTTACAGTTAATTTTATTGTATAAATAATATATAGCTCCAGAGTGAATACAAGGCTAACATTTTCTCTCACAGGTCTGCTGCACTTCATAATAGTTCATGCTGGGCTCTCACTATTTATGACTTCATTTGAGTCCTCCTAATGAATTACATCCTTGGATTTGCTTTAGGGCTGGCTAGAATCCTCTATGTATTTCTCTTCAGTCGTCTTTTCTACAATCAGGCCCAGTCTTGCAGACTTCATGCACAGAAAACACCAACTGACTTCACTGTGAGTTAAGTGTATATAACAGATTCACAGGATTCTATTTATCAACGTGCATGGAACTCAGATAGTGAGCATTACAAATGCACATAGGAGGAGATCATACCACTAAGAATAAAGATCACTTCTGTGTTAATAGTGTGAACAACACGGATACATCCAAAAGTTTTTTTAAAGAAAATAAAGCAATTAAGTAGACTCTGTGATTATCTTTAGTATTCTAAAAGCAAGAATATATAAACCAATCCTAAAAATGTTATCAAATGCTTAAGGCTGCCAAAATAGCTAATTTACTAAATGCCACATTTTCTCTGGGGCACATTTATCAACAATAAAAAGACAGAAACATGCACCTTAAAATACAGACATAAAACAGTGGCCAGCAACAGCAGCCATATTCTCTTTTTTGTGGCATCTGGGTTCAAATGTATTTTCAAGCATTTAAAAAAAATTAAATTTGGATTTCACATACAAAGTCTTTATGTTAGGATTATAGGAATCATTTCCTAATTATCAAAGGTTGCAGGAACCCTGCTGATCGATTTCAATAAATCAATGAATTTTAAAATTCCCTCAGCAATCTGGCAGTAACAGTAATCAACAAAAATATGTTGTACTAAGCACCTACCTACCAAACTGAATATAATGAACTCAAATGATTCTACTGGATACATCTCAGAGCCAAAGTATAAAAAGTACACATTATAGATTTAGCATCAGCAGGGTTTGTCAAGCTCAAGTTACCATCTGGGACTGTTCCCATGCTACACAGTTGCAGAGCCAGATGCCTATCTACTTCCTAGGGTAGAATGGAGAGGGGATGTTTTGAGGACAATGAAGGGGGAGTGGAGCCCAATGTGGGAAACTGACATCTTGCCTGATGCGCCTAGAAGGCAAAGCAGGAGTCAGACTCCATCTAGTTCAACTGCCCTATGCTCAAGGGACAGATAGCTCCAAACTAAAAGAATGTCATTTCCCCACATTATGACACTCCATTGCTTTACAAATGTCCCCTTGCTGCCCTCAAAGCATCCCTTCTCCCCCACCCCACTACACCTTTGTCTTCTTTCTATTGCTAGCCTCCCTCTCATCCCATAACTGTCCTGTGGCTCTGTGTCCCACATGGCAACCTTGGTAGGACTGGGTCAGAAGACACCAGAGAACTGGAAGTGTGTCACCCTTGTACAGAGTAGTGGCTTCTCAGTCTTTCTAGCCCAAATGTCTCCCCTCTTTAACTTGAAACATAGTTACAGCATGGCTCCAGGAACAGTTGTTATCTTATGACAAAATAAATGCTGCAATACGTTGGCATAATGTAGCAAATTTCAGCCTTAAACTCATTTTCTATCCATGCTTTTGTGGGTTTAAGATGACTGAAGAAAATCAGTGTTTTGGCTTTACTTGACTTATGTTATCAGAGCGGGCTGCATTTGTAATACATTGATTTGATAATATATTCAGGTATAAAGATTTTGTTTAAATGTAATTTCAGATCAAACTACTGCATGTAGGCTTGTGATGAACATGTGTAGTGAGCATGCTGATTCATTTGCATGACATTTTTGACTGCATGAATGATATATATTTGCTTTATGAAACAGCTTTTTTGTGGACCATATTTATTTACTTGTTCACTATGTGGATGTTAATTTAAAACATATTAACTTGTATATGGAACACTGGTTTACGTTAATAGTGATATTTATAGTTAATTAAATGTATTGGGTTATAAATGAATTGAGCATTGGTCTATAAAGTACATAGATTCTCCTAATACAGTGCACTGATTTTTGTGTACGACACTTCATATGATTTGTGCTAGGCTGCTACTGTGCCTGAGAGGTTTGATACACCTAAAAACATAGGCCTCACAATTAGAGATTGAGGACTCCTTTTTACAGCCCATCAGAGGGTAGCTGGCCTTCTGAAGGGGTCAGGGGCCCAGCCTACCTCTGACAGGCTTCACAAGAGGTAATGAGGCAACTCAGGTTCACTTGGGATTAGTTAACTCACTGAGTAACTGGAAGGCAGTTTAGGCACCTGGGCATGATAAAAAGATAAGGGCCTCAGACAAGGGCTCCCAAGGAGAAAGGAAAATCCAGAGGAGGGGAACTCCCAGGGAACATGAAATAGGCAAAAGCTCTCCAGGCACAGAGGCCTAGGAGAGACCCTGAACAAGTAGGGGAAAGCCTGCAGAGCCCTCCAGGCAACGGAGAAGCTTGAGGCCTGACAGCAGAAGGAGGTGGTGCTGGAATCTAGAGACTTTAGGGGACTTTCAAGTTTTATCTAGGCTCTGAAGTAAAAGCCTTTGAACCAACATACAAGTGTTCCTTTCAGAAGGCTTTATTAAAGGGAGATATACTGCTGTAAAGCAGAGTGTTTGGCTTCTCCTTGACCAGGCTCTTTAAGAAACCTCATTGAGGGGGAAAACTGAGGCAGACCACAGAAGCGCCATACCTGGGGAGTGCTCAGGAGGTGCCTCTACTACATGGCCCTTGTCTTGCATGGAGATCTTCTAGCACAGACCCTGCATACTGATGGATTCTGATGCATTATTGGAGGTCTGCATCAATTCTGCATTGATTTCTTACAGAACCCACAAACACGTTAAAGGTAGACGAATTTTCATAACTTGGTATTGTAAATCAGGGGATTCTAAATTGGCAACGTTTTGGAAAGGAAGAGTACCAAGAAGAGTAACAGGAATTTTCTGAGGAAAAAAGTTACACCACAAATAACTTTGCTTGTGATTTCCTTAGAGGTAATACTGATGATGTAACAGATTTAAGAAACAGAGCAGGCACTTAATGATTTCTTCAAAATTCAGGTTTTTCAGTATCCAGATGGTTTATGGATTTGCATGTTTATTGCAATGTACTGTTTAATATGTAATATTTATAACATCTGCAGAATTCCACTTGAATCAACTGACAAAACTAGGAAAAAAAGTATAAAATTCAATTGAAGAATATTTCATAGAAATCATTGTATTCCTACCAAAGTCTTACTTCAGATCCTGTATGATTAATTTAACAAGTTATGTATCAATATGCCAGCAGAAGCAGAAATAATCTTTCACTATCTCTGCCTTCATCTAACCAGAGAGATCTAATTATTTTTCTTAACCTTGTGTGTTGTACTGTAGGATTCCCAATCTTTTCCAACAGAGGGCTCCCAGCAGCCATTATTTACATGTAACTCTCTCTCTCTCTCTCTCTCTCTCTATAGGATTTTCACAATCGGATTTCTAGCATTTTCAATGTGCCAGCCCATAAAAAAATTAGAACTGTTGCTAAATCGGTTGCTCATTAACACCTAAACAAATGAGTATTTCAAGATGAAAACTTAAAAATTTGATAGAATATCCAGAGAAGAACACTGAAGTTTCCTGTTGCTAAATAAGCTGCACTCTGCTACAGCAAGGTAGCTCAAGATTTTAAAAAGTGCTGCCTACAAAACTGCTCAAGAGAGAGTTTTAAAATACTTTTACACAATTTTGTTAAATTTCATACCATGACTATGAAAGATCAGATTTCTATGCTAGTGTTCTGTTAGTTCTTTTTCGCATTACAAATAGATTAAACAGTACAGAGATAACAAAAGTACAGCGTGCCAGCACTAGGGATTGAAATCCTCTAGTCACATAGCAAGTACAACATAAGCAGCAGTGAGCAAGACCACAATCACTGGGCCAGCAGTAAGTCTCAATCCTCCTTTGGGCTTTGTTTGGACTATGAAAAACAGTTAACATATACTAGGAAAGCCTGATATAAATTTGACCTTTTTCCTACTTGTAGCTAGATTTAGGTAGTCAAGTTGCAGCCCAGCCTTCTGTTTACGTGACAACATGACTAGTTAAAATTGAGCTAAAAACGCTACCCTACATCTACATTAAGAAAAAGGTTGATTTGAAACCAAGCTTAGCTAGCATATAGTAGCCTAAATTCAACCAACTTTACCTAGTCAAGACAAAGACTTAGCAGAATCACTCTGGTAAGAGGATAATTGAAGATCCATGCTAATTCTTGTTCTCTTTGTTGAGATTGCTATAAAGGATGCCAACTGTGATATGGGGCAACATTTGCAAAAGTGCCTAAATCTCACTTTAAAAAAAGTGACAGGCACTTAGGATCCTAAGTTTCACTGAAAGTCAGTAGCTCTGAAGCTCATAAATCCCTTAGACACTTTTGAAAATCTCCCCTTGGACTTTTGTTCACTAGGAAGCTGATTCAAAGTCCACTGAAGTGTATGGAAGTCTTTCCACAGATTTCAATGGACTTTTAGATCAGGCCCTAGGAAGGTCTTTTTGCAGTCCAGCACACAGCCACAGATGACGGTCAAGGCTTTAGGTCATAAAGAAGTGGACTGTATTCATAACATTGGCCTAAGAAGTCACCTAATAACATTTTCCCCACTCTTTAAAAACACTTTTGGTTAAATTTTAAATCCATGATATCATAATACATTATGGAAACACTTCTTGTTCCCTCAGTAACCACTTTATGGATTCCCTTAAAGCTGACATTTGGAAAATCTTGATATAACTCATTAGCCACTATTGTATCATGTTCATATATCTTACTTAATTCTATTAGCCACTATGATACGATAAACTTCTTATAGTATACTATATACTCTAATACAAAATGGTGAGAAACCACAACAATAAAGCATTAATAAATGGTGACAAACCAGAATAGAGTAGAACATTGGATGGCTTTCAGTAGACTAATCACACCAAACAAGAACAACAGACAACATACTACTATACAAAATTTAAAAATGCTTAATAAAGATGTTACCTACCTAGTTCAATCTGCTGCATCTGCAGAAGCACCTGTGTCATTAGCCAGAGGCATATTGTGCGTCTATGATTCAATTCTATTCCTTAATAGCTTTTGAGCTTATTAATATACTTTCTACACCTTTGCAAATAAATGTGAAAATATACACCTGCATGCCTTTTGAATATGCTATAGGGAGCAATCCTGTAATAGTCTGGAAATGGACTAGATAATCTAGTAGATGTTTGCGATCTGTAATGTCTACAGATATACCTAGAGTTAATTATAGATGGACTTCTCTTTGTGAATGTGACCCCTTGACCTAGATCTTGAGAGGAAAAATTCAAAAGCTGCCTTTCATCATAATCATGCACCACATCTTCTACTTTTTATACGCTCACAGACATGATATTCCACCTGTTTAACCCAACGATGATTATATTTGCACAGTTTCATTTGCAATGTCATCACTAAAGTATGCAGACATGTGCCACATTGTAGAGATCAGGTCGATGTTCAAATTTAACTGACTTTTTTAACTAGCAACCACAAAAAATAATAGATGTGGACCTGAACTAAAGGACTCAGATTCAAGCACCTCCTTTGAAGTTACAAATACAAACCTGGATCTAGATTTTGCAATTGGCCTTTATGTCTATAATGCACTCAATCAAAACCCTGGACCTAATTACACATGAACCTAAGTATTTGAAATCTGGGTCCTTCCTTCTCACCCCACGCCCCACTGAAGACACAGGTGCCCAGAACCTCCAAAGAGAAAAAAAAACAAACGGGTCAAGTTTGGCACCCAAAAAGCCACATCACCCAAAGTTGTACACCACTTTTAAAAATGTGAACCCTAATCCTAGGTGGCCATCTTCTTACTGCTCAAATTAAGACTAAAGGAACTCAAATACAATGCTGAGATTGTTTCTTTTTAAAGCTGCCTAAGAAACACTAAACAATCCTTTAACTTACCACAAGTCTCCATCTTCAATAGTCTTGTCATTTGGGGCTCCAGCATGTCCATAGTGCAAAACAGAGGAGTTGTTGCCACTGACATTGAAAAATAAAATACACAGAATTAACATACAAAACAATTAAAAACACAAGGAGAAAGAAAACTGTAAAGTGTAAAATAGTTTTCTTAAAATACCACCAGGATATTTTAAGGCCCAATATCATGCAACCTGCTGAGGCTGACATAGAACTGGTTCCAGAAATAGTGTCATAAGTGCCTGCTTTGTATCCCCCTCGACTGAGCACAGAAGATACTGGCATAGCTGAAAATCTAGGTTTTAGAATGTAAAGCTTTTGTGGGAGGGAACATATTGTGTGGTGCAGCCCCATGTATGCTACAATAGTATATATGTAACATAAAAGTAATTTTCATCTAATATCCATCTACTTCCTTCGAGAACGTCCTTAATATTTAAAATAAGAAGTTCCCCTGTTCAAGGTTAAATGTTACAGTGGTATAAAACTGAATCTTCACTTAAGATCTGGGATGTTTAATAACTCCCTAGGAGCTACTGGGGGCAGGAAAAAATTCAGCTGTGCAAGTGAGCTGTTCCAACTTACCTCTAGCATGGTTAGGTATGAGCCCCACATCCCAGATTGTTAGGGGAATATTGCCACAGTGTAAGATGTCAGCCATGATACAAGGCATAACAACTGACGTATTTACTTTTTTGTGGAGTGAAAAGGGAAAGTCAGCTTTTCACTGTAAAAAATACATTTTTTATTCTTATAAACCAGACTAAGTAAACTGTTGAATCACAGGGGAAGGAAGAAGTCTCCAGAGAAATACAGGCACTTGTTCCACATTTCTGAAAACTCCATGATCCATTCAGTGACCTATTTTTGGTCACGGTGCCTTCTTTTCTCTAGTCTACTCTTATTCCTCTAGGTCTATCAAATATCAAGTTAAAAGATAGGAGAGATCTCTAGTCAGTAGATGACTACTGATTTTCATTTTGCTATTCTCCTCAGATAGGTGCTCTCTCATTTTTTACTTCACAGAGGCTAAAATAATTGTTTTATAGCCAAAAATACATGTGTCAGAACAGATATACTGGTAGCATCTGTGTCACCTCTCAACTTCAGCTGTCAATATGCGACTAACCTTTTGAACCAAAACCTTGCTGGTTCAAATAGGATTCTCTCAATTCTGGTCAAAGGGTGGCTTAGTGTCTTGGATGTAATTCATCCTAGGCTTAACTCCAGTGAATTCAATGGAGTCACATCAGGGATAAAAGTATCCCTCTAAAATATTTTTGAGGCCAGATTTTTTTTAGAGCTGTACACATGCAGTTAGAGAAATGAAAATATGTATGCATTATTTGCAGAGAGCTTTTACAATCAATGCATATTTAGTAGTTGTGTACAGAAATGGCCACTTGTCTAACTGATCACTTGTCCATGAAGTTAACATAACGGTGTGCACATAGCATACTGCATGTACAAATTCTGCGTGCATGCAGTTTAAAGGTCTAGGCCCTGTTTAAATTTTTGATCAATAACTTTTTTTCATTGCTAAGGATTTTCATATTATAAGTACCAAAATCTGAGTGTTGTGGGATTGATTTATGAGGAAAGGAACTGTCAAACATTAAAAATATTACAAGGTTACAATGTCAAGCACTCAAAAGTTAAGAAATGCCAGAATTAAGATTGCCCGCGCAACCTTAATTTGGCCCCCTTCTGCATATACATAGTACAGTCTTTATTTACATGATCATCCTATTTTTTTTCTCCACAGGATCCCTGCCTCATTCAGTAAAAAGAAGTGTTGGTACTCATTTCATAAGCAGCTATTCCATATTTTGTTTCATCCTCATTGTTAAATGTGTGGCCATAAGCCTTATTTACTGCATATTAATCAAAGCCTGCTCTGAATACAGAATTAATAATTGCTTCATGGGCTTTACTATGGTGAATGTCACGATAGCATTTGAGTTCTTTACAACTATTAATTTATTTTCACAACACCTCTGTGAAATGAAAGGATGATATTATCTCCATTCCACAGATGGGGAACCGAGGCATAGAGAAATTTAAGGTTAAAAGTATCCACTACTGTTCGGTGCCCAATTTGACACATCTAGTACCTGATCTTTCAGAGTTCTTAGCATTATTCAGCACTTTATATGTTGAAGGACAGCTCCACTGAATTCAATTGCAGCTGTGAGTACTCAACACTTCTGCAAATCAGATATTCAGAAAATGAGGAACACATGCAAAAAGGGACAACTTGCAAAAAGTTCAGTTTCAGTGACTTGACTAGCATTACATACGAACTCTGTTCAGAAGCAGAGAATCAAATTCTTCAGGGCAGCATTCAATTGCCATAACCAGGAGACCGTCCTTTATCTTCCTGCAATCTCCTACCTCATTCACTTCATACCTTCCAACTGTAACAAATTAATTCCTCTGCTTTCCCTACCATACGACTACCAGTTCCAGTCTCCTCCCTTGGATCCTGATCTCAGTACCAGTCTCCTTTTCCAATCAATCTCAGTCTCCTGGCCCAGTCAGTTCCAGGCCCTTCTAGCCCCCACCTCCCATCCTAGTTTTGAGTGTCTCCCCCACTCTGGCTCCTGTCTCAATCTACTCTCCCCATTCCATGGTCCAGCTCTTGTCCCCTTTAAATTTGAATCAGTCAACTTCCTTCTTCATACTGCCTGGGTATCAGCAGGGGAGTAATTGAGAACACAGGAGAGAATCTCCTTGCCTTCCATTCTGACTCCAGCACAGCTTGGAGCTGCAATAGCAGAGAAGGTCCCACTCAGTTACAAGCTGCAGCAAACTCAGTGTGGATGGAATCTTCTAAGTTTTCAGCTGCAAAGCTCTAGCTAGTCTCTAATGAGCATGTGCAAACAGTGATTTTTCCTCAAAGGTTTACAACTTGACCAAGTCTGGGCAGATTTTCATGGGAACAGTAAAAGGCACATCCTTGACACAAAGACCACACTCCTCTGCCATATTTCAAGTCCCTGCTGCAAAGCTTGGAGACACAAATTTTTCCTAACCCTTATTCTCAGACACTACTGAACCATTCTGTCTGAATTTTTTCAAAAACAGTTTGGCCAGAGACAGACAACCTGCAAAGTTTGTCAAAGTTATAAACAACTGAAAACACAATCTTATAATGGGAAGAGTCAGACAGCCTTAACAGTAGACAGTGCTACCAGCCCCACTTTCAATTACTTGGCCAAATGATGAGGAGAGGGTCGAAGAAGAAAATAGCTGTACACATTTATATGAAGGTTGTAAATGCCAAGAAGAATTGTGTAGGTTGTTCTAAGATGGTGTAACCAAAAATTAAAAACATTAAAAACATACATTTAGGTCAAATAACAGCAAAAGTTCCTAATGATCAAATCAAATAGACTATGGAATCCTTTCCCAAGACAAGTGTTGGGAGTTCTAATTTTTAGAGGCCTAGTCCTGCACTTGTTACATTGGCAAAACTCCCATTGAAATGGGAGCTTGAGAGATGAAGATTAGTAGGATTAATCCCTAAGATTTTATGATTCAATTCATTCTTGGTAAGTGTGGATAATTATGGGAATAAATAAAAGTGAGAAAAAAAATTAAATGTATCATCTTCTACTATAAAGAGCCCTACAGCTGATTAATTTCTCGTGTATGCATGGGTTGTAATGTTATCATGCAGATATGCATGAAAACAAGCCCTACAACACAGTCTGTCATTATTTTAGTTGTGTTATTTCAAAAATATAATTTAAAAATATTTTTACAAAAAGTGAGGATAAAACAAGATATAAATATTGTATGAGCAGTTTTAAAAATATATATTTAACATGGTGCCTTAGGGCTTGATTCTGACATAATGTATCTGTAGATAACTAGTTTACATAACCATGTGATGGGATCTGCTTTGAGTAACGTGCACCATACCACCTATGCAAATTGATTCTTCTAATTTATTTTACATGATAATATAAATTTATAATTTTATTATAATATATAAAATGTAAAACAGTCTCCAAAAATACATGTACTGAAAAACTATGGAGACTATGGAAACGTGTATTATGCAGAATGTTTTCAGCAACAGGTATTCCAAATCCAATGATGCTGGATTTCAGGTTATGGTTTAACTGTAGAGGTTTATAGTAAAAACCACTCCTTTATTAATGAGCACTAGTTACTACAATTTAAACCCTCTCTTTAATTTAAATGCATAGGAGCAAATATAATTTTCCTTCAACTGGAAGGACATTTCTGAGGGCTTGTCTACACAGACAATTAGTTTGCACCAAGTTGGCGCGTTAATCTACCCACTCGAGTCTTCTGGGATTTCCTTTTCATTCAGCCCAAGACCCACTGTCTTCTACTGCTTCTGTCAAGAGAGACAAGACACATGGCCTTTTCAGAAGTTATCAACATCAGTGTTCCATGAACCAGAGAGGAAAAAGTGCTCTATGAGTGAAGTTATAGAAGCCTGTCCATCTGGGACCTACAGACATCACCTCCAGGAAAGTAACATCAGCCCATAGGGAGAAGTTCTAATATTTTGCCAGAAGTCAGCTCAAATATAAGGCTGCAGCTATACTTTTAGGCTGACTTCAAAGCAACTTTAAAAAATAAAGTCTGGATTTTAAATCAGACTGGTCTATGATTTGCTAGTATTAGTCACTGGTGGTATACACAATCCTTAATTTAGAAACAAGTACTTTGCTTCCAGAGAGCAAAGGTGTTAAAATGGTACATGACAAATCTATATTTAAGCATCCTAAAATTTTAGAGGTGCAGAGCACCTGTCACTCTACTTACTTCATATGATGTTCAAAAGCTCTGAAAATCATGACATATAGTTAACATATTTAGGTACCTTAATATGGATCTAGATGCCTATCTTAGGCATCCAAATTTAAAAGTTTTGCCAGAGGATGTTTGCCTCTATTTTAATTCCTTTAACAATTTTTCCAAATTGTTACTAATCTGAAGAATTGGAAAAGACCAGATAACTTGGTAAATTCATGCCACTGAGAGAACACAAATTGCAGGAGTCAGAAAAGTTCAGAACATATTGTCAGTCAGAAAGGACCATGAAAAGAGAAATGAGCAGAAGGAAGAGAAGTGGAGTGTAATAGCAGCAATTAAAAGAGAGTGTAATAACAGCAGAAATTAAAAGGGAAAAACTATAGCAACAGACAATTTGAAATGAACAATAGCGGTATATCAGGAAAACCTGAATTAAAATTAAGATACCATAAACTACAACAGCAAGCTACTTCCTCTGTGATTTAGAGAGAATAATTTTAATCCAAAAGGAAGCATTAAGCAGCTTCTCTACACTTCTATATCTGAGAGAGGCTGGAAATATATTTTTAATTATAATTAAAAGAAAGGAGCAGAGAGAGTTATTAACTCTACTAATCTGACTCAAGAGGATTTATAAAGGCCCACAGATATAAAGAGCCGTTTTACTTACCTATTCTTATATAACTAGAATCATTTGATGTGGGGAGCTAAGATAACCAATGGAGGAAACTAGTACCAGAGAAACACCCATGTCTGAGGTAACAGCTGCCAAATAGCTGCTGATCAGACCTGTGAAGTAAGAGACTAGTGCTCTTGTAAGCTGCAGCTTGGTCAATCTTTCTGGTCTCTCAGAATGTATTCCTAAGGTGTTCGACCTCCAGCCCTTTCTCGTCTCAGGATGTCTCATGATTCTTCTACTCCTAGCTCAGGATCTGGGTACTTTGCCCTGTGTATACCATTGGTTAGTACTTTCCAGTAATATTGGAAGATATACAATAAAAGTATATAATATTTTGGATATCCTATAGAAGTTTCCAAGTTCAGGTGAGAGACTGCAGAGCTGTGATTCTCTAATGTTGCCTTTTCATTCTTGCAATATCTGATGCTTTTACTAAAATGCTCAATATATCATTTAAATGTATGTTTGTAAATTTCTTATGACATCATTTTGAGTAACTGTTATAAAGCAAGGGAAGGTAGACAAGGTACTATCTTTTATTGGACCAACTTCTGTGGGTGAAAGAGATAAGCCTTCGAGATAGAGGTCTTCTTCAGGTTGTGTGTGTGTAGCTTGAAAACTTGTCTCATTCACCAGCAGAAGTTGGTCTAATAGAATATATTGCTTCACCCATCTTGTCTCTCTAATATCCTGGTATCAACACAGCTACAAGGATACCCTTCTTTATTTGCAGTGTTAATTTTGAAAAGCATATGTGGCTGTGAGGTGGTTGCTTTAATCTTTGACAGAGTAACACCGTGGTCTGAAAGGACTGGGCCTGGAAGGAAGGAGCTCCTAAGTACCAGTTCTGGCTGATTCACTGTGTGACACTGGGCAAGTCACTTAACCTCTCAGTTTTCTCCGATGTAAAAATGGCTACTTATCTCCTAGGAGTACTGAAAAGGATGTTTACACAGTGCTTTGAAGTAGGTAAAGTGCTAAGTGCCAGGTTCATCTGAATATACACACATCTGAATGAATACACACACGTACGGACTTACTTATCCATAACTGTAACGGGATCGGCAACCACCTTGCATGCGTGCCCCCCTTTTCTCTGGCTGATCTACCTGTAATCATGGTCTTTTTTCAGGGCAGCACCAGCCTCTCACAGACAGCCCCCCTTTGGTTGGTTGGGTGTGATCCTGCTTTCAGTTTTAGTTCTTATATCGGGGTGGCACCCACCTCTCACAAGCACCCCTCCGGCTGATAGTTCTCTTGGTGGTTCTTCAGCAACTCAGCCCTCCGGCCGAGCTGCATACACTGTCCCTCCTTCCAGGGTATATAGTCCAGAGTTCTGATCATAGCCCTGGTATGGGGCCGTAGCTCTTAGGCTTCTTCCCAGAGGCACTACCTTCTTCAACCACCCAGCCAGGGCCTATGTCAGTACTCGCAGTTGGTGGTGTTTCAGCATGCCTCCCTGGGCTCAGTCTTCAACCAGACTAGTGGGGCCCACCTCAGTACCTCTCTGACCAGGCCAGGTTCTGTGCTCTGTCCCCCTGGGCTTCAGCCTGCCCGCACTGGCCTTCCTCCTGCTGCTCTTCCTGCCAGCCAGGCACCCAGTCTTCAGCAGCCTTCCCTAGGCTTCAGTCCTGTCTGCAGTGAGCTCTCCAGAGTGAGCTGTCTGTGTTATTGCTGCTCTTTCAGCCAGCCAGTCACCCAGTCTTCACTCCTGGAGCTCCACACAGCAATTGAAGTTCTCGGCTCTGCTGCTTGTTTTATATAGGGCCCTTCTGGCCCCAGATTGGTTGCTCCATCAGCCTCTCCGATTGGCCACTCTTCTGCAGCCACTCTAGGCTGCCTGGAGGACTTCTCTCTGCTCTATACTCAGGCAGGCTGATGCAGGGCCAGGAGGCCTCCATTAGGGGGCGTCTGGACCTAGTCCATCCTGCCACAATAACCAGATACTGGTATTCTTATTTAATTGCATTTATGCACATTTACACTTAACATTACTTTTGAAGTGATATAGTCTTGATTGAAATTACCTAAAGACCTTCAAGGTGTAATCCGATACCCAAGTGTGTGTTCAGCCATAATAATAAAGTTTATTGATTTTTAAAGGTGACTAATCTGTATGTAAACTAAAATATTTACTCCTATTCAGTTACCTACAAAATATTGAAATCTTGATACTGTCTTTGACATGTTGATTTACCATCTTGAGATGAAGGGCAACAATTTTGAGTGCTTACACTAAAAATTCATGCAAAGTTATATATTTCTGTACTGAATTGCAGCACTGATTGCTCTTGATTTCTTTTTCTTTTGTGATTTGTTTAATAAAAACTCATTTAGTTACTAGCACTCAGAACTTTCAGGTACCTCTATTTCTTCAGAAAAGAAAGAGGTAATTTGAGAAAGAGAGGGGAAAAAACATGAATGAATTAGTGAAGTCATTTCTATTTTGAAAATCCAGTCAGAATTTAGTAGATATTAACCGACCATGTCAGCATAATTTTTATTTAACTGAACAGCAAACTTGTGTTTATTTCAAAACACTATTTCTCTATAGAAATTAGAACAGGGCTTGTATCTCAAAGAACAGATTCAGTTATATAAGTATTCTTTAGTGTTTAGAGCTACAAAACTTGAAGCTACTGGACTCAGCACTAATAGAATAACAGGCTTTAATACACATCTCCAATAGTTTGCTTTTTGTACAATTCAATTATCCCAAAGAGTCATCTTCACAAGCTATTTATTTGTTGTATATCTTAAATGTCTATTTTGTAACAAGTTTGGGGTTCCTAATATATGAGAAAGCATGCTTATTATCGCCTTCTATTGTTAAAAGTCTAATGTTAATTTAATTCATAAAGAGGATCCCCCTCCCCGTGTGTGCCCCACCCTCACTCTGCCTCTTTCTGTCCCCACTCCTCTCCCTTCCCCACAGTGCCTCCTGCCCACTGCTGAACAGCTTATCAGTGGTGGGCAGGAGGTGCTGGGGGTGAGGTGGGGGAGAAGGTGATTGACAGGGCCTGCCAGTGGGTGCTGAACACCCGATTTTTTTTTTCCGTGGGTGCTCCAGCTCCAGAGCACCCACGGAGTCAGCACCTATGCTCTGACATATACATGGTGTTCACTAAACATGGTGTTCAACAGCCTGAAAATCCACACATAGGGGATCACTTTGGCTAGTTTCAGTAGCAGACCATCCTTCCAGACTGTTGTAAGCTAATGACAGATCGATGACAGGTATCTGTCTTGAATTTTCATTAGAATTCAGCCTCAATATTTCTAGTGAGAGCCAGGACCTGGTTGTAGCAACTTCTGTGCAGTCAAAAACCAGCTTGCTCCTTGTGTCCACAGTGGGCACAGTTTGATTCAGAATCATAAGCTCCATCACCTTGTAGTTGATGCACAAAACGAATATTGGTGTATAATTAGAAGGTGATCTGTAGGTTTTCCAGGCTCTAAGAGTGCAATGACCTTGGCTTCTCTCCACACACACGGAATTTCATTGGTTCTCAGAATTTTGGTGAAAAGCTGCACCATCCATTTCCATGCAAGTGGACCTAGGACATATGAATTCAGGATAGATACCATCTTTTCCCAATTTTGTGGCTGCAATGGTGGCATTGATCTTCTTACTTGTGTCCAGACCACTGGGACGATGGAGTGCACGTGGACAACACCTGCCGAAGTTGATGCTGGACTTGTCTTCGATACTGTTTGTTCATAGGCCGTCTTGATGTCCACTAAATTTTAGCAGTGATGGCACTGTCTTTTACCTGCAGCCTAGTGACATATGTGGGATTTGCAGCCCCCAGGTGTGTCAGCAGATGCTAGGTGCATCTGCTCGAGTGTGTGAAGGTTAGACGTTCTACACATTCATGGCACCATTTCCCCCTTGCTGCATCCAGTGACGTCAGGAGGGCTTTTCCAGTGTCTGTGTCTCTACATTTGTCATATTTGTGGAGGAGCTTTTGGTTCTCTGAAGTTCAGCATGGAATGTATGATGACCTGTATCCCAGGGGCGTGATCTTCTTTGCAATGGAGATTAGGAGTGCAATAAAACAGTCAAACATCTTTGGTGCGGGGAGAGTGCAGGAGATTGTGTTGTCCACAGTCCTAGTGAAAATGGCACAGTCTACTTTTTTGATGTTCCAGCGCTGCGCCAATTTTGAGTAGAGAACTGGGACTTGAATGCCAATATGGGTCAGTATTGGTTTATGCTGGCTGTTTGGGAAGTTATCAAGGATGATCTGTGCTGTGGGTATTGGTGTGCCTGAATCATCTTTAGAGATAAACATAAGATCAGGGCAGTATTCTCTGCCCCATCTTGCAGAATGGAAAGTGATGCACTGTTTTGCATCAAAAAGGAGGAACATATCATTTGCATATCATTTGCTTGCTGCATAGCCCCATTGTATGTGGTGACTATTAAAGACATGGACAAATACAACAGGATCCTATGCATTCTGTAGAGCTGGTCAAGGCCACTGTGCACCAGTTGGTTTATATACATGAACGATGGTTAGCTTGTCGATGCACATGGAAATTGTAGTGATTTCTTTTGTGTGCTATAGGAAGTAGAACCACATATTAGTTGATCTCCTGCTTTATGTAAATTGCCAGCCAATTTTTTGGATGGTAATTGCTGGCTAGGAATGTATAGCCATTGATTTTGTATTTATAGACTTTTTCTTCATTTGTTACATGGATCTCCTGGAAGACAAGGCCATCGATGTTGGTCATTTTCAGTATTTTCTCCCGGTAGAGTCACACTAGGACTGTGAGAGGCCTTCAACAGGCAGATCTTTTCCCCAAGTTCGATCTGCCTAGTATGTTGTCCCTGAAAAAATTGGCTTGTTTTGTTGCTCTTTTCACCGGGAAGATGATAACCTTTACACGGTCCATCCTATTAAGTGGGAAACCGCAACTAAGGTCATCAGACCAGTGATTGAAAATCAGCTGTTGACCTCCCAGGAAAAGAACAAGAACTCTCAAGTTAAATGAGAATAAAGGGCAAGTTTTCAAACAAATTAGGTGCACAATTCAGTACCAAAATTGCATATGTAATTATAAAATTTTACATTCAAAGAGAGTAAATACATTTACACAAAAAGCAACTGAGCATTTTCTGCAAATGGCAGAAAAAAACATTGATCCTAAAAGTGCCCTTTATCATTTTTGCCCACCAGTGATATTGAATGCAACAGCAACTTTATGTACCTAAGTTTAGTTTACTTTACAGTATAAAGGCCATTTTATACTATTTGATACAGCAACCCTTTCATTGTAATCAGTGGGAGATCTGTTGTGGACTGAAGGTACCATATGGCTCTAATTTTGAAAATCTGCCCATGGATCACAACAAAAAATGCACCTAAACCCTCTTCACAGAATGAGTTTTACATCCCTGTAGTATTTACTATTTTCTCTTCTAGTTCTGCATATTAAAAATTTATGTTTATAGAATTACAAATGATATTTTAGCAATATTAACAAAAATATAATTTCAACAGCAGATGTTCAGTAAGTAAAGAGAGCTGGAGCAAAATTTCCTTAAAAGATTTGTTTATGTGCAGTGTATAATACATTTAGAGACCAGGAATTTTGAAAATGATATGAAATCCTTTTTTTTTTTTTTTTTTAAAAGAATGTTTCAGAAAAAGTACTTTTTTTAGCTACAAAGAGAAGATATCAAGTCTTTCTTCATATGCTGTTTCATTAAAAAAACCTAATGCCCCAGAGACGTGAGCATAAACGTGATACTGGCAATATTGGCAATCAGATAATCTCCCGAGTGCAGCAGAATCTGTAACCTATCTGGTTTACACAGTGCTAGCCATCTCCCCATTGTTTTCTCAGTAACAAAACTTTAAAGCTCACTTTGCTTGTATCCAGACATATATGGTAAAAATAATTTTAAATACTTCCAATTGATAATATTACAGAAGTACACAAAAAGATCTTACCTGCCACAGATACAAGTGTAAGAAGTATGGCGCATGCCACCGCGAGTATAGCAATAATGCTGAAACAGGCTGCAAATAAAAAAAAAGCAGTAATTAATTTATTCAGAAACAACACAAAGCAAGAAAGCAAGCAAGACTGCACTGAAGTGAGATTTGTGTATGCAAGTCCCCCTACTACCTGACAAACATCACCCTGAATTTCTGCTCAATTTAACACTCAAATTAACCTACATTCTCTCAACTCAGCCAGTCTGTGTATTTTTCTGACGTACCTGTCATCAAGCCTGGTATGAAACTTTGCAACAGAAAAATACTGAAACTGCAGTGAAGCATGTTTAATTTCTGAAGAATGGTAAATTGCTCTCCTTAGTAACTCAGCACAGTAAAACAACTTTGGAATACACTGGTTTATCTGACCTTAGAACCAACTCGCTAATAAATAGTTAAAAATCAAAGGCTGAAAACAATTGTTAAACTGCCTGGGTCTGAGATTACAGAGTTGAATAAAATACCTCCTTCTTGCATGTCTGAAGCACCAACTACAAATACAATCCACCTTTGTTGCAAACCTCCACCTTAATATTTTCCAGAAAGGAAACAACTCCCCAGATAGGCTGGCTCTCTCCACCAACAGGAGTCTACCTAAACAAAGGTAAAGGAGTCTTTTCTGGAGTGGAATGAGGGGGTCTCACTGGGAAAGATGATCCAAGGCTAGCCCAAGCCTTTTCAAAATTGAAAATTTTCACCACTGAATTGGCTTTGACACCTACAGATAGTCCCTGCTAGTGCAGGTTGATGCAAACTTGCAGTGTGTGGGGGAAGCTGCATGACAGCTGCCCATGCTGTACCTGTTCTCTAGATAAAAAGACTTAATCATCCCACAATCAGGCAAATTTTACTAGTTACACAATCCACAGTAAGCTTAACAGGAAAAAAGAGTGTGTTCTATTACACACTGAAAACATGAATCTATTTATTTTCACTTAAATACCTCAGTTATCTTACCGTAACTTATACCTTAAATACGCTTAAATACCTCAGTTATCTTACCATTCAAATGTGAGCAACAAAATAAAGATCTGGATCTCAACACCAAGACTAGATGGTAGTAAATAAGAGCCAGATAAGGAAATATTACAAAAATGCTTGCTTTATATTTATAAAATAATGCATTCTGGAAGTTTATTCTCTTTGCAGCTCCTGGGGGAGCTATTTAGCCTTGAAAGCGCAACAGCATTTTCATCTTCACAAATATTGCACTGTAAAAGTCCTTTGCACACGAGAGCAGATGTGCCCACAGCACAATCACTACCGGATTAGGTGCTATAAGAGCTAAGCACATATCACGGACCCTTTTATTCTTTGTGAAATATGCTCTAATTACAATCCAATTCCCTTTAATATTGAATGGATTCAGAAAACTCATTTGTTGTAATACCAAAATCATTTCATTAACACAGAGTGATATTCAAACTTCAGAGATGTTATGATTTTGTCCTTTCGTAATAGCAGTCCACAGAACACAATGTTCATTCTTTGAAGGACATTAAGATTATTACTTAAACAACCATAGAGTCAAAATATATTTCAAAAAACTTCCCAAAGGGATAATTAATTGAAAAGATATACACCAAACCTCCTAAATTAAGGAAATGAACACAAAGGAAATGAAATGAAAGGAAATGAAAATAGAACTATATCTCTAAGGATTAAATCCTGACTTTTCAGGGAGATGGATTTTATATGATTTTTCCTCATCTCTAATTACAATGATTTTACTAGCTTTGGATCACTCCGGAAATTTAGAAGTGTGCAAAGAGAAAGTCAGAGAAGAAGATAACAATACAGGACTGTGGGAGATACTCTGAAATTAAGAGATGGAATAACAAGCGCCCCACTAACTTTCGCAATTGGATACTATCAGTCTTTCATTGAGCAGTCACACACATTCAGTTTCCACTATCACTTCACTTTATGGATCTCTGTTTCTTTCCATTTGCAAATCCTAGATTTCTGGCTCCATAACACATTTGCATATAGAAGTCTATTATTACAGGCATTGTGAACATGCCCCCAAGCATTTTGCCAAGCATCTTATATTTGTATGTATGTATAATAATGCTGTATTTAAGTAGCTTTCAGTGTTTTTTTTTTTTTATAAACCCCTATATCGTATTTAAGTGACGGAGTGAAATATTTCCTCGTCTCAGAAGCTTTCAGTAACCTTCTAAAGTGCTTTAAAAATGAAATAATGAAAGCTGTAAACTTCCTTCTATCTTTGGTGATATAAAGATAGCAGGGTTTATTTTTCCATATGACAAATGACCACATATTCATAAAGCTGGAACTTATATGAAACTTCATGCAGTAATGTAACAGTTACCTTTTGCTGCATTCCCAGATCAGCAATTAAAGGTAGTAAAATAAGTTAAGAGATGCTGCATATAATCTACCTTTTGTCTGAACTTTCCATTTCCTTTTTCCAAAAAATGGTTACATTGGTTGTTTCACATGTTATGGATTTATTTTAAAAAAGAAAAATTAAAAAGGCGTTGTTAATGTCATTGAGCCAGCAATACTTTTTTTTACTGGGTAATGTGTTTTCCCACTAGAGACCAGAGTAAAATTATTTACATTATTGTATAGTTACTTTCTCAGTCAGGTGATTCATTATAAATTATGTGCTAACATGGTTGCCATCAAAAAAGTCAACATTTGCCAACGGTGGCACCTGAATTTCCAGAGTTTCTCTTATTGCAAGTACAAGATATAACTGTAGTATTTCAGATACCACTGCTGACAAATGCTGGCTTTTTCAAGTTAACAACTGTGTCCAGCATCTTAAAAGTGGCCTGTATCACTCTGGGTGAAATCCTGGCTCCATTACAGTCAATGGGAGTTTGAACCAAGATTTCACCCTGTGTATTGTAGTTTCTGTAAGAATTTTGCATTGAACAATGCAGCTTATAGTTATACGAAACAGAATATATTTTTCTGAGTAATACATTTGATGGATCTTCATGGCATTCTCCAAGTTCAATGCAAAAGTTAAGGGAGTGAAATACTGCAAGTTGGACATATGACTTAGGGCTTGTCTACACTTAACGGAGGATTGATGCGATTGATGCATCGAAGGTCAATTTAGCGGGTCTTAACTAGACCCGCTAAATTGACCACCGATCGCTCTCTTGTCGACTCCAGTACTCCACCTGATCGAGAAGAGTAAGGGGAGTCGCTATTCACGTAACTCAAATTGCGTAGCTTAGACTGACTTTTCCCTTTAGTGTAGATGAGCCCTAATTCTGGAAATCCATATTATATTATATAATATAATATATTATATTGGAGATACTGTGTCTGGCATTTAGGCTGGCCGCTTTTTTGACCGGCTGCTATGTATGTTTAATATGTTGGATCCGGATCTATCTATCTAAGAATTTCTAATTCATGCATCACAGGTGCAAGCAGTTGGCCCTTCTTTTTTAACTCCTCTTTTATGTTTCATAGATAGCACTTCCCCTTTAGGGTATATGTATTTTTTTGTCACCACGTGCACTATATCTTCATGGTGTATACAGATCAGTCATTGGTCTATTTATGTCAGATGTTACCCTGTTTATCCACATAGTTCTTTTCAACTTGAATGGCTTTTTTACTGCTTTGAAACCACAATTAATTTTTTAAAAGAGCACATACCATCAGGTAATTTTCATTCAAAATTCATTTCTTAAAATTATTATAACTGACTGAAAGTGTGTCTTCTGGAGTTTAAAGAGAATTTTAAAAACTGACCTCTTTGTCATTGATTTAAAAAAGGGCAAACATTAGCCCCTATTTTATTACAGCTGAAGAAAATCTAAAATTTGAGCTCACTCTTTCTTAAATCTGAAGCATCAGGTAATCTTATTTCCATAGCTATGCCTATTCTTGATTACTTTATTGACAATGCTAATTTAAGGGACAAGAACATTTATCTCCTAAAAATGTTAGGTTTTGAGCCACTGGAAACAATAGAGAAGCACTCTCACAGCTACAGGGTGAACTGTTTCTTAGAGAGAGTTTTCCAATAAACAGCTTTTCCATTATTTTCTTCAGGACTCTTATCTTAGCCATTGTTTCATTTCCTGTTGGCTTCTTTCTTAACAGCCTTGTTTGATTTAACTCCTGGCATTCAGATAGGTTAATATCAAACAGATAACTTGAGGAGCATCTGATGTTTATAAAAAATAATACACAACTCCCTCAGTCTCTATAAGCACATACCAGTATTTTCAATATCCTAAGTGGTTATTGCATACAAGTAAAGCTGAACCTCCAAAAATTGTCGGAAAATAAAAAAACCCTGATTTTTTAAGGGTCTTTCAAACTATTTTAATGTAAAATCTACTTTGGATTGTCTTTTCTGTCCACAAATGACTAGAATCTGTCTTAGCATATTTTATATTTGCTGCGTTTGGGTTTTTATGGCAATCCTCAGGTGGGTAGGGTTTCTAATGCAGTATCTTACACATTGGAAATTCTAATGGGATCTCTTGACCAGGAAAAAGGAAACCAAATAAGGTATGAGTTTAATTTTAACATAGCTTCACTTAATAGCTTGCATACATGGAATAAAGGAGCAAAGTCCAGGAGTATTATCAATATTCATTAACTACTTTTTTTTTTTTTTTATTAAACTTCTCTCTTCTTTTGTCATCTTCCTCTTCGTAATATACAAACTATCCCCACACGTTCAGTAACGTGTAGTATTTATTCCCAGAAAGAAGTGAACGTTGGATGAGCTGAACAAAGAATATGTTATTTATGATTCTTACCAAGGGTGTTTTTTTTTTTTTTTTAAAACAGACAATGGATATGTAGGAGAGAGCAATATGCTATACCTCTCAACTAGTCACTTTTGAGTCTAGATATTTTTGGACCAAGAAACTAATACTTCTACTTCTAAATCACATCAAACAAATAAAATCTTTTGAGTCTAGTCTAACAATCGGTACCATCTATAATTATATCTAGTAAAATAGGATGGGAGAGAGAAAAAAATATAAGGGACAGAGTGCAGAAAGTAGAGCCCTTTGTTACTTTTTCTATCAAGAATTTAACTCCAATTTCTATTATTGTGACAGATACATGACAGTGCTTCTTATGCTTGACTTCTACCGAGCCAAAGTCTGATGCAGTTGTCAAGATAGCTTATTTAATGCGGCAATTGAGTTAACACACTTGGGTAAGTACAGAGAAAATTTTTCATCCAAAATGAAAGAAACCAATGATGCTGCATTGGCTTAAGTGAGATTCTTCAGTAAATACACAGATCTTGTACTGCAATGCACACATATTTCTCATTAATTTCTACTGCTTTCAGATTCCAAGTGGTATGTTATCGCAACCTTCTGTGCTATGTACAATGGACAACTCCCATGGGTTTTTCAGGCAACATCAAAATATCCAAACATTTTCCACTCCCCTCCCCATTTTTATATGAGCAATTGGGGTATTGGCCCTCAGCATGTACTCATTTTTAGGACTTGGGGGATAAAGGGAAAAGTACTCAACTTTCCCTTAGCAATAATGCAAAGGCTTACAAATGTGCTTAACTTTAAATTATGAACTTAAACCTCGCTTTGGTTTTTAGTTTTCTATGTGAAATTGAAAAGCCTGACATTTTCCTTCTGGCCTCAAATCCTTCCTACCCTCCAGATTCTTTTCTCTATTTCTAAGGAAAAGTACAAAATAAGCAAAACGGAACCCTCACACAATCCACCCCCAATACACACCCTAACCCGCCAAAATTAAATTGTCACTTCCTTTAGTGAGTATTAACGGCGCCTCTTTGTCCATATTTCTTCTTCCCTGTGCTCTTCACCCTCCAAAATATCCCTTTCTACCCTCAGACTTCCACCCTTTAGTACCTGCTATAGATCTGACACCTTGGAGTGGGTGGTCACTCAGAGAAGGGAAAAGAGTCTTAGCTGCCAGCCTTCTGCCCCTCTCCTTTCTACTTCTCCTCCTGTCTCCTCCCATCCTTACAGCCAGAAGCATACAGCCCTTAGAGGCTGGTAGAAGGCAAAGATTTAAAGAAATCAAAACAACTTCCTGGTATCTGGCCAGAAATGTGAAGAAACCATCAGGTGAAACAAATCTGGAGAATAGTGCTACAAGTGTGAGGGTGAAATCCTGTCCCCTGTTCCCATTAAAGTCAGTGGCAAAAATCCCATCAATTTTAGTGGGGCCAGGATTTCACCCTACATCTTCACTCAACACACAGTTCTCTCTCTTAGTCAGGCCCTCAGAAAACAAAGAAATGGCATCATCCACATCTTTAAAAAACAAGATGAAACAGAGTGTCATCAGCCTTCTGATGACACTATGGCCCAAAGAACTTTACAGAGTCTCCGGGACAGGAGAGGCATCAGAGTACGAGTGTGACCTTGGGGTGAATCAACAGCTACTCAACATCCCCTTCCAAGAGCTCCCTGGAAGGATGGAATAGAACACAGAATAATCTGGTTTACTGCTTCCAGATTCTGGAGTCATTTCAACAAATCGTCTTGCTCAGTGGTAGTTTAGGAATTCATTTTTAGATGATGTATCAGTATGGTGTAGCAAGCATAAACTAACAAACAGGGCCAGATATTCCAAAACTGGTCTCCCTTTTTTGTGCTGCAATTGGCAGCCACAATTTTGATCATTTAGATATTTGGGTACCTACAGATAAGGTGCTTACAGAAGCCTAAATAGTCTATAATTTTGCATCCACAGTTACCAATGGGTGCAATTTATCTATTGTATCTAAAGTGTTTTTAAGGCACTCACCAACATAAATATGCAGAATTACAGACACAAAAATGAAAGCGCCAGGTAAAGTCTGGCAGATAATTAGTATCAATGAGTACATACTTTTTTTTGAAAAGTACTTCATTCTCTATCCTGAGATATGAGCATAAACAGCATACACAACTAAGAATTAGCAACAGAAAGCTTCATAAATAAAGGGCAATTTTCTTAATTGTCCAGGTTAAGATGGGACTCTTATTGGTTATCTGGGGCTAACTAGCTACTCAGATTTAGTTGACAAACTCAGTCTCATTTGACTCAATACGCTGGTGTACATTTTCAGTTTTGTATACTATGTGCAAAGAAGTTTTTTCATACAAAAATGTTATACATAAACTAGTTGGAAGAAATAGTCAGTGAAGTTAAAAGAAAGAAACCATTGTGTCCACTGGGCACAAACAGTGAGCTTAAGGCCGATGAAAAAATTACTAACTATTCTGAAGAGTGAAGCTTTATCCTATAGCTCCGTGGCAAATATACCTAACAATTTTGTGAATGAAGCAATACTATTTCAATGTCCTGCATGATATCAGAAATTTCTGTTATGTATAGTCCTCTTGCTGATTGGGTGGTAAGCTGTGCAATTTACTACCCGATCAGCAAGAGGACTATACACAACAGGTTTACTTTACTAACATTGCTAGATTAATTTCTCAAATCCAAATCACTTGTAAGTTGAACTTCCTCTAATGAAAAAGCTTCTTATAAATTTAAGACCTGAGCTGAGTGGTGTGTGTGCATGCATGCACAAATTTCTAAATGTCACTCTCACTTTTGAGATTTTTAGTGCCAGTCAAGAAAAAAAGATAAGAGATTGTTCCTCAGACTATGTTTTATTATCCTGGAAAACTTGAAGCCAAAAGGACTGGTCAAACTCAGGGACTGATTCTTGATTTCAGTGCGGCTGTTTGAGGAGTAAGGGGATGCTTGAGTTGAGTAAAGGTACCAGAATTAGAACCTTAGTAAGTTGGCATGAAATATAATTGGTTGCAAGTCAAATGAACCATAAACAGAACATACATTCCAAAGGAGGAATATAATAGCACTGAAGATGTGAATTTCAAGAGTAAGAAACAAAACGACTCTATAGCATCTGCTTTATTTCCAAATATTGTCTCCTGTTGATTTTCCAAGAAGTTGTACCACTGTTCTTGCACTCTATCCCCAAAACAAATGGATACCCATCCAGAGTTCAGAAGAGGAACAAAAAGTGAAATTACCAAAAAGATTAAGAAAAAAGCAATTTATGAATGACAAATACCTGACAGGTGCAAAACAGAATACAAGACAATAGGATTGTGGGCTTTTAAGATCACAAGGGAGCTAACCATACCATGACATCTGTTTCACCAGGGATTAATACCACCTGGAAATAAGAAACAAGCAGAAAGTCCATAAATAATACAAAATCCAGCACTGTCACAAATGTCATGTATGATTTGTGATGATCGAAGGTAAATGATATTCTTAGTTTAAGAATGGAGTAACTTAGGTGATGGGTAATTAGCATATTAATTGGATAATTGGGAATTATAAATTGTCTGTCTTATGTTAAGAACAATTGAATAGATGAGAAGACATTAGCTGATATTTCTTTGATCTTTTTTGATTAAACTACTCATCTTCCTGGATTTCCCAATGGTATTTGGGAACACACAAGGAATGAATACATTTTGGTTGAGAACAGGGATAAAGACATCCCATTTTTTGCTAATTGCATTTTGACAGATTAGACTTAAATTTTCTAGTTAACTTTTTTGTTTGTTTCACCATATTATATTGATAGAGGTCATCCTAACAACTCTTCTTGAGTTTAAATTTAACCTGTTGTTTTTAGCTGTACGAGGGGTGGGAAAATGCAATTACAGCCAAAACTTTTTAAGAAGTTCTCTAACTTTCCTCCAAGTACTGCATAGTACTCAGTTTCATAGAACTATGAATTTTGTGAAAACCTCCTTCACCCGACTATCAAAATTAGACAAATGTTCATTTTCATAGAGATGTAGCTGAAGCCTGGAAATGAAAACAATGAGTGTGAAAAGTATAACCTCCCATGGTACTTCTTGTTCTTCAGAAACATTATTATAATAAAAAGTCTGGGGTGGGAGAACATATCCTCTTCATTTCCTGTGCGGGTTCCATAGTGCTCAAGGATTCTACAGTAGTTACTGTCTTGCCTGCACATCTGAAGCTGACCTACCTACGCAGTTATCTATCTGCTGCATTTAGATAGATAACAAACAGCACCGCAATATCTCATTGCTACTCAGTACATTGTTTTTTTCCATTCATGTAGAAGCTGTGAAGCCTTGTACCAAAGATCCATTATTACGGCTATCATGTAAGAGTCTGAATTTGGAAGAGAACATAAACTGTGAGGCTCCTGTGTTTCTAAAAACATAACATGGATTTGGAAATGACGCATGCAAAACAGGAAGAAAGTGAAACCTCTTATTTGATAGCATTTTGTTTATAGAACTGTTTTTAAACAACCACCTGAGGTTCTGTGCTTAATGAATCACGAGGAAGTGTCAGATTCTTACTGCAAACTGTAACAGTTTCACTTCAAAAACAACAAACCTTCCAAATCTCCTTGGAGGTTTCAGTTTGAGGGGTAGGTTTCTAACGGGAAAGCTGGAAAAATTCAGTTGGACTTCAGTTTCAGCTCAGTGAGATTGTGGCACAGTGAGGGGAGGACAGACCCCTTTGAAGCACTGCCTGTTCGTGGGAAGTCATCCAGTGAAGACAACAGTTGTCAACAGTTATCCTCATTGGTAACCTACCTTCTATTGTTATTGAAAACATTGTAACTGTCAGTATAAATGAGATTAAAAGTGTTTGCCATTACAGAAGAGTGATCAATACCAAATTACACTACATATCTATCACAGTTTCTGGAACTACTTTGAAAATGGTTTTGGCTAATCCACTCTAGCAGCTAAATAATTTCCGATTGAGAGGAATCTGGGGTTACGGGGAACACCATCCCTGCTGAAAACCATTTTCAGTAATGGGTCATTTTCCTTGGGCATATGAGCCTTGGAGTTTTTAGTCTTTCACAAAATAAATACTTAAATACATAGCATAGTAGTCCTTTGTACTATGAAAAGAGTGGTCAACAATAAGGATCTCATTTTGATTTCTTAACCAACTGTAAAAGCCGCTGTGTTACAAGCATTAACAGTGATACAAAATTGCAAGTACTATTATGGTCTAATAATTTCACACTTAATCTAATATTATATAAAGAGATGGCATAAGATTTTCTAAGACTCATTGCTCCATTTCTTCTCTAATAATTCTAGTTCTCAACTGGCATATTTTAAATTAAATTTTGTAGTTTAAACCTATTTATCAACAGCTAATTAATGAGGTCTAAATCCTTTGATGACAGAATGATTAAACAGCATTTTAACTAATCCATCTTTAATTAAAATGCTGCCAGCAAACCGTTTCTGAATGTATATAAAGGACACATTTATAGATGTGCACTCTTTAAATATGCATTATGTAAAGCCAATAATTAGAAGAACTCATGATTTCAATTATATTTTAATTACTGTTACATATAAAACATGCTTTAATAGATGTAGTGCAATACATTTTCTTTCTTTATGACTCACTAATCATTCCTATTGGGGTGACAACCCAATAAAAGGAAGTTTAATATATGCACTAGTACACGAATCTTGTTTTAGGTTTGAGCCAATTCTCTCTACATTTCTTCTTTCCAGAAGCAAAGTACTTAATTATCTCTAAACCTAATATACAAACGAATCCACATAAATCCCTATTAAAAACCATAAAAGTGAATTAGATATAACTGGCCATAAATATAAGAAAATAGGGATAAATGCATTTATACCTGAGATAGGAAAACTATGGCCCGTGGGACTGTCCTGCCCGGCCCTTGAGCTCCTGGCTGGGGAGGCTAGACCCCGGCCTCTCCCCTGCTGCCCCCCTCCCCCGCAGCCACGCTATTGCATGGGCAGCACTCTGGGTGGTGGAGCTGCATGCTCCTGATGGACAGAGCGGCAGCATGTCTAGCTCTGGCCGGGCGGCGCGGATGCCAGACACGCTACTTTAAGCGGCATGGTAAGGGGGCTCGGGCCGGAAGTTGGATAAGGGGCAGGGAGTGCCAGGGGGCAGTCAGGGGAAAGGGGTATGGATAGGGGTCAGGGGATGGGGAACAGGGAGGTTGGATAGGTGTGGGGTCCTGGGGGGTGTGGATAGTGGTTGGGACAGTCAGGAGACAAGGAACGGGGGGGTTGGATGGGTCTGGAGTTCTGAGGGGGGCGGGAAGTGGGACGGGGAAGATAGGTGGGAGGGGCCAGGTTGCTTGCAGGGACACAGCCTTCTCTACCCATTTTGCAACCCCGATGTGGCCCTCGGGCCAAAAAGTTTTCCCACCCCTGATTTATACCTACTATTAAAATGGGATTTTCCTAGAGCTTCCTAAACTGGTGTAACACTGGTGACCTCTCTGTCTTCAGAATTCATCTAGTTAGAAAATTATCCTGAATACTGCAGATACTTTTCACAATCTAAGGCAATTGGGAAGTTAACAACAACAATCCAACTCTGTGGGTATGTCTAAACTTCAATTATAAATGCCAGCTGACTCGGGCTCGCAGGCCTTGGGCTAAGGGTTTGTTTAATTGTGGTGTAGATGTTCGACCTTGGGCTGGAGCCCAGGCCCTAGGACCCTGCGAGATGGGAGGATCCTAAAGCTTGTGCTGCAGCCCAAGCTCGAATGTCTATACTATACCACAGTTAAACAGCCCCTTAGCCCAAGACCTGCGACCACGAATCAGCTGGCATGGGCCAGCTGTGATTAATAATAATAGTATAGACATACCCTGTATAGATACCATGGTTTGTATATAGAAGATCCTTCACTTATTTTATTGCTTGTAAACTCACCTGACTATTGCCACTTGGTTTACAGGGGAAAGCTGATGCCAGCATATGCTGAGATGTCTACTAACAATAATCGTTATTCTCTCTCTACAGGAGCTCTTACTTCAAAATGTATGTTAGTACTATCGGAAGCACTTTCTGTGCCACAATCAATTTCCCATATGAAAAATAATAAAACTTTATTATGAGCTGGCCAGGCAGGAATAAGGGAAAATCTCTTCTGTCAACACCTCTTCCTGCTGGGTGTGGTCAGAGTGGAAGGTAAGGTAGGGAGGAAGACTTCCTCACCTTCCCTTCAGCATGCCTGTGACCCTCATGATGAAAAAACAAACGTACGTTGTAATAGGGTTATCTTACCCCCAACCAGGAGTTTAGTAGTTTTGTGGGAAGTGGGAGATGGAAACTGAGGCACAGTTGCACTAAAGTTTCAAAATAGGGTCATTCTGGCTTAAAGTGTCAACATAACCAAATTCCTGGGATCTGATTCAACATCCCAAAACTTTTTCAACAGTAACATTATCCCATTCTGAACCTTTCCCTCAGGATTCCTTCTCATCCGATCAGTCTGTTCCAAAAATCTTTAAGCCTTTTCCTAAATTCTGGTTCTGCCATCACTCACTCCACCCTACAATCCTTCTCTATTTAGTACTGTCCTTTTCCTCCAATCCAACAGCTCTAGCTGTGCTATATTCTGGGGCTTCCTCCAAGGGCCACCTCACAAAGAACACTTAGCTTATCTTCCTACCTACAGAGTCACTCTTGGTCACATGATCTCTAGACAGTTTCCCTGGGGTAACTGATTTACCATACCTTGAAGGGATGAATTCCAGTAAATGGCCAGATGGTGGTTCCTGCTCTTAAGGGACAGGATGCACATGAGTGCACCTCCACCTGTACATATAGGAGAGACTTGTTGAGCTCAGCAACAGCCCATGTAGAGTTTTGAATTTTAGGCCCAAGTTTTGGGAAAGACTGTTAGCAAGGGCACCCTGGTTTTATGAAAGAATCTACAAAAACTGCCAAGTGATGGCAAGTTTACAGTTGAATGACTGAAGGGACTTCACTTTAATATCTCCTGTGAAGGATGGCATTTCTCAAAAGAAAATCAAATTTCTACTATGCACTGCAATACTACATATATTCAAAAAAAAAAAAACCCCACACAGAATTCGTATAGGACTTTGTTCCCCAACCTTCTTGCCTGTCAGTGACTGTTATCCCCTGCACCTCTGTATATGGGTACTGTATATGGGTACCGCAAACTGATTTAATATTTTATCCTGAGACTCAGCTATACAGAAACGCTGAGAAAAGTCTGGTTTCACAGTAGCAGCCGTGTTAGTCTGTATTCGCAAAAAGAAAAGGAGTACTTGTGGCACCTTAGAGACTAACAAATTTATTAGAGCATAAGCTTTCGTGAGCTACAGCTCACTTCGCTCACGAAAGCTTATGCTCTAACAAATTTGTTAGTCTCTAAGGTGCCACAAGTACTCCTTTTCTTTTTTCGAGAAATGTCTGTTGGTCAGTCTACAGAGCTTCAGTAGCTTTTCTTTTTTAATCACTGAAAAAGTATAGTAATACCAGTTAAAATGATTTTGCAAAGTTCTGTAGGAAGTGCAAAAATCCGTATTTCCTCACTGATCATTTTTCTAAAACCCTTCACTAAAAATACATTTTCAAATAAAACTCTTACATTTTGTAAAAGGAAGGAATATGCTGAAATAACGTATTTCCCTAAAAAAATGCCTGGTATGGAAGCTATTTTTATTCAAGATCCATTGCAGAGAAGTGGGCAGCGCAAAACCTTCCAGGAAAGGCTGTTAAGCTGAGTCACTTCAGTTCTACCAGTGCTTGCATACCAATGAGAAACAAAGGGCCACTTTCCTTCTGGGTGTAGAACTGCATGCGCCTATTTACATCAGCAGAGAAGTTGGCCCTAGGTCTATAATTAAGTCTAACCTTAGCACCTTCCTCTTATTTTTTTGACTCTGTGGCATGTATTATTTTCACAATGAACATAAAAGAATACGATACAGTAAAAAAAAAAAAAAGCTGGAGAACCAACTTAATTATAAGGGTAAACAACATGGTTTGTTTTAATTTTCAACGTGAAAGGATGCTTATTCACTGTAGCACTTGACTCCTATTCAAAGTCAAGACACACAACTATTACCTTACTGTATTGGGTATAGCTGAGAGCAATGAACAAGGGATATCTGGGCATTTTAACTTTGTGAGCTACTTAACAAAAGAGCATGTTATAAAAACTTGCATGGTAATTTGCTGTAAACGTCACAGTAATTTTTAAGCTACTGTCTCTTCTCCGCTTTACTTTTAATTTTCAGACATTTGTAATTTTGGCATTTTCCTTTGCAAGAGCAACGGTTGTTCAGATATTACAAAGATGAGTGCAGTATAAAAAGCAAGAGAGATTAGATAATTATGCTTGAAAAGTGGACAAAACGCTGACATGTATACAGACATAATATAGCGAAACCCTCACCCCCTCTGAAAGGATATCCTGGTGCCAAAGACAGACATTGTTCATAATAGGAAAAGATTACATACAAAAGGCTAATGTTTTGGGGTGTATTAACAGGAGCTTCATCTGGGAGGCAATCATCTTGTTCGATAGGGCACTGGTGAGGTCTCAGTTAGCGTACTATGTCCAGTTCTGAGAGCCATGCACTAAGAAAGATGCAACAAAAATGATAAAAAAAACGGACAGAAAACCTGATCTATGAGAAAAGGTTAATAAAACTGGGCATGTTTAGTCTTGAGAAAAGAAGACTGAGATATTAAGGTCTGTTATAAAGAGGACGGTGATCAGTTCTTCCTGTCCACCGATGGTAGGACAAGTAGTAACAGACTTAATCTGCAGTAAAGGAGATTTAGTTTAGCTATTAGGAAAAACTTTGAACTATAAGAATAAGCACTGGAACAGACAAACATCTGTCAGGGATGGTCTAAGTATACTTGGTCCTCAGGGAACAGGGACTTAACAAGATGACCTCTTGAGGTCCCTTTCAGCCCTACATTCATATAATTCTATGAAAGCTAAAGGCATAACTCTGGGCCTTTTGTACACTTAAAATGCTGTAGCCGATGCAGCTGCGCCACTGTAGCACTTTAGCAAACATGCTATCTACAAAGCCCTCCTGCCAGCGTAGATACTTGTTTTGGGCCAAGGTGCTCGAAGCAGGCCTGGCAGGAGTACTTTGAGAAAAACGAGGCTTACACACAGCTGTGAGTTATTGGCTTTATTGAAGGTTAGTGACCCACTCGCAACGGGGACTTCAAGCGTTGCAATCACGGAGGTGGGGAACCCAGCTCACCAGAGCTTTGCCTGGGACGGAGTCCAACGGAGGGGCAGACAGTCAGCATTAATAAGCATTACACAGAAACAGCTCATGAATATAGAATTATAGAATATAGAATTCTCAAAGGGGGGCTTTCCGCTACCTGGCGAAAGGCCATGCAAAGCAGCTGTGTCCTTCAAGAACTATCTATATCCTGCAATAACAAAGCAGCTGTGTCCTTCAAGAACTCTCTCTATTCCACAATAACGAAGCAGCTATCTATGTCCCATAGTAACCTCTCAGCTCGAGAAAGCGAAAGTTCCCTGGCTAGGCTGTAACAAAGTCTTCCGCAGTCCCTTACAATACTCCACCTCCCCAAGAGGCAATAGATATGTCGACGGGAGAAGCCCTCCATCAGTGTAGGTACTCCTCCTCCCCAAGAGGACATAGCTATGTCAACGGGAGAACATATATACTGGAACTAGAAGTGCTGGGGGTGCTACTGCACCCCCTGCCTTGAAGTGCATTCCATCATATGCTGGGTTTACAGTTTGGTTAAATGGCTCTCAGCACCCCCACTATAAAAATTGTTCCAGCATCCCTGCCGGAGAAGCCCTCCCACTGACATAGTACTGTCTAAACCAGGAGTTAGGTTGGTATAAATGTGTTGCTTACGTGTGTGGATTTTCCACGTCCTTGAGTGACATAGTTATACCGACATAAATTGCTAGTGTAGACCAAGCCTAACAAAGTAACCTTAATTCTAATCTCTGGATTTAGAAAAATATTTAGAAGGAAATTTGCTTATTTGTAAAATATAGGAATGACCTCCAAATACAATAATGCCTCTAATCCAAATCTTGTATTTGACACATTTTATACAGAAGACACCAGTAAGTGAGCATTTACTTAAATTGCCCGAAGACACTACAGTGATCAGCACTATATAGATTGCTGGATGTTATATTAAGCACAGTATGGGAGACATTTCCCATTCCAAGTATAGCAAATAACACAGCAAAGATGATTTAGTAAAGATCCATTTTTTAAACAGTCCTAACTATAAGAACACATATTATATGGATGCACAATTCAGCTTTACATCACTTAGAGGCACAAAGGGGATTCAAATATGTAATAATTGTTTGCAACGGCTTCCAGAAACAGTTTTTAATGCAAATATAGGATCAGTTATACACTTTTGAACTACACAGCATGCAGGGTAACTGATCAATTCTGCATAATATTATAATTACATAATCCAGCATTAAAATTATATGCTATTACTATGAGCATTTTAAGCATTCCACGACAACCTAGCACACCTGATTAATTACAGTTATTAAATATATTGCTAAACTGTGCTTACTCCAAATAGTTATATCACACAGCAGATTCACAGTGTCAAGATTTTACTACATTCAATGATTTAAGCTTTGACAAGATGAAACTAATGTGTAAACCTACTGCAGAAAACTGTACAAGTCATCTCTGAATTTGTGCTCAACAGAGAGTCAAAAATGATATTGGTATGTTACCTTATTATTCTTTACTAGCTTCAATACATTAAAAAAAACTTAATTGAAATGAACACTATTCTATTAGGACAGATTAATGAAATTGCCAATGTTCCTGGTTTATCTTCATGTGTGTTTTAAGTTTCTAGGACTTGGCAAATGCTTGAAGGGACAAGTAAAATGTAAGTAGCTGCATAATCTTATGCATCTCTTGTCCTCTCTCCTCCCATTTTGGCTGTTTTCACTTACCAAGCAAGCTCTTTGGGGCAGGGACAATGCTCTGAATAAATTTATTTATGTATATATATACACATATATATATATATATATATACACACATATATATATATATATATATATATATATATATATATATATATATATATATATATATATATATATATATATACACATTTATGCTCTGAATAAATAATAAAAATGAAAACAAGACATTCCTGCAGGACTATCTCCCTCCCTGTAGGGAGCCTTGTTTGTAAAGGTCAGCTTGAGGTTTCAGACTTTGTAATTTAATGTACACTTAATAAACACAGGGAACAGATGCTGAAGTTACAAACTGCTTTATCACAGCATTTAATCAAGAAAATGCTTTACTTTTACAATATTAAAAATGTTTAAATTCAAAGACAAAAAAACTTCAGACTTACTGTGGATGGCATCCAACCGCTGCTTCTTAATGTTAGCAGCCTGTTAACATTCACACCACTTTTCTCTCTCTCGTCTACCTGTGATATCCCCACAGCACCACTTGTCCTTCTCACCATATTTGTTGCTCTTTTTCTCTGCCTTATCTCCCTTCCATTTTTTCTGGACCTAGCCCTCATTTTTTCTTCGTTGTAGCCCCTGATGATATCTCAAACTTGGTCTGCACTGCAAACCCACATTCTCCTACTCACCTCCTCTCTCCTGCCTCCCTTTCTGACCCTCATGTTTGAGTCCCAACTGGAAACCAGAAACAGAAAGGCTATTAAAGGAGTTCCAAATGTCAGGTGACCTGAACACTGCAACATCCCTACTAGAGTTACTGAATTTCATGTGCTGTCAAAGATGGATTGAGATGGCTAGAAGCTCTGGACTTTGCTCACTCCAGCCGCAAAGCTTGGTTATAATTATATTAGCTTGGGGTTGCAAACACAGTGCAACCTTGAAGTCTTAGCTGATGCTATCATAAAAATGCTTCTTATGAACTCAAAGGCATATGGGACTAGTCAATTAAATGCAAAGTACACAGAGAATTCTGACAAATAGTCAGTTCATTACCCGGCTCATCCCCTCTGTCATTGCCCTTCACTGTTGGGAGATAAACAAGATCCTCTCATTCATGAAAGCTAAAAAAGCAAAAAGGACCTGATGGTGTCGTTCCAGAATGATTTAAAAACCTCGGAGCCAAAGCACAGAAATGGCTGGCAACACACTAATCTCCTATATCCATTCCTCAGGTGTCGTCCTGAGGATTTGGTGCAAGACTATGGTCAGTGCTGCTATCAACCCTAGGAAGCCAACAAGTAATTGCTTCTCAGATAGGACCACATCACTCCTCTGCATATTATACAAACTTATGAGAAAATATTACTGGCAAGGATCATGCCATCTGTAGAAACAATGTGAATGAACAAGTAGGTTTTTGATTAGGCCACAGCTGCTCTGACCAAGAACTAAGACTGAGGCCTTAACAGTGAAGACTCAAGATTGGGGCAGCTTTCTTAGACTTATCTGTCACCTATGACACTATTTGGACGAACAGGCTTCTCTGGAAAGCTAGCAAAGTTATCCTATGCAATGTAATGATAAAATTCTTCCAAGAAGTTCTGACCAACCATAGGTTTCATGTTTTCCTTGGTGGCCAGGTCAGCAGGCCATGCACTCTCAATGATGGCCTTCAACAGGGATCAGTGCTAGCACTGATCTTATTTAATATTTACACCAGCAACCATTTTCACTGAAATTTGTCTATGCTGATGACATTGTTCTGACTACACAGGCATGAGATTTGCCTATCAAATCCTAACCAAGGAAATCCTACTAAGACGGTCATGTTAGTATTCCATCTAAACAATCCAAAGGTTAGGGTGGAACTGAATATGGACTTCTGTGACCAGCTGATAGGATACAATCCCACCCCAAAATATCTTGTTGTGGCATTAGACTGAAGCCTCACATACCACCAGCACTTAAAAATATTCATGACACAATAAAGATGCATGCAAGTCTCATTCAGAAACTGCCAGGAATGATCTGGGGAGCTGATGCAAAAACTCTGCGGACCTCTTCATTGTCTACTATACCACAGAACACTGCTCACCTGTCTGGACACACAGCTTTCACTCATCATTTGTTGACTCTCAACTTAACACCATTATGCAGATCATTACAGGTACAGTAAAATCAATGCATAACCATGACCTCCCGTACTGGCATGCATCTTACCACCCCAAATTCACCCCAACATGACAATCCTTAGAAAATACCATTGTATTCAATGGAACAAAGAACTTCCAGTACATGAAGACCTGAATAACATACCAAGATACTGACTGAAATCTAGCTTGAAGTGTGTGAGCTCAAAGGATTAACCCCAAAGATCAATGGTAAGCAAGGTGGAACGTCCTGAACAAACATCTCATTAAAGATGCAACCGAAGAACCCAGTAGCTTTTCACTCCCATGGAAAACATGGTTCACTTTGAATTGTACCTGCATATCACATAGCAGATGCACCTATGTCCTCCATATACCGAGACAGAGACGCAATCTTATTTGGGTTTGCAGAAAAACTTCAAATGATGGAACAGCTCATCAATGTTTGTCTCAATCAATCACATCCTGGTAACATTTTTGCCATCCACTGTGCATTACTTTAGGCAATTAGTTGGATTCCCTACCTAGACCTGAACATCTAAGATTGCTGTTTTTAAGCCACATCAAAGAAAGCATTCCCAACTCCCTCTGTCCCCCACCCTTGCTCCTACGCGAATGGCTGCACCATTTTAAAAAAAAGTTTTGGTTTCATCAGGAGTTGCATGTAATGAACACTAACCACTGCTCATTATTACTGTAACCCTCAAACTCCCTTTCTCCTGTTCTTTCCCAATATTGCTTGTTGAGCTCACTTGTTGAGTCACAACTAAGTTTCTCATGGGAAATCACTTTATTTGTTCTGAAGCGCATGGTAGGACATTTTAGTTACTATGAGCTAGGCTATCACTTTGTAATCCAGCTGTCAGTGAGGAAGAGTGCATTGAACTGTCCCTACCACAGTGTGGGAAAGAAACTGTGACTCCCAGTCTCCTCATTGTTCTGGGGAGGTATTAAACTGCAATAGGCCAACTCCAGTCACAGTGTATGTTCCCTTATGTGCTAGTGTACTATGCCATTGGGTATGCTAGGAATGGAGTTAAGACTTTTCTTACCACCACCACTCCCCACATGCACAAGGAGGGGATATAGCTGCTCTGTGGAGCTTGTAACTCATCCTTCTCTATGAACAGGGAATGACAGTATGGTGCATTGGTGCAAGGGAATAAGGAGGTGCCTTACGTCCTCTCTGCTCCCGTGTGCTGGCGTGCAGGAAGGGCCAAAATCTAGACCCATACAAATAATTTAAAAGACAACATTAACAATAATATAAAATGAGGACAAGTATCAGGGAGCCCTGATCTTTAAACATTCACTCAGATATGACAATATTACTGGTAATAAATAAATAATGATATGAGAAAGAAGTGAATCCATATGGTTAAAATTAATTGCTTGACATTTTGTTTTAAACTTACTTACCATTGTATATCTTGTATTATTAGAGATTAATTCTAGTTATAGAGTAGCCCATTTTGTTCTGAGGTAGTGGTTCATTTGGCTTCCAAGATATTTTGATTCCCCTCCCAGCAATTTGAGGAGCACTGATGTACTGAAGCAGGAAAATAATATAGAAATGCTAACTGCCTCTCTGCCATCACTCATGGTGAGTGAGCCTAGCATCAAAATGGTTTGAAAGGCAAAAAAGTGACTAAACATTTTTTCCAGGGGAGGGCTTCCCAGGCTCATGTCAGAATTTTAGCCTCCATATATTCTATGGGTCCCCTTATATTGCTTGGAAAGTATGCATACACTAAAAATTCTCTTCACTTCAGTGTTAGGGAATTTGTAACCAATATCTTTCTCAAAACTTGGTCAAAATACTCCAGAATCATCTATTTAACTCTGAAACGTTATCCAAATGCATCAGATTGATCCATCAGAATATTACATTCCCCTTCCCTTGCCAACAAATACCTCTCTCTCAAGAAATTGTGGCTATTGCTATCTTTTGCATGTACTCGAGAGAGTAAGACTGAGTGTTTGTCTTGGTCAGCTGCTGGCTACTGTGCCTCCAAAAGGGGAAGGAAGGTTTTCCTGTCTTGTGTAGATAAATAATTGATGTGAGAGGTCTTTCTCCAGTCTTTCTGTCCATGTTTCAAGGGTTCTGGACATATAAAATGAGTGAATAGCAGCCCAGAGGATTACACCATTTACCACAAATTACCTCTTTATGGAAAAATCAATTTTATAGTCTCCTGAATCTCAAACATTTGCTACTTCAAACCAGTGGAATTACTCTTTTGAGAGCCAGTTCCAAGATGAATGGCTCTGGGGATCCACTCTTGGGGCTATGAACTATCTTGCAAAAATCTAGCAAGGATTTACAACTCTAAGAAAAATATTTAGGGTAAAAAAAATGTATGAAAACATTAATATAATTTGGCTTAAAGCGTCTAGACAAATCTACTGAGCTCCCAATAATGTCCTCTCCCTTTAGATTAGAAGACTAAATTCAATTAATTTTAAGGTGAAAACAGAACCAAAGAAAGTTTTAATTCAGTAGGCCAAAGGAAGCAGAACCTTCCAATTCACTGACAATACACAGTCTCACTTATATGCTTTTCTTCTCTTATCAGTTACGTGAAAGTTGACGATAATAAAAATTTTAAAACACCTTACCTAGATTCAACTTTTGGGAGCCATCACACATTTATGGCTTCCAAAACTCAAAAGCCAGCATTAGACTTGGGGGATGTGTATGTTCAGTAGAGAGAATTCAATGCTTTTGGACCTCTTGCTTCCCTCCATAGCTAGATAGTCTCAAGTAAAGATTCATGATGTGAATCATAATTCCTTATAGTCCACATTGCAGAGTAAGCAGAAGACCTGGTTAAGTGGGCAAGTACGGTATCATGCTAACTAGCTCAGCAACCCTGACAAAACTTATCTGGATAACAGTTCAGGCACTCAGGATCTGTGCTGGGCCTGACAAATCCACTAACCTGCTCATAAAAGGCAAATAAAGAAGCTTTCACTTGTGGGTTCAAACTAGCAGTTTCTGCAAGTATAAGGCTTTAATTTAAAAAAAAATGCTCATCGTTATGGTTTTAAAGATGACATCAACTGACTAAATAGGAGCAGTGTTTTACCCACACCACAAACTACTATACTATACTACGCTTGGAATTTTGAGGAGGTTTCCTACCATCCCCACTTCACGATCACAAGGCTTCATGCACTTGAAGCACCAGCTTCAAATAGAATAAGTCTGACTGGTGTCCAACTAGATAGTTTGTGGAAGGTGGATCCATGTGGAGAATGAAAAAAGAAAGGTTACTTACTGGTAACTATTGTTCTTCAAGAGTTGTCTCTGTGCATTCACACTTATGTGATTTAGCATCTAACATTGAGCTGTGAAACTACAGAACAAAGCCATGGCCAATGTGGGGTGCAGTGGCATATTGTTATGTCATTGGCCTTGTCTATATAAGGGTGGTTCCCTCCCCCCATCATCTATACCCATCTCAGCTCCTTCTACCCCTAGGGTCCTGAGATATACTCCAAGGCAGAGGGGAAAGCAGTGGGCAGTTTGAATGCAGAAGCAACTCTTGAGGAATAATAAATTACTAGTAAGTAACTTCCGCGCCCTCTCCCCCGCCCCCGAGTCTCTGTGCATTCCTATTTTTGAGAGATTAGGAAGCATTGCCCTTCATAAAGAAAGCGGAAGGAAGCGAAAGTATTCCCATGTTATTTCTCCCCCCACCCCACCCCCCACTGTTCCTCAGACATTCTTGTTAACTGCTGGAAATGGCCCACCTTGCTTGTCACCATGAAAGGTTTTCCTCCTCCCCCCCCCACTGGTGATGGCTTATCTTAAGTGATCACTCTTCTTACAGTGTGTATGATAAAACCCATTGTTTCATGTTCTGTGTGTGTGTGTGTGTGTGTATATATAAATCTCCCCACTGTATTTTCCACCAAATGCATCCGATGAAGTGAGCTGTAGCTCACGAAAGCTTATGCTCAAATAAATTTGTTAGTCTCTAAAGTGCCACAAGTACTCCTTTTCTTTTTGCGAATACAGACTAACACGGCTGCTACTCTGAAACCTATTTTTTTAATGTTCTCTCTGCATGTGGATTGGAGCATCAGGTGGCTGAAATAAATAGGCTTTTAAAATATTTTTGGAACTACAAGTAATATCAAAGGTAGAATTTTTAAGCTTGTTGGACCTCCTTATTTGGCAAGTCTTCTCAGATATTCAGTTAGACCATTAGAAGTCAATATTTACCTAGAGATACGACTCTGCGCTCTCTCAGATACTCAAATGAGAAAATATAACTGGTATCTGCCCAAATGCAGGGAACAAATAGAATTTACATTTAAATTTATTTAGTTTACATGTTAAAACAAAATTAAAAATCCTAGTGTAAATAAGTCCTTAGTGGAATGATTTAGAGGTGTTGGTACAGGTTCCAGTTCAGTTTATAAGGATACTTTATTAACTGATACACTTGGTAACCTCAGCAGATGCACTAAAAAATAATTCATAGATGTTAGTCCCTTCTTGCCTATTAGATTATCAAGTCAGACCTCCTGTATATCACAGATGATTAAACTTCCAACCAGTTACATCTGTAATGAGCCCAGTAACTTGTGTTTGACTAAAGCATCCCTTCCCAGAAAGGCATCCAGTCTTGATTTGAAGACTTCATGGAATGGAGAATCTACCATTTCCCTTTGGTAGGTTATTCCAATGGTTAGTCACCCTCTCTGTTTTGTTTTTTTTTTAAAAAGCCTTGTTTCCAGTTTGAATTTCTCTAGTTTCAGCTTCCAGCTATTATTCTTGTTATGCCTTCCTCTGCCGTTTAGTAGCTCGAATTTTCTTGTGAAGTTGCTTATACAGCAATTGGTTTATAAATAGATTGAGCTCTTTTTAAGTCTGTCACTGTAAGGCTTTTTCTCCAACCCTTGAATCATTTTTGTGCCTCTTTTCTGCATCCTCTCCAATGTTTCAATATTACGTTTAAACTGGATGCAGTGTTCTAGCATCAAGCTCACCAATACCATATAAAGAGGTAAAAATCACCTCTGTACTGCTACTCATTACTTCCCTATTTATATATTCAAGGATCTCATTAGCTCTTTTTGCTACAGCGTTGCACGCGGAGCTCCTGTTCAGTTGTTTGTCCACTATGATGTCTAGATCTTTTTCAGAGTCACTGCTTTCCAAGATACAGTCCCCCATTCTGTAGGTATAGCCTGCATTCTTTGTTCCAAGATGTATGATCTTGAATTTGACTCTATTAAAAACACATTTTTCTGAATGGGCCCATTCACCAAGTGATCTCTCATCATCATATACCATGTGACCAAATTTTAACATGAATTCTATCAGAAATGATTTTATATGTATTTCCAGATCATTGATAAAAATATTCAATAGCGTTGGGTACAGTGTGGAATCCCACTAGGAACAGCCCCATTTGATGATGATTCCCTACTGCCAACTACTTTTTTACACTACTTTTTGAGATGTCAGTGATCCAGTCCTTCATTCATTTAATGTCTGCATTATTAATAGTGTATGGTGCTATTTTTAAAAATCAGAATGCTGGATGGTCATATGCCTTACAAAAATCTAAGAATATCTACATAATTACGTTTATTAACCAAACTTATAATCTAATCAAAAAATGAAATCAAGTTTGCTTGACAAGACCTATTTTCCATAGAATCATCTTGACTGGCATTAAATTATATTTCCAGCCTTCAATTCTTCATTAACTGAATCCCATATCAGCATGACCATGGCTGCTGTACGTGCTATACTGGATATGTTCATAGAAGGCCTCCTTCCCGGGTTCGCAATCTGGTATCTTCTGGCACTATATTCACCTAGTATCTGAGGGGTAGCCATGTTAGATTCTATCCACAAAAACAACAAGGAGTCCGGTGGCACCTTAAAGACTAATGGATTTATTTGGGCATAAGCTTTCATGGGTAAATAACCCCACTTCTTCAGATGCGTGGAGTGAAAATTACAGATACAGGCATAAATATACTGGCACATGAAGAGAGGAGAGTTACCTTACAATATTAATGTACACCTGAAAGCACCTCAAAGCTTTAAGCACCTCACAATGTACATTAATATCCCGTAAGGTAAATCCCTTCTCTTCATGTGCCAATATATTTATGCCTGTAGCTGTAATTTTCACTCCATGCATCTGAAGAAGTAGGGTTATTTACCCACGAAAGCTTATGCCCAAATAAAACTATTAGTCTTTAAGGTGCCACCAGACTCCTCATTGTTTTTATATTCGCCTAACAATTTTTCCAACTGTAAATCAGCACAAGGGGCTTGCTGGAGTCAAAACCTTTTTTTTTTTTTTTTTTTTTTTTTAAAAAGACAGACTTCCTATTTTTTAGTTATTTCCAAGAAAAGCTAAATTGGGAGAAAAATAAATATAATCAATACAAGTGATACGAATTTACCCATGAAAGAGATGTCTAATTTTTCACTTAGTCCATAAATTGAAAAGTGGAATGGTGAAATATTGAATGAATTTAGTCAAGATCATTGATTAATTTAGTCTGGTGTAATATTTAGGCACTTACAGAAGGAATAAACCAGTCACTTATAACTCTGACAATTGAAAATGTCATTTGATACACAAAATCACTGTTAACTAAAAATCCAATTATATTTCTAAACTTGTCAATGAGATTTTAAAGCCTTAAAAAGGGGTGGGGGAAGAGAGACAGAGAGAAATCACTTGTTTAATAACAGACATCAATTGGCTGGTAATTCCATCGGACAAATGGCTCTCTTTCATCTTTGAGTTCAGCTACTTTTATTTGTCCCCAAGTATTTGGCAGAAACCAGTTACATCAATAAAAAATGTCAATTTTGATCTGCCTCATGAGATACAAAAGCTTCAGATAGATTTTCAGTCAGCAGACATGGTGCCTAGAACAGTTATTATTAATAGCCATTAGAGAGACAGTGGCAGGACTGGAAGACAGCTCTCTAGATTTAGACTGGATTAAGTGGATAGTGCAGGCAAAGAGACCTTTCAAGCACTGTAAATAACTTTAAAATTCTATGCTGTAGTTGAACTCTATCTGCTGTCTGAACCTGTTAGGTCATAGCAAAGGAGATAGTTTATAGCTAAGTGACAAATATTTTGCTAAACTGTTAAGTGCATATAGCTCATCATAATAAATAAGACAGAATTACTCAATACAACATGTACTTGAGCAAAGATCTGCAGCAAGATCTTTTGGGAAGAAAGGAGTTACCGGACATGGGGATAATCAGAAAATTATTATGGGAGATAGGGGAAAATGCAGAAGTATTGGATGGGAGAGAACTGACTTTTTATAGTGGTTCCTGTTTCTTCGCTGTCCTATCAAATCCATTTCTTTGGGGTTTTCCACCATATTGAGTGGAAAGGCATAGAGATAGGCCTTGAGATGATTTTTAATACCTGCCCAATAAACATCTGAGAGGATTAAGAAAGGATGGAGGCCGAGAGCTCTGGCAATGGATTTCCCATAAATCAGGATAAGGCAGATTGGTTTCTTTCATAGACTAAAGTGGATAAAACTACGCAAAAATGTGGTTCTTCAGCTACAAAATATGTGGTGCTTCAGAATTCTGTCTAACAGTAGATAGACAACAGAGTAGAATTTAACTTTATATGGGGCAGTTTATTTCTAAAATAGCTGCCCATCATCTGTCTCTGAGCACATTGACAGCAATTTGAAAACACAAAAAATGAAAAGCAGTAAAACACAACTGAAAAGAATTCCAAAGCCAAAGAAGAAACTCAGCCCACCAATTACTGGGAAAAGGCCCAAGTGAATACATAAGTTTTGCAGCTTGCCCTTAAGATCAACAAACTTTGGTTCTCATGTTCAAGGTATCCATCCCTTTACAAAGCTATAAATTAACAGTCTGGTATTGCAGTAACTACGGGGGGGGGGGGGGAGAGGAGGGCTGATCTTGCTCCTACTGAAGTTGATGGGAGTTTTGCCACAGACATAAAAAGAAGCAGAACTGAGTGCTGTATAGGGAAACAACAACTATTATGAACTCCAGAACCCACATGCAACCTCGAGCAATGCAACTTCTTCTGGGTGCCAGTTCTTCTCCATCACCTTGTAATTGGAGTGTGCTGCATACACCAAATCCTCTGTGATTCTGCTGTGTGGAATGGAGACTTTTTTTTTTTTTTTTAATAGCCAAGCAACAGGAAATTACTTTTGTTGACTTAGTAGCTGATCTGTGAGCATAAACTAACATTAAGTTAATTGTAAGTTGTAAATTCTGTGGGCAAGATACTCTCCCGCAACAGAACTATGCTCAATACAGCATCAGGAGTGGTTGTTCCTGATTCGGAGAGCCAGCCTTGGCTCAGACATAACTTAGAGCTGATGCTGGTCAGCTTTATAGAACCACAGAAATGTAGGGTACCACACATGTAGGTCCTTAATGGGCCCTACGGCACTGGAGAATTGGCATACTGTAGCTTATTCAAGCCCTTTCTCTGTTAGTCTTTGTTGGTGGTGTGGGCGGAGGACAGGGAAACAGAGGCACAATTTTGCATTCTGGGAAGAACAGGGAAGAACTATGCCTCCCTAAGACCCCATTAGGTGTGTGTGGAGGGGCAGGTGGGGTGAGGCAGCTTCACACAGCCCCTTTATCAGAACTGTATCTTAAAAGGCACAGAGGAAAATTTTCAAACTGTCTAAATGACTTACGTTCACAAGTGACTTCTCAAAAGTTATTTTTAAAAGTGACTTAGGCACTTATAAGCCTGCGTTTCATGGGAAGTTGTATTTGAAAATTTTACTGACACTCTAGTAATTAAACTGTCTTACCTAGGTTACAAACAGTGCCTTAGATTATTAAAACAAAGAATTCCAAAAATCTAATTTTATTTTTCACTACTTAAGCTGTTACTTTTTCCATTTCTCTTAGCTTGGACTATGAAAATAGATGAGTCAATATCACTTTCAGCTTCTCACGCATCGGCGCAATACTGAAAAGTTTGGGGTGACAACAGAGCAGAAGAATGTTTATTTGGGAAAACATTTGAAAAAGTCCAATATAAAGTAATTTAATGAAAACATTTCCCATAGTCTTGGGTTTTGTAAAAGACTATTTTTTGCAAAAATCTAAATTTACCAATAATTGCACCATTTAGGAGGAACACGGAAAAAACCTTTCCTTTTAAACTTCTACTAATTGCAATGAAAGAATATCTGTTTAAAAGCACAATATATACAAATAATTGCAGAGTTCTCTCAACTATTTTATGTAATTATTTTTCTGCCAAAATAATCATCAATGCAACCAGTTCTTGACATTGCTACAAGTCTCCTTTTCCAGGACAATAAATGTTTATCTTTTTGATTATTGTTAAACTGCAATAAAATAAGAGCAAAATTCACAAAACTTACCAATAGCCAAATAAGCAAATGTAACTGACAAATTGTCTTTGCTCCACTATTTATATCTTTATTTTGTTTTTGTTTTTTATAATTTCTCCTAAATGAGGTTTGTCCCCTTTCTTATAAAACTTCCGCATCAAGTGCCAACTTTACCTTGTTTTCCTGAAGTTTTTTGGGCAAGAAAAATCTAGACCTATTTACTTTAGTTGTTCTCCCCATTTCTAGCAATTATCATGGTGAGGTGAACTCTAAACTACACCCTAACTAGAGTGCTTGGCCTAGAACTATCGAGCCATATTTCTTGATAAACACAATTTATTTTTTTCTCATTTTTACTGTTCATATTGATGGAGAACCATTTTCCTTTTAAAGATTTATGCCCCCTTTTAATTAGTAATTTGCTTTGCTGTGAACTGCCTGTACATTACCCAAGTAAGAAATAATGAAAGATTTTATATAGGAAGAGCTGATTAACATAGTAAGCTTGAGTGTGATTTTAAAGGAAATGGATGTGTATACTTTGGATAGCTGTATGTTGGATTTGAAAGGGAATTTATTTTGGGAATGAGGAATCTATGGCTATTAGGTCATACGAAGAATAGTTATTTCTATTTTCATAGTGCTAGAAGCCTCATCTGAGATTAATGACCCATTGTCCTGGGCTGTACAAATAGATAGCAAAAAAGTCTCTGTCCCAAAGAGAGGTGTCTAAGTAGACAGAACACAGGGTGAGGGAAAAGAGAGGTGAAACGTCTTGCCTAAGATCACTTGCAGAGCCAGAAATAGAATCTAGGTTTTCTGATTCTTAGCTCTGTCCACTGGACTATGCTGACTCTTACCTGAGGTTGGTCTGATTGGTAATGTCTTAACTGGTCACTTCCTTGACTTTTAGTAACTGTGTTGATACGATGAGTGCTTACATAGCCTTAATTCAGGTAGCAACAACAGTTGTGTGGCAATGGAATCCAAGAACAGGTTCTCTATTCCCATAAAGCAGCTATTAACATAGAGATCAGAGAGGGAAAAGCCTTGTAAGATTATCTAGTCTATCACTACTAGCAGTGTCAGATTGCCTACCTATGCTTTGACCCAGACACACAGACTAAATACCAATACTCCATCTGGCCTCAGAGAACAGACTTGAATGCCATGTATTCTGTCTGTGGCCAATATGAAATTTGGAAAGGACTCTCACATATGCATTAGGTATACAAAGGCAATAAAAACTCTAACTAGTTTCCAGCTGGTCACAACTGGCTGGCTTTCTGCAGAGGGTGGACCCACCTGGTTGTTAGTTGCTAGGTACCAAATGGCTGGGCCATTGCCTGGGCCTATGGCCCAGCCAAGTAGGGAACAGTCACACCAGAATCTCTGGGTCTCTGCAAAGAGTAAACAACCTTTTCCCCCGCACCTAGTTAAACATGCAGCACATAAGGGAAACTGAGGCACAACCTGTAGTCATATGAGTATTATGAAATTCCCACTCAGTCACAGGCTGTTAAGGGAGAAACTGACAGGAAACAAAACAATGGCAAAGATAAGGCTACTTAAGACAGTGGTTGGGCCATCAATGGGGAAGAAACTACTTATTTGGCTCAATTCAGGCTAGAATAATTCTCTTCCAAGGGCTAAAGTCTGGGATCAAAGGGGATCCTACCCTCAAAGGTCCCAGAAATGAGATTGGGGTTGAGTGAACTAGGAGCGAACACTAAGTGTGTCAATGAAAAGCTTACAGACTAATATTTGGGCTGCACCTAAAACTTAGGTTGACCTAGCTATGGGTATGTCTACGCTATGAAATGAGGTTGATTTTATAGAAGTCAATTTGTAGGAAGTGATTTTATACAGTCGATTGTGTGTGTCGCCACTAAGCGCATTAAGCTGGCGGAGTGCGTCCAAAGTACCATGGCTAGCATCGACTTTCGGAGCAGTGCACTGGGGGTAGCTATCCCACAGTTCCCGCAGTCTCCGCTGCCCACTGCTCATTTATATTTTTTATACACACACACACACACACACACACACACACACCTCTGACTTCCTGCCCACATCAGCAGCTAATTTAGCTTAAGTTGATTACATCTTCATGACCATAGACAGAAGCAGATTTGAAGTGCTGGAGTCCTGCTCGTCATCCGATTTTACACCTTGGCAAAGTACTGCTTGAAAGTGGTGACTTAAACGAAAGACAGTGTCATTTTGTTTCCATCTCGCTAACTGGCTGGCTCATCAACAGCCTTCTGAACAACCAGCCAATCACTATTAAACAGGACTGTACTTATTTGGGGATAAAGCTTGACCTCTCTGTTCTTTCAGCAACATATCGAGAAGACACGCTAAAATCCAATCAAGTCTCTCAGACCTCTTCAGGCTTGCTGGGAACTCACGGGATGCTAGTGCTACAACCTTATGGACATCTACCAATGCCCTAATATTGCACCTGCTGAATACTGTACAGCAGCATGGGGCTCCAGTCATCACTGTGGCAAACTGAAATCAAAAGACTAATTTGGCATAAAGAAGTCAATAGTGCCTCTCCTTGCAGTAGGGGAGAAGAAGGATCATCAGCTGGTTTCTAGAGGCAATCATCGGACTGTATTCTCCCTACTTCCCTCTCAACCTGACAACTATGGCTTTTTTGGGAGGAGTTAACTGCCCACGGCTCCCCTGCCTGCCTCTCTAACAGATCATGCTAAAGGTTATCTGGGTACATTCACATGTTCCCCTTCTCTCCACCCTCCTATTACTGCAGGATTGGGGCCCAGTAGCTGTAGGGTGCTTTAGTGATGCTTCCCATGCTCCAGTATGACTGAAGAGCATCTCTCTGGCAGATCTGGTACTGCTTAGTGGGTACTCCCACTCTCATATCCTGCTGCAAGGAAGAGGTTTTATTTCTGTTCAGCAAAGATTCCCAGGGCTGCTAAATGCCCCTGAACATGATTTTTTAAAATACATGCACTTTGAATTATGAGTGGTAGACATGATACAACTTGATTTTAAGTAAGGTTTTTGACAAACAAGGGAAACATGGTTTTGATACAATTATTATAAAGGAGTGCACAACTGGTTGAAAGACTGTACTCAAAGAGTAATTATCAATAGTTCGCTGTCAAAAGGGGAGTGTGTATCTCATGGGGTGCCACGAGGTCAGTCCTGGGTCTAAGCTCTATTCAATATTTTCATTAATGACTTGGATAATGGAGTGAAGAGTGTGCTTATAAAATTTGCAGACGACATCAAGCTGAGAGAGTGGTTGCCAGCACTTTGGAGGTGAGGATTAGAATTCAAAAGGACCGCGACAAATGAGAGAACAGCTACAAAAATGAGGAATGACTGGCTAGGCAGTACTGCTGAAAAGCATCTGGGGTTACAGTGGATCACACATTGAGTATGAGGCACCAATGTGATGCAGCTTCAAAAAAATATTCTGGGGTGTATTAACAGGAGTATCATTTATAAAACATCAGAGATAAATGTCACACTTTACTGTACACGGGTGAGGCCTGAGCTGGAGTATTGTGTCCAGTTCTGGGCAACACACTTCAGGAAAGATCTGGATGTATTGTAGAGTCCATAGAAGAGCCACAAAAATGATAAAAGGTTTAGAAAACCTGACCTATGATGACAGGTTAAACGACTGGCCACGTTTTATCTTGAAAAAAGAAGACTGAGGGGGGAGCTGATAAAAGTCTTTAAAAATGTTAAGGCCTGTTATAAAAAGAGGATGATCATCTATTGTTTTCCATGTCCACAGAAGGTAGGACAAGAAGTAACAGGCTTAATTTGCAGCAAAGGGAGATTTTGGTTGGATATTTGAAAAGCCTTCCAACTATAAGGGTAGTTAAGCTCTGTAATTGGCTTCAAGAGAAGCTGCAGACTCCCCATCGTTGGAGGTTTTTAAGAACAGGTTGGACAAATCTGTGAGGGACGGAGTAGGTTTACTTGGTCCTGCCCCAGCACAGGAGGCTGGAGTTGATGAACTCAAAGTCCGTACCAGCCCTACATTTCTATGATTCTATTATTAGTGTCCCCCATAATTCTATTAGACTGTTTGAATATCATTCTCTCTTTGGTGAGCCACAGAGCATTTCATTAAAATCAGACCTTTCTGGTGCTTCCATGATTAGTACTTCTAATAACTTCCCCATTGCTAAAGTCAAATTTTAGAGGTCTTTAGTTTTCTAGTTCTGTTTTAAAATAATGGTGCTCCTTTTAGTCTTTTTTTCCAGTCCAGCAAAGATGTTTTATATAGATCTGTGGAAAACTCTCCTGACAAACGCAAAAAGATTCAAAACTGAGCAACAGAATCAGCTCTTGCCCTAGACCATGGATCTCAAACTCAAACCACCACGAGGGCCACATGAGGACTAGTACATTGGCCCGAGGACTGCAACACTGTTACCTTTTCATATAAAAGGTACAAAAGCCTCTCCCCACCGACGCTGCCCCCAGCCCCGCCCCAACTCCACCACTTCCATGAGGCCCCGTGCCTGTGCCACCTCTTCCCACCCTTTCCTGCCCATTCCAATCCCTTCCCCGAAGTCCACCCCCTAACTCCACCCCCTCCTGGCTCCTATTCCAACCCCTTCCCCAAATCCCCGCCCCTGCCCTGCCTTTTCTCTGCCTCCACCCCTGAGCACGCAGCTCCCCGCTCCTCCCCCCTCCCTCTGGAAAGTGCTAAACTCAGCCAAACAGCTGTTCAGTGGTGGGAAGCGCCTGGAGGTAGGCAGAGGAGCAGGGATGCAGCCGGGGGCGGTAGGTGAGGGGAGCTTGGCGGCCGCAGGAAATAACTCCGTGGGCCGCATGCAGCCCACAGGCTGCGTGTTTGAGACCCCTGCCCTAGAACATGCCAGATGTCTCTGGTCTTTTGAGAATACTATAAATTATTTCAGTTATTTAAATGTTGGCCATTTCAATTGCCTCTTTTGAGCTCCTAGAAGTCCTACTTTCTTCCACTGTTACTTGAATAAAATGTGTTACCAGCCTAACCTCCAGTCAATGAACTTCTCGTTATCCACCTTTAGTTTTTATATTGTTAAAACACAATATGATTACATTTATACAGGCTACTGACAAATAGACATCCAGGTCCCTGAGCCAGGGATTTACATTCCAGTGACACAAGGGATGACAGAAGTGCAGGGGAAGCATGGAAAGGAAAAGGGTTACAACAGGAGATTCTTTTGTAACAGTAACATCTTGATTTTTTAATAATGTAATGAAGGAACCAAGTCACGTAAGAGACATGGGGAGAATGGTACAGGACTGGAGGTCAGCACAAAGGGGCTAACCAAGATAAGCATTAATCCAGCCCTGACTGGAGTGGTAGATAAAAAAGGGTCAGGCTCTCAGGCATTTTTATTTTCTTCAATTTGGTTTCACCTAATATGTTCATCTTCCAACATTATCTAGTTTTATGACCAGATTTTCACCATTAATGCTTAATATGGTACTTTTCCATTTCTGCACCAACAGTCAAATTCTCTGTTAATTAAGCAGCCAAGAACCAAGTCAGGTCTGGTTCCTTTCATTGTAACATGAAAAACACAAAACAGTTCTGTACCCTTCTCACATGTGCTCTTGTTTCTGCCTAGATTTAAATTTTCCTTGTTACTGCTAAACTGCTTTTCCGTCCTACCAACCTATTTTATTCATTCTTTCTGTTATTCACTTCTCCTTTGGAAGTGGGCTAGAGCAAATTTGTTAGCAATTTATTCTTTTTAGTATTTTTAATTTCTACTCCACCTTTAACGCTTCCAGCTTTCTTTATCTCACATGATTCAAAACCATTCCTTGCTTTTGCAAAACCCCTCAGTCTCTTCCAAACAGTAACTCTTACTCAGTACTCTGTTTAGTCCCTATTATATTCCCACCCACAATACTTCTATTAAATCATTTTTAAAAAGGGCCTGGGGCAATGCTGGGTATCACAGACCAATGAGCCTGATTACTGTACTAGAGACTACATTGTAACGATAATCAAAAATAAAACCAGAATTATAAAACATCAATAAATATGATATAGATCAAAGAATCATAGGACTGGAAGGGAACTTAAGAGGTCATTTAGTCCAGTCCCCTGCACTCATGGCAGGACTAAGTATTATCTAGACCATCCCTGACAGGTGTTTGTCTAACCTGCTCTTAAAAATCTCCAATTATGGAGATTCTACAACCTCCCTAGGCAATTTATTCCAGTATTTAATCACCCTAACAGTTAGAAAGATTTTCCTATTGTCCAATCTAAACCTCCCTTGCTACAATTCAAGCCCATTGCTTCTTTCCTATCCTCAGAGCTTAAGAGAACAATTTTTTCTCTCCTCCCTGTAACAAACTTTTATGTACTTATGTGCAAATAAATTTTAGTCTCAAAGGTGCCACAAGTACTCTTTTTCTTTTTGTGGATACAAACTAACATGGCTCCTACTCTGAAACTTGAAAAATGTTATGTCCCCTCTCAGTCTTCTCTTCTCCAAATTAAACAAACCCAATCTTTTTAAAATCTTCTCTTAAACATCATGTTTTCTAGACTTATAATAATTTTTGTTGCTCTTTCTTCAATTTGTCCACATCTTTCCTGAAATGTGACACCCAGAACTGGACACAATACTCCAGTTGAGGTCCAATCAGCACAGAGTAGAGCAGAAGAATTACTTCTTGTGACTTGCTTGACAACACCCCTGCTAAAACATCCCAGACTGATGTTCACTTTTTTTTTTTGCGCAACTGTGATACACTGTTAACTCATATTTGCTTGTGATCCACTCTGACACCCAGATCCCTTTCTGAAGTACTCCTTCCTAGGCAGTTGTTTGCCAATTTGTAAGTGTGCAACTGAGTGTGTTCATTCCTATGTGGAGTACTTTGCATTTGTACTTATTGAATTTCATACTATTTACTTCAGACCATTTCTCCAGTTTGTCCAGATCGTTGTGAATTTTAATCCTATCCTCCAAAGTACTTGCAACCCCTCACAGCTTGGGATCATCCACAAACCTTACAAACTCTAAGCCATTATTTAAATCATTGATGAAGATATTGAACAGACCTAACCCAGAACTGATCCCTGTGGAACCCCACTTGATATGTCCTTCCAGCTTGACTGTGAACCACTGATAACTACTCTCTGGGGACTGTTTTCCAACCAGGTATGCACCCACCTTATAGTAACTCCACCTAGGTTGTATTTACCTAGTTTGTTTATAAGAAGGCCATGTGAGACAGTATCAAACGCTTTACTTTACAAGTTATACCACATCTACCGCTTCCCCCCATCCACAAAGCTTATCAGCCTGTCAAAGAAAGCTATTAGGTTGGTTTGACATGATTTGTTCCTGACAAATCTATGCTGACTGTTACTTACCACATTATCTTTTCTTCATCTGCAAATTGACTGCTTAATTCTTTGCTCCATCATCATTCTGGGTACTGAAGTTAAGCTGACTAGTCTGTAATTCTCCGCGTTGTCTTTATTTCCCTTTTTATAGATGGCCACTATATTTGCCCTTTTCCAGTCCTCTGGGATCTCTCCCATCTTCCATGACTTTTTGAAGATAATTGCTAATGGCTCAGATATCTCCTCAGTCAGCTCTTTGATTTTCTAAGATGTATTTCATCAGGCCCTGGTGACTTGAAGACATCTAACTTATTTAAGTAATTTTTATCTTATTCTTTCCTTATTTCAACTGATCCTATCTCATTTTCACTGACATACACTATGTTTGATATCCAATTGCTACTAACCTTTTTAGTAAAAACTGAGACAAAAATGTCATTTTACACCAGCGTAGCTTCTGCAAATTCTTCTCATGCCTAATAGAATTATTTGAGCTAATCAACAAAATGAAAGAAAGTAGCCCTTGTACTTTCCATAATGCAGGATTTATACAAGGAGACACCAGAGGTGAAATCTTGACCTCACTGAAGTCAATGGGAGTTTTGCCCTTGACTTCAATGGGTCCAGGATTTTACCCAGAATATTTTTGCTGAAGGGGCTCTCAGGTCTGGAATTTGCTTCCTTTATTGGTCCAACAGACATTAGACTAGAAGACCTATCTACTCTGCAGCAAATATGCAAGTGCACTTTCAACAACCCACATTTATGCATAGATATCAAGCAACTGCAGACCCCCCTCACCACCCCGAAAAAAAAGATAACCAATAAGGCACAAATGCCTAAAACCAAATGCAGGGTTTTGTGAGTACTCTCCACCACACATACCTTGTGCTGTTTTGAAATTTTGCTATAAATGCGGAATCAATAATGTGAATTCCACCATTTACTTCAATATATTTTGTTGTTCACCTACTTGTGATGTTTACTATGTTCTGCTGAAGGATATACTAGAATACAACTAAACTTTTAATAGTTTTTACTATCACCTCTATCAGAAAATGTCAGCAGCTTATTTAATCGATAATGCTAAAAAGTTAAGTACCATGTGTTTAAAAGACACAGTATAACCTGCAAATGTAAATACAGAGCAAAAGCATTAAAAAGAAACAAAAAAGGGGACAGGTATAACTGTTCCATTTGTATTGGTTATTAATTTGTGTAGCTTTCAAATAGTTTGTGCATAGAAATTTATTAAAATATTTGAATGCTAACCAAAGCATTTCAAAGAAATAACAGCTCAAAACAAGGAAATTACAAACTGGACTGATGCCCAATATGCTATTTTGAATTAAATTTCAAGAGCAAGAAAATTCACAATTAAGGTCATGATTCTTTTAGACTTAAGCATGTATATAACTTTGTAGCCAGATGGGAGCTCAAATCTTTAAGTTACATTCTTAAACACTTTTTAGCAGATGAAAGTTACAACAGCATTTAAAAACTTAATATTATAATAAGAAAGAAGAATGAAGCAAGCATTTAGTTTATAAATTGTAAATATAAAAGGCCATACCCTATCCTGTGTGTATGCCCTCTCTCATCAACTTTAATGTGAGTTGCATGTACATGTCAAGTGCACAATTTAGCCCCAAATATTTTCCGTACAGTAACACATTCCTGGATTTTGTGTATTAACAGAGCTAGGTGAGCTAATTCAAATGTCATTCCAATAAACATACTGCTTTAGACTGGATTAGGCCATTTGTCCACACCAGTTTAGCATGGGGCTGGCTGGCGCATGACTATTGTTGATCCATATGCATTAAATGAGAGGGAAATTACTGACCCTTTCAGAAGTGTCACTTCCTTGAAGTGATTACTTAATTTCTAATTATTAATTTTTTTAATTGTTTTTTTAAAAAGTTCCCAAGCACAGATCAACAACTTTCCTGACCTTTTCCCTCAAGGTTCAGCCTGGATTGAATTGATATGAAAATTATAAACCCTTAAAAATGCGCATATATAAGACACACAGGTAACAGACTCTTCACTATAACAATATGAATCTATAGCTGCAGTGACCTAAAAAGTATGCTCTTGTTAGTAGTGTGCCTGTACGTATATTGTTCTCACAAAATCTGTGCTAACCATTCCTATAAACATATCACAACTGTCTAAATTTGTCAAGGGTATTTTCCCTTAGGAAAAAAGTTTGATTCATGTACATTTTCATGGTTGTAAAATATTTCAAATTGTACTTCTCCCATGTACAGTATAATAGGCAACATAACTTGATTTAGACTTTGGGGATCTGAGATGTCTATTAGCTATGTAACAAACAGTGCATCAAATATTTCAAGCTTTACACTCCAAGTTTCAAATATTCCTGATAGTGGGATAATGAATGGAGCGCAGGCACGTAAACATAAAAAGATTGTTGGTTGACTAGTGCTAGCTTACATAAAAAGGAGCTGGAATAAAAAAACATTAAGTGCCAAGGGACATAAAATGCATAAAAAGGCTCCCAAAGGATCAGTGGCTTGCTAGTACAGAGATATTGTATAGCTCATGTATATACTGTATCTTTCACATTCTTTGTAATATGAACACAGTATTTCAACAGTATTTAAAGTTATTATGGTTCAAGTATAATAAATTATTGTACAATGTGAAAAAGCAAATACGACAGAAAAACTGCTTGCATGAATATATCTCACTTGAATTTGAAAATATTAATTATGGAAGCTAAAGTCTTATTCACAAACTAGAATCCCCTGTTTTTTAAACCCCTTAGAAAAAAAGTCACCTCCACTTTTGTCAGTACCATCTCCCACACTGTACTGAAAACCAACTGAGATTGTGTACGTTATTAAGGCAATTTGACCAAGTACTGTACACAGAGAGTAAGAATTAAACTTGTGACTTTTGAATCATTTTTTTCATTGTATAAACCATGGAAATAAAACATTTCTCCCTTTTTAATGCTAAGTAAAAGAAATATTTTTCCAGATAGTGGAAAATACAATTTTGTATTACAGATCTGAAAACTTTCAGTTCACATCGTTAGACTCCTCAGTGAATCCAACCCCTATTAAGGCACCAAAAAGACTGGGCATGTGAAAGGATAGTAAACCCCCAAATCCAAAAACAATAGCATTGCCCCATTAGCTATTAAAATGACAAACTACATCACAGTCACAGTACACCCAAACTCTAGAACAGATTAGATTTAAAACTTAGCAATGCATTGAAGTAGCTATTAGTCTTTCAACTCAAGTGTCAATGTCCGACAAATTAATGACCAAGCATGCTCAACCAAAAACTGCCTTGATAATTACAAAGTACATTTCTAAATCCAGATTCCAGTGCAATATTCCCCAGTAACTTTTCTGAGCTATACTGATTCACTTCAGCAAAAAAAAAAAAAAAAATAGCACTATATATAGTTCTGAAATATTGTGCCATTTTTCATACCTACTGCAGCATCCTAATTTGAAATGAAAGACATATGTTACAGATGAAAGAAAAGAAGATCAGAGCAGGAATTCAAAATATGAAAGTTACATCACACATGTAACCTTTGCTATAAATACTTGCAACTATGCCAGTGTACATGTAATCTATAGTCAGGATGAAACTGAATATTCTCCAGGAGCTGGCATGAGATGCACCCTAATGTGTCAGCTTGAATCTAGATAGGAATCAAAAGTTAGAGTATAAAATATAAACTATCATTCATTTTCAGTGCACATTCCTTGAATCAGAGAAGACAAGTAAGCAGACAGCAACAACTAATTGTATAGCCCTTTCCGTTCCCTTAGAGGTTTATTTCTTTTCTCTTCAAAGCATTATAGATGGATTGTGAAGCCATGCTGTAAATCAAAAGAAAGCCACTACTCATTATCTAGTTAGAATTTCCTGGGTTCTTACTGTGAAGCTATTTCTCTGCTGTTTGATCTCTAAGCCACCGGCAATGTCCCCAAGCGCACTGCCTATCATGGCAGCTGATACGCTTTTTTTTTCAGTTCCCTTTATCAGCAGCTAGATGAATTTCCACCTTCTCCCAGTCTTAAAAAGAACTGCCAAGATAAATAGTTCATAGACTCAAAATATTGGCCCATGTTGATGTGAGTGACCTAGAGCTGAAGAAACTACAATGCATTGTCTACTGTTTATACGTCAATATGCACTCTTATGATGGCTTGGGTTGGATTTAAAGAATAAAGGAAGAATTGGCTTTACCTGTTTAGGAAAATAGAGACCAAATTACCATTTCCCTTTAAAAGTGACCTTCAAAGCAAGAGAAAATATAGACATATATGAAAGAAGGCTTGTTTTTTACCTCTGTGACAGGGCAAGGCCAGATGGCTATAGAAAAGTAATGGGAGATAGATATATTAGCTCCAGGCTAAACAAATCCCTGGTACCAGGGTTAAGTGAAACGGAAGCTGCTCCAGGTCAATTAAGATACCTGGGGCCAATTAAGAACTTTCCAGAAGGCAAGGAGAAGGCTAGGTTGATTGGGACACCTGAAGCCAATCAGGGGCTGGCTGAAACTAGTTAAAAGCCTCCCAGTTAGTCAGGTGGGGGTGCATGTCAGGAGCTGTGGGAAGAAGTTGCGCTGTTGGAGAGGCTGAGTCGCACACACCATATCAGGCACAAGGAAGGAGGCCCTGAGACTGTGACCCTCATTTCTAGAGAAAGAAGGGTTACGTGGAGGGTCACAGTGAGCCTCTGAGGCTAGCGAAATCCGCCAGGAAATGCGGGACCCACGGAGGCAAGGACAGAGCTTTGTCACAACTGATGTCAGAAGTGGGATTTCGTTCACAGCCTGGCGGAAGAAAGAGGTTTAAAAAAAAAAGTGCACTGAGGTTTTGGATTTTTTTTTTATTTTGGTTTTTGTTTGTTTGCTCTATATCACAATGGAGGAGGTGGTAAGAGCTCTGGTACAAGCCACGGCAGCCCAGCAGGAGGCCACCCGGGTTCAGGCAATGGCACAACAGGAGTCTGTGCGGCTACAGCAGGAAACCAATCAATTATTGATGAGCCAGGCAACCCAAGATCTTGAGAGAGGTGGTGGACCAGCTGAAGATCCTCACCACCCAGGCCCGGGGGTTCGATGGAATGCGAACCCTGAGGGCCACTGGTTGTCTGCCAAAGATGAAGTCAGGAGATGACGTAGAGGCACATATCCTCTCATTCGAAAGGACTGCTCAGCGTGAGGCGTGGCCCCAGGAGCAGTGGGCCAGCATCCTCACCCCTTTTTTGTATGGAGAGGCCCAGAAGGCCTACTTTGACTTGCCTGCCACGGACGCCACTGACTATACCCGTCAGAAGGCAGAGATCCTAGCACGATCAGGGTAACGGCAGTGGTAAGGGCTCAGAGGTTCTATGAGTGGAAATACCTGGAGAACAAACCCCCAAGGTCCCAGCTATTCAACCTCTTACACCTTGCACGGAAGTGGTTACAGCCCGAGGTGTGCAGGCTGGAGGACATTTTGCAGACCCTGGTCATAGACCATTACATGCGGGGACTGCCGCCAGATCTCCGCAAATGGGTAGGCCAGAACGATCCATCCACGTACGACGAGATGATCACACTGGTAGAAAGACGGATGACAGCCAGGGAACTGACCCGACTACCCAAGGAAGGCCCCTTTCGAAGCAAACACCCAACCCTGGAAGGTTGGGCAGCCAAACCCCCAGGAAGTCCTAGATGGAAGAAGGAGGGGCCGAAAACCAGTGGGGACCCCAGAAGGAAGGGATTGGCCTGAGTGGGGGGAACCCCGGGACTAAACCCCTCATCCCCGGATAGGGAACCGATTAAAAGCAATTATAGATGTTATGCATGTGGGGAGTGGGGACACATAGCAGCACAGTGTCCCAGCACCAAGGAGCCTATGCAATGTAACTTGGGGGATTGGGAGGTCCCATGCTCCCTTATCCAACTTGCGGGGGTCGCATTAGCCCCGCATAATTACACCAGGCCAGTGAGGATAAATGGAGCAGAGATTACAGCGCTTGTGGACTCTGGGAGCGCTATCACTCTCATATCAGGTAAGCTGGTAAAAAATAGTTAGCTGCTACAAGCCAAACGCGTAGCAGTGACGTGCGTGCATGGGGCTGTGAGCCATTACCCCACCATCCCAGTGGAGAGAGAGGTTCAGGGAAACTCCACTGAGGTGACGGTGGGTGTAGTTCCTAAACTCCCATATCCTGTAGTTATTGGGAGGGACTATCGGGGGTTTGATAATTTACTCCCCCCTGGAGACGCTGGAGGGAGGTGGGGACCCTGAGGACAACGACTCGTCACGGGGGTGGGGGGGGAATGTCAACCCTTGATGTTCGCTGAGATTTCTCAGGATCTGTTCTCAGCCCCCCAGCTCCAAAAGACCCGGAAGACAAAAAAAGAGAGGAAGGCCACGAAGGCCTTGTGAACCCGGATCCTGACCCAGGGTCAGAAGACCTCCCTAGTAGGCAGATGGACGCGAGCAGCCAACAGAGAAACTTCCACCACAGAAGGTGAGCCAGAAGCTGCCCCCAGCCATGATGGTGGTGAGCCATTGGAAGAAGCAGAAGCCAGACCCTGGGAGCTTGGGCAGATTAGTCCCAGGAGAGACACTTTTGGGCAGGACCAGGCGGAGGACCCCAGATATGATAACTGGAAAAGAGGTGGCCAAGATCAATGGGATACCCGTGGATGAGAAGGTCTGGGGTCCCGGCCCTTACTTTATAGTGAAGAAAGATGTCCTGTACCGCGTGGTGCAAATGCAGGAGCAAGAGATACAACAACTTCTGGTGCCACGAAAACATCAAAAAGCCATATTGAGTCTCACCCACAGTCGCCTGTTTGAAGGACACCTAGTGGTAGAGAAAACCCAGGCACAGATCCTGCGGAGGTTCTTCTGGCCAGGAGTACATGAAGATGTCCGGCGATACTGCACCTCTTGTCCGGAGTGTCAGTTACGTAGCCCTCGCCCGCACTTGCGGGCTCCTTTGATATCTCTTCCAATAATAGAGGTTCCTTTTGAACGGATAGCCATGATTCTGGTAGGGCCCCTAGAGAAGGCAGCTCGGGGCCACCAACATGTGCTTGTTGTACTGGACTATGCAACCCGGTACCCGGAAGCTGTTCCCCTGCGCAACACAGCTTCCAAGACAATAGCTAAGGAACTAGTACAGATCTTTGCCCAGGTTGGGCTACCCAAGGAGATATTGACTGATCAAGGGACACCTTTCATGTCCAAGTTGATGAAAGATCATTGCTCCATGTACAAGCCCTACGGACCTCTGTATACCACCCGCAAACAGATGGCCTTGTGGAAAGGTTCAATAGGACCCTCAAGGCCATGATCAGGTAAGTGGTGAGCCGGGATGGGAAAGATTGGGATACCCTATTGCCTTACTTCATGTTCGCCATCTGGGAGGTTCCGCAAGCCTCCACGGTTTCTCTCCATTTGAGCTACTATATGGGTGCCACCCTCGGGGCATATTGGATATAGCCAGAGAAGCCTGGGAAGAGGAGCCAAATCCCGGAAGGAACATAGTTGCGCATGTACTGCAGATGAGAGATCGGATAGCCCGAGTTACGCCCATTGTATGGGAACACTTGGAGAGAGCACAGGAGACCCAACAAACCCATTATAACCACCAAGCCAAGCTTTGACGGTTCCAACCAGGGGATTGGGTGATGGTACTGGTGCCCACAGCAGGGACCCTACAAAATAATCAAAGCCATGGGAAAGATGAACTATAAGGTGCGGCAGCCAGGCCGCCGGAAATCGGAGCAAATTTACCACATCAATCTTCTAAAACCTTGGCACGATCGAGAGGCATGCTTAGTCATGCAGAAGACCCTTCTCCAGGAGGAGAACTTACACGAGCAAGTGAGGATATCATCCGACTTGACACCGATCCAAAAGATTGAGGCAGCCGACATGATTAATCGCAACAGAGATGTGTTGTCTACAAAACCATGGCGGAAGACTGAGACCTATCACCATATCTGCACGATCCCCGGAGACAAGGTAACATTGAGACCCTACCGAATCCCAGCAGCCAAAAGAGAAGAAATCAAGGCTGAAGTAAAGAAAATGTTAGAATTAGGGATTATTGAAGAATCTTACAGTCAATGGTCCAGTCCAACTGTTCTAGTGCCTAAACCTGATGGTTCCATGAGATTCTGTAATGACTTTCGCCGATTGAATGAAATATCCCAGTTTGATGCATACCCCATACCACTCATCGATGAACTGGTTGACCGACTGGGTAGTGCTCGATTCTTGACTACACTGTATCTGACGAAAGGGTACTGGCAGATTCCTCTGACCAAAGAAGCTAAAGACAAGACAGCATTCTCCACCCCGGATAGGCTATTCCAGTACACCATCCTCCCTTTTGGGCTACAGGGGGCCCCAGCCACATTCCAGCACCTCATGGATAAGCTGCTACACCCCAATACTAGTTATGCAGCTGCATACCTAGATGATGTCATCATCCATACGCCAGACTGAGGAACCCACTTGGAGAAAGTTGAGGCTGTACTGAGCACCTTAAGGCGGGCTGGCCTCACTGCTAATCCCGCTAAATGCGCCATAGGGCTAGCAGAGGCTAGGTACCTGGGATATATTGTGAGAAGGGGCATAGTGAAGCCCCAAACGAATAAGCTAGAGGCAATTCAAAACTGGCCCCGGCCGACCTGAAATAAGCAGGTCTGTGCGTTCCTAGGTGTGGTAGGCTACTACCAACGGTTTATTCCCCACTTCGCCACTAGGGCAAGTCCCCTAACAGACCTGGTGAAGGCCCGAGGTCCAGACATGGTAAAGCGGACCGACGCAGCAGAGGGGGCATTTACAGACCTTCGGACAGCCCTCTGTAATGAACTTGTACTCATAGCCCCAGACTTGACCAGGGAATTTATTTTACAGACAGACACTTCCGTGGTGGGGTTGGGAGCAGTTCTGTCGCAAATGGTGGGAGAAGAGGAACACCCCATCCTCTACCTAAGCAGAAAGCTTCTTGCAAGAGAACAGAAATACGTAGTAGTCAAGAGAGAATGTCTTACTGTCAAATGGGCTATGGAGACACTGCGTTATTACCTCTTAGGCCGGCGATTTACTCTTGAGACGGACCATGCATCCCTCCAGTGGATGCAGTGGAATAAGGAAAAGAATGCAAGAGTCACCAGGTGGTTCTTATCCCTCCAACCATTCTTGTTCCGTATATGGCACAGGGCTGCATGCCACCATGGCATCGCTGATGGTCTGTCACGAGCATACTGCCTGGCATCTCAAGTTGCCCAACTCTATAGTGTTGAGCAGAGGGAAGGGGGATATGTGACGGGGCAAGGCCAGATGGCTATAGAAAAGTAGTGGGAGATAGATATATTAGCTCCAGGCTAAACAAATCCCTGGTACCAAGTTAAGTGAAATGGAAGCTGATCCACGTCAGTTAAGCACCTGGGGCCAGTTAAGCACTTACCAGAAGGCAGGGAGAATGCTATGTTGATTGGGATACCTGAAGCCAATCAGGGGCTGGCTGAAACTAGTTAAAAGCCTCCCAGTCACTCAGGTGGGGGTGCATGGCAGGAGCTGTGGGAAGCAGTTGCGCTGTTGGAGAGGCTGAGTAGTACACACCATATCAAGCACAAGGAAGGAGGCCCTGAGGTAAGGGTGAAGTGGAGCTTGAGGACATGAGGGCTGCTGTGGGGGAAGTAGACCAGGGAATTGTACATGTCATGTTTCTAAAAGGTCAGCTACCATACCTGATACTATTAGGGTCCCTGGGCTGGAGCCCAGAGTAGAGGGTGGGCCTGGGCTCTCCCCCCACCCCACCTTTGCCCCCTGTTTAATCACTGAGTCTGGGAGACAACAGAGACTGTGCAAGGAAGGATAACTTCTCTTCACCTCCCTCGCTGGCTTATGATGAAAATGGCTCAGTAGCCTGTGACCCTTGTCTCTAGAGAAAGAAGGGTTACATGGAGGGTCACAGTGAGCCTCTGAGGCTAGCGAAATCCGCCAGGAAACGTGGGACCCATGGAGGCAAGGACAGAGCTTTGTCACAAGGGCAACAGTTTCTCCTCGTTCCTTCCAATTCCCTTTTACAAACAAACAGATATTTTTAGTTAGGGATCATTATTACATAGCTGGGCATTAAATTATTTTCCATTCCATCAATTAAAAAAATACTCATGGAATGAGTCAGACTGACATCTCTGGAAACTATAGTTCTCTAGCAACACAACAGGCACAGCATGGGCAGTGGCAATACCAGTTTTCACCCACACCCAGTCAAGGGGCAGATACGGTCTCTGCCCTCTCCTCCAGTCATTTCCTGGAAGCCATCAAATTTCACAATAGACAGCTAGCTATCTGTCATCCATACACCAATCACTGCAGATATTAGGAAAGTAGAATGACTGAGCGCGCTCTCTCTCTCTCTCACACACACTTTCCCACACCTTCTCCAGATTTCCTCCAGCACATTAGGAAAAGGCAATAGACTATTTAAATCCCTCGGTGTGTGAGAAAAAGATTGTACATTAGAAAAGTTTTTTAAGACGCTTGAACAGGCATCATAGCAACTTGGTGAATAAGAATCAATGGGATGCAGTAATACCAGGATACAAAATAGACAGCAATGACAGAAAGCCATGCAGGTGTGGGACTGGCACTAAATGTGAAAGAAAGCATACAAATACAACAAAAAATCTTAAATGAATCACACTGTACCACAGAACCTCTATGGACAGAAATTCCACACTTGAGCAACAATAGTACACCAATAGGAATATACCACCAACCACCTGACCAGGATGGTGACATTGACTGTGAAATCAGGGAGTTGAGAGAGGCTATAAAAACAGCAAACCCAATAATAATGCGGGATTTCAACTATCCCCACATTGACGGGGAACATGTCATTTCAGGATGGGATGCAGAGATAAAGTTTCTAGACCCCATTAATGATTGCCTCTTGGAGCAGCTAGTCCTGGATCCCACAAAGGGTGAGGCAATTCTGATTTAGTCCTAAATGGAGCATAGGATCTGACCCAAGAGGTGAATATAGTGGAAGCACTCAGTAACAGTGACCATAATGTAATTAAATATCAAAGAACACAACCACAATAACATTTAAATTCCAAAAGGGGAACTACACAAAAAATGAGGAAGATACTTATAATGGAAATTAAAAGGAATAGTCAAAAGCGTGAAATGCCCACAAGTTGCATGGAAACTATTTAAAAACACCATAGTAGAGGCTCAAACTAAATGTATACCCCAAATCAATAAAGTAAGAGGACTAAAAAATGCCATAATGCCTAAACAGAGTAAAAGAGGTGATTAGAGGCAAAAAGGCATCCTTTTAAAATTGGAAATCAAATCCCACTGAGGAAAATAGAAAGGAACGAACTCTGGAAAGTCAAGTGTAAAAATATAATTAGGCAGGCCAAAAAGAATTTGAAGATCAATTAGCAAAAGATGAAAACTAACAGCATAATTTTATTTAAGTATATCAGAGGCAGGAAGCCTGACAAACAATCAGTTGGGCCACTGGATGATTGGGGTGCTAAAGGAACAATTGGAGAGAAGCTAAATGAATCCTTTGCATAAGCCTTCAAAGCGGAGGATTTGAGGGAGATTCCCACACCCGAGCCATTCTTTTTAGGTGACAAAGCTGAGGAACTGTCCCAAATTGAAGAGTCAGAGGACTTTTTGGAACAAAAGACTGGCAGTGGATGTGTCATTAGACAAAGTAAAACTATTTCCCCATGTTTATTTTTCCCCCTTACTGTTCCTCACAAGTTCTTCTCAACTGCTGGAAATAGCCCATCTTGATTATCACTACAAAAGGTGTTTTTTTCTCCTGCTGGTAATAGCTCACCTTAACTGATCACTCTCGTTACATTGTGTATGATAACATTGTTTCATGTTTGTGTGTGTGTGTGTAAATATATATCTATATCTTCCTACTGTATTTTCCACTGCATGCATCCAATGAAGTGGGTTTTAGCCCACGAAAGCTTATGCTCAAATAAATTTGTTAGTCTCTAAGGTGCCACAAGTACTCCTGTTCTTTTTGCGTATATAGACTAACATGGCTGCTACTCTGAAACAGGACTAAATCGTATTCACCCAAGAGTTCTGAAGGAACAAATATGAAATTAAAGAACTATGGTAGGTAACCTATCACTTAAATCAGACTCTGTACCAGATGACTGGAGGATAGCTAATGTAATGCCGATTTTTAAAAAAGGCTCTAGAGGCAATTCTGCCATTTACAGGCCAATAAGCCTAACTTCAGGCAAATTGGCTGAAACTATAGTAAAGAACAGAATTATCAGACACATAAAACACAATATGTTGAGGGAAAAGTCAACATGGCTTTTGTAAAGAGAAATCATGCCTCACCAATCTATTAGAATTCTTTGCGGGTGTCAACAAACATACGGACAAGGATGCTCCAGTTGTAGTAGTATACTTGGACTTTCAGAAAGCCTTTGACAAGGTTCCACACCAAAGGCTCTTAAGGAAAATAAGCAAACATGGGATAAGAGGGAAGGTCTTCTCATGGATCAGTAACTGTTAAAAGATAGGAAAAAACGGCAGAAATAAATGGTCAGTTTTCACAGTGGACGGAGGTAAATAGCAGGGTCACCCAAGGATCTATACTGGGATCTTATTCAACATATTCATAAATTATCTGGAAAAGGGGATGAAGTGAGGTAGCAAAGTTGGCAGATGATACAGACTGCTAAGTTCAAAATCCACCAGATTGTTTGGGACACCTATGCCCTTTAAGGCCTTTCATAGTGCATCTTGGTCAACTGAATCAAATGCAGCCTTAAGATCAACATAGGCCATGTGCAGGGGCTTCTTGAACTTGCAATGCATCTCCGATAACAAGCGGAGGTCCAAAATGGCATTAAATGTGGACTTGTTCCTCAGAAAGCCTGATGCAGCAGGGGCTCCAAATGCACCAGCAGAACATGTGCAAACACCTTCCCCAACACAGACACAAGGTGATCAGCCTGTAGCTCTTACATTTGCTGTGCAGTCCCTTGCTCTTATGAAGCGAGATCACAATACCGTCCTTCCAGGCAGTTGGCAAGGTTCCTGTTCTCCACACCAGGTGAAAGATCCGAATTGCATAACGGAACCACTGCCCCTAAACATCTTGGGAATCAGATGTCAACACCTTTTAAATCAGTATCTCATGTCTGGCAGAACTAAGTCTTGACCCCTGCACTCTTTTGTTGGGCAATGGATTTCATAATGCAGCACTCAGTCAGATCCATAGGCATTGATTGGTGATCTCTTACTCTCAGATCTTGACTATGCGGAAGACATTGTTCTTCTAGTACACAGGTTTCACAAGGCAATCCAGCAAATGGAGTAGTCAGTGGCTAAGGTTCCATGTTTTGTGGTCAAAGGCAAAGCTTCAAAATCTAGGATCAGGTCCACCGGTGACCCCAATCTCTTTGAATAATGAAACTGTCAAAGCAATTTCTAGATGCTATTTGGGTTCTATACTCACCAGTTCGTCCAACTCTCACATGGAGGTTCTCCACTGGATTGGCATCACAGCGTCTGCCATGAGTCGTTTACAACAAAACAACATCATCTCAGCATAACAACCAAAGTTCAGGATTTATTCCAGCTGTATCCTCTCTGTACTGCTGTACAGTTGCAAAACATGCACATTATGCCACTCAGACTGGGCAAAGCTGGAGGCTTTCCACACAAAATGCCAACATTGTATATTGGGCATAAAGTAGAATGACTTCATTTGTAATGCAGATGTTTATGGTTGCTCCGGGCTACAGACAACTGGGGCCATTGTCCACAGATGACATCTGATGCTTTTCAGACACATCACATGAATGCCACAACATATTCCAGTGAACTCCGTTCTCTGGATGGCTTGCAACATACAGGAAAAAAATTCCACCAACCAAAGGGTGGAGGCGGCCCAGAGGCTGACACCCTAATACATGAGTGCATCAAGTCTGTTCCAATATTAGACTCTTGGCCCATCAAGCTCTTGTGGCCACACAGGAACAAACCAAATGGTGAATGAACGCTATGGCCAACCATTTGGCTAAGGACTGAAGAAAAGTTAAGTCCAAAGCTGACTGTGAAGAATTACAAAAGGGATCTCAAAACTGGGTGAGTGAAAAACAAAATGGCAGATGAAATTCAATGCTGAGAAACGCAAAGTAATGCACACTGGAAAACATAATCCCAACTATAGATACAAAATGATGGGGTCTAAGTAAGCTGTTACTGCTCAAGAAAGAGATCTTGGATAAGTCTCTGAAAACTTCTGCTCAATGTGCAGTGGAAGTCAAAAAAGAAAACAGAATGTTGGAAACTATTAGGAAAGGGATAGAAAATACAACAGAAAATATCATCATGCCACTGTGACGCTAGCAGATCAGGTGTCAGAGCCCTCAGACCAATTCACTGGTGTATTAGTATAGATCAAATTGATAACATAAAAGAATGTATTTGGTGTTTAAACTTCATGAAAGCTAATGGGCTGTTACTTGCATTGTTTTCACTTATCTATATCCCGTTATAATGGAGTAGCAGCAAAAATTTACACCATGTATATCCCTGTAATTAAATAACCCATCAAATTTGAAAGAATGCAAATGAAGAACTTTAACAGAAAAGTGCAATTTCAAATTGTGTGTGATGATCGGAAGTAAAAAGACTCAAAATGCATTCCTCACTCTCTGTCAAAGGAAAAGCCCACCTGGATAGTGACATTGTCAGCTTGTTTTTTGTGAGAAGAAGCTATAAGTATGGCTTCAAGGAAAGATTCTGGATCTCTGAACTGTTTGGACACTTACAGTGAAGTGTACCAGATGCAAAGTGAATATTCCCAGAGACAATCTGGGTACCCTGAAAATACTTTTGGGAAACTGGCAGTTTATTACATCACTGTCACATCTGAAATTACAAACTGTGACTCGCCAGTTCATATATTTTACCTGCTTTAACTTCTCAATAACTCATTTCCTTTTCTTAGCCAATTCTATAGTATTCTACAGTTACAGCCAGTAACTACAGGCTTATTAGCTACCAGAGTTGTCTTTGGTGAAGATCAAGAACAGCGGTTCTCAAACTGTGGGTCGTGACCCCCCAAAGTAGGGCACAACTTTTTGATGGGATTGCCAGGGCAGAAAGCCCCAGCTGGAAGTGCTGTGACCGACAGGGGGTTGAAGCCTCCTGCCCTGAGTGGGGCGGAAGGTAGGGGGTCACAATTTTTTTTTTTAAAGTCCAAATGGGATAGACAGCACAAAAAGTTTGAGAAACACTGATCTAGAGTACCAATTGATCTGGGATAAATGACTGGTCCCTTAGAACTGGGAGCAATCTGCTGTGATGTGATTTTTGGTTTAAGTGACGTTTTATCACAAAGTCCAGTTTGTCTGGGTGGCAAGATAGTCTGGAGAGTCTAAAGGGACTGTCTGTGACTCCATGGCAAGACTGGTATAGCAATCCAGGAGTTCACATTCGTCAATGGTTTAGTGAAATCTAATTAATTATAGAACACACCATCAGTTTGGAGTGTCTGCCCTGTTTTCAGACAATCTGCCCTGAAGAAGGCACTTACAGTCAAGAGCCACTCCAGACAGTGTGACAGCCACTATATAAATCCATGGTGCACCCACACCTTCAATACTCTGTGCAGTTCCGGTCAGCCCATCTCAAAAAAGATATTAGAATTGCAAAAAGCTCAGAGAAGGGCAACAAAACTGATTAGGGGTACTGAACAGCTTCCATATGAGGATAGATTAAAAAGATTGGGACTGTTCACCTTAGAAAAGAGTCAACTAAGGGTGAGGGAAACATGACAGAGGCCTATAAAATCCATAAATGGTGTGGAGAAAGTGAATAAAGAAGTGTTATTTATCCCTTCACATAATACAAGAAGCAGGGGTCACCCAATGAAATTAATAAGCAGAAGGTTTAAAACAAACATAAGGAAGTACTTCACACATCACACAGTCAACCTATGGAACTCATTGCAAGGGCATGTTGTGAAGTCCAGAAGCATAATGGGGTTTAAAAAAGAATCCAATAAGTTGATGGAGGATAGGTCCAACAATGGTTATTAACCAACATAGTCAGGGATGCAACCCCCATGCTCAGAGTGTCCCTAAATCTTTGGCTGCCATAAACTGAGATGGGATGATAGGAGATGGATCACTGTTCTCTTAGTTACCTCTGAAGCATCTGGAACCAGTCACTGTTGGAAGACAGGATACTCGGCTAGATTGGTCTAACCCAGTATGGGCATTCTTATGATAGATTCATCCTAAAAATCTAGATAAATGAAGTAGTTCCCCCTCAATCTCTTCCTAAAAAGGATGTAGGCTTGTTAGAGGTGGGTATCAGGCCAATGGAATCCCCACACAACCCACTTCCCTTCTTCTAGACTGATAGTTGTAGATGTAGTTTTTTTTTTTTTTAAATCCAATACAGTTCACTCATTCCTACTGGGTATCAAATGCTAGTGTGTGTTCCTAGGCAACACTGTGCTCACTCCACTTTCTCCCCATCTGTCACTGGAAGACAAGGAAATTTATTTCTTAATACACAATGCACCAAATGAGTGAGCGCTTCCAACTTGGGTTTCCCAGATGTTTATGATGTATTCGCTGTCAGATCCAGCCTTCTATTTTGTTTTCAAAGCAAGATATAAAATATAGATTAAAAATTTTACTTTTGAATTGTTGATAAAAGACAGATTTAAAAAACAAGCTTAAAATCAGAAATATCTTGTAGATGCAAAGACTAAACACTGATCTTCTTACCAGCAGATATGGAAACATTCTTTTAGAATTACCGGGGTTAAACTTTTTCCTGACATTTATAATATTCAGTGCTGAAAAAAACTCAATGTAAAGAATAATTGCTCCCACAGGGACCAATCCATGGGTCATAGTTTTATGCACTTGACTGCAACAGAGCCTCGAATGAGATTTTCTATAACACAGGGACTTAAGCTTGCAGCAGAATCACGTTTGCCCTAGCTCTAGAAGCTGAGCTAAAGTACCACTTCTGCAGTGTAATTATCTAACAGATGTTCCAGAGAACCATAGGGAAATTTCATTATTCAGAAGAATAAATAGGGTAAAAACAAATGGTTTTTAATTTAGCCAATTTTGATATTCCAGATGTATTTTCATTTTTTCTATGCAAGTTTCAAACCATGGGAGGGCGTATTTGCCTCTAAGAAATAATTAAATTACTTAAACTTTCATCTTTAGTTATACTTCCTAGCAAATACACAGTCACCCCCACAATACATAGTAGAAACGAGTGCTATTCAGTGACCCAAAATGTCAACATAATCACCACTGGCTGTACAGAGAAATAGCTATGGTTCAGAATCTTTATTTCAGTTTCAAGTTGAATATTTGAGGTTCTGAGTGTTGTACACAATACACTACAAGAAAGCCCTTACTGTACTTCTGAGTTAGTACTAGTAGTTTAGACTTCCAAATGAGAGTTTAATTTACCCCTTGATGCTCTTTTTGAATACTTTAACTATTCTTAAGAAAGAGCTTAGTGTTCTTTCATATAGGAGATATGAAACTATTCCCCTGTGGGTAATAAAGACCATTACACTGAGTAGGTGCTCACAATATGTGAACAAACAATTTAACTCTCACTGTAGTAAAAATAGTCAAAATTATTCTGGGGAGAGGGGCTGAAGAAATAAGATTTCCTGTACATGTCTTACAGACATCATCAGCACTGTGATTAATTGAGAAATACTATTGTGGCATAATGGCTTTGATTCCATAGACCATCACATTTCATGTGGTTTTTTTTCCATGTCAGAGTAACAAAATTTATTGTGTGCATGGGGGCAAGTGGGGAGCAGAACCTCATTTTCTTTGCACTTTTCTAGAATGTTTGATATTATGAAGGTCAGCGTGTGACAAATTGTTATTAATTACAATCTTAATATTCTACACACTCCACTCTGAAGTTGTCAGGACTTCCATTGACAGAGCACAATTATGTACCAGCTCTGGTCACAGAAAGAAGAGGAACAAATACAAAATGTTGATCTCTCCAGTTGCACAGCAATTAAAGTACATTTTAAAACTTAAGTTCATAATGCCAATAAAGCCTCACATACGGTAGCATCTTTATTTTTGACTTCTCTGAGCAGGCATGAAGAAAACTCACAGCAAATCAATAATTAGCTCAGCCTGCTGTCTTTTACAATGAGTTCCATTTCATATATCTGCAATCTTAGCTTGTCATTAGTAATGCTAATTAGCTCAATACGTCATCCTGATGCTAGATTCAATAAAAATTGAGGACATCTCTAATGTGAAAAGAAAGCTGCTGCTTCTTCTACTACTGTAGACAAGTTTGAGTTTACATGTATTCAAAGAAAGAGCTACAGGTTTATATCGATGGCCATTTTCAATCAGACTGAAAACCTAGATAAAAATCAAGGCTCTGTACCTTTTGGCCTCTAGAAGGGTAAGCAACAGAAAAATAATAATGAAATACTGTAAGTGCCAAAAAGTTATAATAGAAGAGTGTCAGACAGTACAATGACATGACTTTAAACTTGGATCTAACACATTAGATATTAGGAAAACCTTTTTAATTACAGTAAAAGCTGTTTTATCCGGCACTTCACCAACCAAAAAGCTCTATAAACTGGCATTTCTGATCTTCATTAAATTCCAGTCTATAGTCCGGTTAGTGTGGGGCTGATGGAGGGTTGAGGCCTGGGAGCGGTTTCAGGGTGCTGGATCCAGGGGTTGCTCACCTCGGGCGGCTCCCCGCAAGTAGTGACCTGTCCCTGATGCTCTTAGGCAGAGGTGTGGCAGGCGGCTCTGCACACCGCCTTCGCCCTGCCTGGAGTGGTGCCTCCACACTCTCATTGGCTGCGGTTCCCAGCATCAAACCAAGAATGTCTATATCACAACCTTCTACAAAAAAAGTTGCACAATACTCAGTATTAAGTTCAATTTGTAGTAAATCTTTCTATTACAGTTATACATAGGAACACAGTCATGAACAAAGACTCCATTGTGCTAGGTGCTGTACAAACAAAAGATGGTCCCTGCCCCAAAGAGTTTATAATCTAATCTAACAGTGAAAAATTAAATCCATGGTGTTAAAACTCTAGAAGAGCTCCCCATGGTGGACAGTTACTGCAGGATCCCACAAGCTGTCTGTCTCTCTGTTGCTCTAGGCCTCTAGGCACACTCTAGATGCAGATCCTGTATCTGACACCTCTGAGCTGTGAAGAGCCTGAAGTCCAATTGCCTAGGTCCTGAAACTAGTGCTTGTTCTTATAAACCTCTCCAATAGTTAAAACATGCTCCCAGAGTTCCACTGAAGCTGTGTATCCTCTCCTTTACTGTTTATCTCTTTAGGACTAAAGCAGTGAAAGCAAGCACCACAGAGATTCTACAAAGTAATTTCTAAACAAACACACACACACACTTCACTCTTAAAGTTGCAGTTCCCTCATTTGCTTCAAACTCCTCATCAGGTGATGCTGTGTCTTGGTTACAAGCCAATCTGGCGGAGCTGGATCTTCTGGGTGTCATCTGGTACTGACATTTGAATAGCGAATCCTTCAGGTTAACAACTCTGGGTTGATTTATATTGTTAGTCTTGCAGTAGGTGCAAGAATTTTTCCTGATACCTCACTTGATGTTTCAGCACAAGTTGAAGGGTAAAAGGCATAAATGTATGGACAGTCTAGTTTTATAATTAAAATGGCATTCACAAAACAAAATGGAGTTTGCAGATTGGCCCAGATGCATGCAGATATGTATTAAACCATCTCACATGGTATATGACAGAATTCTGTATCATTATGGACACAAGATAAAACAAGAAAAAAAAATTAAAGAACAACTTTTACTCCCCTCCAAACACATTTTTCAGGCTTTCTTTATACATCCCACAAGAGAAAAAACAGGGGGTGGAAGTGAGAGGCTACACACACAATTTTTAAAAATTACCCACAACAGGACACCTACAGTTTTCAACAGTTTTAGGGAGCAAAATGCCTCCATGCCACTTCCACAGTACTAACTCCTCCTAACTGTAAGATACATAGTACCATTGACAGTCATGGAACAATGTAACATCTATTCCTGTATCAGAAGCTACAGTCAGCGGAATTTACCTGTTCCTCAATCTTCTAGAAATTTTGGGTTTTTTTGTGCTACATCTGTTGTAAGTGAATGGAATGAGGTCATTTTTATTTATTAAGCATGTATATAAAACATGTTGAGGAATTACAAGACTACCCGAAATGAAATTCAAAATTTGTAAATTGGGTTTAGCATGAAAAATTAAATATAAAAATTTTATCAATCAATTGCTGTAGTGAGCAATACGATTTCCCCGAAACATTCAAAGAAGAAAAGCAACTAAAAGATGGAAAGTAGAAAATCCAGAATCCCTGCTTGGCAAAAGGGAAATACCCAAAGGAAATTAAAATTTCTCCTTTTCTAGAGAAATAGCATTTCGGTTTGTTCCAGCGAAGCAGAAGAGAGAGATAAATAAAAGATGAGAGCTGTAATCTGTGAAAGTGCTTGCAGATCTTCACAGATAGGGGAAATTTAATATTGACAGGTATGACAGCAACTCATCTCATAGTCTAAACTCTGACTTAGAAATCAGGGACAACACTGAAAAGAATATAGGATAAAGAACTCAAATCCGTTTGTCAAGCTGTGAAGTGGAGTAGGGAGTAGAAATATACTGTAAATACTGCAAGTCAGGAAAGAAAAATCTCTCTAGTAGTCTTCTCAGTATTTTATTCTTAATGTCACTGCCATGAGACAGTGGGTTTTAATTATCTTTACTTTTAAGCTTATTTCTTATTATTTTTATTATAGTAGCACTTAGAGGCTCCAAATGAGACCGGAGCCCCATTGTGCTAGGCACTGTACAAGCATTTAGAGCAGAGGTTCTCAAACTATGGTCCGTGGACCACCAGTGGTCCATGAACTCCATTCAGGTGGTCCGCGGATAGTTCCCTGGGAGGTCGCACACGAGAGAATGAAGGGCCACCCACCTAATTAGTGGAGCTGCACAGGCCTGGCTCCACTAATTAGGTGCCTGGACCCTGGAGAAGAGACATATGTACGGTTAGGTGGTGGCCTTGGGGGGAATAGGAGGTAAGTGGGAGGGGGCAGTGGGGTGAAAAGAGGGGCTGGGGGGGAATTTGGGACTCGCAGGTCTCCAGGGGCCAGAGAAAGAGGTGACCTTCCCCAGCTCCAGGGCTGCAGCTGCCAGGGAGAGACGGCCCTCCTTCCCAGCCTCAGCTTTGTGGCTGCTGTAGTGGGGGAGAGAGGGAGAAACCCCCCCATTCCCAGCCCAGCGTGGTGGCTGCTGCAGTAGGGGGAGACCCCCCTGCTTCCCAGCCCCAGCTAGGGGGCTGCCGTGGTGGGGGAGAGAGGGCACATCCATCGTATTAGAAAGCTAAGACTACTGATATTAAAATATGAGTTGTGTGCTTTTATTTGTAGAACCAAAAAATGTTTATTATTATTAAGGTTTTTTTATATAGCGCTTTTATCCAAAGTGCTTTACAATGGTTAGCTAAGGGTACAAACAACGTTTGGAAAGATTATTAAGTAGTCCACCAAGACCCTAAGCAATTTTCAAATGATCTGCAGAAAAAAAAAAATTTGAGAACTACTGATTTAGAGACAGGCCCTGACCTCAAAAGAGTTCAAAGTCTAAGTAGACAAGGCAGACAAAATTTGCAGGAGGGAAAATAGAGGAAGAGAGAGAGACAGATGGATGAAGTGACTCATCCAAGTTTACACACCAGATCAGTAGCAGAATTGGTGGTAGAATCCACTGGCACCGGCAGCCATATCACACGTTATGCATGCTACACATCATTCATAGAGGTGATGAGGAGCAGCTCTGACCCCCCCATCAGGTTTGGCTCTGCCGACCCCCCGTCATGACAGAGGGGCCAAAAGGCCAAAGCACCAGGCAGTGGGGTGACCAGCGCTGCTCCTCCTATCAGCTGTCTTGCGGCCAGCTCCTACACCAGGGCTCTGCCCAGCCTTGCCCCACTTTCAGCCTGTGTCCTCTCTCAGGGACAGGGAGTGAGACTGCACCTGAACAAGCAGATGATGAGTGTGGTGGAGAATCTGCAGGCGCAACACCAGGAACAGCAACCACAACAGGGATGGCTCCACAGTGACTGATGGTGTGTACCATGGGAAAAATTTCTAAGGGAGAAGGGGGAGAGGCTGATAGAACTGAAGTTTCCAGAGTATGAGTCCAGTGCTCTATCCACTGGACAAAGCTGTCTCTTGAAAGGTTTGGCAGCCTTTTTTTATTATGCTGATTCTGGAAGGGAATGTGGAATACAATTCAGGGTCTACTCATCCTTGAATATATCCACATCCAATAACTTCCACAGAAGACTCATGGTGATGGCAGTTCCCTGCTAAAACGTGAATGACCTCATACAAAGCATACGACAGCACTCAGCTCTTGTGCCACTAAGAATTGAATTAACAGTGGTAGATCAAAATGGTAGGATCAATCAAATTTCTTTCATTCCTCACAATTTGTCTCCCCGTATTTCATTGGCAACTGTGCCCACACAAACTTCAGGACAGGATTAGGACCCTAGAGTACAATCTAGCTAAAGCTGTCTGCACAACAGCTTTGCAATCCTCCTGGTCTCCACAGCTACAAAGGATTCAGAGGTGGCTACATAAATTGGCATCCAACTATCCAAGTCCTACCTTCAGTTTATGTCTTTAACTCTCTCCTGTTATCAGAAGCAACACTGAGCACACTATAATTTAATTGCACAGAAGGGTGTTTGCTAGGGACTTTACAGATATAGACCCGATAAGTCCTTGGTCTGAGGAGCTTACAAGCAAAATGGACAACATGCGGAAAGGAAAAGGGGAAAAAAATCAATACACAAAACAGCCAATAGGATTGCACTTATGATAAAGTAGGCTGGTTCTTCTCTACACGCTTCCTCTATTACAGCAACGCATTTTTGTACTGTTTTATGATCAAATCAAACTGACAGAATATAAAGTAAAAAGAAATATCAAATTGTCCTCTTCCCATAAGAAATAGAAACTATAAGAGGGACAAAGTTTAATATTTACAAAGTTAAATTATGAACCAAACAAAAACAACAGATGAAAAGCAGTAACCTGGAGGCTAGTGAACATGGATGGGTGCACAGGAAAGGTCAGATACTGGCATAATTTCAAAAGATGATAAAATAGATAATCATAGCTTCCTAATTAGCACTTTCAGCTGAAATAGTTTTATAGATACAGTACATTAATGTAGAACAGCTTGACTGAACTGCTGGGCTTTTATTACTTCCTCACGTTTCCTCCCATGCTAAACAGACCTCTGATACCTTTTGTTGTAGTTCAACATAATGTATTGGCTGTACTACAACTAGATCATAAAGAGCTATTTCAATTAAAATACTAGATAATCACAATTATTAATTAACAATGCCAGAGCAAATCCAAAGCATGATCTACAGAAACAGTTTTATGTTCAACTGAGCATGCTTTGAATCACTATTTGTAGATAATTGGCATGACTGTCTCTCTAAAGTTAACTGATCAGTTATTAAACTTAAAGAACAACAAGTTAAAAAAAGGGGGTTGACTATGCCTGAAGTTAAATATGCTGATATTTTGATATACCTCTGTACTAACGTGTTACTGGCTTAACATCATTCACTAAGCCTTTATCATACAGAATATTTTCAGCATATTTCCGAAGTTAGCTTTCCACCCTAATAATAAAAAAGGATGATTATCTAGAGAGTTTACCACGATTTACTATACTTCCTTCCAATTAATTCTCAGAGAATGATCCAAAAATCACAGAAATGGAAATATACTCTCTTTATATTGCTTATTATATAAGAAGTTTTCTAGACTATTATAAAACTTTCTGCTATCCCCCACATCTCAGTGGGAGGGATATTTGATCAAAATACCAAGGGAAAGACAACCCCTCAGGACCTGAAAGGAGGGGAAAAGAGCTGGCACGGCTACCACACTCCTCCTGCCAGAAGGCAGGTGTAGATCATGTGTGTTCACACAGGTACACACACAGTAAAGCAATATAAAAAAGTGTTTTATAAAGCAGTTTTCCAAGACATATATATGTACGGGTCAGAGTGTTTTCAAACATCTTTGCACAAAACCTACAGCCATTGATCAGATTTGTGCACGTGTACACAAAGGTGGAATTTGGCAAAAATAGTTCAGAAAGCCATCAGAGTGACAACTAAATTCCTGGGATGAGGGTGTGGGAGAGTGAAAAAATAACTTCTTCAAGCAGACTTAAACTTCTTTATTCTCTTAAAGAAAGTTTGATCTGCTTTGATGATAATTCTGATAATTTACATAGCAATAAATCTATGCTACTATCTATGGTATATATTTTTGATAGATTAAGTTGCAGGGTGCAAGCTGCTTGTTGCTGAATAACAGAATTAACAGCTTAAAGGCCACTGTGTATGTTCTTGATATCTTTCTATACACATTTTTTAAATTTTTTGACATTTCATATATCAGACTATATTAACTGGTGTATTTCATGCAGTCTGAGTAATCTCATGGGCTCTTTCTAAAATTGTATTTCCTTATACTTTATTGACATGCCTCTTACCCAAAAGGGTTCAGAAATTTTTAAAATTATTCACCTTCTTTTGGAATAGTGATCAGCTGATGAAAGCTGAAGCATGCAAGATATTCTGCATAATAGTGGAAGCTCAAGTTCTAACTGTAGTTGTAGAAACATCCAGTGTGATAACAAAGGCCGACATCATACAGGTAGCCCACTGAGACCTCTTTCATCATAGAATGACCTCAACCTCTTTCAAAAAGTCTTATGTATCAAAATGGAAGAACAGAAGGCAATTTTAAAAGGGTTTAATAGGCAGGTGCCTTTTTATCATCAGCAGCAGGTAATCTGTTGAAAATGGCAATGTATGGGAGAAGCTAGCTACAGAGAAAAGTGAGAAATGAGAAGCTCTGCCCTGCAATATAGAGCGTGTATTTGAATCCCTCATGCAGTTTTAATACTGGATTACCAGAATCATAATGTTCAAAGGCGCTAGGGGTGAAATCTGGCACTACTGAGGCATTGATAGATCTGCCACTGACTTCAGTGGAGGCAGAATTTTACTGTAGGTGTTTACAGTTGGGAATGGGTCAACAGAATTTGAGAGGCTGAGGCACACACATTATGAGCTGTTCCCCATTAGGTTTTGCAGGATATGTAATTGTACTCAGCAAAACAGTTTAAAGCATATTCGATAAAGCAGTTACATTTTATTAAAATATTGTATTATTTAGAAATAACTTTCTAAATAATATGCTTGCCCATATTGTTTACTCTTCAGTAGAATTAGAGGCCTTATGCCCCAATTCTTAAAGATATCAAATATCAGGTTCCCTTGATCTTCCTTATTTTGACCTGCAATTGACCTCTGTAGTATAGCAAAATACAAGTCATTCTGGAATCTGCAGACAACTGTCAAGAAAGACAGATGTCTGAAAAATATCTCACAATGTATAAGTACTTTGAAGATGGAAAGCGCTGTGTAAATATCATTGCTACAATGGACATTTTTATAAAGCAATTTTGAGGACAATTACATTGCTGATGAGCTAATGGATGAAACTTGTGATGAAGTTGAAAATTTATCACCTTCATATCTAGACATGCCCCTAGTCTATTCTATTAACAGAAGTCAATCCCTTGTTTAAATGGCTGTCCAGTACTCTAAATCTGGTATCATCCCAAAATGCTCCCATTTCAAATTCACCTTTTCTTTCAGTGGTTTGGTAAACACTGTTGCCTTCTAGCTTCAGATTTGATTTGTTGCATTAATCCTAGTATACTGTATGACAAGTTTCACTCTGGTTTCAGGCAAGGTCAAAAGACAGAAATAATGTACCACATAGTGCATGTTATTACTGAATACATAGGTACATGCACAGTACTCCAAATGATTTGTCTCAAGAAATATGATAATACCCACTAGCTAATGTGAGAGTAAGAGGGTGAGCCCCTCATCCTTCCATCACAGGTCAAGCATAGTGAAACTCATAGGGTAAGCAGTGCTGCCTCAAATTGTAGCTGAAATGTAACTGAGCACTTCGGAACATTTTATGAGCACCTCAAATACTCATATGTAGCCCTGTAAGCATAACAGGCATAATGGCAATGTTTACCCCTAAAACTTTTATTGGATACATTCAAGCAATAATACTGGCTATTTTGTAAAGTTTCTGTAAATTACAGAAAGTCTAACAACAGAATTATACTGCACTAAATCATATCCAAAGATAATCAACCACCACCAAAGACATGGCTGAAACTGATGAAATGCCTCTGGTAAATAATAAAAATAATGCTTCAAACACAATCTTGAAACAGCAATGAGCTCTCAATCTCCCTTCAGTCAATGTTATTGCTTTTCCTCAACTGTTGCTTTTACTGTTAACAGAAATACTTTTTTCTGTTTTTACCAAAAATGCAGAAAGAGGAGCTCTTACCTCTCCATCTCATATTCTTTCATACCCACTTTTACTGCCTTCATTACCTATGGGATACATATTAACATGGGACATTCTTAGTAAGTAGGTATATTAAGATAATATTACTTATGACTGATTTTCAGAGAACCTGTATTTTAAAAATATATTATATACATCATTTACCTATTCATCTATATTAAAATATAATTAGAAATATATAAAAATCAAGTTAGAAATCAAACTATTATTATTATAATAGTTATGAATAGTTTCAATTTCATGCAATAAAATAAGCTCAGTAGTTTTAAATGTACCTGAATAAAGTGACATGCATAATCAAAATACTACCAAGTCATAACTTAATTCTGAAAGCTCTGTTGGATTTGGGTTCACTTTTGTAAAACACAGAGGGAAGTAAAATATGGAACAGCTTTAAAAAAAAAATTAATTACAATACTATAGTCACTGAAAAAAGTTACTGAAGTTGACATGTGGTTCTTCTCCCCGCAAGAGATTCCACATCTGGATTTTGTTATCTGAAACTAAAGATGTTCATTGAGATATTTTATTTTAGCAGTTTTCTTTCATTGACAGTTGCCTTTATTATGAAGGTTTTAGGCAGCTGCTAGAGATGAAAATCTCAGAAAGGACAGAATTGTTAAAAGAAGGATGATAATCAGGTGCTTGAATCAAGTAATCACCTGCTGAGAATTAAAAATAAGTGCTCTTAGCTCAAAGAGGGATCCTAGAGTAAGGAGAAAGCTGAAAGGAGGCTCTCCTGTGGCCAGCCAGGATATTAGTGGTCTAGGGCAGTGGTTTTTAAAGGGGTTCAGAGCCCCCTAGGGGGCCACAAGCAGGTTTCAGAGGGTCCACCAAGCAGGGACAGTGTTAGACTCACTGGGTCCCAAGGCAGAAAGCTGAAGCCCTGCTGTGTAGGGTTGAAGCCCAGGGCCCTGAACCCTGCCACCTGAGGCTGAAGTGGAAGTCTGAGCAACTTAGATTTGCAGGGTCCCCTGTGGTCTGGAGCCCCAGGCAATTGCCCTGCTTGCTACCCCCTAATGCTAAACCTGGCTTTTATGCAGAAAACCAGTTCTGGTGGCACACATGGGCTGTGGAGTTTTTATAGAATGTTGGGGGGTTGGGCGGGGGGGCATGCCTCAGGGGAAAAAAAAAAAAAAAGGTTGAGAACCCCTGGTCTAGGGAAGTCTCTCAGGAGTCAAGAACACTCCAGAAAGGAGCACTTTGGAGACCCTGTCTCAAGGGCAAAAAAGACATTTGGGCCCAGGGAGTGGGGCTAGGAAAAGAGCTATGAGAAAGTCTCTTCAGAGAGGCTATGAGGCCAAAGCAGGGATAATCAGAGGGAACCGGGCAGCAGACAGGAGGAGTTTGAAATTCAGAAGTAAGGGAAATGGGGTCAAAAGAAGGGTTTCAGACTGTAAGGGCCAAAAGAATTGTATATTTTGTGTGGACTTAATAAATTAGGCTCCAAGAGGGGGAACATTACGCTAAAACTCCTGGCTGCAAGTGAATTAAATTAAGAACTCAGAGGGGAATTAAGACCAGGCAACCATGGAGTGGCAGACTTCACTGGAGTCTCTCATTGACTTCTTCCTCGGAGAAGAAATTCACATGCTATAATAGTTTAAAAATGTCAACAACTTATGGTCTTTGACTGAAAGTCTTACTGCTGGCCCAGTATTGTGTGAAGTTAGCAACTGAGACAGACTCACTCCCAAAGACCTCAACTGAAACAGTGGGTCTGAGCTAAAATTCCTCCTGACATTCAACCGAGCATGGGCGGGCATTTGCCCTATCCCAATCTCACAATCTCAACAGTGAAGGGCTCATCCTCTGCTGAGCTGATCAATATTCTCAACCAAAGGCAATGAAAAACTCTCACAGAGAGCAACTGCTGACTGTCACAGGCTACAAGCAATCTGGACTATGCAGACTGTGTACAGCCTCCAAAATTCTGACCTCACAATGGATCAGGCTAGAAACCTGTTGGCCTCCTCCACAAGTGCATGGGAGTATACCTGAACATAGTAACTACATAGATTGCAAACAGTCACCGTCCACTGACACTCCAGCCTCCTGCCCCCAAAAAATTCATTTCCTCCACATCAGAAGTGAGCCAGTGAGCTCAAGGACAATGTAAGGTGTATTATAGGGCTATAATAGGAGGGCTATTATCCTCCTCTTTCTATCCAGCTCTTCCATTATTTCATTACTAAGCAATTCAGGTTTCTGGGAACATTTTCTGAATACTACAGCTACACTAAGAGCAAAAATTAGTAATAGTAAAGGATCTATTACCTCTTTATGAGCTTCACTGGATATTTTATTGGTATACCGCAGAACTTCCAACTCCATGTCTGTCTTAATCACCCGACTTCAAAGAAAAGAAAAGAATACAAGGAATGAGATTAGGTTAGTCATTTTTCATGCAAATCAGCGGACTAATTTAACAGAATAAAACAAACAAACAAAAAAATCAAGTGAAAGAATATGTAAACCTATGGTAGAATTAGACCAAATATGCTTCTAAAGTAAAACGATATTATAAGTAACAGGACATAAGGAACATTTTTAGATGAAAATGTTTTGTTGGCATTAATTTGTCATTAACACAGCAAGCTTGCAAAGGAAGTCACATGCATTTTAACAGACATGGATTATTTTAATAATATCGACCATAAATTTTGCCCAATCAACTTTTCTAACAGTGTACATTAACTACAAAAATGAATTGCTTTTCTCTTAGTTATGTCTCAAACACTATTTCAAACAGAACATTTCTACACCTGATTTATTTTTAACACAATACAAAACTGTTTTACAAAATGGAATTTCCCATGGCTCCAAGTGCTTGTATGCAGCACAACCCAAACTCCTTTTTATTTTCAGTGCATCGAAGAACAAACAAACAAGATGGTCATTTGATATAGAAGAGTAAATGAGATCCCAAAAACAAAAGGAAAAAGTAATTAAGGCCACACTACCCATTCTCTTCATGTATTTGTTTCCTGACAGAGTTCTTGTTTCCAAACAATACTCTGGTATAGAATATTGTATGTGTATACACTTATGAGTCTCAAGACTCAAAATTCTTGAGATTAGTTAAAAATTAATTTTTAACGTTAATTAAAGTTAATTACAGGCTATGGTGCTTTTTATTGCATGTTTCAAGTAAAAAAAAGTAACTTTGATATGATCTACACTGTGCAGGTAACTGCATATTCTTCCATTAAAATTGCATTTTTTTAAACACATTAAGGATTTTATGTTTTCACACCATTCATATGTTCATCTCAAAGGCAACCCAAAAGTGCATTTTTTATACTGTCAAAGCAGAGAGCACTGCCCATATTAGAACTATATCTATTGAGTTTTGTGGAGATCTTTAAGTTTTGTTTTCAAATTTAACTTAAGCGAGCATTGATTGTAAATTATCATAATTCAGCAATGTACTGAAATTGTCACATTTACCCTTTTTATTTTAACCTTGCTGTGTTTATGCTATTTTGGAATAACAGTATCTACATTTGTAGGCTTGGAAGGATTAGATTTTTAAATCAATAAATGTTGGTAAATTCAGTTTTACCATATACACACACACACCAATGAAAATTTATTGATTTAAGAATATTTAATTTGTGTATTTTATATGTTGAAAATATCTGTTTTAAGAGTTATAAAGCTTTCAATTTTTAAATCTGTGTCTGCTGTCATTAAATACTTGCCTGCCCCCCAATAATTATCTAAAACTGTGAAAATTTAAGTCAATACAAATCTTAAAAAATGTTTAAAAATAATCAGCCTTATCTGTCAAAATTATTTTTAAAAATATTGAATTCTGCCAAGCCTAAATATTTGTGTTCCCAAAGCTTGCTTTAATGAAACTCAGAAATTGTTGATTCATCCAATAACGTGTGTGTGATAAGAGAAGTTCTCCATAGATTTGACTGCAAATCAAGAATTATTTGAGATCGTCAGACATAGTGTATTTCATTCACAAATAATATTTATTGGTGACAATCAAGGCACCTTCATAAAACTGCTGATACAGATTGAAATTTTATTATAAACAGAAACACGGTAAAGGGGAATAGGTTAGATTTTTCTTGACAGCTTAGGAAATAACAAAATAATTATTAAAGCACAATGAGAATTTTACAATCTGAATAAACCATTCAAAAATAGCAGCAAAGAGTGCTGTGGCACCTTATAGACTAACAGATGTATTGGAGCATAATCTTACGCTCCAATACGTCTGTTAGTCTATAAGGTGCCACAGCACTCTTTGCAGCTTTTACAGATCCAGATCAATATGGCTACCCCTCTGATACGTTCAAAAATAGTGTTTTAGAATGGATGAAAAACCAGAAGAATAATTCTAGAATGTTATAAGATATTCCCATTCCAAGTACAGATGAGGAGATTAATTGCTCTATTTTGGAGAAGAGACATGGAATAGCAGTTTAACTATGTTCTTGTTAGATTGAGGGAGTAACAGTTTATAGATTTTTGATAGTGTTCTTTGGAGTACCAAAGGTGCTAGTCAGACAATTTAAGACCTGTTTGATCTGCCTTTTTATTGCTTTCAATATAAGTATACATCTGTAATCTGTAGGTGCCTCACAAATAGTTTATTTCATAGTTTAATGTCTAATCTCTACTGAGATCAGCTCCTGACAAATTACTAACTGCTCAACTGCATATGCAAACAGTATGGACTAAAGCCCACTCTACCTGAATAGATCACAAAGCTTTATTGTCAAGACATTTATTTAAAACTTTGTGTTCTGCTTTATATGATAACTTTTATGTTGTCTTTTGCATAAAGGAGATCATATTTAGCATTAGTTTTATTTATAGTAATTTCTGTGGCATTTGCCACCCTTGTTTCTAGGTATTTAAACACTGCAACTCTAAGGAAATATCCACTCACTTGGAGGGCCATCACAAGACCCTCTGCACTACACAAGTGCTGCTTTTGATTGCCAAGAGGGGAGGCTACAGGCAGTGCAACTTCCCAGAGCCTCTGCACCTCAAGCCACAGTGGTGGTGGTAGTGGTGATCTATACAAGACCGCAAAAGACTTCCTCAGATGGGGTTGTTGGGCTACCGAATTTATGATTACATGGCTCAAAATCTCCAGGTATGGATTGCAGGAGGACAGCTGACTATATTCCAACCAGAAGATTAGGGTAGCAACCATGGAGGGGCTTCAGCCTGCTTTGTGGGCTTTGGGTTCAGGATATCCCTCTCTCTTCCTCTAATCCCGTAGTCATTTCCCTGCACAAAGTCCAGTTTCTCTGGCTTTCTGTAAAGAGCAGTGAGTTTCACATTGCAAGAAAAGCCAAATGGTGAAAGTCCTATTATTCTCAATGATTAATATTTATACTTTTTAAGATAATTCTCCTTAGTAAGGAGAAGAAAATATTGTATTTGTGTACTAATATGCACTTAAGCATTCTATTAAAAACAGCTTGTGGCCAAATATGCATACTTTCATTGATATTTGAATGGTGAAAAAAATCACTTACTGGCTCAAGCTAATGCAACTGAAGAATATACATAGTTGCTATGTAAACTGAGCCTCAGACTAACAGCTAAATTACTGAACGCAGTCAATTTAAAAAAATTCCACACACTTGTATGATTTTTTTTTTAAAAAAGCTACTGTTAGATGTAACCTATGATTACTAAAACTAGAATAGAGAAAGATTTTTTCCCTATCGCCCCTATTCACTCATACATATATTTCATGCTTTTATATGCACTTCCTGCATAGGCAGTTTCTCCTCTTTGTGGGTCTTTCACACAGCAACAGGGGAGAGAAAAACTTTAAAATAGAAACATGCCTGGTGCCTGAAACTAATTTTAACTTTTTAATTGGCTAAATTTCAAAACTGTCATGCCCAACATACCAAGAACCTACTCTCTATTAATGAAGTGATCCAAACAAGTCATTAGCATGGCTACGGTATAACTTAATTGTGAATTCCTTAGATGCTGTATTCTGGTCTCCAGAGACATATAAACATCCTGTTTTCTAATTTATTTGCTTTTCTGTGTATGTGCAAAAATGTACGAATGATCTGGGTCCCTTGGAAAGTAACTATATGGGTAAAAAAATGAAAGCAATATATCAGTCCTATTTATATTTAATGTAAATCCATTTGTCAATCTCTTAGCTGCTTTCCATGGCAGAACTATATCTTTTTGAACTGTGTGCGCAACTCACTCTTTGGTCACTTCATCTTAAGTCTTGCATTTTAGGCAAGTGCTAGCAATTTACAACTGGTCTATATATGGAGGCTCTAGATAAGCAACAAAATCACACAGAACTGAGTTGCCTTGATCCTTTCAGAGTTCTGCTGTTATGTTCTACGTTTAATTTTCAAAAGCCACTTTTTCCACAATAGTTATATTTATGTCAGTTAAGTTCTCTCTCTAGGATTCAGTTCAAATAAGTGTTAAGAACTTCAAAGAAAGAATTTAAAACTAACTCTTCAAAGCTATTTTCATGCATTATCTGATATAAATATTTCATACACTGTTTATTGTATCTTCAAAAATTAGTCCATAATTATAAGGGAGTATGTAATCTTGCAATAAAAATTCCCATATCCAGTAGTATGCTAAGGAGCAGCATTAAAGATCTTGGATAACCCTAAATCTAAATTCACTGGGTTTTATGAGTTTAAGGTTACAATTTATTTTATAATAATAATTACTCAGTTAGAAGAATGAATCAATACAAACTATTATGCTATGAAAATACTTTCATTAAAGCAATGAAAAAAATTAAAGCTGAGTAAGAGTAAAAATTGTTACCTACCTTTTCATAACTGTTGTTCTTCGAGATGTGTTGCTCATGTCCATTCCATTTTGGTGTGTGCGCTGACATCCACAGTCATCAGAAATTTTTGCCTTAGCAGTATTCCTAGAGTCAGCTGTGGTGCCCCCTTGAGTGCCGCACTCGTGCTGGTATATTAGGCACCTCTGATCCCACACCCTTTCAGTTCCTTCTTGCCAGCAACTCCGACAGAAGGAGCAAGAGGGCAGGTAATGGAATAGACATGAGAACACATCGCGAAGAACAACAGTTACAAAAAGATAGGTAACCATTTTTTCTTCTTCGAGTGCTTGCTCATGTTTATTCCATTCTAGGTGACTCACAAGCAGTATCCTCAGAGGTGGGCTCAGAATTCATGGTCTTGCGGCTTGCAGCACTGCTCTACCAAAGCCAGCATCATCCAAGGCCTGCTGGGTAAGTGTCTAATGGGACATGAATGTGTGGACGGGTAACCAGGTAGCTGCCCTACAGATGTCCTGGATAGGCTCTTGGGGTAGGAAAGCTGCCTCAGAGGCTTGCGCTCTGGTTGAATGGGCAGTTACGAATGCAGGAGGGGGCACCTTTGCCTGATCATAGCAGCAGCGAATGCAGGCAGTGATCCAAGAAGAAATTCTTGGAGCAGACACTGGCCAACCTTTTATCCTGTTGGCCACCATGACGAACAATTGCATCGACTTGTGGAATGGCTTGGTTCTTTCAAACTAGAAGGCTAGTGCTCTCCTGACATCTAGGAAATGCAATCTATTCTCCTTCTTCAATTATGTGGCTATGGAAAAAAGACAGGTAAGTAAATGTCCTGGCCCAAATGAAACTGGGGCAAGAAAGCCAGGTATGGTTACAGCTGGATATTATCTTTGTAAAAGACCGTAAAGAGTGGTTCTGAGGTAAGCACCCTAATCTCAGAGATGTTATTGCAACCAAGAATGTGACCTTCCAGGAAAGGAGAAGGAGAGAACAGGAAGCCAGAGGACCTTAATAGATTACCTTAATAGATGAAAGGGACAGGCCATGGAGCTTGAGATGCAGAAGGTAGTCCAGGATTAATTGTGGCGAGGCCAGTTTGGGCTGAATGCCTTTATCTCAGGACCAACAAGCAAACCGCTTCCATTTGGTCAGGTAAGTTGCTCTGGTGGAGGGCTTTCTGCTGCCCAACAGGACCTGTTGGACACCGGCCGAGCACTCCTGCTCCTCCACATTTAACCATGCAGCAGCCAAGCCGCCAGGTGTAGCGCCGTCAGGTTCAGATGCAGAAAACTACCATTGTTTTGGGAGCAGAAAAGCATCCGACAGCGAGTCTCTGTCAATCCCCTGAATCAAGCAGAAAACATGGCACTTCCTGTTTTGTCTGAATGTGAACAGGTCCTCCCGGGGCGTTCCCCACCTCTGGAAGACAAGGCTGACAACTTGTGGATGGAGGGACAACTCATGGTGAGATGAGAAGGTCCTGCTGAGGCAATTGGCCCCTGAGGTGTGTGGCTACGAGATGTATGTTGTGTTGTACACAGAAGTCCCAAAGCCTGAGGGCTTCTTGGCAAAAGGGAAGATGATCTGGCTCCACCTTGCTTGTAAATATAGAACATAGCCTCTGTATGGTCCGTCAGGACCTGAACCACCCTGCTTTTTATGTGAGGTAGGAAGGCTTGGCAGGCCAAGTTAATGGCTCTGAGCTCCCTGATGTTGATGTGTAGGGAGCGATCGTGACTAGACCAATGACCTTGCGTACTGAGATCGACAAGGTAGGCTCTCCACCCCAGGTCCAAGGCATCAAAGATGTGGGTCACTGATGGGGATGGAGATAGAGATGCAGCTGCACCGAATCCCAGGACCGGTTGTTTATTAGCCAGTCGTCAAGATATGGATAAATTTGAACACCTCAACGCCTCAGGTAAGCAGCCACTGGTTCTATGCACTTTGTGAACACTCTCAGGCTGAAGGGACAGAAGGGCAGCACAGTAAATTGGAAATGGCACTGGCCCAACACGAAATGGAGGAAGCACCTGTGTCCTAAGAAAACGGAAATATGCGTCCTTTAAGTCAAGGGTGGCATACCAGTCTCCCAGGTCCAGGGAGGGGATGATAGAGGCCAGGGAGACCATGTGAAACTTCAACTTCTTGAGAGACTTGTTGAGGTGACAAGTCCAGAATGGGTCTGAGGCCCCCTTTTGCTTTTGGGAGTAGAAAGCTTTCCTTTTCATGTCTTGAGGGACCTCCTCCACTGCCCCCAGGTGCAGAAGATTCTTGACCTCTTGAAGGACGAGTTGCTTGTAAGAAGGGTCCTTCAAGAGTGACGTGGAAGGAAGATGGGAGGGATGGTCAGCCATGAACCGCAGGGTGTAACCTGAAGATATTATGTCAAGCACGCCATGGTCCAAGGTCAGCCGTGACCAGGCCGACTGGAAGGGGAGCAGGTGGTTGAGGAAAAAGTAGGAGGGTGGATCCTGGGATGTGACTGGGCGCAACGTCAAAATGCCTGTTTCTGGCTTCCTTGGTTACTGGAAGTGCCAGGCTGAGGAGATGAATGGGAAGAAGACCGGTGTCACCGCTTAAACCCCTTGTCTCTGTCCTTTTTCCTGTAGGTACTCAGGACCTAGACTGGGGAGGCAGAGGACAGAATAGCTCAGGGGTATGAAGGCCCAAGGAGTGGAGGGTGACAAGGGAGTCTTTAAGGCTATGGAGCCTTGCGTCTGTGAGCACGGAGAAGAGCCCTGCTCCCTCAAACAGGAGATCCTGAATGGTGGTCTGCATCTCCTGGGATAACCCGGAGGACTGTACCCAAGAGCTGCACCTCATTACCACTGCAGAGGCGAAAACCCTGGCCGCTGAGTCCGTAGCATCCCAGGCCATCTGGAGGGCACCTTTTCCTACCACTTCACCTTCCTCTACTAAAGTGGCAAATACCTGGGCTCAGTCCTGTGGGAGGGCCTCCTTGAATTTGCTAAGGGAGTCCCACAGATTAAAACTGTACCTGCCTACCAGGGCTGGTGGTTAGACACCCAAAATAGAAGGCTTGCCATTGAATAAATCCCCCTGCCAAATAAATCCAATCTCTTGGCATCTTTGCTTTTTGGCATGTCACTCACCTGTCCCTGCCTGTCCCTTTCATTAACAGTGGACATGACCAATGACCCTGCTGGAGGGTGCGTGTACAGATATTCAGATCCCTTTGCAGGGACGTAGTACTTATTTTCCACCTTTTTAGAAGTAGGCAGAATGGAAGAGGGGTCTGCCACAGCAATTTCGCAATCTTAAAGACCCCTGGGTGGACGGGCAGTGCAACCCGGGCCGGGGTGGAGGATGATATATATCATTAAATAGGTCATCGGACTCCTTTACTGACTCCTCAATCTCCAAGTTTAAATTGGTAGCCACCCTTTTAAGGAGGGCCTTGTGCTCCTTGAAATCGTCAGGGGGACTGCCAGTTTGGGAGGGGACCATTACCGCTTCGTCCGGAGACACTGCAGAGGAAGTGGCGGGTTCCCCTTCCTTCTCTAGGGATGGCTCCTTAGGCGTTGGAGCCTGCTGTGCTGTCCCTGAATTGGATTCGGCACTGTGTTCTGACTTCGGTGCCAGTGGCAGTTTGTCCGAGGCGGCCAGGGAGCAAAGGTGGGAATACGGGACTGGCATTACAGGCACACCCCACAGATTCCAGTATGGCCATTGGTCAGACCACTGTCCCTGCTGCCATGCCACCACTGTGGATGCCATACTGGTCTCGCGGGTTGGCGGTGATTCACCCTTTCTTGGAGAGGGAGCGAACTCCTAGTCCAACTCGGACTGTTGCCCCTCAGGTGACCTGGGTGGAGCCATGGAGTCCTTAGGCTGCTGACTGACCCTCATCAGCAACTGGTGAGAAGAGGGCGAGGATCAGTGCTTGCCCAACGAGCAGTACCAGGGACATGGAGACCGGTGCTGTGACTGGGAGCAATCCTACGCCGGTGGGGACCGATGTCTGGGAGACCATCTAGGTGATGGTGACCTGCACCATGGTGACATCTAGTGGGAAGTTCATTTGTACCGAGGGTATGGGGACTGGTGCTTTGAGTCCAGTGTCCCATGCCTCGTAGGGGGAAAGCACAGCGTCAGGGATGCGGGCCTTCTGAGGATGAGAAGGCAGTTTCCTAGACTGTGGCGATGGGGAGCCACGCCTGCAATCGGGGGCCGAGGATGCTTCCCTGCCTTAATGGGGTGGCCCCATGACCAGCTTGCCCTTGGATGTTGAGGTCTTAGCTGAGTCTGGCACCTGGCATGGCATCTGTGGCCGGCCTACTTGTTCTTTAACCGCCAGGGCCGCTTAGGGCAATGAAGGCCCTAGGAGAAGCCAGGGTCCCCTGCCACTCCTGGGAGTTGGAAACAGATCCATGGCTGGGCTTGGAGGTCTGACTGCAACAGTAGCCTCGTGAAGCTCCAGAGAGGGCATGTGGCCTGACATAGGTCCTTTGCCCGAAGTCCCTCTCCCTTCCAGTGCCGAGGGGCTCTTCTTCTTTTGCCACTTCTTGGGCACCAGGAAGGGGGAACAGTGCCCGGTGGGGCCTGGTGCCGGCAGTGCACTCTGCACCAATGCCAAGATGCTAGGAGTGGGGTCCGAGTGGGAGGGATGCAGGATGAAGCACAGCCTCCATGAGGAGGGCCCTCAAGTGGATACCCCGCTCAAAAGTTCTTAACAGATTCTGCACTTGTCCTTTAAAGCACTTCAAACAGCTGTCGTGGGGATCACTAATAGGCATCGGCCTGTTGCATGACAAGCATGGTTTGAAGCTGGGGGAACAGGGCATGCCCTGCTCCAGGGTGAAGTCCCAGCCGGGACTCTAACTACCAGACAAACCTAACACTTTATTCAATGGCTAAATACCTATGAATGATATACAAAGAAGATAGACAATGGGTTTTAAAGAACCACGAACACTTTTGCAAAGCAAGACAAGGTGCTCCGACCAACTGTCATGGGCGGTAAGAAGAAACTGAGAGGACGTAGGGCTGGTGGTGCTTAATATACCAGAGCATGAGCACGGCACTCAAGGGGGTGCCACAGCCGACCCTGTGGATACCATCAGGCAAAAATCTCTGATGACTGTGCACATAGGCGCACACACACCTTGAATGGAATCAACATGAGAAAGCACCCTAAGAAGAAGAATCTGATCTACTATCTGTTTTAAACCATCAAATAAAGTAATTCTTTTACTATTTTCACAAAAACAGTAACTGATTATTATTAAACATTCTTCTGCATTTTCGTAGTCACTTTCTTTCCTTCAACACAGGCTCTGTACTGCCTACATCCTGTAGTTCCAAAATCCTACGATTCATATTCATTCCCTGATTGCTAATTCACTTCTGCACATCCTGAAGCTACCCTTAAACTATGTGCCTAAAGTGTAAAAGTGCTAAAATTACAGGATTTCCTATGCTCATTTACTTTATTGGTAAATTATCCAACAATAGAATTGTTAGTTTCCCAAAGATTTTAAATGGGCAAGCTATACCTGCTTGAAAGAGAAAGCTGTATAATGAACACAAAATTATCCTTGAGATCTTAAACATATCTCTAAAGACCAAGCACTGACTGATCAAAGTATTACAAGTTTTCTACAGAAACATGAAAATATGAAATATACATATAAATGCACTCACAAAACTCATGCCCAGTTTTAAAACATGTGGAAAAGTTAGCTACATAGCAATTTTCTCATTTGTAGGAGGATCCACTCAAACAAAAGAAAAAAAGTTGCAGCTGTCCCTCAAAATATGCAAAAAGCACAGAAGACGTGAAACTGACCGTACATAAACACTCAAGTTCATCATTCCTAAAGTGGCTAGTGAAATACAGCATATATAAACAAAATGTTCATATATTGCTAAATGCTTCTCCCCCACTGTTCAGATAACCCCTCTAGGATATACTACAAGTTATTAAAATATCAAAATTATTGCAAACATTATATAACAATTGGTATTTTTAGTGCTTGATTCTATTCAATTAAAGAAGCAAAAGCAATGAAATAGAACAGTGACTATGAGTGATGAGCTGCTTCTGTCAGATAAATGCCAAGGCAAAGGGATGGCTTTTAGTCATGTTCCAACTGGGACACATTTATCCAGTGACAATGTTTCATTGCAATTACTTTATTTCTATTTCAATAAAATGATTGATGTGGAGATCAGCATAAAGGTAGACAGACACTGGGACTATAGACTGACAATAGCCCATTGTGCAATTGTAGGAAAACTTCATTCTGACTGACATACGAGGTCAAACGGGTTTAGTGTCTGGGATGTGTTTTTCAGGGGGAGAAAAGGGGATTCAATATTTGGAGTATACTACATATCCAGCATATATGTTTTATATTTTTAAACTGGCGTTTTAAATAAAGCACTTAAATGTACGTTTTAAATTGTATTGGATATGTAAATAATCTAAAACAAAACTTCTGCAATAACTGCAAAAAAAATTTAAAATACATTCAGTTTTCAGGTCAAGTTCTTTTTACGTGTTTCATCTTTTAAATTGCGTGATAAATCAGTTTAATTAGAAAACTCTGAAAACAAAGGCTTAAAGAGTATCGGGGACATCCGATCCATAATTTATCATACTCTCTCGTCAGCACTGAACCCTTGTCCCAGTAGGGTGTTAGAGGACAGTGGGAGATTCTAGTTCACATTTATTGTTGGTTCAGAAGGCTCAGCCATTTGACCTTTAGTTGTCAATTTTGACAAAATGGGATTTCCCCAACAAATATAATGGAAAACAAAATGCTACAGCTTTTGCTAAAATGTGAAAGGATAAATGTGTCAATGGAAAAATACAACTCAAAATTAATCAATTCAACTTTAAGGAGAAGACTTTTTGTGCATCCCTGTCATGAAATGTAGTATACAAATGATCTGAATTATTCAATATTCTAAAAAAAAAATATATATTCTTCATTCCAAAAATTTATTACTTTCCAGCTAATGTTGCTTAGGTACAAACTGAAAAAGCCAAGGAAACTATTAATTAAGGCAGTCTTGGTGCATATGCCATATCACCCAAACATCTAGACTCCTTACTCCCCAAAAAACACCTGCTTCCAAGTTATGAAGAACACACCACCTTTTCAATTACACCTGAACTCTGACAGCTACAGTAGAATTTTCTGAAGAGCTATGTGCCCTGAGAAAGCATACCAAGTGCTATTTTTTATATTGGGAAAGAATGAGGTCCAAAGTTCTTCTCTAGCATTCAAGTACAATATAGTACAAAGGAGATTCTTTCTGCTCTACTGCTAGCTCCACCAATCTCTTCAAGTTCAATTCAGACTTTTCTTCTGATTTCCTCCCCTACACTTCCACCTCATCTACCTTTACTCTCCCTCCTGCACATACTATACCCTCAATCTGATGCTGTTGAGTTGGGGTCTCAGAAGGGGGGTACCAATTTTCAGACAGCCACCTGTTGACATTCTTTAGTGACTCACAGAATCATGAGACTCCTTCCTGTAAATTTCTAAAGGTGGCCATTTTTAGAAGGCTCCTTTAAGTGATTCCCTCCTCTCCCATGAGCAATGCCCCAAATCCAAGGATCTTGATCTTGTTGCAACAGGGATACTTTGAATGCTTCTGAGAGACTAATATATATTTTTGAAGGATTTAGCCTCTGCTTGAAGTGGAAATCACAATGCAACTTTAACTAAGGAGCTACAAGAGCACCTCCATAATTTTGCATGCATTAAGATGAACAAATCACTGGTGGAGCAATATTAAAAAGGACATCTGGATCAGAAAATTTATGCAATAGAAAGTGACCACATATAAAAAAAAACAATTATCTAAACATATTCAGCAACTCTATTCTAAACTTCCAGCCATGCTAACAGAGTACCTGTCAAGGTTATCTGAACTTCTAAATAAATTCTCTCACCCCATAAATTCTCTTTGAATCTCAAGATTTGTATGGATAAGAAAATGGAGAAGGAGTTTAATAGCAGACTTATCTAAGTACCCATTCAAAATGCTTGAAGTAATCTTGCTTCATATAAGAAATACTGCAGTACTATGATACCAACCCTGACTGCCTCACATGCAAACAGTCTGTAACATTTGTTCTGAAGTGCTAGCTGTCATAGTTTCAGAGTAACTGCACCTGTATCCCCTCCTCTGTTGCCCACTCCAGGAATGCCCAGTCAGGTCTTATGTCTCCTGAAATCACCTGCTCATAGTCCTTCTGACTGGGGGTTTTAAGTCTGCACAGTTTATATTGTGATACGCCCATTAAGTCAGTCTAGCTAAAGGCTTTCTCTGAGAGGGCTATGAACAGCGTATTGCCAGTAGTTACAAATTACCATACAAACAAGCACATTTATTCTTAAGGAAAAAAATTATAGATGAAACATAATAAAAACAATGAACAGATTTAAACACATAATCTTTAAAATATACCAGGAGTCACACATCTGTCTTATGGGGTCCTAGTGGGAAAAAGTCTTTCCAACCCTTCCACAAGAGTTGGGGCCCCCCCTTTGACTGAAGGTCCTGTCCATTTGCTGGAGGAGAAAATTTAAACTCAGCCTTTTTATATTAAAAGCCCTCTTTTGGTCTGTTGGTCTCTGGAAAACTGAGTCTGAACCAGTATATGCAAGCCTCTTCAGGGGGTGGTATCTCTATGGAGATGTTCGCAACATAAGTGATTCACCTTAATCACCCCCTACTATTTTGGGTTCCTGGAAGAGTTGTGGTAATCCCCCCCCCACTGCATATAATCCTTGGACCACCATGATACATAAACTTAATAAAATATGGTCCCCAACAATATTACAAGGGATTGCAATATCTGTCACACGAGCATCATGGGAGCCAGTTAGTTTGCTCTAATCTAGGTATAACAGTGACTACCTGAATCTCCAAGTTCAACCCCAGATCAATATACCAGTGTGAAACCAGGGTTAGGACAATGCTAGTTCATATAGAACTCATGGGTTCAGCCCCACTCTCGGGCAACACTTAACTTTTTAATTTTTTTTTAAACAAGATATTACTTTGATAAAGGGAACAGGGGATGGATTGTAGCTTTTTTTAATACCAGAAAAATGAGTGGGAAAATTAAAAGCAACAACTTATAAAAAGTTTCTTGAAATGTATAACAAATTATTTCAACCTAAACTTCATTAATCCATATATCTTGGGCCATAACTATTAGCGATATACACACTGAACTGGTCTATATCATGACAAGGCGCTTAAGTTTGTGCTTAATTTTGAGTATTTGAGTAGCTCTATTGATTTCAGTGCGACTACCAATGTGTTCTAATCACTTCATAGAGAGTTTAGCACCTTGCAAGATCAAGCACCTAATTCAGAAACCTTGACTCTAAATTATTCAAGCTTCTGCGTGGGAACTTCCTTGTTCTTAGTGCAGAAACCTGTGCCAGCTGCATAGGTTTCTGCACTAAGAGACCTCCCCTCTCCTAAATTGTGCGGGAACTGCAGAAGAGGAACTCAGCTATTACACATCTCCATCTCATACCGATGACTCTAATATAGCTTTATTTTATTTAAAAAGTGTTCCTTTTTTTTCTTTTAAAACATTATTACACTACCAAAAGTAGTGAAACGGATATGCAACAGAACAAAGAATCTGGCTTATTAAGCTTCCATTACTCTGATATGTTAATGATCGGGTGCCTTCAAGACAAATTTCAACTTCACACTTCTTTTCAGTACATGGACTACTGTACAGAAGATTATTCATACTAGAGTAATGTTTATTATTAACACAAGTTACTAATAAGAGTAATGTATAGTAGCCTGTAATATATTAAGCTGCAATAGTAGAATGCAGTATGTATTTTTCCTGTTTATTTTTTAAAGGTTCTGAAAAACAAGTAGCTTATCTGTCATAAGTAAGGTTTTGTTTTCTCAGCTCCAGACTAATACATTTAAAATGCTTAGTTAAAAACCAATTTAATTAGCAAAAATCCACTCTGCTGTCTCTTCAGTTAATTTGCTAAATGAAAAAATAGAAAGCCTTAGTTATAAAACGGTTGTTAAGACAACACTAATGATACTGTTAAAATGGAGGAATCGTGGCTACCAAAATGCAAAAGCTTTCTAAGAAAAAATAGTATATTACTATAACTTACGTATATTACGAAGTGTTGTAACTAATATTGTAACAAATTAAGAAATATTAACATTAATGTTCTGTGGCACCTTATAATTTGGTTTATCTTAGGTTGGTGTTAACATATAAATAGATTGCTATGAGTTCCTCTAGAATTACATAGGACATATATATGAACAATAAAATAATTCATCAGAATTAATGCTATTAAAATAAACCCTACAGGAAGTAAAAACAATGTTTATAAAATGGCACCCCTTATATCAAGTTTTAAATTAATAGTTCCTTTGTTATTCATTGTAGTAATGCCTAGACCTTTTAAATGTTACTTAACTTCTCTTATGGTGTTACAGAATGTTGATTTTTAAAAGAAAGTAAAAACTAAATCTTTCCATGCTATTTTCATTCCCAGCATGAAACATAAGAATAAAAAAATGTCAAACAGTAAAGGGAGAGGCTTCTGTTGGAATGTCTACTGTAAAACATGCAATAAGGAATTTACCAGATTCTGCTGGGAGAAGTAATAAAATAAACAAGTTACAAAAAAAGGCTTAGGAAAAGAAAGGTTATAAACTACTTACCATTCCGCAATTTCAGGATGAAGAATTTTATTGTTCACATTAAATCTAACAAAAAAATCCCAACAACAAACCAGAATTAAAAACTAGCAATAGTATGAATTGTGGATGCCAGAATTTTTTAAACACAATACCAAAATGCATTTTATATAGTGTCATCTGAGCACATGATAACTAGTACAGTTTTAGTTATCAAATAACGTACCGCATCATAATTTTTAAAAACATATTTAGGCTCCCAATCCTGCAAAAGCATGTGCTTATCTTTACCCCTATCTGTAGCCCCATTGAAGTCAATGGGATTAATTATATGTATACATTTAAACCCATGTTAAAGCATTTTCAAGATCAGGCTCAGAGGGCATACATGCTAGTTGTCCCTATCTAGGAGTGAGGTTTTTTAGGTAAAATATAATTTTCCATTTTTATCCCTCAAATACACTTGAATAAAATTAAAATGGTGAACGTTTCATGTTCATCCCTAAAGTTCTTTAGCAGTTCCAAATCTTGGGGAAATCAAATAATATTTAAACAAACTTGTCAAAGGTGAACTGCACAGAGAAAAAATAAAAAAGGATGCGTCTTGTTTGTGCTTCTCTGGGATGTATAAAGGGAATGTGAAGGTTCCAACTCCCCACAACCACCTCTCAAGACACTGTGGAAGGAGGGGCTCTCTTTGTTTCCTACATTAAACATTTACATCTTGTCAAAGACTGATAACTGGAGCAGTTGTTGTCATTTCATATTACAAGAGCCAGTAGAGTGAAGGTTGAGACATTAAGCAGGGAGAAGGGATTTTGTTTTTGTTGTTAACACTTCATTTCAATGACTACTAAACATTTTGAATAAAAGGACAATCTTGTGCCATGAGCTCTTCAATTAGAGTTTGAGAGCTCACAATGAAAATGCCCCTGGATGTCCCACCCCAATAGATCTTTCAGGGAAGCTAGGGAAAACAGACTGGAGTTCCTCTCACCATTTCCAAAGTAGTTAAAAAAAAAAAAAGTGCATGCGCGCCTTTCAGGCCTTCTTTATATACATCATAAGGCACCAAAAAAGCACACACCCAATTTTTAAGGGATTAGTTCATTTAAATGTCTGGGGGTTCAGATGGCAGTGCAGTAACCTATCAATCTAAGAATACAACAAACAAAAGTATTTCTACATGTGCTCATGAACCTATACAATCTAAAAATGTGAGAGTTAGGGACTTTGTATTCCTACTTCAAGAGCACGAGACAGAAAATGCCAACTTATCTCAGACTTCAACAAATACAAGTACATGTTGCACCATATTCAATATTAAGGGTCTTCATTTAGACACCAGTGGATCACCCCCACAACATGAAAACCACAATTCAGCGTTCTGCATCATTATGGAAAACAACTGGTCACTTGGAAACATGAGAGTCTAGTTTTATTTTCTTCGAGATTAACATCTGAACATTATCCCAGTAACTGCTGTTAAAGTAGTTCTATACAGAAGTAATCATGGGATGCAAGAGCCAGTTAAACACAAATGTACATAGAGAAAAAACGATGAACAAGATAATAAAGTTAATTTATAGAGGTTCAATGAACAAAAGATTGAATTCCATCTCTGGCTGAAGAGTATTCCACCATGCCCCTAAAGAGAGATTAAAGGAAACAAGATAGGAAAGGATATAAGCTGCATATGACATAAGTGACATCAATACAACAAATGAAATGCAAACTCAGAGCAGATTGATGAAGAAAAATAGCACAAGGAGATATTGTAACAAGGCAGAGTTGCACTAGCAGCTCTATTTAAACTTTCATAGACAAATACAGCGTTGTAGCCATGTTGGTCCTAGGATATTAGAGAGACAAGGTGGGTGAAGTAATATTTTTTTTGGATCAATTTCTGTTCATGAAAGAGACAAACTTTTGAGCTACACAGAGATCTTCTTCACGTTTGGCCCCAGCTTGTCTCTCTCACCAACAGAAGTTGGTCCAATAAAAGATATTACCTCACCCACCTTTGTCTCTCTAATAGACAAGTACAAAACAGCCAATGACATGAGTAGAACCCCCCCCAATTTCTGAGGGAAAAGGTTAAGAGACCATAAAGGACAGGGAAGGCAAGTACCTAGGAAAGATGAAAATACACATCTAGTCAGTCAACATACTGGCTCTCCTGTGAATTGGAGATTGTCTTATTAAATTTATAACCATAACAAAAGATACAATGATGTAAAATTACTCAAACCAACCAAACAAGAGATCAAACTCAAAAAAGGCAGCCAAGTGCAAAGGACTGAATGAAACAAAAAGAACTATAAGCCTCTTTCAGAAGATCTACTTTAAACTGAAAAAAAAAAAAAAAGCCAGAGGCAGATGAGTCACTGAATAGATTTGTAGAAGTCACTACCTTTGTAGAGAAGAGTACCTATTCCAGAGCACTACGTTGAGGCAACCGTCTAAGATATGGCACCTAAATACCAGCTGCGGTCAGCAGGCATGTGGGAAAAGCCAGAAAACAGAGGAATGGCATGAATAAGGGACCAGAGATCACAGTCAGGACTTCAGTTTTATCTCTCATCTGAGGTCTGGTCTACACTACAGACCTATATTGGTATAACTATGTCACTCAGGGGTGTGAAAAATCAACACTCCTGAGCAATCGTAGTTATAACAACCAAACCGTCCCCCCTTGTTTCTCCCATCCCCGTGTAGACAGTGCTATGGTGGCAAGAGAGCTTATCCCACCAACATAGCTATCGCCTCTTGAGGAGGCAGATTAACTATGCCAATGAGAGAGCTCTCTCCCATTGGCATAGAGCCTCTTCATTAAAGTGCTACAAGATTGATGCAGCATTTTAAGTGTAGACATGACCTGAAAGATAGCGCTGCAGATAGCACAATGATAGGTACAGGATAGCAACTTAGAACACAATGGTGGGGAATTGGCTCAATCATAGGGAACAGCACCAGTTCATCCTTGGAAATCTATCAGCTAAGAACTGACCTGGCTCAATCCTTTGTTAATGCTGACAAGCTCACAACACAAGCAATATGGCTGCAGGCTATCCCTACTTATGACTGCAAGGGTGCCTGTACTAATTACTCAAATTATGCTTCACTTTAATTAGAAATAAGGAAACTGAACAAACTACACTGTAAAGGTACTTCTCTAAGGGGAAGAACATGTAGTCATTAATATGGATGCACAAATAGCAGAGAAGCAAAATTTTATATAAAGTATTATATAAATATTCAGTTTATTCTTCTAAAAAGTTTAGATTATGCTTGATAGCAAACAATTATACTCTAAAAAAAATGAACCCCCGGCTGTCCTTCTGCTAAGAGGATCATATAAACCAATCCAATTTTAAATCTCATGCAATTTGCAAATTGACAACACTTAGAAAATCTGACACATGGACTGGAGGAAGAAGGAAAACTGACATTTTGCTATGGCTATACAATCTGTAACATGTGTTAATATCCCCAATCAATCAACACAGCTAAGATATATTATATTTAACTGCATGCCCAAACAGAATTAATTTTGTGCCCAATTGTTCTTTAATAAACATGGCAATTTCATGTATTTCCAAAAAGTCAGTCTACATATCCTGAATAAGCAGCCACTGTAAATGCTTTTCCTGCTTACAAAATACGCTGATCAGAAACTCTTCATGCATGTATGATAAAAAAAAAACTATAGAAATCTTACACTTGTCAGTGTGTCAATTAAAGACACAAGACCAAATCTCCCTCCCTCTATTATGAAATGTCAAACCCTTCCTGAAAATATACTAGGCCTGCATCAGAGAGAGGAACCTTGCAGAGTAATCTAAAGGTCAGTCTTGCTCTCTCAGACCAACAGGCGACATTCTGAAAGCACCAAACATTCCAACTATTTTTAAGATGTCTGAATCTCTTATATCAAACAATTTTGAAAAAAAAAAATCACACTTCAATACGCCTTGTAAGTAAAAAAGATTAATTCAATGTCTTTTTAAATTAAACCACAGTACTGTAGTTTGTATAAACATAATCTGATGTTTGAGCTATATTATTTTATAGTGCTTTTACTCAAGAAAGCATTTTACAAGCATTATGTTTCATTACGTCATGTGAGGCAGGTAAATCACTGTGCCTATTTTACAGATGGGAAAACAGGTAGAGGCTATGTTACCTGTCCAAGATAAAAAAATCAAGAAAGTTTCGAAGCATGAACAGGAACCAGGTTTCCTACTGTAAACAATTTAAAAAACACTTTTTTCCCTATGGAGGACTATGATACTGCACATGAGTATTCATTAGCGAACAGAAACATTTACAAAGACAAACAATTCTGTACTTTTACAAGTTGCAGATAACATACTAGCTGCTTTTTAGTTCTTCAAAATGTACAGTAAGAAGTTAAACAGGAGAACAAGTGATGGCTATACTATAGGAAATGGTAATGTGAATCATTATTAGAGATTCATTTCTGCAGATACATAAAAGTGAACTTGCTCATCACTGGTAGGACAAAGGCAATCTAAGGTTGGCCTTTCGGCCAAGATAGAAATAACCCAGGGATCATAATGGAGACAAGGTAATTGCTCTGAAGTGGGAAATTAATAAAACAGCTAAGATAATTAATGTTCAAGGAGACATTCCAAAAGGTTGAAAAAGTGAGGCAAGGAAGCAACATTATTAGGACAAGAAAGAGGCAGCTTCTGTCAGGAGCAGATGAATATCCTGAAAATAGAGAGCAAGATTTAATTCCTTTACGAAGTGATATTATTTCTACTATTATCCATAGCAAAAAAACACTGGAGCACAGCAAACATAGAAGACAACAGACAAATGGAACTAAGTAAAACAAGGGTCCTGAAAAGCAAATTCATCTTTACCAGGTCTCTAAAATATTGAGACAATCAAGAATATGGGAACAACATACATCTTCATAAATAGTCCAGAAAGTCTAGATAACCTATGAATAGCAAGGGCTAAAAACACTGCATGCTATTTATGTGAGGGAGAGTATAGGTTCTGTCAAACAGTCCAGCTCGAGTCATATTTAAAAGACATCACAATTCATGTAAACATATAGGCAAGCATTTTAATAAAGCAAAGAGATGGAGAAATAAGAACTCGGGTAAAAAATTAAAGGTGTTTCAGGTTTATTACAAAAGAAATCAAAGTAATGCACAAAGTAATGCAAAGTAATTACAGTTACAAGAAATTACAAATAGAGCAGATTTCATTTGGAAGCTCATTTTCCCCACAGTTTAATTAGTTATCAGCACTTAATAGCAAGACTGTCTATTGTGGTCAAAGAAATTAAGCAACTTATATTGACAGAACTGACAGTCTCTTGAGAAGATACAACTACAGATTAAGGAGATTAAAGGAAAAAAAGTACAATGCCAAGTGGTTTAAGAGCTGAGGGCATGAAATCTGTCAAAAGAGGCGAGATGCAGTAAATCTCCAGCATATTCAACAAAAATCAGTGAATAATCTTTTATATGGGAGGAATGAGGGAGAGTCTGAAAAGCAGTACTCACATCTGTCAGAAGCAATAAAAAAAAGTATCTTTGTGCCTATGGTTGTAGAAGAAGGAGCTTAATCGAGCTCTCAAAACAGAGAGACCTGCCTACTAAATAGCTAGAAGTCTCTCCTGAAAATGTACAGATGTTGTCCTATTGAAGTAAACAGGGGATGTAATTACCATAAGCAGGGAAGGCAGTGATAAACAATTATTTAGGCCCCAAGACACACACTATGCAAAGAGTAAAAGGATACAAGCCATATGCCAAATGGGGTAGATTCCTACTTCAGTATAGACTAGTAATGGAATGTGTCTGGAGCACTACTCAGTAGTAGCAACTCCACACAGTTATACACACTGCAACAAAAAGCAACCTTTCATTACCTCAGACAGATAAGGAATCCTATTGCTTCAAAACAGCCTGTGTATGCTATTCCTGGGAAGAATTGCCTTGAGGTTTAAGACTTTTTAAATTAATTATACATATAGAGAGAGGTCTCTAGTTCCACATACTCTTGGAGAATATACAATACAAGATCAGCTCTAGTAGAAAATTTGCTTATTTTGGCCTCTGGATTAGAGCAGACCTAAAGTAACTTAGCATAGCAACAAGATTTTCATTATACACAGAAACAAAGTATTCATAAGAGACCTTCTGTGACCTGTCAGCCCAGTGTTCTCGGGGAACCAGGGTACAGTATCAAGCCTGTCTGACTCACAAAGACCCTCCCCAGCCTCTGCTTGGACCAAAACCAATCAGAAGAAAGACTTACAAAAAGCAATGAAAAGGCTGTGGGAGACGCACCTAAACCCCTCCGGACAAGGATGACAGGATTAAGGCAACTCCCCTAGCCTCATTTGCATCCGAGATGGGACAGGGAGTCATCGCTATTAGCATACAGAATGGAGAACAGAGATTCCAAGGCAAGAACTGCACTGAACTCTGGGACCAGAAAAGCAGGGAAGCATTGCATGATGGGGGATCTCTGCTCCAGATATTAATGAACCCATGCCTGCACACACCCAGCTCAGTAGTTATCAGACCAATTCTCATCATAAATCCTTTATTGGTATCCAAAATTGCATTGTGAGCTCCCACGAAGGAACACTGCCCATAGCCAGGAATGATCAGTTCCTATTGTCTAGCCTGAACAAAACAAATCTGGTATACTCCCTTGAGCCATCAGTTTACCCATAAACAAATCTAGTGTTCTCCCTTGAACCACTGTTGTTTCTCTACAAAAAAACCCGACCCACGCTCAAGTAAGTGTTCTGATGCCTGGTTCCAAAATCTGTATCAGTTCCACTGGGACTACTACTTCTCCTGACTGATCGTGCTGGGGGCCCTGCTGTCTACAGCACTCCAGACCCTCAGCTACCACCACCACCTGGAAACCCCAACCGGTTCAAGCTTCACAGTGTGGTGAGAACCCAACTCTCTCTCTCTGTTTTTCTTTCACTCTAGGTATAGCTTTCCAACCCTGACTTGTGTGATCAGGTGTAGTTTTCTAAACCTGACTTGTAATCAAATTTAAGCTAGATTTAATATTGTAACTGTTTTGTTTGTTTGGCTCTCCTTGTATGGTTATTACCTGGCAATAAATAACTTTTGTGGTTAAGCTGGTTGCTTCTCTCTCTCTCTCTCTCTCTCTTTTATGTTTTGGTTTCCCCGTTTGCTCTGGAGCAATGCTCCTCTTACCTAAGCTAAAGATCCCAGTAGCACTCAAAAATCCTGTGGGGTTTGTTCATCAAGTGTGTTACTACCAGAACAATTGTACCATGAAAGTGGGGCTAGGGATGTGCTGAACCTGTGGCATAGGAGGGTGGCAGCTTGAAGTACTGCTCAACCCAGCCTGCTCAGGTGTACTCTATTCTGATGCGGTGCCCATGGCATATGAGGGTGGCAGCTTGACCCAGCCTGCTGAGTCCAGGGACATATAAGGGATCAGCTTGGGAGTGCTGATTGACCCGGTCCGCTCAGACGTGCTCTGTTAATATGTGTTGTATGTTCATCTGATTCTGGGGCTGGAGGATCCCAACCCGGTAGCACCTAGGTCCTGCAGGATAGCTCCAACTTGCAGAAGGGAGAGGGAGAGCTCCATATGAAAACACAAGTGACACAAGCAGTACATTGATAGAATTACAGAAACCCCCTCCACAGAAGAGTAACCCTAATAAATGAGCATACCCCAAAGTAACGGGCAAATCTGGTAACACTTCTTCATAATACTATTAATTCTAGAAGGCAGTACCCCAAGTATGTATTCTGTTTTGAGGGGGAAAAATTGGAAAGAGCTTAATTTTGTGCTCACAAGATTGCGTGTATACTATCTGCATGAGCAAACCCTCACTTTATTTTATTAGGGGAGGTCATATCTGCACGTTTTCTTAAAGGAACCCTCCATGCTGTTTTACCTTTTATGTAGTTAACAAATGAGCTGAAAACACTTAATTTGGGTCTACCATCATGCAGATTTACTAAGTTTACAGAAGATACCTGTAAAGCTATTTAACACAGAACTGCAGTGGTAAGCTAAAGAACATATTCTGCTAAATCACCGAATTTGGAAGAGAGTTATGATAATTTATAGCACTCAGCTTATACTATTACAGGCCTAATGCCCAGGAAGTAGAGTTGGTCAAAACTCAGAATTTCCTTATTGTGGGAAATTTCAGCATTTTAATGTTTGGTTCTGTTCCAATTTGCAATTAAAATATATTGTATTTCAAATTTTCCAACAAAATGGAAATCTATAAAATGGGTGTTTCTAAAACATCTACATACAGTATTTTCCAAAATGAAATTGAGTCCCTAGGACTCCAGCAGCTGCAGGCTGAAATGGGTATGATTCTTGTCAGTTTCACTCACAGTCGCTATTCTGTGGTAGGCCTCTGTAATATTGATAAGAATCATATCAATTTCAGTCAGCAGATGCGTGGGTCTACAGCTCTAGGGCAGCCCTCTCATGAAAATCCCCTGGGCCCAGAAAACCCAAGACTTCCAAATTCCAGGGCCAGCTGCCCTGCACTCCTGGAACCCCTCTGAATTGGTGCTCTCTGGCCTTCCAGGATCCCTGCTGTGGAACTGGGAGACTAGACACAGAGCTGCCAGGCTCCCAGGGCAGTGGATTCTCTGGGCTTCCTGAGTCTCAGGGGAGGTGGCTTGGTAGGCTGCAGGAATCAGGCAGTTTGGAGCACCAGCTGCCCCAGAAATCTGGAAACCCTGGGATCCCTTGACCCTCTAGCAGTCCACATGGACTGCCCTGCAGCTACAGACCCTAGTTGCCTGTCCTAGGACTTCCAGGTCTGCAGCAGGGAGCCTAGAAACAATGATTGTCCCCAGGATTTCCGGGCTTCCTTCTGAGGAGCTGGGTAACTAGAAACTGAGAACCCCCAAATCTGCCAGGCTCCCAGACTAGCTGGTTCCGCAGGCTGCAGGAAATCAGGCAGCCCAAGGTGCCAGCTGGTTCAGGAATCTGCAAGCTCTGGGGTTCAAAGTTCTGGGGCAGTCTGCATGGTGGAGCTGCCCCAGAACCATGGCAGGCTGCCTAGGAGCCAGGCAAGTGAACTGGCAGGAAACCAGGCAGGTGTGGGTGGCTTTCATCTGAAGATTCAACAAAAGCGAAAATTTCCATGAATTGTTCACTTTCAACTAACTGGCCTTTTCTGATGGAAAAGCATTCTATCAGAAAATTTCCAACAGTTCTAACAGGAAGGAACTTGTATAGGATTAAAACAAGAGAGAAGGCCAAAATTACTACTGTAATGGCTTTCTTCAGAAATTTGTGAGCAGACTGAAGAAACAGTTATAAAAAGTAACATACTGAAGTTCAGGTCTAGAGTACTTCAACAATAAAAGAGCCATACTCCTAGAGGTTAAGAAATTGTGCAGCTACTTTATAGATTTATAGGCATGTAAGAGAAGAGACATGGCTCTTTTACCTGGCTGTTTCACAGTTTAAGACACAAGTACTGTTGGTATTTTTTTTTTCCCGTCCAGTATCTTAAACGTGACATATTTCTTAAAAAAAAAAAAAAAGGGAGATAGATGCATCTTTACATGCTGAATGCTTCCAATGTAAATGATGTATGGAACATTTAGTAGAGATGTCATTCTACACCTCCTGTCTATTTTAGTGTAAGCTTCAAGAGTTTTGGAAGGAGGAAAAAAAAAAAATCACTCTCCCAACTTTAGCTGTCACAACCCAATTTGGACCACCATGTTAAGTCACAGCTACTATAACATTTATTTGAATTAATCTATAGAGAAATACAGGTCACATAAAAGAAATATTTGTATTATATTACATTTTATAGTTTTTTAAAGTTTTCCACACAAAAGACCTAGAAGTTATTTAAAATAAACATGATCTCCACATAGGTTTTCAGATTAAAATTTCAAGGAAATGGACAGAAGAAGAGCAGCACCTTTTTTTTCAGTTGTACTGTGATAATTTGGGGGCAAAGATGCCTAAGAAAGCAATAGGAGACAGACACATCAGAATAGAACACTGGTGTAACAACTGAAAGAGCAGAAAGTCTCAAAAATAGTGTCATATTCTACATTTATTTTCCACAGAAAGATCCTGAAAGCTACAGAATCTTTAATTTTTGGTGCCCATTTTTCCAGTGTCCTTAATTGTGACAGACTGGTTAAGTTTCCAGTCAGGTTATAGAAGAGAACAAAAGTAATAAAGCAATCAGATTCCAAATCTCATTATTTGACACAGAGGAGAGGCTATCCCATGTGACCTGGCAAAATGAGTGTCTAGAATTACAGGCAACAGCCACAAATTCTATGCAGTATTATCATCCCTGTAACAGTGTTATCTGCTGTGAACAGAAAGGTGAATGGAGGAAAATACAACAGGCTGACTTAGAGTTAGGGATCATAAAAAGGCCACCCACTCATTATCTCTGAGACAGCATTAATTTTAATAGGCTTCCAGGCAGTGTCACCCCTCCCCATTTTTCAGCCTAATGGATGATGATCAAATTTTAGGATATCACAATTTATAGCAGACTATTGCATTTGATTAAAAATTCTGACCATCTTCATATTATAGCATAAGTCTATGATATATCATGTTGGATTGCTCTAGGAAATAAGCAATTGTTATCCTTGCTTACTACCATTTCACACAATTGTATCCAGGAGCACTTTTTCATTGGCAGCAAACTTTTTTCAAAGGAATTAAATCTGAAAGTGTATGGATTGCCCTCAAAAGGTCACTTCTATGCAGAAATATTACACAGTGTCTTTTTAGAAGAGTGGACATTCCAGAATCCTTAGCAGACAAAGTATTGTACATAAGAGGATAACGTATGGTAGCCATACAGTAGAAGTTATTTTAAGTTTGTTTTTCACATATTGTAAAATTCAAATATTCACTGCCAAGGAATTTAAGTGTTTTTTCTTTAATGTACAAGTAATATAAAAAGAAACATATGTACATATCTCTGCTGTTGCTAACACAGATTGAAAGAGATTTCCAAACAACCAAATAAATGAAAAACTAAATATTTGTCTACACAGGAACTAGACACCCATGGCTCACCTGTGCCAGCGAACTCAGGCTCACAAGGCTTGGGCTGCGGGGCTGTTTCATTGCTGGGTAGACTTCTGGGCTTGGGCTGGAGCCCACGGATCCAAAGCTCAGGCTCCAGCCTGAGCCCGGAAATCAACCTAGCAATGAAACAGCCCCATAGCCCAAGGGCCTGAGTCAGCTGGCAAAGGGCAGCCATGGATGGCTAATTCCTGGGTTGACATACCCTTAAGTCATTAGAAATGTAAATCAAATCTCTGGATTTCAATGAAGGGTAGCTGATAGAATCTCTTGTTTATGTATTAACATTTTATAATTTGTCACGAGCAAAAAACATGGTGATCTAATTTGAAATATAAAACCAGCATAACATTATTAATAATTATCCAATAATTTAATTAATGTATAAAAACCACTTCAATAGTCACTTACTGGCTGATTCCTTCAAATGAAGCTTCCCTTGAAATGTTTCCACTATCAGTATTAACACCACGCTGGAGGGGAAGATGAAAAAAAACTATCATTGTGCGCTAAAGACAAGAATTTTAAAATAAATTCATTGACGGAACCCATTACATAAGGTCTTTTAGAAAGCTTACTTGTAAATATAATTTGAACGATTGCATAAAATCAGTAAGAGGTAAAAACAAGGTTACATAGTCACATTTAGACACACAGTTATTCATTACTGAAGAGACAGATGGAACTCAAGTTGACACGTGCTGCCTAGGATCTTAGCAGGCCTAACCTTCTCTTTTCTAAAATAGCTTGGTGACAATTTTCTTGCTGGGGAGCAGAGGGCAAAAAAGGTGTGTCCCATAAACAAGACTGTAATGGGTGGGAGTAGAATAAGAACTGTATTAGGAATTTTTAAAACACACTTCCTTGAAAAGAAGTAATTCCATACTGCCTTGGCAACTCTTGTTCCATAACTTGGAGTGCCTCTCTCTTACAGCTTGCCATTCACACAAGAAGCATGAAAGACACCATTCTGGCTGCTACATAGCACTGCTGACGTCTCTCGGTTTGTGACGAATCATGTGGAGCAGCACTGCCTTTCTGTGCTTGGAACAAAACCAATGGAGGAGAGGCAAAAGTGCAGGAATTCTGCTGAACTAAGCAAAGAATGTTCTTTGGATCAGCATTCCTCCAGAGCTCAGGGAGGGAAAGCAGCTCAGAGAAGTAGGAAGTTTTGAGTGAAACAGACCCAGTAGACAGGGAGTTGCTCAATCTCCATAAAAATAGACAAATAATAACAGACACATGCACCAGACACATGCACAGGATAATGGAAATTTGAAGAAGGGGAAAGGACAACTCTAATCACCATCACACTTCACCCTGGGAAGAAGTGGCTGAGGGGTGAAGAGCATTGTAACTTTACCCTCCCACCCCGGAGTCATGTGAATGTTATGTTGTAATCTAAAGTGCAATCTAGATAGTAACTTGATCCCACTCTCATACTATTGAAGAAAAACTGCCCTGAGCCCCTACCTCATCATACAGAAGGGCAGTACTCTAATTCCTCTAAGTGCCAGTGGGAGGACTCAAATATGCAGGTGACATGGTCAGAACAATGGGAAAGCAGGATGTGATTTCGCAGCATTTTGAATGGACTGGAGGGAAACGATGTGGGTGTCAAGTGAGCTTCCTGTAAATTAAATGTGAAACTACCAGAACACGGATAAGAGTTTTGGTAGTAGGACACAGGAAAGAAGGGACAGGATTTAGCAACTCACTGACTGAATGTGAGGAGAGAGGAGAAAGGCTAGTCAACTGTACGAAGACGGCTGACCTCAAACTGGAGGATGGTGACATTATTCTCTGGGTTGGAGAAGGGACAAAGAGGATGCATAATGAGCAGACATCTCTGATTAATTCATCTGTTTACTGAAGAGTAACAGGATAAGTATTCTCCAGGAACAACGAATATGACTTACCAAGGTAAGAAGTACTGAGGGTTTCTTTTGAGCCAAGACACTGGATATCTAAAAGAACAGGATTGCAGTTATAGTACATTTTTTTTCCTATCCAAGTCATATATCACTATTTTATTATGGACAATTTGCTTCTTGTCAATGTTATATGTGGCAATCTTAGAAACGTATTAACATTTCAAGCATGCTAAAAGAAGTCACTTCATACGTTCTGCTTGTTAGGCAAAGGCAGCAATACAACTGGAGAAAAGTATAAATCAATAAAACCTTTTGCTGTAAAAGAAATACAATAAAAAGGTTAAACACCAGAACACAGCCAAAGTAGCATGATTAATCTCATCTGACTTATGTCACATCCAAAATTGATTTTATATAAATTAAAAAACAAATAAACAAACATGAATTAAAAATCTAGTCAACAAAAATGATAAAGTAGTTTCAGGCCCTACACCTCCCCGAAGGCTGACAAATTTAGTGGATGTGTCACTTTTTGTGATTTAAAAGAAGTTTTTCTTCCATCCGCCATCCATGTTGCTGTGTGAAAGACCCTTGCAGGCAGGGAAAATGGACTAAGTAGCGGAGGAAACAGTGATACTCACTATATACGAAGTGCTGTCAAGTGCACAAAGTAAACAAACGGAAAAGAGAAAAACGTTTCTTTGATCTCTTTCAGATTCAGTAATCTTATGTCACTTGTTACAAGAGTCATTAAAAAAAAATGTTCAGACAGAAGGGTGGTTTTTAAGTTGGTGTCCTTTTAAGACACATGCAACAAGTGCATTGCAAGATTAAATCTACAACCATTATTTGGAGAGGAAATGTGCGAGAGCTGAGAAGGTTTTTTTCCATGAAGATCCACATAATAGGACATGGAAATCAGGAATTATAGCAGGAGAAGATTTGTGCTACTACATATAAAAACCACAGTATGCATTAATGTTATTACACTATCGTGTGCTGAATATTTACAGTTATTCTCACTGGGTCATCTTTTCTTGATTAAAAACTTCTCTACAATATCCCAACTTCCTTCAGCATCTTTGACACATTTATAAATTGAGGCTACAGTAGGTCTTTTATTTCAACTGGGTGTGATTAAAAGCTTACACTCTTCAACTTGTTCCATTTGTATGCACAAGAAAAATGAAGTAAAACACAGTATTGTTATTTCCATAGGATTGCCTTCTATTGCAGAATAGCTTACGTCAGCTCAACAGCCACATTTCCCAAGACTAGACATCACTGGGGTTCTACTGGTTTTATAAGAACAATCACAGTTAAATGCCCTTGGTTTGTTTCACACTGTGGATAACATTTCTCAGTAAGCCTGGTTTCCTGACTGTTTAAGAGGGAATGAAAAACACAAAATTTATCAGCCGTCTCACTAGTCTGCCTGGTCTTTTGGGAGAAGAAAAAGTATAACTATGTCATCTCACTACAATGGTATCACCACAGATTTGAATTAGTCTAGCAGTCCCATTAAACCACACTAGAGACATTTTTAGTCACTATTTGTACTTCTGTTTAAAATCAGTATGAATTCAACTTAAGTTACAAGGGATAGATCTGAAAGATTCTGGGTTTCCCACTCTCATACTACTATTGGTATTTAAAATGCTTTGTCTTTTGGTTGTAACTATATTACAAATAAATAAATGGAGAGGAGTAGATATTTTATATTAAAGTCAAATTCTCACCCTACCATCTCTTTGAGAAGAAAACACTGGGGTCACAGACAGGTATACTTTTAATATGGCTGCACAGATGTGGGTGCTGAGATATGGATTTATTGATCCAATAAATGAACCACATAACTAGAACAAAGATATTTCACCAAATTAGCATCAACTTGTTACCAGTTTGCGCCAATAACACACACCACATGAAGTAAAGAGCTAAATACATAGTCACAAGTACATTACATATCAATACTGCAAGGTCTTTTATAGATCTTTTGTATTTTCTAACCTTCATGAGATACTGTGACTATTACACACTTTCCAGCAGTATCCATCATTGAAGAATCTGGTACACATGCTTGCCCGATGAATTCAAGTCAAAGATGCTAGTACAATGGATAACCAAGGTTTTAGACTTCTAGGGTCAGGGGTACTGAAACTAAGGGTGCTGGGTGTGGAGCAGCAACCCCTGGCTTGAGGTGGTTTCCATCATATATACAGAGTTTACAGTTTTGTTCATTGGCTTTCAGCGTCCCCACTGTAAAAATTATTCCAATGCCACTGTCTAGAGTCATTTTACAAAGGTATTTACAGGTCTATTGGAATTTAGAGAGGCACTCAATGAGAGTAAGGCATCTAGTGGGATTTACAGAAATGCCTAAGCAGGTTATTAGGTGCTTATCTGCATCTTTTGATGCCTAAATACCTTTGCAAATCAGGCCCCTAGTGCCTTGACATTGGGAAAGTGTATGTTTCTAATAGAATGGGCAAGCATTGTATCCAAAGCCTTTGAAAAATGAAAGACTGTTTGCATAATCCAGGAATGTCTCAAAATGTCTACATACTGACTGACTAAATAAATGAATAATGGGAGAGCTCACCTTTGAAAGCACTGGACAATTTTCATACAAGCCCCTTTTCCTTTCTAAGCATAGAAGTTAAAAAGCTAAAGTGTTCTTGAATGGTGTTTATTTAATGTATATACAATGTATTGTCACGGAGTTCCTACAGGTCATTCTGACTTTGCTACCTTATTACCCGGCAATATGCTTTTGTCAAATACAGACAGGTTCATATTGCAGAGAAATAAACCAATGAATTTTTTCAGTATTGTATGACTTAAGCTGGGATACTCCAAAGAGAAAAATGTCGATATATGGGCTTACAAATTGTCCCAAATTAAAGAGATCCACATTCCTTCCTGGATAAAATTTTAAGCACTGAGACAGAATATAAAGATGCATGATAATGGCATTTGTTGATAGGAGACTGCACACAAAATGTCAATAAATGTGATTCTTTATAAAGAAGCATGTGTTCCTACTTGCACTTGCTTGCCTTGGCTTCTGTATTCTGTACTTCTGTATTCTACACATCAAATCTGATAAGAAACTAGGATTCCAATTCAAATGTGTCAAGCAGCAATCTCTTCACAGCTTCCTCAACCCACAGTTAAGGAGATACACTAACACAACCACAGTTTAGAGATAATTTCAATATGAAGATGAAATGAAACGATCTCCACAGCTGGTAAAAATAAGATTTTGGGTCTGGCAAAACAGATTAGCATCCTGCAGGGGACAGAAATAGCAAGATCTTCCTTTTTAAGCTGCTCTCCGTAAAACTCACCACAGAGTATGGCAAACATGCTGCCATAATCCTGCTGAGCTTTCCTACTGAAAAAAAAAATAAACTAGCCAGCTGAACAAAAACATAACATCTACTCAAAAACAACTATACAAAGAGAAACTTGTGTGCAATTAATACCCATATTTAAAAATACATGAATACAAGAGACAAAGTAATATTTGAATAAATAATTAAATGAAAAATTAAAATATTTTACATTAAAGCAGCTCATGAAAATTTAATATATTTTATGAAATAGGGATAGAGAGGAAAGTTTATGTTTCCTGGTTAAGCATTGGCATTGCTAACCCATTGTCAGGCAATTTGTCTGTCTTTTCCTCACAAGTCCCCAGAACCCTTCAGAATCATGCCCAATGAATCTTTTTATTAAATACAGAGCATATTAAAAAGCGTCTCTGAATTGGTCTCAATGTACAATCCAACAAAATGACAGCATAATATTTTTAAGAGTTTTAGAAAAGTTTATAAAACAAATGTCATTATTCAGGAACTGGAGGTAGGACTAATTAATTAGGAAATGACAACAACATTTAATGGAACAAGATTTTTTGTAGGAAATTACTGCCATACTTTCAGAACAATCATTAATTTTTTATTCATAGGGAAAATATTAGGAAAAGCAGACACTCACCTCATTTTTATAGTGTACTTCATCCACAGCATATTTCTTCCTGAAATATTCAGGAGGATGAATCCTTTAGAATACAAGGAAAATACAATACTTGGTGTTAGCCATGTTATAAAATTAACTAGTTTAGGTTATGAAAAAGATGACACAGTGCCCAGGCTATTCGCATAAGACTACCATCATAGATAAAGAAATCAAGAATAATAATGTTAATAAACATTAACGTCTCAATACAATAGCTACAACAAAATTTACTACGGTTACATTACTTTAAGGTTTCGACCTAGTCCATGTCTGAAACTTAGACTTCTTAGGTTTCAGAGTAGCAGCCGTGTTAGTCTGTATTCGCAAAAAGAAAAGGAATACTGGTGGCACCTTAGAGACTAACAAATTTATTTGAGCATAAGCTTTCGTGAGCTACTGCTCACTTCATCGTCTCCTCCAGTCCTAAAATGTCCTGTATTCCCAGAGTAATCCTCCTTGTTAAAGTTGTGAATTTTGCCACACTCATTTGTGTCTAAATTTTCAAAAGGTGTGGAAACAACTTGGTGCAAGTGAGTTTTTCTACTAACTGATGAGTCCTGGTGATGAATCAACAAGTTCTAAATCACGTCCCTTCCCACCCTCACCTGCAAAAGGAAAAACTAGACTATTCTCATGCAGAAAGTAATCACCACAAATCATTTGTAAAATTTGTGGGAGGGTTTTTTGCCAGTCTAATAAATAGAGGAATTACTGATAACAGAAGAAAAACTTTTTAAATCATGATACTCCTTTAAGTGATCCTCCCCTATGATCTCTTCTCATTAATGTTTGTGAGGTATAGAAAAATATATTAGTTATCTTGCCTTCTTTTGCAGAAATTCTCTATTTTTACACATTTTATTTAAACATAACTCGATTTCTAGTCCCTTTCTATACCTAACATTTTATAGTTCTTTTACCTCTGAGGTCTTTGCATATTCTCCATTCATTAGCAAGGTTTCTTTTCCTCTAATTTCTCAAATATTTAAGTATTCCAACAAAGTTGGGAATAAATTTAACTCTCATAATTTTGGCTCTATTTAACAGTTAAACCCTAACTCTGAACCCAGTTAACTTATGGTCACTGTTGTTTAATGCTCCACTGCAGTGCCTCCAAATCATCATTCATGTCCTGGTGCATTGTTCAAAGCAAAGCTGAGAATTGTTCCTGATGATGTGCAGATCCTCAGTCTAGTATACTAGCTCTTCTATTTTTGCTAACTTTTTTTTGTCCTTTGATCAGTCAATTGTCCTTCACTATTGGTGATCTATGGAAAATTGCTGATAATTCAATCCCAAGGTATTTGCTCATTTACTGACAAACTTTCTTTTGAAGAGTGAGCTTCTCTTTCCTCTCTCTAATCTTTTTTAAAATCATCAATATTCATCAATACTTAGTTCACTTTTTTCTGTTCGATTTATTGTAGTAAAATGAACTCACTGAAATGGGTCATATTTAAAATGCCGCCACACTCACTGGTTGGATTTAATTATTTCAGAATTTTCAGAATTATATGCCACAGCTGCACTGTCTCCTACTTCACTGCATTTAGACTCTGTTTGGTGTGAGGACTTGGCTCTTCTCTGGAATGTTTAAGGGTCTACCTTACTTACTTCTCCTTTCTCTGCCTTACTCCTCCCTTCTAGCTATTCTAAACTCCCACACTGAAGAGTGAAATATCCTCCCCTCGTCCCAAAATCAAGGCTCCAAACAGATTACATGTGAGGAATTCTCCTGTTCTTGTGGAGTGAACAGTTACGATGGCCAGAGGTAGGACATTTGCCTGCTCATAACATGCCCAAATGCAGGAAGTTTCCAGGATAAGATCCTCTGGGCTGACACTGGAAGTCCTTTCAGCTTCGTTACAAAGAATTGCGTGGATTTGTGAAAGAATTTAGTCCTCTCGATCTAGAGGACGAGGGCACGCCTGGTCAACTAGCCAGTCAACTAGGTACAGGCAGACCTGAATGCCTCACCATCTGAGGAAGGCAGCTACCACCACCATGCCCTTCATGAACACCGGTGGGGGCTGTGGACAGGCTGAAAAGAAGAGCTTGTTGGTAGTGAGTTTGGTTTACAATAAACCTGAGAAATCTCCTGTGGCCACAGAAGATAGAAATGTGAAAGTAAGCATCCTTCAAGTAGAGGGCAGCATACCAGTCCCCTGAATCCAAGGAGGTAATGACAAAGGTTCAGGATGGCTTTTCGGATTGGGAAATATTGGGAGTAAAATCCTTTCCCCTGAGTCTTGAGGAATCTCCCCCACGGTCCCTATCTGTAGGAGGGTTTGCAGCTCTTGGGTGAGGAGTTGCTCGTGGGAAGCATCCCTGAGGCAGGACAGTGCTGGGGGTGATAGGGAGGGGTGCATGAAAACTGGAGAATATAGCTGACCACCACTTTATTTAGCACCCAGTGGTCCAATGTTATGTACAACCATGCCAGGCTGAAGTGGGACAGTCAGTCCAAAAATAAAGGGGTGGGAGGATCTGAGGAGGGAACTGACACCTTCCACAGGCCTGCTTGGGTCCACCAGAGTACCTATGCGACTCCAGCGGGGGTGCTGAGCTGGATGGAAGCGGTTGACATCACTTGTAACCTCTCCCTTTTCTCAGAGGTGGAGCCGAGAAGAGTGGTGGCTGTTGGGACCTGAAATGGTTTTTCTAAGTAGACTGAGCACAGAGGCCCAGAAATCTGAAGGTGGACCTTGAGTGCTTCAGGCTGTGCAGTCTCGTGTCCGTCTGTCTGAAAATAGGAAAGAGTCTTCGAAAGGGAGGTTCTGGATTGATTGCTGGACCTCATGAGAGAGACCTGATGACTGAAACCAAGAGCATCACCTCATTGTGACAGAGGAGCTTTGGGAAACTGTCAGTCTAGATCTGTTTCGTTTCTTCAGTTGGTATCACACAATTTTGTCTTGGTCTTTGTTATTTTGTTTATATATGCTATTTTGTATAGATGCATTGGCAGCATCTAGTGCCACCTTGAGTGAGGGCCTGGCAACATTCTTACCCTCCTCTAAGAAGGCAGAGAATTCCAGCCTTGAGTCCTGAGACAGACAGTCTTTGAACTTAGACAAGGAATCTAACAAATTGTAGTCTTGCTAGTTTGAGATACGAGTCTGTAGACTACTTGTTGAATAAACTTTCCTCTCAAGGGATCCATTTTTTGGATCTTTTTGTTTAGGGGGCTGGAGGGGAAACACTTGTCTGGCCCTGGTCATTGGCTGACAACACAACAAGGGACCCTGGAAGGGGGTGGGAGTATAGGTACTTATACCCACAGGTTGGCACATAATATTTCTTTTCAACCCTCTTTGAGATGGGGGGGGACAGAGAAGGAGTTTGCCACAGGGCCTTGACCAGACCCATCACTGCCTCATTAATGAGTAAGGCCACTTTGGAAGGAGCAGCTGAAGCCAAGATGTTGATAAGGCTGTGGGATGATTCCTTAAGCTCCTCTAGCTCTAGCCCCAGATTAGCTGCTATCCGCTTCAGAAGATCCTGATGGGCCCTGATGTCATCCTGCAGAAGTGATTTACTCAGCCCAGAGACGGCCTCATTTTGGGGGGAGGAAGGGCTTCTTCCTCAGCCTCAATAACATCCATGGAAGCCACATCCTGAACACCAGTACCGGGTCAGTACTGAAGTTAGGGTCTGGTATCAAGCGTGGAGGAGTGGTAGCCTGCCTCTTGGAAGTCGCCAAGTACGATCAGTGGAAAGGGGGGGACTACAACGGGGAAACCACCATGGGTTCCAGTATGACCACTCCATAGGCCATTGTCCACTTGGTCAGGCAAGGGTGGGAGGACCCATACCAAGGTCTGGCGGTGCATAGGATGGGTACTGGTGGTGGCCCTTATGCTGGATGTAGGGTTCCACCTTGGACTCAAATGAAGACTACCCACAAGGTGACCACGGTGGAGTGGTACTCCTCTCTGTCTCCATTCAGTGCCGGGGGTCCAGAGACCAGTAGCCGGAGATGGTCATGAAGAGAATATCAGGGACAGCTTGGTCCTGGAGGATCTGGTGCCAGGAAGGACCTCAGAGCCCCATGCTCCCTCCTACTCACAACTGTTGGTGCCAGCAGCTGTCCCATCGGAGTTGGTGGAACCAGGAGTGTCAGTAAGTCCCTGCCACTGTAAAGGCCTCTGAAGTTAACTGTACCCTCAATCTGATGGTGCTGCAGTGGCTTCAGGGCTTCGGCGGAGGGTCCCACGCCAGACTCAATGCTCTGGGTGGAGTCGATGGGTGGAAGACTGCCTTCACCAGGTCTGTCCTCCTCCTGCATGGGTGAGAGCCCTCTGTCGGCACACTGCTTTTTGTGCTTCTTCCTTGGCACTGAAGATAGGCAATGGTGCTGAGAAGTGTGCAGTGTTGGAGGAGCGCCTCATACCAAGCCCAAAGTGCTTGGTGCAGAATCAGATCAGTTTGGCTCTGAGGCTAGTCCGAGAGCAGCTTCAATTATGATAGCTTTCACTCTTATCTCTCTATTCTTTTTTGTGCAGGCTTTAAAATCCCAACAAATCTGACACCAGTCTCTCATGTAAGTTTCTCCTGAACATTTCAGACAACTGGAGCGTGGGTCACTCACAGGCATAGATTTGCCACACACAATGCAGGGTTTGAACCTTGGGGATCAGGGCATGTCCCGCCCAAAGAGCAAAGAGAGCCCTGGGATGAGAAGGCATTCTATTTACAATATATACACACACTAAACTATATTTGAAACTAGCAAACTATGAAACAGAATACAAAAATCTCTGAAAAGAAGCTTTGCTAAAGCAAGAGGAGCTGTTCCAGCAGCCATCATGGGCAGGACGAAGAAATTGACAGGGTGCCACCATACCGGCGCATAAGCACATGGCACCAGAGGATGCTAAAGTCAGCCCAACAGATACTACTAAGGGAAAAATCTCCAGCAATGGTGCACGCAGTGCACACACACCTAACATGAAATGGACATGAGCAAGCACTCAAAGAAGAACTTATATTTTTTAATGAAAGCTCAGATTCTCATTCAATCTCTTTATTTCAGCAGCTGGGATTTTAAAACACAACAAATATCACGAGTTTCACCCAAAAAACAAACAAACAAAAAAAAAAACCACATTGTTCCATGCGGAGGCTTGTGTATCGGCTGTGTAAATACTGCAGGATAAGGCACAAGGTGTTTGTAATGCTCATAGCAACAGTATACAGCTGAGCGGGGTGCATGCTTATCGTGCTATGGGTCCGTGCAGGTAACCCAGGCTTACGAAAAAAGGCATGAAAAAGGCTTGGTTTGTTTGCCGTTGACTTCAGGGACGGAGAGAGGGAGGCAAGTGCATCATGAGAGGCAAATGCCATGGTCCCATAATTACCCATGCCAACGTTTTGGTCCCATAAGGCATTGCAAGCCCAACCCAAATTTTCACTCAGCTATGTGCACTGTGAGACCACTACCCATAGTGCAGTGCTCTGTGCGTCAATGCAAGCCCAGCTAGTGAGTATGCACTCTGCCAACACAATGAACGTAGCGTGGACACACAAAATTGACTTGCTTAAATTGGAGGTTCGATGTCAACTTACTTGAAGTTGACATAACTTTGCAGGGTAGACATGGCCTAACGGGAAGAAAGGTGATGAGAAGCAGGGTTTTTATGGTAAGGGAACTGGATACAAGTCATATCAGATCCTAAATTACAAGAAAGTACTTTAAAAAAAAAAAGTCTCACCCAATTTCCATCCCAGACTCACACTCCCAGCTCATTCACAAGAGCTACCATCAGAAGAGTGAGCATAGAGAGCCAGCATTAGAAACTTGCTAGAATTCTAGCAGATAGTATACGGAATGACCAGACATTCATTAAATTTCAAGTTTTACTCGCTTCTATACTTCTCATTCAACCCAACTAAATTCATAATTGTATGTGGTGTAGCATTTAAATCAGTGGAATAGGAATCAGTAACCCAGAGCTAAAGCCTGGCCTCACTGAAGTCAATGGGACTTTTGGCACTGCCTTCAATGGGGTGAGAGAGTCCATCCCGTGATCCCTTGAAGTAGACATAACCTCTCTCCATTTTTCCATCAGTTGAATAGATCTAACAGTATATCTACAAATATATCACTAGATTTTGTTTATTGTTTCAGTTATTTTAAATAGTTGTATGTTGGCCATATCCAAATATCACAAATTTATCTTCGCAGCTTTACTAACCATGCTGTGTTTTCTATCTTGAAACCCAATAAAACCTTGATTTCATTGATTAAAACTATTTTAAAGCTACACTTGACTACATTACACAATAATTCAAAACAATTTCAAATTTTAAGAGATTTAAGATTTTGATACTATCTTGCATGACCTTCTCATAAACAAAGTAGGGAAATACAACCCAGATGGAGTTCCTATAAGGTGGGTGCATAACTGGCTGGAAAACAGTTCCCAAAGAGTAGTTATCAGTAGTTCACAGTCAAGCTGGAAGGGCATATCAAGGGGGGTCCAGTTCTGTTTATTATCGTCATCAATTATTTAAATAATGGCATAGAGAGTACACTTAAGTTTGAGGATGATACCAAGCTGGGAGGCGCCTCCGATATAAGCAAGTGCTTTGGAGGATAGGATTAAAATTCAAAATGATCTAGACAAACTGGAGAAATGATTTGAAGTAAACAGGATGAAATTCAATAAGGACAAATGCAAAGTACTTCACTTAGGAAGAAACAATCAGTTTCACACATAGAAAAATGCAAATGAATGGCCAGGAAGGTGTACTGCAGAAAGGGATCTGGGGGTCATAGTTAGGGCCCGACCAAACTTATGGCCAAGAAAAACCCATCACGGACTGTGAAATCTGCTCTCCCCCATGAAATCTGATCTTTTGTGTGCTTTTATGTATACTATACAGATTTCACAGAGGAGACCAGCCTTTCTCAAACTAGGGTTCCTGACCCAAAAGGGAGTTGTGGGGTGGGGGGAAACCAAGGTTATTTTAGGGGGGTTGTGGTATTGTCACTCTTACTTCTACATTGCTTTCAGATCTGGGTGGCTGGAGAGCCAGGCACCCAGCTCTGAAGACAAACCCTGCCAGCAGCAGCGCAGCGCAGCAATAAGGGTAGCAATACCATACCATGCCATCCATTCTGTGCTGCTGCTGGCAGCAGCGCTGCCTTCAGGACTGGGCTCCTGGCCTGCAGTCACTGCTCTCCAGCTGCCCAGCTCTGAAGGCAGCGCCATTGCCAGCAGCAGTGCAGAAGTATGGTTAGCAGTACCGCGACGCACACTCCCCACCGCAAACGAATTCCTTTATGAGTCAGGACCCCTAAAAGTACAACACCGTGAAATTTCAGATTTAAATAGCTGACATAATTAAATTTAAGATTTTTTAAAATCCTATGACCTTGAAATTGACCAAAATGGATGGTAAATTTGGTAGGGCCCTAGTCATAGTGAATCACAAGCTAATATGAGTCAAGAGTATAACATTGTTGCAAAAAAAGCAAATATTCTGGGATGTATTAGCAGGAGTGTTGTAAAGCAAGACAAGAAGGAATTCTTCTGCTCTGTTCCATCCTGATAAGGTCTCAGCCCAAGTACTGTGTCCAGTTCAGGGAGCCACATTTTGGGAAAGATGTGAACAAATTGGAGAAATTCCAGAGGAGAGCAACAAAAATGATTAAAGGTCTAGAAAACTTGACCTATGAGGAAATATTGGAAAAAATGAGTTTGTTTAATCTGGAGAAGAGAAGGCTTTGGGGGGATGGGAGAGGGGGAACATGATAACAGTTTTCAAGTATATAAAAGGTTGTTACAAGGAATAGGGAGAAAAACTATTCTCCTTAACATTTGAAGATAGGACAAGAAGCAATGGGCTTAAATAGCAGCAAGGGAGGTTTAGGTTGGATATTAGGAAAAACATCCTGTCAGGGTAGTTAAGCACAGAAATAAATTGCCTAGGAAGGTTGTGGAATCTCCATCATTGGAGATTTTTAAGAGCAGGTTAGCCAAACACCTGTCAGGGATGGTCTAGATAATACTTAGTCCTGCCATGAGTGAAGGGGACTGGACAAGAAGACCTCGGGAGATCTGTTCCAGTCCTATGATTCTATAAAGATTTGATATTACCATAAGAACTCCATTAAACTTTTCATTTTACTTTAAAGTACTTTATGGCAAACATGATGAAATAGTGTTTTAGTTTTCAGAACTCCAGTCAAGAGAGCTAGATATAATAAAATGCATCCAAATTACAAGTGATGAATGCTAAATTAAAGTTGTGAGCAGAAGTTATGAGATGACAACTATTGCTGAATGAAATGCATGTTCAAAAATATGAAAAACAATCACTTTTCTGGTTGAAAAAATTGTTTACATCTATTAAGATATCTTTCAGTTATCGAAAGTTGAAGAAACAATCTGGAGTCAATTTCAAATCCTTTCTGCCTAAACAAAGGCTTAATTTAAAAAAATGGAAAGTCAAATTCTTTTTGTGACATTTAAAATTTTATTTTTAAAAAAAGGGCAGAGATAAAAAAAAGTTGGGATAGTAGTTAATTTTTCAAGGTTTTTTAATGCTAATTACTGAAAAGCCATTTAAATGTCACCTTGTCAGCAAAGTATGCCCAGGAACCCTACAATAAAAGTCAGCTATAATAGTAGCTCAGCAGCAGGCCAAATTAAAGAAATCTTAAATCTGATATTACAGACAGAGAAGAGAATTTGTAATTACCCACATTTTCTTTTCTTAATATGTTAAGACTAACATCATCATGGACATCATTTAGCAATGCATGAACACTCACTTGTTATTGTCTAAATATTATTTTAGTAATATTGGGACTCTCTTTTGTAACTCAAATCAAGATTCATCTGTACATGCATCTTCAATACAGAATCATGGCCATTATTTTTCCTCATTCCACATAAACAGCAGCAACTGAGGGAACTGGGTACAACAGCATATCCTGGACAGGATGGCAGCTATAATATAGTATATCTGGCAAACAAAAAGAGTTAGTGTGATTATCCACAAGTTTTCCTCATATAGTTGGAATATTTATTCCAATGGTGGCTCTGTAGTCATTGTTGGCTGTAAAACATGCACAACTCCCACTGACAACTGTAGGAAATGCTCCAGCAAATACAGCCAATAGAGTATGGCATAAGAACCAAGGCCACCTTTGAACCTAGACAGACAGTTCACACAGAGAACAAGGAGATGAATTAATACTGAAAAGCTAACTCTGCAAAAAGCATTTATTTTATTTTGTTATTGCATATTAAGAGAGAGAATATATTTTCCTAAAGAGGGGTTAAACATAATGTTAACCTTCTGCACTCTTATTAAAATGTAACAGCCATCTACCGTTTGCATCATTACACAATATTGTATTAGTCTGCTGAAGCCCATAGATTCTGCAATGTCTAAGTAAAATGCCATTCAGTTACAAAGTGGTGCAACAGACTCAATGTGGACTTTCTTGCTTTTGTCAGTTTGTCCTATGTTATTTTCACATAATTAGACTTGCAATAGGATTTCTATGGAATGATAACACTGACAGTTTACTTTCACCTTCATGGTATGCTATCTTTTGATTTAAGCTAACCCCCAAAGCCATTCAGCTGCATTCAACACTTCCTCCTAGTTATGTTCTCTTTTATTCAGCTTGTTTAATTATGCAGATGGATGAGAAACATCTGAATCCTAACAAACACTTTAGTTTTTATGTTTATTTTTCCAGTATAGGAAGAATCAATCCAACATTTTTGGAAAGTATAATTTAAAGATCAAAGAGACTTGATATGAGAAAGTAAATTTACATCTAAATTATATATGACTAACATGTACTATAACCAATCATTAAACTGTTTGATGGTTACGCAGAAACCTATGGTGTCTTTTACACCATGGCTTGTTTGTACATTGCAATTACGTGGAAAGGCCTTACCTCACTGCTACATCTCAAAAGAAAGCAAGAATTATAAACACTATGTATTAAAGCAAACTCAAAATATTAGATAATAGGTCTCCTGTGAAAGGAAGACACTACATTAATATAATGCAGCATAGACTACAATGAAGTATTCCAGGCTATGCTATTAATTCATATATCAAAGGGTCGAATAAGTCTCACCTGCAGTTTCCAATAGCTGAAGTCTGCCTTCAGTTAAAAATACCATTGTGATTAATTCAATTTACTTTTAAAAGGATCAGTAATATCTTCTAAATGAAAGTCAGCAACCATTTTGAATTCTATTAGCATGTCAGGGAGAAAGACAATAAGTTCTGAAAGGAGACAAGACATGCCATACTAAAGAGTGTTTAATATGATTAAAATGCAGACCCATATGCCTTGCCCATTTACTTACTGCGTGTTAGCCTTGGGCTCCAAGCCCCTTGTAATAACATATCTAGATAACATATACAATATAAATAAGATTTAACATAGCTGGAAAAAACCTCCAAAGTAGATGAATATGAAAGAGGCTACATAGTAAAACAAAATCTAAAGGGATTGGGCTATGCAAGATGCTTCTTGGCTTAAAGAAATCCAAGAACAGTTCCTTAAAAGATCCTGCACCTATTACGTTTTCGATTCCATGAGAAGTTATTGAAGCTCTTTTCCCTTTAATGAGAACAAGGGAATTTTGAAAGCTTTGAGGGAGCAGAGCTAAAGCCAGCAGGCTATACAGTCAAGAGTATATAAATATTTTTTCCTTAAAGCATAAATACAACAATATCATTTCCTCCATTCCAAATTAACTTTCAAGTTCACAGCAACAAATTTAACCCACTGGATTCTAGTAAAATGAATATGTGCGTCTACTGAACAAGCATGTATTAAGAGACTGTTGACTACATGTGCTACAAGCATGTATTAAGAGACTGTTGACTTGCTTGAGCCCTGTACTTGATGTACTTTAAAAAATAGCTATACATTGAAGATATTTTCTGAATTTTATTTAGAAAAAAAAATCAATCACAAAACCAAAACCACTGTTTGGATGTGTCGTCTCCAGAGTGCATTGCAGCAGTCTCAAGTATAGTCAGAACACACATCTGTTATCTTCAGTTGTCCTAGTATACAAAGAAATCACATTCTGTACTTTTATAGTGATTTTCAGAGGTTTTCAAAGACCTTTAAAAGGAATGTGTCTCATTTTCCCCATTCATACAATAAGAAAACTAAGGCACAAAGAAGTTAAAATAACTTGCCCAAGGCCACACAGTGAGTCACTGAGTAGAGAATAAGAACAGAATTTAGATCTCCCAACCCAATGCCTTATCTACTGGCCCACGCTCTCCCTCTGACAAACAGAAGAGATTTGAGAACTTCTGATATACAAGCACCAGGATCGGGGGGAAGGGGAGTTCAGATGTTCAAAACTCTAAAATTACAAGAGCAAAAGTGGGGACACCATGGAATGTAGTGTCCTAAAAGAATTCTACTGCACTATTACACACATTGAATCTCATCTTCTTTTCCATTCTAGGTTTGCCTCTGTTCTATGCCTCCACAACCTACCAACCAGGCAGATTTTTCCCTGTTCATTCACCTTGTAATGTCTTCATTCAACTTGTAATGTCTTCTCTCACCTTGCAATGTTCACTTTGTAAAAGTTACGGTTGTCACAGCTTGAGGCAACTGTACCTGCATTTCCCTTCAGTGGCCTAGCAAAGAATACAGCTCCCCAGCTATTGCCTCCCTTGGGTGGACACGAGTCATTCGATTCTCACCAGGGTACATCCAGGATGCACAGCTCCCTCCCTTCACTGTGTATTTCCCAGCAAAAACAATCCACTGAAATAGGTCTGCTTGCTTTCTCTTCAGAGACTGATAATAGAGTGATTGCTACAGATATAAGTTGCTACACAGACTTTCTACTCAAGCCTACTTTATTCTTAATGTAAAAAATCACTATTAAGAAACCACATTAAAAAAACAACAACAATAAAATAGCCTACATGCATACTAATAAGCTTACCAGATATCACCCCACTCTAGGGGTTTCTTTGTGGGTTACAAATTCATCAGAGCTTCCGCTCACAACAAGCGCACAGTCTTATGAGGCCTCAGTAGGCTGACTCCATGGACCAAGGATGCTGTCTGTCTGTTTGCTGGATCAGGAAGAAGGCCCCGTGTCAGTTTAAAACCCAGGCTTTTATCCAAAAGGCTTTTTTTGGATCTTTTGGTCTCTGGAGGTGGTGCAGAATCTTTCTGGAGCAGTCATGTAAAATCCCCTATGGGCATTTCTTTGACTGCAACTGACCTTCCAGATAACAGCTTTTGAATCTTTGGACAAAAACAGATGGCATGCCTGCTCAAAAGAAAAATTAGGACTTGGTGATACTGCCAAGATGTGATTAGGAGCTTATTGCACTGTACTATATATTTCTTGTAGTGTTTTTAAAGTTAATATATAAAATAAACGCTTGCTGGGTTTAAGAACATTCTCTTAGCACCAGAGGCCTGAATAATACATATGCAAGTATTTCAACTTTCTGTTGTGGTGGATTAAATCATAGCAAGATATTAAAAACCTTCAGTGCAAACACCATTCAATAGATTTAGTTATTTTAGAGTTAAATTCATTCTCCTCCACATCGGAATCTGAAGAAGAGAGCTTTAACATTTACTAAAATTGCTAAATCGCATATTCAGGTATTACTGCATGCTCTTAGAACTTGTAAATTCAGCGAATATCTGGCAAGTCTTGCTCATGCAAGTAGTTTCACCAAAGTCAGTGATGGAAAAATAATAACAAAAGTTGCAGTTACCAACCTTTTTCAATTAGAAATATATAGCAAAGAAGTTTAAACAATTAGTAGAGAAGGAAAGTCCTGTACAGATCACAATTGATTAAAAAAAAAACTGGTAAAGAGATACTTAGAAAATGTGAGCATGTAATGTGGACTGGCAGACTTGTACATAGCTGGCACATTAAGAGAGTCAGCCAATGAAGTTCCTGTATCACTGACAATTTTTAAAAAGTCAGAGAACTAGGAAGGTACTTGCAGATTAGAGAAAGGCAATTATCATCAAATGTGGCAAGAGCAATCCTGACAATTATCATAATGTAAGTCAAGTGAACTACTGGAACAAAGGTATGGAAGACAGGTGTGGAAATTACTACACTTAGGGAGAAGAATAAGCAGCATGAGGATTTACACAGAACAAATCTTGCCAGACAAATGGGATTGCTTTTTTGGATAGTCCCAAACACATTCTATTTTAGGGAGAAACTCAGAAAGCACTAATGCTGAAAGAGATTCGGGGTGAGACAGCAAATTAGTTTGGAATGCAATACCAAAATACACAGAAAGTGCAATTTTGGGCCACACGGAGAGAGTATTATATTACAGAGGAGGCCACAGTTTGCATAAAGGATTGGTATGACCATACCTGAAAAAAAGTGTATTCAATTTGAAAAACCCACACAAAGAAGAGGAACAATGGTCATCTTTAAAGCCACTGAACACCTATCTGTTGAAAGAGCTGGGGGAGACAGCTTAGTTTGGTGAAAGTGATGTGCTCATTAGGGTGTTGGATTAACATTTGTACCATGCTATGAAGATAAAACTTTTATACAAGTGTTACAGCACAAATATTATTTGTGAATGAAGGTAGCTACCAGTCAAGGGTAGCTTAAAATTTTACTTAAAATGGAATGCAAAGTTAGATCATCATCTCCATGACTAAGCAACCCAATGATATTTCAGTTTCTAAAAACATATGAAACCGTGTATAAATATTTTCTCAGTCCCCATTTAATATACATTTCTTCAATTAAAATAAAGCATTAAAGAGTTAAAGTATTTTTATTTTTTACTAAAAATTGTTCTTTATATGGCAAGGCAATTAAGTTATTTTGGCATGTGCTGCACATAAAGCAGCTGTTGTACAGTATGTTTCACTTTACAAAATATCTTTAATCAGCGCAGTGACTAGTTCTGTCATTTATAATTAAGGCAAGGAAAATGGCAGGTGCAGCATTAATTAGTAAAATTGAAGTCTCTGCAAGATATACAGTCATACTAACTTAATCCTTTCTAAGTGTAAAAACAAAACATACTAATGGCTTTGCATCACAAAGTCTTGGAAATACGCTAGCATTTTTTAATAATGTATTTCCATTTTTGTAACTTATACACCCATATATTTTTCTTGACTTTATGAAATATCTTGCTCAGAAAATGAGAAGAGGATGAACAGATACTTTTCAAAGGCAAGACATTTCTCTAAAACAACCTAGGAGAATTTGTCTCTGCTATCCAAACACCAAGAAGGAGGTTGATTCAAAAGTATTATATAAAATGGTTCTCCTCAGTTGATGCCCAGAATAGATCCTTCAGCTGAGGAAGAGCCCATCTAAACACTAGGAAAACTCAGTTCCGATATTATTAAAAGCCTAACTGCCATATACATAGGTTTCAGAGTAGCAGCCGTGTTAGTCTGTATTCGCAAAAAGAAAAGGAGTACTTGTGGCACCTTAGAGACTAACAAATTTATTAGAGCATAAGCTTTCGTGAGCTACAGCTCACTTCATCGGATGCATTTGGTGGAAAAAACAGAGGAGAGATTTATATACACACACACAGAGAACATGAAACAATGGGTTTATCATACACACTGTAAGGAGAGTGATCACTTAAGATAAGCCATCACCAGCAGCAGGGAGGGAAAGGAGGAAAACCTTTCATGGTGACAAGCAAGGTAGGCTAATTCCAGCAGTTAACAAGAATATCAGAGGAACAGTGGGGGGTGGGATGGGAGGGAGAAATACCATGGGAAAATAGTTTTACTTTGTGTAATGACTCATCCATTCCCAGTCTCTATTCAAGCCTAAGTTAATTGTATCCAGTTTGCAAGTTAATTCCAATTCAGCAGTCTCTCGTTGGAGTCTGTTTTTGAAGCTTTTTTGTTGAAGTATAGCCACTCTTAGGTCTGTGATCGAGTGACCAGAGAGATTGAAGTGTTCTCCAACTGGTTTTTGAATGTTATAATTCTTGACGTCTGATTTGTGTCCATTCATTCTTTTACGTAGAGACTGTGCAGTTTGGCCAATGTACATGGCAGAGGGGCATTGCTGGCACATGATGGCATATATCACATTGGTAGATGCGCAGGTGAACGAGCCTCTGATAGTGTGGCTGATGTGATTAGGCCTATGATGGTATCCCCTGAATAGATTGTGGACAGAGTTGGCAACGGGCTTTGTTGCAAGGATAGGTTCCTGGGTTAGTGGTTCTGTTGTGTGGTTGCTGGTGAGTATTTGCTTCAGATTGGGGGGCTGTCTGTAAGCAAGGACTGGCCTGTCTCCCAAGATCTGTGAGAGTGATGGGTCGTCCTTCAGGATAGGTTGTAGATCCTTGATGATGCGTTGGAGAGGTTTTAGTTGGGGGCTGAAGGTGATGGCTAGTGGCGTTCTGTTGTTTTCTTTGTTGGGCCTGTCCAACCTTCCACACAAACTTCCTCGTGGCTGGACTTTACAAAAACTAGACAAGCCATTTACAAAACACACTTTGCTTCTCTACAAAAGAAAAAGGACACTAAGCTATCTAAACTACTATATGCCACAAGGGGCCACAACAATGGTTCCCGTAACCCACACAGCAATATTGTTAATCTATCCAACTATACTCTTAGCCCAGCAGAAGAATCTGTCCTATCTCGGGGCCTCTCCTTTTGCCCCTCCACCCCCACGAACATGATACAGTTCTGTGGTGACCTAGAATCCTATTTTCGACGTCTCAGACTCAAGGAATATTTCCAACACACCTCTGACCAACATATTAACCCACAGAGACCTTCCTGCCAACACTACAAAAAGAAGGATTCTGGCTGGACTCCTCCTGAAGGTCGAAACAGCAGCCTGGATTTCTACATAGACTGCTTCCGCCGACGTGCACGAGCTGAAATTGTGGAAAAGCAGCATCGCTTACCCCATAACCTCAGCCATGCAGAACACAGTGCCATCCACAGCCTCAGAAACAACTCTGACATCATAATCAAAAAGGCTGACAAAGGAGGTGCCGTCGTCATCATGAATAGGTCGGAGTATGAACAAGAGGCTACTAGGCAGCTCTCCAACACCACTTTCTACAAGCCATTACCCTCTGATCCCACTGAGAGTTACCAAAAGAAACTACAGCATTTGCTCGAGAAACTCCCTGAAAAAGCACAAGAACAAATCCGCACAGACACACCCCTGGAGCCCCGACCTGGGGTATTCTATCTGCTACCCAAGATCCATAAACCTGGAAATCCTGGACGCCCCATCATCTCAGGCATTGGCACCCTGACAGCAGGATTGTCTGGCTATGTAGACTCCCTCCTCAGGCCCTTCGTTACCAGCACTCCCAGCTATCTTCGAGACACCACTGACTTCCTGAGGAAACTACAGTCCATTGGTGATCTTCCTAAAAACACCATCCTAGCCACTATGGATGTAGAAGCCCTCTACACCAACATTCCACACAAAGATGGACTACAAGCCGTCAGGAACAGTATCCCCGATACTGTCACGGCTAACCTGGTGGCTGAACTTTGTGACTTTGTCCTCACCCATAACTATTTCACATTTGGGGACCATGTATACCTTCAAATCAGCGTCACTGCAATGGGTACCCGCATGGCCCCACAGTATGCCAACATTTTTATGGCTGACTTAGAACAACGCTTCCTCAGCTCTCGTCCCCTAATGCCCCTACTCTACTTTTGCTACATTGATGACATCTTCATCATCTGGACCCATGGAAAAGAAGCTCTTGAGGAATTCCACCATGATTTCAACAATTTCCATCCCACCATCAACCTCAGCCTGGACCAGTCCACACAAGAGATCCACTTCCTGGACACTACGGTGCTAATAAGCGATGGTCACATAAACACCACCCTATATCGGAAACCTACTGACCGCTATTCCTACCTACATGCCTCTAGCTTTCATCCAGATCATACCACTCGATCCACTGTCTACAGCCAAGCGCTACGATATAACAGCATTTGCTCCAACCCCTCAGACAGAGACAAACACCTACAAGATCTCTATCATGCATTCCTACAACTACAATACCCACCTGCTGAAGTGAAGAAACAGATTGACAGAGCCAGAAGAGTACCCAGAAGTCACCTACTACAGGACAGGCCCAACAAAGAAAACAACAGAACGCCACTAGCCATCACCTTCAGCCCCCAACTAAAACCTCTCCAACGCATCATCAAGGATCTACAACCTATCCTGAAGGATGACCCATCACTCTCACAGATCTTGGGAGACAGACCAGTCCTTGCTTACAGACAGCCCCCCAATCTGAAGCAAATACTCACCAGCAACCACACAACAGAACCACTAACCCAGGAACCTATCCTTGCAACAAAGCCCATTGCCAACTCTGTCCACATATCTATTCAGGGGATACCATCATAGGCCTAATCACATCAGCCACACTATCAGAGGCTCCTTCACCTGCGCATCTACCAATGTGATATATGCCATCATGTGCCAGCAATGCCCCTCTGCCATGTACATTGGCCAAACTGCACAGTCTCTACGTAAAAGAATGAATGGACACAAATCAGACGTCAAGAATTATAACATTCAAAAACCAGTTGGAGAACACCTCAATCTCTCTGGTCACTTGATCACAGACCTAAGAGTGGCTATTCTTCAACAAAAAAACTTCAAAAACAGACTCCAACGAGAGACTGCTGAATTGGAATTAATTTGCAAACTGGATACAATTAACTTAGGCTTGAATAGAGACTGGGAATGGATGAGTCATTACACAAAGTAAAACTATTTCCCCATGGTATTTCTCCCTCCCACCCCACCCCCCACTGTTCCTCTGATATTCTTGTTAACTGCTGGAATTAGCCTACCTTGCTTGTCACCATGAAAGGTTTTCCTCCTTTCCCTCCCTGCTGCTGGTGATGGCTTATCTTAAGTGATCACTCTCCTTACAGTGTGTATGATAAACTCATTGTTTCATGTTCTCTGTGTGTGTGTGTGTGTGTGTGTGTGTGTGTGTGTGTGTGTGTGTATAAATCTCTCCTCTGTTTTTTCCACCAAATGCATCCGAGGAAGTGAGCTGTAGCTCACGAAAGCTTATGCTCTAATAAATTTGTTAGTCTCTAAGGTGCCACAAGTACTCCTTTTCTTTTTGCCATATACATAGTACTATCACGTTAAGATTTGCAGTGGACCCATAATTCCTATAGGCACCCTCAAAACACAAGATTATCCTATGGCTATCATCTGGGAATTATTCCTTATGAAAAATGTTCCCGGCTCACTTTTGCAGTCATGAGATATTTGAACATATCAAAAATCAAAGTATTTCTTCAGTTCATGTAATCACAGAATCATATAAATATAGGGCTGGAAGGGACCTGGGGAAATCATCAAGTCCAGCCCCCTATGCTGAAGCAGGATCAAGTAAACTTAGACAGTCCCTGACAGGTGTTTATCCAACCCATTCTTTTTTAAAAAAACAAACAAAAACAAAACAAAAAAATCCACCAACCTGCAGTAATGGCAATTCCACAACTTCCTTTGGAAGCCAGAGCTTAACTACACTTATAGTTAGAAAGCTTTTCCTAATATGTAACCTAAATCTCCCTTGCTGCAGATTAAGTCTCTTACTTTTGTCTTAGTTCTTGTCCTACCTTCAGCAGACATGCAAAATAAATTGATCACTGTCCTCTTTATAACAGCCCTTAACATATTTGAAGATTGTTATCAGATCCTCTCTCTCTCTCATCTTTTCTCACGACTAAACGTGCTCAGGGTTTTGTTTCTCTAAAACCTTTCCTCATAGGTTGTGTTTTTTAAACCTTTTATTACAACCCTCAGCTCCTTTTCAGCAGTACAACCACCTAGACAGTTATTTCCCATTTTGTAACTGTGCATTTGATTTTTTCCTTCCTAAGTGAAGTACTCAGCACTTATCTTTATTGAATTTCATCTTGTTGAATTCAGACCAATTCTCCAATTTGTCAAGGTCATTCTGAATTCTAATCTTCCCCTCCAAAGTGCTTGCAATACCTCCCATATACACTCCTCACCATTATGCAAGTAATTAATGAAAATATCAAATAGTATCAGACCCAGGACTGATCCCTGTGGGACCCCAGTATTTACACCCTCCCAATTTGGCAGCAAACCATTGATAATGACTCTTTGGGTATAGTCTTTCAACCAGTTGTGCACTTACCTTGTATTATTTTAATCTAGACCGCATTTTCCTAGTTTGCTTATGAGAATGTCATGTTGGAGTGTGTCAAAAGCCTTAATAAAATCAAAATATATTATATCTAAATCTCCCTCCCCCACATCTGCCTAGCCAGTAACCTGTCAAAGAAGGAAATTCAAATTGGTTTGGCATGATTTGTTCTTGGCAAATACATGATGGCTAATCCTTATAATCCTAATATCCTCCAAGTGCGTACAAAATGATTGGCTAATAATTTGTTCTAGTATCCTTCCAGGTATTCAAACTAGGCTGATTGGTCTATAATTCCCCAGGTTCTCTTTCTTCTCCCCACTTTTAAAGACAGGTACTATGTTTGCTCTTCTGCAGTCCTCCGGGACCTCATCCATCCTCCATAAATTCTCAAAGATAATAGCGAATGGTTCTGAGATGGTTTCAGCTTGTTCCTTAAGTACCCTAAGGAATTTCATCAGGCCCTGCAGATTTAAATACATCTAACTTATCTAAATATTCTTTAACCAATTCTTCCTCTATTTGGCTACGTTCCTTCCTCCTCACCGTTAATATTAATTGTGTTAAGTATCTGGTTACAATCAACCTTTTTAATGAAGACTGAAGCAAGATAAGCCTTCTTGATGTCATCCCTTATTAGCTCTCCTTTCCCGCTAAATAGAGAATATACGCTTTCCTTCATCTTTACTCCTAATGCGGCGGTTCTCAAATTGTGGGTCAGGACCCCAAAGTTGGTCAGGACCCTGTTTCAATGGGGTCACCAGGGCTGATGTTATAGACTTGCTGGGGCCTGAGGCCAAAGCTGAAGCCTGAGCCCCACCACCAGAGGCTGAAGTGGTAGCGGGGCTCAGATTACAGGCCCCCTTCCTGGGGTTCAAGCCCTTGGGCTTTGGCTTTGTCCCCGACACATACATACACACACACACACACACACACACACACACACACACCCCTCTAGAGTGGCAGAATTCAGGCAGGCTCAGGTTTCGGTCCCCACTCCTCGGGTCATATAGTAATTTTTTTTTGTCAGAACGCAGTTGCGGTGCAATGAAGTTTAAGAACCTGGGTCCTAATTTATTTATAGAATCTCTTCTAATTCCCTTTCACGTTAAGCTTGACTACTCTCACTGGAGAACTTTATCTCCACCATTCAGTTGATACTTGAGCATTGTGTTTGGTCTTCTCAAGTCTTCAAGATCATTAAACTGAACTCTGCCAATCATTGCCTCCTGCCTTTATTAGATACTATTTGCTGTATTTTAACTCTGCCTCATAGGGGGTTCAGCATCCATTAGAGCTTTCTATCATCACTTCAACAGTTAACCAAAACAGTCAATGAAAAAAAACCTGCAGCTGGCGAGATCAAGATTGCAATAGTCATGAGCATATTTGCAATCCAACACTGCGTCCATCTGTAAGCAAATTCTCTCTGTGGCACTCAATTGTCTTTGGCCAAAACAAGATCATAAAATAAAGAAGTTCAGTAGACCCATTTTTGAAAGACGCACAAGAAAAAGGTTAACTTCTCCACTGGCCAATCTGCAGAATTTACTTAGCAGCTCTCTATACATGTAATTGTGTGTGTTTCCTTAGATGTGCAGCAAAAAAGAAATTTAAATTGCCTCAAAAATGAGATATGAGATAGAGCTACACAAAATCCACAGTTAAAGAGGATCTTACAAACAATTAATAACAACTCTAACATTTATAAAGAGAACTCTTAAAACTCACCTGTTTGTATCAAGACAAAAATGGATAGAGAAAGCTTCCCACATCTATCTTATATAAAAATAAAAAACAATGCAACAAATAAATTAAAAGCCTTTTGCACTATGAACTGTGAGACTAGATGCTACAGATGCATCTCAGACTGCAGAATACTGTACAACAAGGATAAAAGCAATTTGTTTTGCTCTGATGTTAAATAACAGTTTCCTCTGTGGGTTGATAGTACCTTTTGCATCTGCATACAAGAGAACTTCCAAGGCTAACCATGTTAGATAAATAAAAATGGGATGGAAGGCAAACTAATTTGCTGTTTTTCTTGCAGTACTAATTTTGACTTAAAATTGGTTCTTCAGGGTAGGAACTAAACCTCAGCACAGTGCAGTACCTCCTAGCTTATGAGCCAACTAGCTTATGAAGAAGGACTTCTGACTCACAAAGGAGTTATTCATCCATCTTTCTGACAAGTAGTAAAGGTACATGACAGTGGCTGACAAAACAAAACAAGAATCAAACAAAGGGATTCAGTAAGGATAGGGAAAGGAGTCTGGAGAACACAAAGATACCAGTGATGATAAAATTATTCTAATATACATTGCAAGAAAAGAATTACAACAAAACTCAGTTTTACCAAAATTGTTGCTGTAAGAAACCTATAATTTACTAAACAAATTGATCATGAGTGCTTCACAACATTAGACTGAGAAGGCTAGAATATGTACATTACAAAGGAATAACACTTGGTGGGGAAATACAACATGACAAGGTGGATATTGGATATATTTAGAAGGCTTTTCTTTCAGATCAGACATTCATATCAGTGTGGGCAGCAAACAGCATATCTCAACTAGCATAAAAGAACCAAGGAGGTGGTAGTAAAGTTTTATCTACAAACAGGCAAATAGCCTATACTGGGAATAGAGTTTATGGTATACATGTGGGAGTTAAGTAGCATCTACACTTTGTCAGACAGGTGCACCTTTTCTACTAGAACATTTCAGATAGCAATATTCCACTCTAAAGTGATCATAAACAATTTCAGTTCCAAGGTAGCTTTAAGACAATAATAGTCACAATCTCTCTCAGAAGACAGCAGACATGCCCTGCCATATGGTCTATCTAACACAGTTCAGCACATGGGATTGGCTCCAACCGTATTCCTCATTAAAATAAAGATAATAGCTTCAGTTAGAAACAATCCAATTTGAGATCACAACAAAATTAGAAAGTCAAGTTCTGAAATGTTGTAGGGGCCAAAAATTTTATAACTTATTAGACACAGGATAAATATAATTAAGATTCTGAAAAAGTAAATGCATATAAAAAAGGGCCAATTTCTCAAGGGCTATGGTATTAAGCAATTTTTATGATAAAAGTTAACTGAAACAGGATCTGGAAAGAGAATTGCTTATATCCTTCATACAAGAAAGAGCTACAAACTTAAACTTAATCATCTAACGGTTTGGTAGTTAAGACATTGGTCTGGGACATAGAAGACTGAGGTTCAGCTCTGCTAGAGACCTCCTTTTCTGACTTTGACCTTGCAAAAAACTTACTCATAGGCTTAAAGTCATGGACATCTGTAACTCCATGGACTAGCACAGGATCAAACACGCAAGTAAAATTAAGCATGTTCTCTTTCTGTGCCTTAAGAAAAGGAGCTACAGCTCACTTCATTGGATGTATCCGATGTTCACGAAAGCTTATGCTCTAATAAATTTGTTAGTCTCTAAGGTGCCACAAGTACTCCTTTTCTTTTTGCGAATACAGACTAACACGGCTGCTACTCTGAAACCTGTCATTTCTGTGCCTTAGTTACCCATCTGTAAAATGAGTTTAAATATTTCCCTACCTCACAAGGATGTTGTGAGGATAATATCATTAATGTTTGAGCTAATCAGATGTATGGTGATAGTTTCCAGGCCAGAATCTCAAAGCATTAAAAACTGAAGGTTTTTTTTTGTTTGTCTGCTTTTTGCTTTTTAAATAAAGCACTATATACACCTATGAGCTCTATACTACAGATGAACACCTACTTGCAACTAAGCATTGTGAAAAATGTGGGAAGTAGCTGTATTAACTATTATGCATGCTATATACAGATTTCTATATATCTGTGGGTTTGATGGATTAGGTTGCTAGTTAATGGTTTAAAATCAAAGCTTTTGGGTTGCAGAAACCAAATGAATGACTGCAGATAACCTTATTTGATTAGTGCCCAAATGGACAATACTTTGAACCTACTCTTGGGATACCACAGCCTACCCCTTCTGAAGAAATATATAGACTGTTTTGGCCAGGCATATGGTCCCAGGTCAGGTCTTTGGAATAGATAAAAGTCAGCTTGTGAGCTGAGGAGAGACACTCACTGAACTGGGGAAGTCAGACTATCAAGGTGGCAGGAGTTGCAGAGGGCATCCTGTCTCACCCAACCTCAAAGCTTGGGGAAGCCTGGGTTAAAGAGAACCTAGCTAAACTGGCAAGGAAATGCTGGGTTTAGGTAAGAAATACACATATAGAGTTTAATTGCTATAACTCTGTTTAAGTTTCTGTGAACCAATCAATCATATTTGTTTTTGAAGAAGCTGTCCTGAAGCACTGCAAAAAGTTTACCCTGGGAGCTTGTGACCCAAACCCAGCTGGCCAAGTTGAGGTAGATACCATGGTAAATGGGGGTGTTGGCGCCTTAGGATACAGTCTAAAGTCAGGTGAACTGGGGGTTGCACTCAATAGTGCAGGTGTAGGCCTGTCACTTGGAAGAAGTGCCCATGGTGGGGGGTTAAAGGGGAGGGAGAGAGAGAGATCACAAGTCATCCCTGAACCATAACAAGCACATTTTGGGAAACAAAGATTCAGAAGACAAACAGGATCTGAAGAGGGAAAACTGATTAAGAAGTAAACAATAGACAAGAGCTCTTGATTCTTTAATATGCAAAAGTCCTCATTAAGAATCAAAAGTGCCTAGATGAATTTGCGAGCTGATGAAGCATCAGTTTAGGATTTGATCCAAGGAGAAGGGCTTGTTTGCAAATCTGGGCATTAGCAATTTCAGCACCCACACTCTTCCAGTGCTCTGTTCATAAGCCTAGGGGTTTTATTACACCCAAGTCACTTTAGTAAAGTTTGCAAAAGGTTTACCAAAAAAAAGTACTGCATAGTAATATGCCAGAGCACAAGCTTTCTGGCTTGATGTGATTTATTCAATAATGCAGAGCTAATGGAAGGTCTTGAGGGCTTAAGTTGAGAATCAGGCTTAAAAGAGGGGAAAGGAGGCTCTTAAAAAAAAAAACCTCTCCTGCCTCCTGACTTAGCAAGATTCAAAAAGTAACTGGACATTTATACAGATATCCAGAATTGTCATAACTGATCACAACAATTTTGGAAGGGATATCAACCCTGATGTTTCAGGTCTTAAACCAAGCTCTAATTATTAGATATTGGGATAAGACTTAATTTGAGGAGTAGATTAACCCACAACTGCCCAGTGAGGGGTTCTTACATTTTCCTTTGAGGCATCTGGTACCAGCCATTGTCAGAGACAGAATACTGGATTAGATAGACCTTGGGTCTGACAAATCCTTTGTTCCCAATGAGAACATTGAGATACCCTCAGGAGAATAGAAAAAAAAACCATTGCAAGGATGCAGATTCATTCATCAATCTCCTGCTTCACAACAGATGGGAATTGTTACCAGAATTCACCCATCAGAAAGTGCATATATGCATACATTAAGCAGCATGTGTACACACACAAACCATCTAGTTAGTTCTATATTTTGGTAAAATGCCTTGCTGTTGATATATTTTGTTATAGTCTCTTAAATGTCAGGGCATGGGGGAAGGGAAGAGGAGAGCTGCACCATAACCCTTATAACTAAAGAACTTGTTACCTAACAGAGTTTTGGAAGAATCATTTTAAATCCAACTTGAAAACTACACCACCACCAACTATCAATTTAAAACACAATCCTGAATTTCTTAAGTTTAATGGGAGATATGGATATTCAATAAATTCAAGATGAGGCCTTTAATAAGACACAAATTTAATCTGCCCTAATAATACTTGAGGGTCCAAGCCTCAATGCTGTAACAGGCAGAAAGTACTCAGTGCTTCACTTTGGATCACTTTCTTGGGTACTTTATTTATACAAGCAGCATCATGATATTTTCATTTGGTTTTATTTTGTTCTTTCATTAATTGATTGAAGCACAAGCAGGTTAAGTGATTTACCAAAGGTCACATGGCATGTCAGTGGCTCAACCAGGATTGCCAAAGATTGGGACAATAAGAGTTTAAACTGATGTACAATCAATATAAAATCCTAAGTGATCTTTTGATTAAATATATGTTTAGAACATACATGAAATGAGCTGAATTTAGCTTTGTTCAATTATTGTCAAATCTAGTAAATGCTTCATAGACTATCCCATAACAAAAATGTCAGTTGCTAGCAGTCTCAGCAGGGAATCCAAGAACTGAGTGGGGTAACGAAGACTGAACTTTCTTTTCACCATGAGAAGTGGCCCTCCCAAGTCTGGGTTGAGGTAAATTGGCAGGGCAGCCTAAGCTGTACAGTTTTCCTTGTTCTGTGGTTAAACAAAAGATTTCAAATCTCCAATGTGGTTAATCCAGCACCTTTCACTACCATTAAAGCCACTTTAAGAACTGAAATATCAACTGATTACATTATGCACATAGTTAACAGCCAGATACATCAGAATTGTAAAATAAGTGGCTACACTGAAAAAGATGTCTTACTTTCCCATCCAAACTGCATAGCTTTCAGGGAGTTTGGGGACAAAGAGAATGGATTTTCCAGTATCAACATCAATCGCTCCATAGCAGTCTGGTTCAGTTACTCCAAAAATCCAATGAAAATAAGATTCCTAGATAAATAAATCAAGTGTCATTACTTTATTCTTCAAATCACCCTGCCCCCAAAATACTAATACAATACACCAACATACTAACAGTTCATTAATATTAATACCTATTTATGTGGACTTGAATAAGAACATTTTTGTTTTGTGCATCACAATTTTTGTAGATTGTGTGATAATTTAGACCTGATTTCATTTCACGGTGATACAAATCTTACTTTGGACCTAACAAATATTTCTTATATAGCATGTTATTGTATAAGATTGTAAGCCTTAAGGAAGGATCTATGTCAAGCAAGATAAAAGGATAGCAAGAAGAAACAGCCAGTCAAAGAAAGAAGAGGGTAAGACAAGAGCAGAGCCTATGGGCACAGTGTGCCTCTGAGTCACAACCCTAAATTGCAGCAGAATTTTGGACAAATTAAAGGGGAGAAGAGTGAGGAAGAAGCTGCAATAAAAAAATGGCACAAGATTATCAAGACCTAAAATCAAGGGATATTTTGCATTGGGAACAGAAAGGAATGGACAAAACTCAAAGATGAGGCAGACATAGAACATCAAAATTTGACAAGGGTGGGTTGGTGAGGCAGAGGCAAGAGAGATTGGGGAATAAGCCTCCTTTTACCCTCTTCAAAAAGTGACCATAGATTGTATACATTTCTCCCCTAGATGCCAGACAGAATGTATTAAGCAGCCTGCTGTCATAGAAGATAAAAATCTACTTTCCCGCCCCTTTCTTCAAAATGTGAAAGTTCAGTTCACAGAACTGAAGCAGTACTCTAGATTTCATTTTATAACTGGCAAAGCAGAAAACAGTCTGCTATAACAAAAAGACCCAACTAAGCTTGACTCTAGCTAATAATCAATCATCTAATGACAAATCAATGATGTGTTCAACGTGAAATTAACAAGAAACACAATCCTTCTTGGGCCAACAAAGAAACACACAGGTACTTATGTATTAGTCAAGTTATAATTTATTAAGTTTAGGTCCAACATGCAAGTTAAAATACATATCCATGCTCTTGCACAGCTTGGTTGGGTTCAGAACTGGCATTTAAACCCAGGTTCATATTTTTGGGGGAAATGGGGAAAATCAATAAATTAGTGAAAGATTTTTAACCTGTGTTAGACCACTCATATTTAGCAAAATGCTGTACTACACAGTGAAGTAGAAGATTACGGCTTCTGTGATCCAAGCCAGACAAAAACTAAGCAAGTCTAAGGATAAAGGCTCACTTTCTACATGTACTGTTATCAACAAATATTTATAATGCACTGGTGCCTTGAGGTCTCAACCAGGTTGGAGCCCCATTGACCTAGGCAACGTGAAAACATACCATAAATAAGTAATTAAAAAGAAGAGCAACCCCAAGCCAAAGAAGCAATACATCAGAAAGATGTATTGTTATTACAATGGTTAATCTAGGGTTTGAAGTAGTCAGTAACAGTAAAAGCAATGCTTTTTAAACAGGGTGGAATGTACTAGGCCCTGATTTTTAATAAAGGTATTTCGGCATTTCTGTGCTTAGCCTAAATCAATGTGTATGCACCTACAGGATAACATGGTTATAAAATAAGTGCAAAAATACAAAAGTACGACACTACTACTACTACAATTAAGCACTGGAATAGGCTTCCTACAGAGGCTGTGGAATCCCCATCATTGGAGGTTTTTAGGAACGTTGGACAACACCTGTCAGGGAGGTCTAGGTTCACTAGGTCTGCCTCAGAACAAGGGTCTGGACTTGAGGGCTTCTCAAGGTCCCTTCCAGCCCCACATTTATGAGATTCCATGAAATCTCATTTTCAAAAGTGATTTAGGCACTTAGTCTAATCCCATCAACTGTCAATGAGATTTTGGCTCCTAGGTGCCTACGTTCCTTTTGAAAATGAGATTTAGGCTCCTAAATCAGTTAGGCATTGCAATCCTGAGGGCAGCAACACAAATACATTTAAACCCCCCTAGTCTAAAATAAAGGGAGGGAAAAACTAAAAAAAAAAAAAAGAGTGCAAGAGAGAGACAAGCTTAGAAAAGAAGTAATTCAAGAGTTTGTTTCTGGGTTATGAACCTAAATCTTACCTGGCGAAAGACAATGCCAGTATCAGTGCAGTATCTTTGGGCTTCCTCACCACCCTGCATCAAAACAATTGCATTCTTCTGGACATCTTTGTTCCCCCTTAGTCGATCACACAGCCGTTTTCTATTCAAAGCAAAGAGTGCTGCTGGCACTTTCAGCGTCTCATTCCCCAACCAAAAAGATGGTCTAGAAAGGATTTTAAAAAAAGATAACTGTATTGTAAAATAATATACTGGTTAATATCATTGAGAGGCACAGGGTTTATTTGAAGACTAACAGAGAAGGAAGTCAAATCTGAAAAAAGTCATTTGTCAATCACAAAAGTGGACTAGGTTTTAGGACTGTAGAGAGAGAGAAAATCACGTAGTTACAGTACATGGTATTGCTGAGAGGGAAAATGAAATATCAAAACTTCAGTCGTACAAGTAGTAAATGATAAATAGGTACTAAAAATGAATATTGTTGACTACAGTTATAGTCCGTAACGTGACTCAGAAGTTAGCCTCCTTTAAAGAATACAGAAGTGATTTTATTTGGAGTGAGGGGAGACATGCAATAAATTACAACAGTGTTAGTCTGCCGAGATATTTGAAATAAGAGCAAACATGGGAGAGAGAAAAATATGAGTTGTTGAGAATAGAACTGAAGATTATATGTAGAATGGGACAGTTTCTTTAACAAATATTACACAGCATCTGTGAAAACTTACAGAAGCTGAATGAAAGACCGCCTAGAAAAGATGGCAGTTGAAATGGCACACAGAACAACATTTTTGATACTCCCTTACTATTTGTATGTATATATGGGATTTCAAAGAAAGGCTATAGTTTTTGTATAGATGGCCAAGAGGAACATAACCTAAATATCAGTAGCCTACTGTTACACATGACTGTGTGTTTCTTCATAACTGGGTCAGATCATATAGCAAATTGCTGCGCAAAAGCAAAGCCTGGACAGTCTTTTAGAAACTTTCTTCAATGGTTCAATTTGTTTGAGTAAAATTTAACTTCTTTAAAAACAACAACAAAAAATATCCTAGCCAAAGGGTAGCTTTACATAAAATGGATTTATCCATGTTTAGATAAGTTAAGTTCTTTTAGCTACACCTTTGGCCCATGTAAAGACTAATGAGTTTGTTTTTATATTATCATTCACTATTTTGCCCTGAATCTTAAAGGAGCTGCTATTGTCTATGGCTGAGTGAAAGGAGAATTGAGGGACACTAGTTAAATAACTCAGGTGTTTAAAATTCCATAAATATATATGTTGCTGATTCATAACTAGCTGAAAGGAAAAAGTCTAAAACAGAATTCCTCTATTTTATATTTACAACAGGGAAAAAATGATCTGGAGCTTCAAAACTGCAGTATTAATAAAAACCCAGGATTAAAGTTCAACTAGTTCTATATAGTTCAACCTCTTTCCAGACACCTCATTGCACATACTCTTCTCAGCAGCTGGAGGATCATTTTCTACATTTACAATATTTCTGAGAGAGATGATAGTGCTGAATTCAGCCACATTGTTACTATGCTACACTGTTGCTAAAATGAAAAAAATTATTAACCACATTAACCTTCATGTATTAATTATTATATGGCTTTCTTGGAAAATTACACGTCCGAAAGGTAACCTTTGATTTATAGCTGTGTAGAGCAAACTTTATAATCAGAAATCTAACTAACAATTTCTAACTGCAGATACAGCATAAAGAAGCTAATAAAATGTTTTATATTTTATTACACTGATATAACAGTGTACATTTTAAAAAGGTGAAAGATAGAATACAGGTATAGGAATTTAGCTGATGATGCATAAAGCTCAAATCTGATTATTTTTATTACCTTCTCCCACAATCCCAGCAACATGCTACGTGATAATTACAAGGACCAGTGAGTCACTAGCTGTGCAGCACATTAGCACAGAAGCACAGAATAAGCTTTCATTGGAGGCTAACTCCAGCTGTAGGAATAATAAAGCAAATTCATTCAACCCTAGCAATAAATATTCTAAATCTTCAAATAATGCAGTAAAACTTAATTAGAAACTAAGGCCGGTTTCTCAGGTGTGGTGTGGCTGCGTGCATTGCACTGTGTTGTTTTATAAGGGGGCTATAAAACCCGTTTACACAGCCCAGGTAGGATCATTGAGCAAAAGACTGAGGCCAGGTCTACACTACCACTTATTTAGGCATAACTTATGTCACTCAGGGGTGTGAATAAGCCACCCTGAGCAGCATAAAGTTACACCGACCCAAGCACCGGTGTGAACAGCATTATGTCGGTAGGAGAGCTTCTCCCGCCAACATAGCTATAGCCTCTCACGGAGGTGGATTTATTATGCCAATGGGAGAGCTCTCTTCTCGGAGGCATAGCGCATCTTCACCAGACGTGCTGCAGTGGTGCAGCTGCATCAGTGCAGCTGTGTTGATGTACTTCTTCTAGTGTAAACTAGCCCTACAGTAGTGATCCTGGGAGACATAAAGCCAATGCACGGTCTCTTAAGTCACATGCTCTCCCTATTGCCAGCACTATATGAATAAGGTGGTGCGATGAGCACAAAGGGGACAGTCAGATGTCACACTATTTTCAGATTCTCCTGGCTATTATGGACTGATGTGAGGACAGCCTCTACAACACAGAGCAAGAAGAAAGGCAGATGTTTTGGCACAACTCAGCCTACACTTACAAGTGAAGAACAGCCATCTTCACTGTAAATTGAGAAAAGTTATAAGGTTGTACGGTGCATCCGATTTTAAAAAAAACAACAAACTGATCTCCCTCATCTACACAACCTGGAGTATTCCCGATATGAGGCTGCTATGATCAGATTTTAATCTCCATTAAGTTTATTATAAACTCTCTTTTATTGCATACAAAACCTGTGAATACTAGAACAAACTCAAGGAGTGATAACTATTACTCCTGGCGGAATTCTGTGCCACTTCACATGCATAGAATTTATGTCCCCTGCAGATCTCTTTGCTTCCCCGCAGAAAAATGACTTTCTTATGGGGATACAAAGGAAAGCCACAAGAGCGGTCATGCGACTCTCCCCAGCAATATGTTTCAGGTATCCAGGGAAGCTGGCAGAGAGGTAAAATCACTGTGGGGCAGGGGATGGGACTGGGGAAGATCTGGCTGGTGGCTCTTACCCTGAGCCGGGCTCAGCTGCTAGTCCCAGCTGGGGTCGGGAGGACAGGACTTCCTCTTCCCCTGCATGGCATCCGGGGCCATTTCAGACCCACCCCCAGATTTCTTCCCTGGCTGTAGGAAGCTCTGCAAACTCACAACCCCACCCCCTGCACTTCCTGCACCCATCACTCCTCAGCTGCAGGGGAAGGTATCACTGTACAGGGAGTTGCTCCCCCATCCACCCAACCCCCATGCATCCAGACCACCTCATACCCAGACCCTTCCACCAAGCCTCACCATCACCACCCCGCACTCCATCGAGCCCCAGCCAGCTGCACCTGGATCCCCACCCCACTGAGCCCCATTCTCCCAGCATCTGGACCCCCAAACTGAACGCCCCGCACTCAGACCCCCCTTCTGAGCTCTATCTCCCCCACACACTCAGACCCCCCCGCTGAGGTCCAACCACCTTCACCCCCCTGCAGAGTCCCATTACTGTTGCACCCAGAACCCTTCAACAAGCCCCTGAGCATCCAGATCCCTCCCCCCAACACACCCAGATCCCCCCGAGCTTCCCACAGCCAGATTGCCCCACACAGAACCCTTTCAACCCACACCTGGATACCCCCACACTTAGATCCTACCTTGCTGAGCCTGCCTGCCCACACCTGGTGCACCTGGCATGGAGGGGCAGGCCCAGTCAGGGATGAAAGTAAGTCTAGGGACTTACCGGTACAAGGCTGGGCTGGGGCCGGCTCTGGCCCCCGGAAGGGGCGGGGCCTCGGGCGGAAGGGGCAGGGCTGGAGGGGTCAGAGCCAGCCCCAGCCCATTCTGTACCGGCAAGTGCCTCCTTCTCCCTCCCCAGGGTAACAGCAGCAGCCAGAGGCTCTGGCAGCGGTTTAAAGGGCCCTGGGCAGTAGCGGCAGCCGGAGCTCTGGGCCCTTTAAATCATCCCCGGAGCCCCGCCTCCACTTCCCCAGGGCTCCAGGGACGGGGCTCCGGCTGCCACTATCATCCTGGGCCCTTTAAATCGTCCCCGGAGCCTGCCAGAGCACTGAGCCATGGTGGGGCTCCGGGGACAATTCAAAGGGCCCAGTGCTCAGCCACCGTTACTGCCCTGGGCCCTTTAAATCGCCGCCCCAGCCCCGCCACTGCTATCCCAGGCTCTGGCAGCAGTTTAAAGGGATGGGGGCTTCAGCCACTGCTGGGAGCTGCAGGTCCTTTAAATTGCGCCTGGGGAAACTGATCCACGCCGGTACGCCATACGGGTGCGTACCAGCTTACTTTCACATCTGGGCCCAGTCCTTGAGCTGTGTCAGGGTTGGGTACAGCCTCACCGCTAAGTCTGTGTCCCAGGGGAGGGGGAGCTGCATAGTGATTTTCCACCTCTGTGCAGCCAGTAGCCTCTGCTCCCCAATGCCATGCTGAAGACTCCACATTTATTTGACAGATAAAATTTACAGAATTTTAAAATATTGTGTGTGGAATTTTATATTTTTAGTGCATAATTTTTAATTTTTTGGCACAGAATGCCCTCAGGATTAAACTATCAATCTACATACAACTACAATTGCTGACTTCATTCCGAGCCATTTTACAAAGGATCTTTTACTAGCAATTGAACATATTGACTGAAACGTTCATTAAAATACGGGATGAAAATGAATTCCCCTGAGAGCATTTTTACAGACATACAGGCAAAGTTCTATCCTCAGTTGCATCTAAGAGATGCCATAATTACACTCCATTGAAGTCAATGTGACTGCATGGATATAACTGGCAGCATAATTTGGCACCAATACAAAACTGTGGTTTCAAAAAAAAATTATCAACATGTTGGACTTTACTTTGTGGCTTCTAAATAGAATGAGATTAGCGGAGAGTGCTGGACCCCTACAGCAAGGTTTGTAGGACACAGCAGGGTTTGGTTCAATGTTTTTGCGAAGTTCTATTTAGCTCCCCAGATTCTTTGCTGAACACTTTATAGAGCCCACAGCATGAATTCATACAACCTTGCTAGGGAAGATATCAAATGTCCAGACTGAAAATTATATGGAGACAAAGTTAGGGGTTTGAGTGCATTATTTAAAATAAAACAAAAACCATCTTACCTTCTCTGCTATCTTTGTTTACTTACTCTTCTCTCCCAAATCCCGTTTTTCCTTTTCTGAGCTTTTCTTACTACAAGGATGGCAATCTTATAGAAGCTAGACTGACTGACTACAAAGGGAGCAAAATCCATGAGAGTTTTCCCAACAGAAAGAGGATCAGCCTCTGTGCATGCACATCTCCTATTAACTTCTTTCCATCCTTCATTTTAATCATTTCTTTCTTAGGCTAGTAACTGCACAGAAATTCAGTTGTTACAACACTATTAAGAAGGTAGCATGCATTATCCTTTCGTCAGTTTCTTTTTGCACGTTGTGACACTGGAAATGTGACTTGTATAGTATTTAGGAATGCAACACTAACCAACCCCTTGTTCAAACGCAGAATATGAAAGTTCAACGACTACCAGCTGCATTGCCAACTAAAAGGTGCATGACAAGATGCCAAACTACTGACTTTGCATATCTACAGAGCGGCTCAGAAACTAAAGATGTTTTGTTTAAAAGCTGTTATTGTGACTACAAAATGTCAGGTATGTTATAATTATTTTTTGTGTGTTTCTTATACTTGTAATTTAAGCAAATATAAGATGCAGAATGTGGAAGGATAGTTATATGGATAAAATTAGGCCCCAATCCTGCAAATTTACCCTTGTCAGTATTTCACTGAAGTCAAAGGGACATGTGGGTGTGTGTAGAACTACGGCCATATTTGCTACCTAACAATACTACTAGAAAACATACACAGTAATAATATCTTTCTAGAGAGATCTGCTAAAATTAATTTAACCCTGCAAGAGAGATTACTGTTCCACCCAGTTCATGACACGCAAACATCAAAAGGGGATTAGAACAATAGCTGTTTACTTTACTCTGTATTTCTATTAAACAAAGTGAAACATAGCTAGAAACAGTAAACCACATCATCTTTTAAAATGTCACTTTCTTTCATCTCAGGCATTCAAAGCTTATGTGAGAAGTTTATGTATTTCAGACAGGTATTATTTTATTACTGTACGGTACCATGAGTTACATCAGAGGGTTGGGGGGGGGCAGAGGGACTTTGTAGGGAACTATATTATAGTGATTAACACACATTCAGAGCCTGGACTCCTGTATATTTCTGGCTGTTCTACTATCTCCCACTGAGACCATTAACTTCCCTGTGCCTCAGTTTGCCCATCTGTAATATCCCCTGTGGTAGTGTAGACTGAGGCTTCATTAACCTTGCCAGCAAGCTGCAACTATGTTGAAAGCTTTGAAAGGATTACCCTTTTCTTTCACTGCCTGGGGAAGGCTTGATAAAAATTCTCACCAATTTGCATAGGTGACCACAGACCCAAACCCTTGGATCTTAAGAACAATGAAAAAGCATTCAATTTCTTACAAGAAGAATTGTAATATAAGAAAAGGTAAAAAGAATCACCTCTGTAAAATCAGGATGGTAAATACCTTACAGGGTAATTAGATTCAAAACAGAGTATCCCTCTAGGCAAAACCTTAAGTTACAAGAAAGACACAAAGACAGGAATATCCATTCTATTCAGCACAGCTTAATTTTGCTCAGCCATTTAAAGAAATCATAATCTAACGCATATCTAGCTAGATTACTTACTAAGTTCTAAGACTCCATTCCTGTTCTGTCCCTGGCAAAAGCATTACACAGACAGACAGACCCTTTGTTTCTCCCTCCCTCCAGCTTTGAAAGTATCTTGTCTCCTCATTGGTCATTGTGGTCAGGTGCCAGCGAGATTATCCTAGCTTCTTAACCTTTTACAGGTGCAAGGGTTTTTCCTCTGGCCAGGAGGGATTTTAAAGGTGTTTACCCTTCCCTTTGTATTTATGACATTCACTAATAAAGAGCACCTTTTTAAAAAGCTATATTTAAAGGAACACTATTTTCTTGTATTCTAGTAAATATTTTTAATGGTTAATTCTCTGTGTACTATATTTTGTGACTATCCAGAGGAAACCATAAAAGCAACTTCATTCATGCACAATGTGTATGAATGAACACAGAGTAAACCAAACAATTGAAAGAATATTTTCCTCACCACTAATCTTTTAATTTCTGTAATCCTAAATGTTGCTTGTAATTATAGTAATCAAAAACTTCATCAATTTTCAATTGATGTCCTTTTTATATTCCTGCCTGCAACGTACTCTCTTTCGTGCAAGTTGGGAGTCTGCCACTGACTTCAATAGGAGCATGTGAAAGTCTTTAAAAAAGGAACTATTTATCTTAACTGTGAGAGCGTGGGGAGAGAAAAACTTCACAAGATGCTGATTTTCATGTAAACATACAAGATTTATTAATGCATTTCCAGAGCTACCTTTTCTTGTTATTCAAAGGAGGCTCCATCATTTTGATATATTTAATGGCTTTTTTAAAAGAAGAACTGCAAAATGGTTTAATTTTGTTATAAAAATTGAACTATAATCAAATTGCCTACTCAGCACAAATCTATTTCTAAACACAGTTCACCACACTTTCTGCAGCCTAATGGAGCTCTCATTTCCATAGGCAAGTTAATGTTAAATATAATTGGTACTAATCCACTCAAGCCGAAAGAAATCACATGATGTCTGAAGAAATGATTAACCCATTTTACAGTTTCCCCCTCTTGTAATGAATTTTTTTGCTTCAGTATTTCAATGAGACATTTAATATCTAATTAACTTTAATTCTCTCGTTTTCCAATTTGAGACTTTGCCCCTGTATTTCATCTGATCCTCAGCATAACTGAGATGGGCACTACAAAGATATTTAAAACTGCTTGATGTCAAGGCAAGCATGTTCAAAATGGCCTTAATGTCCATCTCACATAGACTTCTGTGTATAAGTAATTTAGAGAGACCCTTTGAGCTTTCAGGATTTCAAATCTACGCACATTTATTACGGCACAGCAAGAGCTCTGCTATAGTTCAATTTACATATAATTAGGGTCCTACCAAATTCACAGTCTATTTTGGTCAATTTCACAGTCATAGGATTTTAAAAATTGTAAATTTCATGATTTCAGATATTTAAATCTAAAATTTCAAGGTGTTGTAATTGTAGGGGTCCTGACCCAAAAATGAGTTGTGGGGGAGTCTCAAGATTATTATGGGGGGGGCTGCAGTACTACTTCCCTTACTTCTGTGCTGCCGCTGTCAGTGGCGCTTGCCTTCAGAGCTGGGGGCTCAGAGAGCAGCGGCTGCTGGCTGGGAGCCCAGCTCTGAAGGCAGAGCCGTCACTAGCAGCAGTGCAGAGATAAGGATGGTACGGTATGGTATGGTATTGCCATCCATCTGTGCTGCTGCCTTCAGAGCTAAGCCCTCAGCAGCCACCACTCCCTGGCCACCAAGATCTGAAGGCAGTAGCACAGAATTAAGGGTGGCATGGTTGGTATTGCCACCCTTACTTCTGCACAGTTGCTGGTGGGGCACTGCCTTCAGAGCTGGGCACTCAGCCAATAGCCGCCGCTCTCTGGCTGCCCAGCTCTGAAGCAGAGAAGAAACAAGGGTAGCAATAGTGAACCCCCCCCCATAGTAACTTGCAACCCCTCTGCAACTCCCTTTTGGGTAAGGACCCCTAATTTGAGAAACACTGGTCTTCCATGTGAAGTCTATATAGTACAGGGTAAAAGCACAAAAAAGACCAGATTTCACCAGTCTATGACACGTTTTTTATGGCCATGAATTTGGTAGGGCCTTAAGTATAACTATAGATGCATAAACCTAGGGGTCACTTAGAAAATCCAATGCTATTACTATGCCACATACCAGAATTTCATTGTGACGGCAATAGAAGAGCTCAGATCCACGCTGCTCCAAGCACAAGACTCTAACAATTGAGTTACAGGAGAAACTCCTTTATCTGACAGCAGTACAGGGCCTATGACACACAGCTGAGCAGCTTTCAATCTCTCAGAAAAAGCGATGCTATATACACTAGCTGCCCACAGCTCCACTGGAGTGACGCCACCAGGGCAGAAGACCACCCCCCATACAACAGGGGAGAGAGGGGAGTTTTGACCCGCGACCCAGGAGCCAACCCCTGCTCTTACAAGCTATGCCACAGGCACTTGTCGTGTCTGTCCACGGCCAGTATCACAGGGGCTCTCCTGAAACCCCGGCTCGGACTAGCGGGAGGCGGTAACTCAGATGGGTGGGTCAGTCTGCAAAGGGACTAGCAGGGGACCTCGCCTTGTCTTCCCGGGAGGGGCAGACCCGCATCCCCACGGAGAGGGAGCCGCGCCTCCCCGCCGGGGCCAAAGCTGGCTCAGGGGGTCCCGACCGGGCAGCGGCCAGGGGCCGTGCACCAGCCGCCGGAGAAGCGCCGCTTACCCCTCAGCCACAGCCATGTTGCCTCGCTGGTCTTCGCCCGTCATGTGATCCGCTGCCTCGTCAGCTGATGGGGCGGCGGCGAGCGGATTGCTGGGGGCTGAGCTCGCGAGGGAGGAGCCGCCGGCGGGGTCACTCCGGCGGGACCGTTGCCGCCGCGCTGCCCTGCTCGCGTGACTGGGAGCTGGTGGGGCGCGAGCGCCGGGCCGCCGCCGCTGGAAAAGGGCAGCGTCCCCGCGGAACCCTGCCTGCTGCGCGCGAGCGGGGACCCACAAAAGCAGGGGGATAGCTCAGTGGTTTGAGCATTGGCCTGCAAAACCTAGGGTTGTGAGTTCAATCCTTGAGGGGGCCATTTAGGGATCTGGGGCAAAAATTGGGGATTGTGCCTGCTTTGAGCAGGGGGTTGGACTAGATGATCTCCTGAGGTCCCTTCCAACCCTGATATTCTATGATTAAGTACTCTATGATTAAGGGGGTGGGAGATGGATGCTCCTTTGCAAGCCATGCCGTGAGCCCTGCGGTCGGTGGCTGTGCACTGCACCTCGCCCTAAGAGCAACGCGGAGCCGTCGTTCCAGAAATCACGGGGCAACCCTTTGCCCTAAGCCCCGGATTGTCTGACTCCTCTGGTTCCTGGGGCTGCTTCCTACAGCGCCTGGCTCTGGGGCCCAGCCACTGACTAGCCCTTCCCCAGCCCGAGCCTGCTACCCCGTACAGCCCACCTGAGACCACCCTGCTTGGCTCTTACAAATCCCAGAGGCCTGGCTCGCATGATTTCAGAAAAAATCCCAAGTAAAATGATGGGACTTAAACCTCTTAAAGGCCCCGCTCACTCTAAGATAGGAGGAACAGAATTCATTTGTGCAAATGAGTATACATTTGTGAATACTTCCCTGGTCAAGAGATTGCCTAATAAGAAAAGGAGTACTTGTGGCACCTTAGAGACTAACAAATTTATTTGAGCATAAGCTTTTGTGAGCTACAGCTCACTTCATCGGATGCTTCTACTGAATGCATCCGATGAAGTGAGCTGTAGCTCACAAAAGCTTATGCTCAGATAAATTTGTTAGTCTCTAAGGTGCCACAAGTACTCCTTTTCTTTTTGCGAATATGGACTAACACGGCTGCTACTCTGAAACCTGCCTAGTAAGTGTGGCCTCTTGTGTAGGTTTCATTGTATAAGAAATAGGCCAGTTGAAACAATTAGTTTTCTCCGTGCCAAGAGCAACAGACTAGAAATCTACCTTTTACATGAATTGCTTTCATTTATAGCATAGAGGTCACTGAAATAAATGGCTATTCAAAAATTCCATTAGAGTGCACTATAGAGGTATAATCCCTTTAACATTAAGAGATCCTTTTACTCTGTATCTTGTGAAACTGAGAACTTGTTTACCTATAATCTTTAAGGGCTTGAACCAATGTCCATCAATGTCAATGCTTCCACTGACTTCAGTGGGAAATGGATCCAAGCCCTAAATCTGGTCCTTTTGATGAGATAGACACCCCTCAGACTACTTCAGAACTTGAATTGACTTTTCCTTGCGCACAAATAGTAAGCTACCTGTAGAAACTATGTATTATTGTGCTAGAGGTCAGATAACTATCTGTAATACAGCAGCAATAGAAAAGACCCAGAGGCATGAACTACAGTTTAAAGCAACACAGACCTCTTGAATGACTTGAATAAATTCTTTAGATTAGATGCCTCTGTGATATAGTGACATATACTGTCAGGAGCAGGCAGTTGTTTATGTATACCACTGTCCTCTACTGGATGGAAACAGAACTGCTCAATTGTGAGTCATAGGCTTTATACTGATACACTGCTAAATGGGGTGGTAACTACCTGTGCTTTTAAAACAAGGAGTTCTATCATCAGTGTCCCCAGAAAATTTGAGTGGTCATGGTTTGCAACAAAGTATCATTCACAATGACTTACTGTAAGTGGATTTGTTATAGCCTAGTATTTCAGGGGAAAGTTAAATTTCTCTCTATTCACCTTAAAGCTACAGTGGCTTGACTCTGCTCAGCTTTAAATTAAAAAAAAAATCTGCACAAAACTGGATTTAATGCTCCTTTTAGAAGGAGGTAAATTCACTGCCCCAATTTAATTTCTTCCCACCTCTTCTGACAAACATGTAAAAAATAAAGAAACTGGAAACTCTACTTATTCATTAATATTAAAATAGATATATGAAAATAATTGGCCTAATGGCCAATATAAATCAAGTAAATGAATCAAGTTACATAAAGGGATTCAAGAGTGCCACATGTGTCTCCATCTGGTCATTTACCAGACATTGTTTATATTTCACTACTCAGGAAGGAAATAACATGGCAGCTTTTTACAGAGAACATTTTCCAAATAATTGATAGAAAGCTTTAAATCAGTTTGTTACAACAAAATAGTCCACTGTTGCTAGGAAATATGCATAATTAAAATCTTGTGTTGGAGGTGTTGCTGGAGAAGTTGTCCAGTAGATGCTGTGATAAGTTACAGTTACTGATGCAGTTCCAGCACTGAAATACTATGTGAGAGCTGTGAGGCAATCACCCGGAAATATTGATTTTTTGAAAGTCTGGGCAGGAGTGTGTAAATCAGGAAAACTAGAAAAGTCAAGTAGTCATATGCTTTTATGTTCAAGTGTCTCAGACCCTTAGTAGGAAATGTAAACAAATTAGGAGTCTAACGTTTATTTTGTGAATCATCCATCTGACAAGGAACTAATGCATTTCTTTCTCCAAAATAAGGCTAGATATAAATTGGATAAAACACAGTTTTATACATTCTTACTGATAAGTCATTGAATTTCAAAGGAATTTTTTCCAGTTTGCAAAGAAACTGAGAAATCTTAAAATTAACCAGTAGTAAAATATTTTACTCCTTCTCATCCCCTAGTTGCAATCCTTTTGGATTAGGCTTGTTGCTCATTAATGGGATGAGAGGAGGAAGCTCACACAGCTTCTGTCTGTGCTGTACTTCTTCTGTGGGTAAAGAAAGGACTACAGTTTTCAGGGTTATTAATCTGGCAGTTTTGTCAAATGCTAGTATTAATAATTTCTTCGTCTCCATCCAATCCATCTACTCTCTGCCCATCCACACAGTCTCACCATTCTTAAAGCAAGAACGTTCTCTTCTGCAGCATCTTCCCTCTGAACCAGCCTTCCTGTATTTCTTTGCCTCGAATCTCTTGCTGGGTTCAATTCTCTCATTTTTTTTCCTTTGCCTATCTTTCATGAATAACAAATAACAGAGGGTCAGATAAATTAACTCCATAGAATGTTATGGGATACAGTTTGTATGAACTTTTAAATCTCTAGAAAATGTAGGCCTGTTCCTCAAGACCTTACTCATGCAAAATTCCTATTAATTTCAGACCTACTACTTGTATGGTTTGGTGGTTGGATGGCTGGTTGGTTTGTCAGTTACCTTAAACTTCCTGATTTTCTAGCCTTGGGAGCTAAGCAAATGAAATCTTTACACTGTGTACAAATGAAACTCATTTGTGGGGTGGCTGAACTGGCAGGAGAATGAAACGTCAGCCTCATGAATGATACCAGCAGCCAGACTAGAAGCAAGAACAGTTTTATTGCACAGATGGATTATTTTAATTCTTTCTTTGCATTGCATTTGAATCTGCAACTGAAGTAAATTCAAAGGCAGATCTAATATCTGACAGACCACATTACATCATTTCTAAAACTGGATGCAACTGGCAGGTTTTTGTCACACCAGTTCTATTACCTCCTTTTTTTAAAAAAAAACTTTCATGTTAAAGGCCTTCTTTTGCATTTTTTGCATACTCAGAAGAATTCCCACTGACTGCAGTAGCAGTTTGGATACACAAGGAATGTAATAGTATCTTGTGAACCTTGTAACTGATACTTGTAATCTCTCATAACTTAAGCCTGACCCCAGATGTACAGTACATTCTTTCTTAACTTGTGTAAATTTGATTTTAAACATTAGCTTTAAGAAAAGTTTTTAAATATTCAAACCCAAGAAGGAAAATCAACCACTACAATTCTGATTACAGGCCAGTGCAGCCATGTTTCTGAAATGGCACTTCAGACATCTCTATTAAGGATTGTTTGGTGGTCTCTTCATTTCAGGAGGCCCATTCTCTCCTCATTCTACAATCTAGTTCAGTAGTTCTGAACCTTTCCAGACTACTGTACCTCTTTCAGGAATCTGATTTGTCTTGCATACTCCAAGTTTCACCTCACTTAAAAATTACTTGCTTAGAAACTCAGATATAAAAATACAAAAATGTCACATCACACTATTACTGAAAAATTGCTTAGTTTCTCATTTTTACCATATAATTATAAAGTAAATCTATTGGAATAAAAATATTGTAATTGCATTTCAGTGTGATATGTGAGCCTGTTTTTCACTTGTGAATCTTGTCATTCTGAGAGGTAGTAAACAATTAAGCAACAATTAAGTTTCTCCACCTTGAGTTTATTGCTACTCTTTGTCTTGATGGCAATCATAGCAGAAAATGAGACTTCACAAAGATATGTTGACCCAAAAGGTAACAGACCATTCAAAACATGGTTCCCAAGGTCAGTGTACTCTTTCTATACTCAGGGCTGGTGTTAGATAGTGGCAAGCCGCAATTGCCTAGGCCCCTGCACCACAGGGGACCCCATGAAGCTAAGTTGCTCGGGCTTCAGCTTCAGCCCTGCATGGTGGGACTTGGGCTTCAGTTTTCTGCCCCGGACCCTGGTGGGTCTAACACCATCCCTGGAAACCCCCTTAAAATGAATTCACGACCCATTTTGGGGTTGTGACCCACAGTTTGAGAACCACTGATTATAGTATATAGAACAGTATAAACAAGCAATTGTCTGTATGAAATTTTATTTACTTCGCTAGTGCTTTTTTTTTTTCATCCGATATATCTGATGAAGTGAGCTGTAGCTCACGAAAGCTTATGCTCAAATAAATTTGTTAGTCTCTAAGTGCCACAAGTACTCCTTTTCTTTTTGCGAATACAGACTAACATGGCTGCTACTCTGAAACCTGTCTTTTTCTCATTACATATCTGTAAAATAAATTAAATTCTTCTGTCAAGGACACTCTTTTGACAGAAAAGGCTCTGGGAATGTTAACAGGAGATCTCCCAACAATGAGTCATACCTGCACTTAGATAAGAATCCTGCCCCGATAAATGGCCATTGGTGTGTTTGTTTTTCCTCTCCTCTTCCTACATGTGTCTCTATACTATCTTAGGGTTTTATACTGCTATCTACATTATATCTTAGTATTCACCTTTTTATCTAAGAATCCATAGTAAGTATATATACAGCTCCTGTTATCCTATTCAAAAGCAACTGCAACAAAAAAATGTTATGTTTGTGACACTACCTGTCACAATTTGAAAACTACTCAGCCTTTGAGAATACAGGGCTAGATTTTATTTTCCATGTTTTAGAGAAAGATGATGATGGTATTCAGTAGGCTTATTGAAGGTAGAGTGACCAGACAGCAACTGTGAAAAATCGGAACACGGGTAGGGGGTAATAGGAGCCTATATAAGAAAAAGTCCCAAAAACCAGTAGAGTCCCTTTAAAATCGGGACATCTGGTCACCCTAATTGAGGGTAACTGTGTGGTGACATCCAGTGGTTTATAGGTTCATGAACAGTTTTAATCCATTTCCTGAATCTCAAAATTTTTTATCATCATCTGCTGCTTGTAAATGCAGAAAAACAGAGATAACAGAAAATGCTGATTTATCAGTGCAGGAATTCTTATCAAAATTCAGTAGGATCCATTGTTCCTGAGGGGCTTTTCCACTGACATTTCCAGAAACTTTTTGTGCTGCTAGTTTCCTGGCAGAGGGATTCAAGTGTTTATGTCAGTCTTCACTGGAAAAAAAGAACACATTTGTTAATCAAGAAACAAAGTCTAAAACTTGAACATTTGTACAACTTCTTTCATCAAGGTGGGTTTCCCCCGAATATTACTTCTACACAGCTGTAGCATTTGATCATTGAAAGAGGCATACATGATCTATTTCTGGTTGACACACATGCTTCAAGTAAAGTCTTTAACTCAGAATTAAGATTAGAATTCCCCTTCAAAGAAACTGATTGAGCAAAAGTATCTGCCTTTGGCATTTTCATCCCTCCAGTCCTAAATTTATATTGCTGTATTGATCTTTTGGATCTTGAAATAAAAAATGTGATTTTTTTTCCCAAAGCCTGTTTGAACTAAATTATTATGAAGAACAAGGAAAGCTTTACTCTGAATGTCTTATTATTCTCCTTGTTGACTTTTGTTTCAGATTCAGAAATTCTAGTATAATCAAAATGTGCCCATCAAGGATTTGAGAGCCTGAAGTAGATTCTTGTTTGTTTTCTATGGTTATTTTTGTTCTTATTGAGACTCTTTGGGGCAAATCTTCAGATGGTGTAAATGATCATAGCGCCATTTGAGTCAATGGAGGTGTGTCAGTTTATGCCAGCTGAGGATTCTTCCCTCCATATTTATAAGTTACTGCTTGGAAAGAAGTAGTATTATCTCATATGAAGGGTGTTTCATAATAGTGCTATCAAAGCTACTCAGACTACTTTTATTTTTTAAGGAGTTTTGTCTGTGATGGAGATCATTGTTACATTTCCCTAATACCTTTGGGTAACTTGCAGGAAATCAGTGCACTGGGTATTGCAACATACTATGTTACTGTAGTGAAAGGAGACCTTTCAATGTGTTTGTTCACATAAGTTACAGTGGCTTCTTTTGTGAACAATAGAAGTGAGAGCATAGTTTACATCTGGCTGTGTGTCCTTCATACAGTGCACGGTATTAGGACTTCCAAGTCATGCAGTGTTTGTGTGTTACCTGTTTTGTAACCTTACACATCTAAAAAAAATGCTGATTATAATGTGGCTATTATTTGATTCTGGCCTGCTGCTTGGTAAAAGGGGTGAACTGATTGTATTGGGGTTTTGGGGGGGGGTTGTAATTTTAAAAAGCTGGTAGGGCATATAAGTACTTTTTATTTATTCTAAATCAAAAGTAAATTAAGATAATGTATTACATGAATTTCTGTACTGAAATTTTACGGGGTCTTTTAAAAAACGATTTTAGCAAGTAGATTATTCCCCTATGTCTTTAGGTATTGTAGGTTATTTTGAAACAAAATTATTTTATGTTACACAACATATTTTCTTGGCATTTTCCATTTTAAAATGTATGGCCAAAAAAGAGAAAAGACAGATTGACTACATTTTGAATAGAGAAGATTGCATAATGCAAATGGTGGTTGGATGTGCAGTGGAAATGTGAAGATAGGCTATTGAAATTACCGTGCTATGTTACAGATGAGTTTGTGTAACCTGCATTTATGAATATGTGGTCATATTCGTATAGTGGGTATATGGTATTTCCCCATGCCAGTTCCCCCAAGCAACTGCAACCTCACCTCAATCTCACCAATATATAGAATAGTTTATAGTGCAAAACATGTTTACATGTATTAATTTTCTTATACTACTTGCTGTATAGTATACTCTCAAGCTAATGCATAACAAATCCCAAAACAGGCTCATAAATATGCTAATGTAAATATTTTCTCAAAAGAGTAATGCTCGCAGGTTCATGCAGATCATGATTCATATTTTCACACTGATTTAAAGTCAGATTTTCCACTTTTCTGGTGAGAAAATCCTCTTTAATTATTTACTGTTTATATGGAAAGTATTTTCCACTTCCAGCACTTACATTAAAATTTTAAGCCACTAGTTTATAAAGCTCTCTTATTTGTTGATGAGGAAAAAATTGTGCATATACATATTATGGTATTTTAGAAGAAAATTTGATAATTTGAAAATATACTGAATATTTCATTTGCTGCAGCATGCTTTTTACAAACTGCTAATCTTTAAATTTAATTCTTAGTTAATTTATACAGATACACAATTTTAATTTAAAACATTTAGGCAATCTTTGTGAAGTTACCATTTCCACTGTTTATATATGAAATACAAATAATCTCCTTCATGGCAAAAAAATCTACTTTTTAAAATACTGCCCTCTGATGATTGATACAAACAATTCTTCTGCTTTTGTTTTCTTGCATTATTCCAGCGTGTGGCTACAGTAGGTCTAAGACTCCAGAATGACACTGTGGTTGCCATGGATTCATATGGTTGCTATATCATGTAAACCCCTTAGTGTATCAGTTCCTGGCCAAAAGTCATGAGTATTCCAGCCCCAAAGTGAAAACAAGAGTTAGTTTTTAGTGCTTACGGCAGCAGATTAGATATATAACTTCCTATTAATGTAAATCACACATCTAATCCCGTCTTCATCTGACTGAAAATTTAACTCAGCTGTCTCCTGGCTTCAGTTTAAAAACAAAGTGACAAGCAATTGGTTCATAATACCATCTCATCATATTTTATATTTTGTGACTAGAGAAACCATTCCATCTTGGTCCGAAGCAATTATGCTACCAGGTATCCAAAGATCATTCCCTTGAAAAAGCTGTAACGTGGTAGCCCAAAAGGCAGTGAAGGAGTTAGTGTAAAAATCTGCTATATAGTAGTGATGCTAAAAGAAATCCTTATGGCTCAAGAGATTCAATTATTTTTTGCCCTGTAAAAAATGTCTGTTTTACCCTAGTACCCTTAACAAACGCAAAATATTTCATCTAGACAATATAAATTGTGGCAAAGTGTACAAAGCAGGCTTCCATCCCAAACAAAGGGATAAAATGCTCCAGATTTTCTGGTCTTTTAGAAAAGCTCCTGTTTGTACAAAAGATTAGACATACAAACATATTTGTCCAAAGACTTCCTATTTGGCAAGACCCAGTTATAGAGAGAATGTGCAAACAGCATTTTTTGGTTATTTACAATGACATTCTGCCCAAATTTTCAGAAATGTCTGTGCATATGCAATTCTGTATTCACCTGTCTTGCACACATGTGACAAAGCAGGAATTTTCTGTAATACTTTTATAATGATATGCCTGGCAGTGACTTACTTGACTAGGGATTGCTACCCATGGGGGCAAAAGGGTTAACAAGCTGCTCCTGGGGCAGAGCAGGAGACATGAGATGTTTATGTCAAGTAGCTGTCTGGAATGGTATGAATGGATCCTTAAAGAAACGGACCTCTATCAATGAAGGATCCAGAAAGACAATGGGAACCCCAGTTATTGAAAAATTGGCACTTATGCATGGGAAACTCCAGCAGGCAGACATATGAACTCAGTATGGGTCTGCAGGAGGAAGGCAAAGGATGCTAGGATAATAGGTGGCCTTTGGAGAGACACAGGAGTTCATCTGGGATCGCAAGACAAAGGGACAAAGAGGCAACCAAGATGGTTCCACCTCTAGCCAGCTGTATACATTTATAGGTAAGTATCAGTATTGATTGAAGCTTGTAACACAGGTAGAGAGACCAAGACTGTAAGATAGTTAGCCAAACTGATTGAGGCCTAAACATTTATGTTGACACACGTAAGTAACCAATAAATGACCTTAAGTCACAAGACGCTTGCACAATAAGATGTGCTAAGTGCTGATAGTTGTGAAGTGAGAAGCCACAAACATGAGTTACTGATATTTTAAGGAATATGTGTAACTGAAAGTTTAAAGATGTGACCACAGTAATGCTATAGCAATCAACTGTCATAAATGCTAATGAGTATGATGTATGTGGTTAAAGTCACCTATAGAGCAGGGGTGGCCAAACCATAGCTCTTGAGCTGCATGCAACATGTTTACAGTTAAGTGTGGCTTGCAGAGCCCCTTGTGCCCCCCATCCCCTTCTCCATCTAACAGATTGGGGTGGGGAGCTTGGGACTTCATCCTTATGGCAGAGTGTGGGGCTAGGACAGAGGTGGGCAAACTATGGCCCGCAGGCCACATCCAGCCCATGGGACCATCTTGCCCAGCCCTTAAGCTCCCAGCCGGGGAAGCTACCCGGCCCCTCCCCGGCTATCCCCCCTCCCTCGCAGCCACACCGCACGGGCAGTGCTCTGGCCCACCGCTCCTGTCGGGCAGCGTGGCAGGCTCCGGCATGGTAAGGGGACAGGGGGTCCCAAGAGGCAGTCGGGACAGGGAGCAGAGAGAGGTTGGATGGGGTGGAGGTTCTGGGGGGGAGGCAGTCAGGGGACCATGAGCAGGGGGAGTTGGATGGGGTGGGGTCCCGGGGTGCAGTTAGAGACAGAGGTTATGGGGGGTGGGGTGGTCAGGGGACGGGAAACAGGGGGTTGGATAGGTCTGGGCTAGGGGCTTCTGCCAGAGACGACCAGTGCCTGCTGAGAGTGGGGGAGGACACAATTTAAAGGTTCAGCCTCCCCCCACCCCAACAGCTTGAGTCATGCCCTCCCCAGGCATGGACCCCTTCTTACTCTCAACAGCCCCTCCTAGCAGCTCCCAGAAGTTAGCTCAGTGGGGAGAAGCAGCAGAAAAAGCAATGATTCTCCCTGCAGCTCCCAGGTGTTTGCCTCAGCCTCTCCCCATGGCTGCAGCTCCCATGCAGTGTGGGGGCCCTGCAGCATCATGTGACAGAGCAGGGCCAGCAAACCCAGGCAAAAGATCGGGAAGAGGGGAAGGCATGTTATGCCATGCATCACCTCTAGCTTCTGCCCACTGGGGAAGGGGACTGCGGGCTTCAGCCCCACAGGGCTTTCCTGCCAGGGCTCAGGGCTTCAACAGGAGAGGGTTTGAAGCCCCAAGTGCTTCCCCCCCAGGGCTGAAGCCCCAAACCCGCAGCAGGCACCTCTTGGAGGGCTGAAGTCCTGAGCCCCGGCAGGTGCACCCCACAAGGCTCAAGTCCCAGCAGGAGCACCCTGGTTCTCAAACTTTTTTGAACCCTAACAGGGTTCAAAAAAGAACTAAATAAATTCATGGAGGATAGGTCCATCAATGGCTATTAGCCAGGATGGGCAGGAATGATGTCGCTAGCCTCTCTTTGCCAGAAGCCGGGAATGAGAGACAGGGGATGGATCACTTGATGATTACCTGTTTGTTCCCTCTGGGGCATCTGGCATTGGCCACTGTCAGAAGAAAGGATACTGGGCTAGATGGACCTTTGGTCTGACCCAGTAGGACTATTCTTATGTTAACTTCTGAAGATTGTCACATGCGGCTCAGAGGATCTGTAAGTTTGGCCACCTTGCTACAGAGATTAAGAACCCCAACTTGAAGTAGGTTCAAATAAGGAAAAGGAGCGGAAACTATCAGAAGCATGCATAAGATACAGGGTGTGTCAGCATTTCACATTATAAAAGCTGTATCCTGGCCCGCATGCCTTGGGAGATGCCAGGACAATAACAACAGTTGATAATGCCAAGAGTGAAGATGATGATGAGGAAGATAATGACTGACCCTCTATACTAGTGATAAATTGCAGTTGTTTCCCATGCGCTTCTCAAGTCCCCCATTCTAATAATACTGTAATAATCTTCCTGACGCTGTAGCCACATAGGAAAACAACCCCCTATCAACCACAGTGGTTAAGAAATTAATCAATAATCAATACACAAATCCATCAGATAGGCTACACTCAGCAGCATGGCTTAAGGGAGCCCTGAGTCGGACAGTATGGTCTATGTCTTAGCTTCCGCTTCTCTATGCCAAGGGAAGGATTCTCTGATGCTGTGCTCCACTTAACTAATAAATCCTACGTTGTTTTGAAAAGGCGGCATGGTGTCACTGCAGATACTTGTGGAGGCGCACTGATCCCTGAAGAGAGCAAAAATCTCTGAACAGGAGTTTGTGCCGGTTCAACTTGCTGGGCAGAGCTCACTGTGAGCCCAGACACTCAGTCTCTGAAGCATTGTGGCTAAGAGGCCTACCTTTAAGGAAGAGTGGGACCCCTTGTGGGTCTGGCACACTGAAGAGGTTCCTCCAAGGGATCCTTTGGATCTGTGACAACATGCAAAATTCTACGCACATGCACAAGCCAATGAGTTCTGAACACATCTCCATACAAATCCATCTTGCGAGCATGCTTGAAAATTAGGCTGAATGGGACTGTATAGTTGGGCACCCAAAATCTGATATCTAAAATCAGTATCCACTGCTGCCAAAGCTTCCAGTCTGAGCTGAGATACACTGGAAACATGGGAAAGTCTTTGGTCTTTTCTTCAGTTATTCCTAAATCCTGGTTAAAAATCTGGAAGGAATTTCTAAGAGACAGTTATTTAACAGTCTGACCCCACTCTTCATTTTTCTTAGGTTACCCTCCTGATCTATACCAGCTTAAAGTATTGTGAGAACAGCTTCACTTGGCAGTTAAGGGATTTCCATTGGCATCAGCATTAATTTAATTAGAGCTGAGGAGGTTTGGAAGAGAAAGTTGGAGAATATTTGTGGCTTTTCATGTTTTGCAGGTGTGGTATTTCTGAGCATCATCTATTTCAGGTGGCATCTGTTTCCATCTTTAAAAATAAAAAAGTACATGCAATTTCACTAATGTGATGCTACAGCTGTGCCATTCTCTTTCTCCCGGCTCCCGCATCAGCCCTGACAGACAGCTTTCTTTGTTTGTAGGCTGTTTGAACTGTTGCCTGCTGTCCTTGCTTTTTATCCTGCTAGGAGAGGTGATTTTGTTTGTTGCAGAAGATGTAACTTTTTTGTTGCTATTATTGCAGACAGCCACAATTCTTCTACTCAGAGGTGGTGTCATATGACAGACAGAGATAAAGAATTCAGCTTCAGGAAAAAAATGTAGATTTTCTGTGACAATTCCAAAATTGGGAACATGTTAAATGGGAGCAAAGGGCTGTGTCCCCCTGTTATATGTAGCCTACATGCATATAGCAGGTAGCAGATTTATTCTCAATCCCTGTGCAAGACCTCCAATCTCTTTGCACGCACACACTTTTTTTCTTTTTAAATGAAGTTGTAGTTTGGTTGCTTTACCTTGTGGATCAGATGTTCAGCTGGCATAAAGTCAATGGACCTGTGCCAATTTAGGATCTGACCCTGTGCGTTTTCTGAGATGTTAATAATAATTATTCTTTATCATTATGTCTTGAACGTGCAGTCCCCCATCACTGTACAGCCATTTCCCGCCTTGAACAATTGCAGGAACAAAAAGGGCAGGAACAATTGCAGCTGCTGCTTTCAAGGGACTACAGGGGGTAGGGTGCTTCTTCCATGTTTAGGGACAAGAATAATTTCAAAGGGCACAGAGAGCAATAGGGGGCCTCTTTGAGGCACAGTCCTTCCTGAAGCTCCCATATTTCCATAGATTCCAAGGCCAAAAGGGATCACTGTGATCATCTAGTCTGGCCTCTTGTATAATCAGGCCACAGAACTTCCCCAAAATATCTAGAGCATATATTTTAGGAAAACATCCCATCTTGAATCCACCATGACCCTTGGTAAGTTGTTCTAATGGTTAATTACTCTCACTGTTAAAGATGTACACTTTATTTCCTGTCTGAATTTATCTTGCTTCAACTTCTAGACATTGGATCATGTTGTATTTTTCTCTAGTAGATTGAGCTCCTTGAGTCTATCACTGTAAGGCATATTTTCTAATATTTTAATCATTCTTGTGGCTCTTCTCTGAACCCTCTCCAATTTATCAATATCCTTTTGAACTGTGGACACATCAATGCCAAATGCAAAGGTAAAATAACTTCTCTTCTCCTACTTGATATTTCCATTTATGCATGCAAGGTTTGCATTAACCCTTTTGGTCACAGCATCATACTGGGAGCTCATGTTCAGCTGATTATCCACTACAACCCTCAAAACTTTTTCAGAGTCACTGCTTCCCAGAATAGAGTCTCCCATTGTCTAAGTATGGCCTACATCTGTTGTTTCCAGAGGTATACATTTATACCTAGCCCTATTAAAACGCATATTGTTTGCTTACGCCCAGCTTACCAAGTCACTTGTCCTCTTCATTATTTACCACGCCTGCAATTTGTGTGTCATCTGCAAACTTTGTCAGTGATTTGTTTTCTTCCAGGGCATTAATAAAATCATATTTTTTTCCAGGTCATGTTAAATCATGTTGGTCCAAGAATTGAGTCCTGGAGGACCCCCCTAGAAAAATACCCATTCAATTATGATTTCCCATTTACAATTACAGCTTTAGAATGATCAGCTAGGCAGTTTTTAATCCATTTAATGTGTGCCATGTTAATTTTATATCATTCTAGTTTTTTATTCAAAATTCATGCAGTACCAAATTAAACTCCTTACAGAAGTCTACATATATTATGTCAACACTATTACCTTTATCAACCCAACTTGTAATCTCATCACAAAAAGATGTCAAGTTAGTTTGACATGATCTATTTTCCATAAACCCATGTTGATTGACATTAATTATATTACCCTCTGTGATGAGGGGGTCCTGTTTGTCAAGCAGGGCCGCCCCATTGGCCCATCACACAATCACCTGGACTCCTTGAGGGATCAAATATTTGCCAGAATATGGTCACAGGTCCCCTGGCCAGGGCAGGCGAAGAGCATCTGGGATTCTAACCCTTTGGGTAAGGCAGAACAAACAGTCAGTTCATAGCCCCCCAGGCAGGGCAGAGCAAACAAATAGTAAGCGCCCCTACTGGCAAGTCAGGGGGTAGGGGAACCTGGGCCCACCCTGCTCCAGCAGGTTCTGACCCAGGGCCCTCTAAAGCCAGGAAATTCCCCATTCTGGGATTAAGCATCAGGTTCTACTACATTCCCTGAGTCACTTCCGACCGCAAGCTGCATCTAATGAATCTCCTCAGCTGGCAGCACTTCAGCATCCCTGTCTATCTCTGCATTCATCTGGTCATTCGCAGCATGTTCCAGGTCTACGGTTCCCACCGCTCGGGGAGTCTCCAGCATCTCTACAGGACCTTGTGACACATGTCATTCCTCCTCCTCAGCCAGCCCAGACTGAGCTGGGCTGCCTCCTTTTATCTGTCCCTTTCATCTGGAGCATGCACAGTAGGGGTGAAGGGGGTGTGGCCTCGTGGGCCCACAGTGATTGGTCTGTCCCTGTTGGCCCTGTGTGGAGTTGGTACAACCTGCTGCACCCTCCTTGAATTTATTATTAATTGAGTCCTGTATCAGTCACTTCATTATTTTGCTTGGATAGATGTCAGACAGACAGGGCTATAATTACTTGTGTCATCCTCTTTACCCTTTTTAAATAGCTTCCTTTCAGTCTTCTGAAAGACTAACTGAAAATAAACAATGATCCAGTGAGCTCTTCAGCCAGCCCTTTTAAAACTCTTGGGTGCAAGTTATCCAGACCTGCTGACTTTAAAATGTCTAACATTAGTAGCTGCCTTTTAACATCCTTCTGAGATATACAGCGGTTCTCAAACTGTTGGTCAGGACCCCAGAGTGGGATTCCACCTTGTTTTAATGGGGGTGGCCAGGGGTGGCATTAGACTTGCTGGGCCCTGGGGCTGAAACCAAAGCCTGAGCCCCACCACCTAGGACTGAAGCCAAAGCCTGAGGGCTTCAGCCCTGGGTGGCAGGGCTCAGGTTTCAGCATGGTAGGGTTCAGGTTACAGGCCCCCTGCCTGGGGTTGAAGCCCTTGGGCTTCAGTTTTGGCCCCCAGCCTGGGGAGGCGGGGCTCAGGCAGGCTCAGGCTTCGGTCCCCACTCCTGGGGTCATGTAGTAATTATTGTTATCAGAAGGGGGTCGTGGTGCAATGAAGTTTGAGAACCACTGAATGGGAAAGAATGTTATCAGATGATACAGATACATCATCTGTTTTTTCCCCCAAGTACAGAACAGAAATATTTATTGAACACTTCTGCCCTTTCTGCATTATTATTCATAATTCTATCATTTCCACCTAGGACTGGACCAATACCACTGTTAGGATTCTTTTTTCCCCTAATATACTTAGAAAACTCCTTCTTAGAATGCTTAAGGTAATACAGCCAGTTGAGGCTGTGGCTAAATCCCACAGTTGGCTCCAAGCACTTCCACACTTGTAAAAGTTCTTTGAAAAGTTTCTCTTTTCTACAATGACCATACAAGTGTATGTCTCTGAGTTACAACCATGAAGCAGGACTGAGGATAGGCTGATTTAAGGCAGATTTTACAATAACCAATACAGAATTAACAACCTAGTAGGTGGGGGTTTTTTTATTAATTTTTATATATAAACAGCTGCTGCAGCTGGAATAAAATCAGCCAGAAAAAGAAAGTATTTTGTAACTAATTGAGACTCTGTTTGACTATTTGCACCAACAGGATTATCTAAACCTTTTAAAATCATAATAGATGCATTTGAGGGACTTGATTCTGTAGCAGTATCCCAGGGAAGACTCAGTTGCCCAGAGCGGGAGCTACATAGCTGAAGACAAGAAGCTTAAATTTGGTGTGGTGGACAAGAGGGTCAGTAATTCTGGTGTCTTTAGTGGGAGTGATCAGGCCTTTACTGTGAATTTCTTTTTTACTTACCTCAAATAGAAAATGTCATACAGAAAAGAGGAAAGCTCCTCTAAAGAGTCACTGGTTCTTCTGGGGATCAAAATTGTATCTGCTAGAGGAGTTCTGGCCTAAAAAGGCCCTCTGGAAAAACTAACTTTGGTGTCAAAGATCAGGGACTGTTACAGGGGAACTAGTCTCTATGGACAGACTAAGATCAGCTTCACTGGACTGGAACTGGTGAGCCCAATCCAACTAATTAGAGAGGGCTGGGCTACACCTGGGCCAATAAGGGGCAGCTAGTAGGCAGCTGGGGAGAGGAAAAATGAGATGAGATGAACCCCAAGGAGCACTAGAATGGAGCTAACTCCTGTGGTGGGTCTCTGGAGCCAGGGGCTCAGGGAAGCAGCCCCCTGGAGTGCCAGAGACCCTTGGGAGGGGTGCCTGAAGGATTGAGTTCAGACTGTGTTCTATTTGTTAATCTTTGTTATGAAAATAAACCTCCTTGACTGAGACTGGGCATGGCAGCACATGTTTTGGAGCCAGACAGAAGCAATGGTCCTGGTGACAGGGACCCAGTTCCATTTGCAACAGAACAGCTGGTTGGCAGAAAGTCCCTCATTTGTAATAATTCCTTATTGGAGAGACTTGGAGTAAGCAGTCAGTGGATAAGAGGGAAAGTCCATGGATCAGTAACTGGTTAAAAGATAAGAAACAAAAGGTAGGAATCAATGGTCAGTTTTCACAATGGAGAGAGGTAAATAGTGGGGTCCCCAAAGGATCTGTGCTGTTCAATATATTCATAAACATCTGGAAAGGGGGATGAACAGTGAGGTGGCAAAGTCTGCAGACAATAAAAAATTACTCAAAATATTTAGGTTCAAAGCAGACTGCAAAGAGTCACAAAGGGATCTTACTAAACTGGGTGATGGCACAAGAAAATGGCAGATGAAATGCTGAGAAGTGCAAAGTAAAGATGCTGGAAAACAATCCCAACTGTACATATAAAACGATTGTGTCCAAATTAGCTATTACCACTCAAGAAAGAGATCTTGGAGTCATTGTGGATAGTTCGCTGAAAACATCTGCTCAATGTGCAGCAGCAGTCAAAAAAAGCTAACAGAATGCTACGGAATATTAGAAAAGGGATAGATAATATGACAGAAAATATCATAATGCCATTATATAAATGCATGGTATGCCCACATCTTGAATACTGCATGCAGTTCTGGTCATTCCATCTCAAAAAAAGATATATTAGAATTGAAACAGGTTCAGAAAGGGGCAATGAAACTGATTAGGGATACGGAACAGCTTCCATATGAGAGATTAAAAAGACTGGGACTGTTGAGCTTAGGTGCCACCCAAGGAAGTTAATAGGCAGCAGGTTTAATACACACATAAGGAAATACTTCTCACGACATGCTCAGTCAACTTGTGGAACTCATTGTCATGGGATGTTGTGATGCCCAAAAGAATAACTGGGTTCAAAAAAGAACTAGATAAGTTTATGGAGGATCGGTCCATTAATGGCTATTAGCCAGGATGGTCAGGGATGCAACCCGATAGTCTGAATATCCCTAAGCCTCTCACTGCAAGAAACAGGAACTGGATGAGATGGATCACTCGATAATTGCCCTGTTCTCTTCATTCCTTCTGAAGCATCTGGCACCATCCACTGTCAGAAGACAGGATACTGGGCTAGATGGCTAATCTTATGTTCATACGGTTTTTGCATGTCTCTCTCACTTACCAGGATTGGTCTTAGTTCGAACAGGCAATTGTCCAAGACAGTGAAATGTTTATTATGTGAGTAACTGCTGGCTATGAGGGTGGACCTTTTACCATTTGCTTAGGGCAGCAATAACCCTAGAGTCAGCCTTATCCTTAGCTTGATAGCCAACAAGCTAAAAATACAAGTAAAATACAAACAAATAAAATGAAAATGAGCAATAAACTGTAACCAGCCTCACCACAAATAAAGACAGCGTTCTATCAGGTGTGTGGTTTTTTCTAAGGGACCCTGTCTTACTATTCAGAATATTTAGAATCATGGTTCATTAAGAAGACAAGGAAGAAGAAAAAAAAATATGCTTTAAAAATAGAACAAACTGCAGAGACTGAATATCTATACATTAGGAAGTTGCATAAAGCTTTAGGAACCAACTCAATAGGTAACAAAAAATGTTTCCAAAGGAGAGCTGTACAGATACTATGGAAAACTGAAGAGAGAGAGAGAGAGAGTACCTATACACTGGAAGTGTGCTAGAGTCTAATGAAAAAGAGAAGAGGCTGAAGATTGGAAAGGATTTGCTATTGATTTCAATGGGAGCAGGATTGGGCCATGGAATAGGTATATTGTGCCTGAGTTCTACAAAAGACAGCAGTAGTGAGAAAGGCAAAAGCATTAGGGCCAGCTTGCAAAAAGTGTATCAACAGTTAGCAATAACTCTGTTTCAGCCCTTTGCCTTTGGGCTTGACCTCCTAGTGTGACTATTTCCTCTTCCACAGTCATTTTAAACCATAGCCTTCTGAGAAGATATACAGTATAGTAATTGATATGGCATGCTGTATATAGTCTTCTCAATACATTCACAACCATTATGCTTGGGTAATTTTTATCACCCTTGGGCATTTCTGTTTTGCATATCTCTAGTTACAATTTTACTGAAATAATTTTCTTTTTTATTGGCCTCTTATATCATCGGAGTACCTGTGATTTCCCAAAGGTTAGATGATGAATGACAACACATCATAGGAAGACAAAATACAGGCATTTATTAACTATAACAATTGATATGTTTCCTTCTCTTGTCTGACAGTGAGTCTTGACTGAGTGAGTTAGTTATATAAAAATTTAAAATGGTCTTTTTGAACCATGTATCAGACAATTAAAATTAAGAATTTTAAAAACAACTTCAACTGTAATGAATTAGCCCCAATCTTACCAGTGATAGTGCATGAGCAGACTGGCATGCCCATGAATAGTTCCACTGACTTCACAAAATCTTTGGGGCTCTGTGGAGACCCAGCATTCCATCCATATGCAATCAAGTGCAGAATCAGAACCTTTCAGTCATTCTGGTGGGTGTTGACCTATAGGCCATATCCTTGTAAAGCGTTATAGCTCATCTATGAGCAAAACTAACATAACGCTTTGAAGCTTTGCTAAGAAATGGAAAAATACCAGCTTGCTAACATTATTAATATATAATCACCTTTGACATATGTCCTGTCCTTTTTTCAGTAAGTAGTTTGCCAATCAGGGTCCAGACACCCCAAAGGGAGAACGGAAGGTTTAAACCCTGAAAATGAACAGTTGAACTAACTGATTTCATACTCTATTATTGTACTATAAAAGTGTATTGAGTAAAGTTTACATATTAAAAACATTACTCCTAGGGGAATTCTGCAACAAAAACAATTAAAATTCTGCACACATTTTCAAATTCTGCAAAATTCTGCATATTTTATTTGTCAAAATAACACAATTATTTTTCAGAGTAGCAGCCATGATAGTCTGTATTCACAAAAAGAAAAGGAGTACTTGTGGCATCTTAGAGACTAACAAATTTATTAGTTAATTTATTAACTAATAAATTTGTTAGTCTCTAAGGTGCCACAGATACTCATTTTCTTTTTACAATTATTTTTGGTCATTTATTTCAAAATACCTGCCAGCAAGTATGTCTGTAACAATACAGACAACGAAAAAGATTCAAAAAATGTTTTTTGACAGATTCCTTACCAGGCATATTAATACAGAACTCTGAGTAATAATTCATTTGAACTACAATACAGAATCATATTTCTGGCACCCTCCATAAGTAGTACAAAGGCTGGGAGGAGTCAGGGGCAATGGAAGAGCAGAGGGAGAGGGAAATAATTGCTGGGAAGGAGCCGTGGTATAAACTTGCTGGGTTGTTGGGTATGGGAGGGAAAAATATGGAACAGGTATTTTTTGGGGTGGACAGGGGCTCTTCGGGAGCTTTCCCACTCAGACCCTGGCTGACACCTAGCCTCTCCCATTCAGTCAGTCAGTCAGATGTATCCCTCCACCCCCACTCAGATACCCACTCTCCCATCCCCATGTGTCCTTGCAACCCCTGTCCACATATGTCCCTCAACCTTCACTCAGACACCCACTCCCCCCATCCCCATCTTGCCCTGCACCCCCTCCACCTGTTGCAATGTGTCTCTGTGCCCCCACTCAGCCACCCCCCATCCCTATATGGCCCTGGACTCCTCCCCATACCCATGTGGTCCTGCGCCTCCCTTCCCCCTGTGGCCCTGTGCCTCCATGCCCATTCAGCCCCTGCCCCAGTCTGTCCTCCCACATTAGCCCTTATGAGCCCCTCTCTGAGCCCCCAGCAACCCCACACTGTGTATCTCCCCATAGCTCCTGTACCCTGACATGGCCAGACAGGTACTATGAAGAAGGCTCTGCAAGGTCTTTCTCTTCCCTACCTGGCTGGGAGTGGCTGCTGTGTCCTAGCACCTCAGCACCCTCTGGCGGGCAAAAGGCAAAACTGCAGCAAATTTTCAGCAGCAGCTTTTTTCTGTGCAAAAAATTTAAAATATTCACAGCTCATTAATTATGCACATGCACATGCGGAATTCCCCCCAGGAGAAAAACATATTTGAATGTAATACACTGTGCTTGGCGGCTTATCTGGAGGTTCATCACGGGGTTAGCGTGGGTGTAGTCATGGTTCTCCTGGTTTTTCCATAGTTTGGAGTGATGGGGTAAGTATTCATGCCATGCTGTCATGTGTCATACTGGGGAATATAGAGAGAAACATGGAGTTTTTCATGGACTGGAAAGGCCACTATGACCAGAGGCTTTGGGCATGTACCTCAATAGTGCAACAATTGTGTTTGCCTGAGCAAAGCCATAATGTCTTCATGCACTTGCTGCTGCACCTCCCTGTCATTTGCCTCTCCTGCAGCAACTGCTCTCTATTCTTAGCCCTTCACCTTGGTGTTGGACATTCGGCCCTTTCAATTCCTGTGTTCACATCAGCAGCTCTAGAGAGCTGGAGGATCTTGCTTAGCATATCCTCCTTGATCCACTTCTTTTTCCTCCTGATCCAGGTGAGATTTTCAGCGGGCATGGAGGGGGCACCTCTTGAGGCCACCTCACCAGGTTGATCATTCAAACAGACAGATACAGCATTAGCTTTATAGTCACAATGGAGAGGGAAAGATAAGTCTCAAAACTTCTTTACATTATTGCCATAACTACCTTTAACAAGAAATGCTAATGATCACTTTTGTTTTGGAGCACCTTATTACAGCACCGCTTTGCAGCTCAAGCCATTCTGAGTATGGACTAGCCGGGGCTGAGGACTGTGGCATGGAAGCTTTAAATGCTGGGTGACCCTGGCTCTGAGGATAGGGAAAGAGCAGTAAATAGTGCCAATTTTTTCACACGGAATGGTGATTTTGGCTCATCTCTCACTTCTGAGGCTGACAAAGGCCCAGAGAACACAGCTGCTACTGGGTATCCCAGGGCTGCCCAGCCCCACATGTTGCTAGCCTGTTTACTCTGCCTAGCCCAACAAGCCAAAGAAAGGAAAAGTGTATGCTGCCTTGGCTGTTCCTTCTACCTCTAGCCAAGTAGAGGACACTGGCTTTTGTGGACTGGTTTATCTGAACAGTCAAACTCATTCTTTAACCTTTATTTTCTATAGTTTTAGAAGCTCCATGTGCAATCAAAAGTCAATGCCTTTGTTCTTTATGAAGTGGATGGGAGGGGAGTCATTTTTAAATAGAGATGAAGGATGCGGGAGGAAAGGTACGTTATAGGGAACAAAAACAAAAAAAATGCTTGTGAGGAATAATGCATGTATACATTTACCCAAACTCCCCTCCCCTTTATTACCAGGTTTCTCTGTGCTCAACTCATGAGACCAGTTCGACTCCGGCTGAGTTTCAAACAGCTCCTGGTTCACCACATGGTTTGTTTCTCCTTCCATGCCCCTCCCCCACCGTCTCATGCACAGCAGGGTTCTCTGTGCAAGGCTCTCACAAAATGTCCAGTCACTTTTAGGATACACATGGGATCCCCACCAAGTATGGCATGCAATATGTTGTAGAACCAGCAGGTCTGTGGGGCAAAACCAGATTTGTTGTTGCCCTTGTTCATCTTCCAAAGTTCCTTTGCTTTCACGCAGCATTTCAGCTCATCCCTGTTGAGCCGCAGATTTAGCATCCCTTGTGCAATCTGCACGTAGATGTCTGTATTTCTTCAGAGACTCCTTAGCTGGGCTTACACAGCCTCTTTTCCCCACATGCTGAGATCTATGACTTCATTCCTACTCCAGCAAGGAGTACATCTAATAGCTCTCTGGGGATTATATCTATGCACGGAAAAAACCCCACCCATGAGAGTGAGTCTTTCAGAGCCCCGATATACAAACTCGGGTTCACACTATGGCACTAAAGCTATAGACATTCTTGCAGTTTGAACTCTGAAATCTGGTGTGGCAGGGGTGTCTCAGAACCCAAACCAAGCAGGGATATCTACGCACAGCTCTTTTTTGTGTCATAGCATGAGCCCAAGTCTATAGAGCAGAGGTGGACAAATTACGGCCCAGATCCAGCCATTCAGGGCTTTGGATCCGGCCCACAGGATTGACGCAGAGCCCTCTGTCCCCCCCAGGTCGCAGGGATGTGGTGCCGGTCGCTTCCAGGAGCAGTGCTAGAGCTAGAGGGCTAGAGCCCGCACCTGCACTCCTCCTGCACCCTAATCCCCTGCTGCATCCTGTACCCAAACCCCCTGCTACACCCCACACCCCAACCCTGAGCCCCCCTGCTGCACTCTGCACCCCAACCCCCTGCCCTGAGCCCCCGCTGCACCCTTTGCCCACCCCTGCTATACAGCTTGGGCTCTGAGACTTGCTATTGCAGGGTTTTATTTGCAGTGTAGACAAACCCTGTGTGTGTGAGGAGCTGGTGTGGTCAGATGCACACAACAAACATGGGCTAGTGGGTGTGCTCACCAAGATGGGCAATCAAGAAAAGGTATTTCAAAAACACAGGGGGAATTTTAAAGACTGAAGCAACTTCTGGCGTCTGTGACTCCAGGCACTGGACTTCAAAGTTGTGACCAGACCACTGTCAGAGGAACAGAGGCATTGTGGAACAGCTGCTAGAAGACTGTTAGGGTACATCTACTCAGCAAGTGTCAGCACATAGCAACAAGTCTCACAGCCTATTTGTAAAGCACTGCACAGATTTTGGGTGCACAATATTCTACAAGACATGAGAGTGTCTTGTTAATTAGGCCTTGGCTCTAGAACGCATGTTATGATTTTATTTTATATGTAACCCTTTGTTTCCAATACTTCTACTTGAATCTCTATGCTTTGTTAAAGAAACTTATTTATGGCACTATAAACATTTATGTCACACTAAGTACTGTGTGTTAAGCAGAGTGGTAAAGTGAGGTGGAACTGGTAGGGTGGGGAGCACTGTTTCTGCAGAAGCAGTGAATCTGTGAATACTGCAAGTGTCCAACAGATAAGGGGATGGACATGTAGGAGCAGGATTTTATAATTGTACTATAAGAACAGAGGTACTAATGTATGTCTTGATTTCATTTTACCTGCCACCCTTTTTGAATAGCAGAAAGGAATGACCCTCTGGGACATTGGTAGGAATGCATCTGACAGACTGCCAGTGTCTGTACTGATGTTAAGGCAGGGACAGACCAGAACAATCCTTATGACTGATTATTGTCACCCTTTTGTTTTAGGATAAGTTATAATGTCTACTATGGTTTCCTATAGGTATTACAAATTAGACACTCTAGTTAAATATACATTTTTTTGTTTTAAGGTTTAGGCTATGGCTACACTGGCGCTTTACAGCGCTGTAACTTTCTCGTTCAGGTGTGTGAAAAAAAAAACCCCTGAGTGCAGCAAGTTACAGCACTGTAAAGCGCCAGTGTAAACAGTGCCCCAAGGGCTGTGCTCCCAGCACTCTAAGCTAATCCCCTCATGGAGGTGGAGTACCAGGAGTGCTGGGAGAGCTCTGAAGCGCTTTGAAGTTTTGAGTGTAGGCCATGCCTTGAGTAAGTAAAAGACAGGGTCTTGTATTGTGTCTGTGTTAAGGAGATTCAAAATAAACTGACACTGTTTGTATTCTCAAAAGTCTCTGTAAAAAAAATGCATCTGATGAAGTGAGCTGTAGCTCACGAAAACTTATGCTCAAATACATTTGTTAGTCTCTAAGGTGGCACAAGTACTCCTTTTCTTTTTGCGAATACAGACTAACAGGGCTGCTACTCTGAAACCTGTAAAAAGACTGTTTGTGTGAATGAGGAATGTATGCATCAGGAAAAGATAAGGTGTGAAGGCCATTGTTATAGCCAGATGGTCAAGTAAAGTAGAGTAAAGAGACTTAACACCAGAAAGTCATCAACGCGCATCCATAATGAAGGAAGGGCAAATTGATGACCCTGAGGTGAAGGCTGGGACCCCTAAAGACAGGACAATTGATTAAATCGGAACCAGGACAGGATAACCCTCTCAGAGGTGTTTTGGAATGTTTACATCAGAAGATAACACCAATTAAGGAGTGACCTGTCAGAAACTGACAAAATCCAAAATCCATAGACTTCAACAGAGAAAAGGAACTATAAGAATAGCGTGCTTTGCCATAGGATTTTGTTCGTCTTGCCACTACTCCAGGAGCATCGGATCGCGACCGACAAAGCCCAGCTCCCCTCTGCAACCAATCTGGCTGGCCACTAGATTGCTCCAGACTGGTAACTATAAAAACATCAACTGGCAGGACTGTGTGCATGATGTGTATGTGTGTGTGACTGAAAAGCATATGCTAACTGTCGTATTTTCAATAAATATGGTGTATTTGCCTTCTCTCTTAGAAAAGATCCCGTGTATTTTGTATAGCATAACAGACACTCCAGAGAGAAAGAGGGCTCAAGAGTTGGGGTGTGCCAATTGCTAACCTGTAGAATGACAGCATGGCCTGCGAGGCCTACAGGAAAGTGCTTATGTTCCCCATGGCTAGAGGAGTTGGGGAGCTGATCCATAGCAGGTACAGACAAGACTTCCTCTTTCTGAGGCAGATGCCTCACAAATCTGGGTACCCCCAGGATGCATCACACCCTGTTTAACTACTTTCACTTCTCCTCTTTCAGGCCTGATCTAAAGCCCATTGAAGTTTATGGAAAGACTCTCAAGACTGAAATTGGCTTTGGATCAGGGCCTTGTTTAGGAGGCTCACTTCTAAGCAGGATGTCTATGAAAAATATGTTTGATAAACAGATATTTAATTTATCTCTAAACTACAAATATTGCTAGGTATCTACAAATATTGCTGGATATCTCAGACTTTGAAAACAACTAAATAAAACATCTTTTATTTAGAGGCCCATTTCCACTGGTTCAACAAATGTGCTTAAGGGTGCTTTACACGTGATTGTGGATAAACAGAGTTCCACACGATGTAGCCCATCAAGCTATATTAGAATAATCATGCTATAGCATGCCATAGTTAGCGATCCATTTGAGAGCACAGTTTTTGAACATTTTTTAGTCTCAGATGGTTTGGCCTTTTCTGCAATGGCTGGCCAAATCATGTTAAAGCTCCATTTGGACACAATCAAATGTAAACCATGCTTAGTAATGATCTTTAAAGTTGGCAGATATGCCATGCAGGCAGGGCAGGATTTGAGAGGGTGATATATTCCTAACCAGAGATTAGACTTCTGGGAATGGAAGTTTTGTGCTATTTATTTATGTATACAGCATACCTTTTGTGAGTTCTGGGTGCTTGTAAGGACCTGGGGAGGAAGCAGATATTGTGACTCCAGAAATTAAATATACAAAAAAAATTTAGGACTGTTTAATTTGACAAGAGCTAGTTTCAGACTATAAATATCAGAATGCTGAAAAAAAAAGGGAAAAAAGCTGATTATATTTTTAGAAAACATTTTCACAAGCTGACAATCCAACAAAATAGAATTCCTGAACATGGGAATGGAGCGAACATAAAACTGGTACTTAAAAAGGGAGTTAGAGTAGAAAACAGAAATTGTTGGTAACTCAAAGAGAGGTTACCAGTAGGCTACGTGTATGAACCTTTGAACTCTATCTTTCTGTTGCTGTATTTTCTATATATGACATGGAGCTATATTTCAAAGTTTGCAGATGAGATTAAATTGCAGAAGACATCAAATCCATTTATTATAAAGTAAATGTGTTAGACTGATTATGCTTTTGGACTAATAGATGAAAATAGCAGATAAATGAAGACTTAAGTTGGAGCAAAAGAACCTAAAGAAGAAACAGTTATTATAAGGAAAGGCACTGTAGCATTCTACTTCAGTAAGATAGATAAGACTTAGAATGCAATATTGTTAAGGTTTTCAGCCAACATACATATAAAATTAAAAATGTGAGATCAAATTGCTAAAGGAACACTGCAGAGATAACAGGTCTGGTAATTTTACCATATGAGTCCCTGGTTAGATGTTTGTGACTCTGTCTGTATATTTACTCATTTCTGTTTCTTAGACTAAAATGCTTATTTTTAAATTCCTAATGTATAACCAGTATTGGCCTCTACATTTTGGAGAACAGAAGTTATCAAAGAATGTCTCAACAATGTCACACTGCATCATCACATAACAACTGGGTACTGGTCATAATATAATTCAGTGTAACTATGCCAGAATTACTATTTGAATGCTTAATGAAAGGTAATGTTAAACTAACTTTCACAACTGATAAGGAAACATCAGTTAATGTCTACATTTTCTTACCTACAGGATATTGCCATTTTGTTTACTCACTGAAATTATTAAAAAGGTGTTTCATTGTGATCCATTTTCCACAGAAATGTGTGCACTTTCTAGAACTCTATCTATTCTTCAACATATGCAAACAAGGGACTATATCATGTCTTTGACTGTTGGAGGACTGAGGAGTACAAGCATCATCAGACACCAGGAGGAAGGTTCTATGGTGAGGATAAAGAAGGTGTTGGGAGGAGGCCATGGGGAAGTAGCCCAGGGAGTTGTAGCTGTCATGCAGGTGTTCCAGGAAGCACTCTAGACAGCTGCATACCATAAGGCCCTGGGCTGAAACCCGGAGTAGAGGGCGGGCCCAGGTTCCCCCCAAACCTCCCAACTCCTGGTCAGTCACAGGAGGAGTTGTCCTGGACTGTGGGTTCATGAAAATGGCCAAACTGAGGGCTGCTGTGAAGCTCCAAGGCGAGTAAATCCACCAATAAGCGCAAGACCCACCAAGGTAGAGGAGGAACTTTGTCACAACTGTTAAACAGAAGTCCCAGCTGAAATGGAATTCTTTTCAAAAATTGGAGGCATGATACATCTACCTAGCTCCCTGTCACAGTATTATGTGACTGCCTCCCAAGCATTTATATATGGAAAAAACAATAGCACGCTCTGTCATTTCTAAGATTGTAGAAGAAATCGCTTGATTAGTTCAAAATCTGGTGTATGTGCATGTGTAAAGAACTTACTGAGGAAAAGCTAAGCTGTAGAGATGAGTTTTGCATTTAGTTTAGGGCAAGATCTGTAGTCATTCTTACCTTTTGCAGTAGTGAGTTCCCCAATCCAGCCCCTGTGAAAGTTTTGTCTCCTGCCGTCTTGAACCTTGCCATATTGGTCAGTTTCCGGGTTCCACTGCAGCTGTTGTAAAAGGACATAATAGTTGAGAGAGAGAGATGACGCCAGGCAAACTCCCAATGATAGTCTGGTAGCTAGGGCCATGCCCATGGAGGGCTTTTGATATCTGGACAGAGATCTAGAAATAGACTCCAATCAATAGGGATCCAGTGCAGAGAGCAGAGTACAGGGTCATATGTTGGTTCATAGTAACCTATGGGAGCACCAGCTCTGCATTTTTTACCAGCTGGTGCTTTTCCAGTACGTGTGGTTTCATACCTAGACATGATTGTCTGCAATCCAGCCCAGAGGACAAATATGCATGGATCACTGTCAGTCGTGTCTTATAGAATAGAATGCAATCCTCTGACCAGTCACTGATAGAAGTATTTTTGCTGCTGTGATTATTTGGGCATCTAATAGCGCTGGGGAGTCAGAAGACCTCACAACTGCAGAGCACGTGAACTGAGAGCAGATGCCCTTATTAATGGGGGCGGGATTTATTTGTATTACCATAGTACCTAGGAGTCATAGTCATGGACGTGGATGTTATAGAAGAGATAAGATACAGCCCAAATTGTCTTATGTGAACAGTAACCTTATGGGGCCAAATCATGAGGCCCTTATTTACCAATTATGCCCCTTTACTCATGTTGATTGCAATGGCACTATTCACACAGAGGGGTATTGCTAACAATGGGTAAGGGTGGCAGAACTGTTTAACACTTGATTTTGTTGGGAGTTTGCCTGATCAAAAAATGTGTAAAGACTTCATAATTTGACCCAATATATAATCCTAAATCCCACAGAAAATAAATCTTCTTCATATGGACAGGAACCTTTCATCTTCTAACACTTTGCACTTATATGGCACTTTTCATCTGAAGCTCTCAAAGTACTTCACAGATATTAATTGAACATGTCTAAGTTTGAAATCCAGATCTGAATTTTGCAGCATGGGCCCATCACTAATGCAAATCCTGAAGCAACTCTGATCATGCAAAAAAATATTTAGTGCCAGTGCTGTTTTTAGTTACAGTATTTATATACAGTTTTCAGGGCATTAGCCAAATAGCGAGATAATATAAATATATTCTGTATTAAGGATTCATTCTGCAGACTTTAGTCAGGAAAACCTTCCACTTAATTGAGTGTGTGCAGAGGGAGGGAGGGAGAGTGAGAGAGCGAGTGTGTGTATGTGTGTGTGTGTTTATTCAGCATGCTAGCATAGCTATGGCTGTGTGCAGCAACCAAGAGGAAGAGACATTCTAGCCAGAAAGTTGTTAGCCATCTGATACACACAATTAACATCACAAACTCTTCCATAACTCATGATCTGCCCAAGATTAATCCTATCTTTGATGATTATTGTGTCATGCGTTATAGTTCAGAAGTATAAAAATAGCAATCAAAGGACTTCCTAGTTAATTTAAACCTGTCTCCAGCTCTCTGAAGGGAATGAAAATACTTTGGATGTGGAACTAACTGAGCATGAAAAAGATACAAGATTGCTCATATTGAATATGGGAGTTCTTGGCTCAAACAGATTCTCCATCAAGTCTCATAACATAATCATCAAAATTCTAAATCAATAACTGATTCATAATAAAAATCACATCTCAATGCTATCTCCCTGCTTAGTTTCCCTTTACATTTAGGCCAGATCGTGTGTGTACCCCAAAACCTCTGTGTATATAAAATCTCTCCACTGTCTTTTCCACTGCATGCATCTGATGAAGTGAGCTGTAGCTCAGTAAAGCTTATGCTCAAATAAATTTGTTAGTCTCTAAGATGCCACAAGTCCTCCTTTTCTTTTTCCCAAACCTAGTGAAACTCTGGAAGATTGTGAACCTCCTCATCCAGTTTTATTGCTCGACCTGGAGATGGCTTTTGCTTTGCCAATGAAAACCATGTTAACATTGACAAAGAATGCAAAATCAATGTTTTATTTAGAACACATTCTTCTGTTACAACTTGTACAAATTATTTCAAATCATGGTCTTTGCTTTTAAATTAAAATTTTCATTTTAATAGTCTTCTTGGATAGGAAAAAGGATTTGTTCTCAATACCTGGGCTTCCGGTCAGAGCTATCAAAAATACAGCATGAGTTGTTGAAAATGCATTCTTATATTAAAGCTATTATTCTGACCTTAGCTCACACATGCAGCACAATACATGCAATTATATCTCATCTTTATCCCATTTAGATATGGTCTGTAGTTAAAAAAAATCACTCTTTTTGGCCACTTCCTTGTGGCCACTTCCAAAGTATTGAAAGAATTTTAAATGCAGACAGATACAAAGGAAATCATTATTTTAACCCAGATACATGTTAAATACTTTAAATTATCTAAACCAAACAAACACACCAAATAAAAGCTTTCTTTTCAATTGTTTGCAAAAGCATAGTATTAGATACATTTCTGGATAAAAAATTAATCTTACTGAAAAATTACAATAAGTGCTGCTTCCTCCAAACCTTGCCATTTTGAAAGAAATCCCTGTCTGAAACAATAGAAAGGCATTTAATTATATATGCATTTATTGCTCAGTGTAAGGCAGGTTGTACATCAATCTTCTCATTAGGAAGCTATAATAATATGGCTCCCAAGAATTCCTTCCATTTAAAAATATATTTATTATATCAATGCGCTGGGTCAATCCAAGAATGTAAAACCTGAGGATATTTACAAACTGAATAATAAGATGCATCTAGGTCAGATACAAAATATTAAAACACACTTAATTGTTCAAACAACTGTCCACACAAAGGCTCTGTGTTTCAGAATAAACTTCCTACCTCAGACAGGCAAAAAAATGAGAAAAACAATGGGTCTTATCATACCCTGAAGATGAACAGATTCAGAAAATGCAATTGTCACATCAAGGACTTCTTTGAGTTTGCCAGGAAGACTCCACAAAGCATCTTAGTTCATATGGTTTAGATTACAGTTATCCCATCACCACCTTGGGTGTATATACAGAAACTGTGACAATAAGAGGAGCTGTAATAACATGTGCTCTCTCATATAGAAAATAATTGTAAGAGCCTTAGATTTACAGAATTGTTGGTAATAAGGTAAGTACATTCTAGACAGATCATATCATACGTAGCAGAGTGATATCAAATTTAGCAGATGATTTGACAGACAGTACTGAAGATAGCAATCGGAAGCAAAGGATCAGAACAGACTAGTGACATGGGAAGGCAAGTGGCTAATTCAGTTCAAAATGGAAAAATGTAAGGGACTGAAGATTTGACATAGGGATTATACCTTCAGTGTGGTTATATGCCACAAAAACAGATTTAAGAGACAATTTTGGAGGCCACTATTTAGTAACTAAAGGTACATTTACACTAGAAACTGTATGTGCATCTATGGACATTGTTGTGTAATCCCCCTATTGTCCACATCTGAAAACCCTAAAGCACATGAGTGAAGGAGATTGCACAGCGAGAAAGCTAGCACGCATGAAAAGTGTTGGTATGTGCATGCCTCCACTGAAGCATGGTGCCGAATCCGTTCTACAGTGCAGTAAGAATGGGGGCAAGGGCCTGAGTTTCAGTAGTCCTCCAGGTCCATTCCCACAATGCAATGAATCCTTTCCTGCCTAACCCGCACCCAATGTATAAAGATCTGGCCTCCCATTATCAGCAGTAGTAGCAAAATATGCTGACCACTTCAGAACAGTTGTCTGCTACACTCTGGTCAGCGCAGGTGAACATGAATCATGTTCCTGGAGCAACTGTCCAGTCCACCGCCAAATCTGGTATGTTCCAAGGAACTGATACTCTAGTTTCCATGAGGGTCTGTCCATGGGGAGATGTGCGGTTGAAAGCCAAACCTTTTTTTTCAGGGAGTAGGCAGGATCCTGTTGTCTACATTAGTCCACATGCCTTTTGTAGTTCTCCTTTGCCTTTCAAAGTGTCCCTTCATCTCCTCTTGGATGTGATGAATGAGTTGTACTAGTTCTGAGGCAGATAGGTTGGGGAGGATGTGGGTAGCTGTGGATGAAATCGGGGGCAGTGCCCATCATTGATAAAGAAGGGGCTGTGACATGTGAATGCATGGTCAGCATTAATTATACGAGAATTCTGCATATGGTAACAGTGAAGGCCAGTCATCCTGGGGATGCTTGATGTAGCATCGTAAGACTTGTTCAAGGATCTGGTTGATTCTAGTCTGTTTGGTCATTCAGCTGAGGATGGTAGGCAAAGGACAGGTGTGCATAGACTCCTAATAAATGTAGGGCTTTGCGACAGAAGTGGGCAGTAAAATGTGGTCCCTAGTCAAAAGAGAGATGATCTGGGAGGCCATGAAGATGGACTACATTGTTTATCCACAGCTGGGCAGTGTCCTGTGCAGAGGATAAACTCATGTAGGGAATGAAGTAAGCCATCTTAGAAAAGTGATCTACTACCATCAGGATGGTTATGAAACCACTGGAGTCTGGTAGTTCAACCACAAAGTCCAAGGAAATGGCCTTCCAGTGCTGAATTGGAGTGTACAGGTTGGAGAAGACTGCAGGATCTCTGGCATGAGATCTTGGTGTGAGCAAACACCTTGCAGGATGCTACAAAGCTCTCCATCATGGGGCACATTTGGAACCATCAAAAGAAATGGGACATTAATTGTCAGGTTTTATATTGCCCTAAGCGTCTGGATTCTTTGGAGTCATGGCACAATTCAAGAATTGCCACTTTCACTGGTCCCGGGGGAACATAGACATAGTCCCTTACGAACTTGGTCCCCTCCCAGGTGTCACGCAGTTCTTGGTGGAGAGTGGCTATCTTGTTGGACAGAATTCAAGAGACAGAAGCAGAGCGGATGAAGTAAATTATGGGATTTGAAAATGTGGGCTGGTTCTAGACTGTGACCTCATGGGTCAGAGACATAGATTCATGAAAAGGTGTTGGCCTTGTCAATTCTGGTTCCAGGGTAAGTCAAATTAAAGTTGAACCAGGAGATGAATAGGATTTTCGCTCTGTGCAGGTACTCCAGGTTCCTATGGTCAGCAAACACTTACACCAAACGGTGGGCCCCTTCCAACTACTGTCATCATTCTTCAAAAGTGGTCTCAATTACCAGGAGTTCCTTGTCCAAGGTCTTTTAGTTTCACTCAGCAGGGGTGTGCTTTTCTGAGTAGCAGGCAATGGTGCGCAATATTTGCTTGGGTCCGTGCATTTGGGAGAGCATTTCCCTGATCACCTTCTTAAAGACAGTCTTACACAATGAAAACTTGTGTCATGTCTGGGCAGGCCAGTACTGGAGTGGTGGTGAAGGCAAGCTTCAATTGCTTGAATGAGCACTGGACCCCAGATGACCAATGGAGCTGGATATTTTTAACAAGTAGGGGAGTGAGGGGCTCAGCATGGTTCTAAAAATTCAAAATGAATCTCTGGTAGAAGTTTGTGAAGCCTAAAAACATTGTAGGTCATGCACATTGTGGAGGTCTGCCTAGTTGCAAACAGCCTGGATCTTGCATGGATTCATCTTGATTCCTTCCTGGGATAAAATGAAAGCCAGGAACTCAGTTGAGGTCTGATCAAATGCACACTTCTCAAGTTTAGTGTAGAAACCATGTTGTCATAGTCTGTCCAGGACTGTGTGGATGTGAGTGGTGTTTTGGTTCAGATTATCTGAGATGATCAATATATCATCTAAATACACCACCATGAACTGGTTCATTAGGTCTTGTGCCACATCACTAATGAAGTGCTGGAACATCACTGGGACATTAGTCAGTCTAAATGGAATAATTAAAGTGGACATAGCAGGTCTAAAAGGAAGTCTTCCATTTGTCCCGCTCTCTGATATGGACAAGACTGTAAGCTCCCTGGAGATCCAGTTTAGTTAATATCTTCTTCCCCACTCAAGTACAATTCTGATCTCCTGAGCTCCCTGGTGTCATGAACCTTTCCTTTGTGTCCAATGCTGGTATTCATGAACAGACCCTTGCGGTCCATCAAGCCTTGGAGAACAAGTGAATAGTAACTTTTCAGTTCAAAGTTTAGGTGGGCAAAGTATGGGGATGAGGGTGTCATTGATGGCCCCTGCACAGTTCAGAAACCCCATCCACTGAAATCCAGCTATAATTTCAGATACTTGGATTATGGCACCCACCTGTGAGTAGATGACAGTACTAACTGTCTGGCAAACTTGTACAGCCACCACCCCAACAGTGGACTTCCCAATCCTGAAATGGTTTGCAACTGACCAGCAGCTATCAGATGTTGCCATCTTCCAAATGGCAATAGCCAACTGCTTCTGTGCCAGTATGGGTGCCAAACAATCAGTAGTCTGGCACTGGAGTGTTGGTGTAAACACCTTCCACAGCTCCATGAAGGTCTACTTCCTCATTCAGAAGTTCTGAAACCATGGGTCATCAAAACAAGGTGATTCCACCACACCACGCTGGTTCTCCTAGACCAGAAGCAAATGTCCACCATGGCAATACTGACGGTCACAATATTTATTGCATGGGACCACGGTGGATTGTCACTCAGCCTCTCAGTCAACCATCTTTAGTGTATCAAAAAGTTGTGGCCTGATTCCATCAAGTATCTAATGAATCAAACACTGCATCTCTGGAATATTTTTCCTGTGACAAGTAAGCAGGAATGGAACCACATCATCCAGGACTTGGTCCACATCTTCTAGCAGAAGGGAGAGGTAAGTGGGAACTGCTATTGCCAAATGTATGAAGGCAGAGGACAGTTTCAGCAACATGCAGCAAGGTGGTTCTGAGAGTGTCTCCTGTGATGCAGAGAACTCCGGGATACCACCCCTGAAATGGAAGCTTTCATGTCACCAACCAACATGCCACCAAAAGGGCAATGTGGACACAGGTATACATGTGTACCCAGTGTGTACCTGTGCCCAGCACATACAGCTAGTAGAACACACTCTCAAGTGTAGACATAGCCTAACAGAAAAATGAAACATTTAACACAATGGACCTGCTCTTACTCCCAGTAAAGTCAATGGAAATTTTGCCATGGACTTCAGTTAGAACAGAATTGGCAACAATCAGCAGCAGTGAAGAAACTCCTAACACTTATTTTACTTTATTACTTGAATTTAATGTTTTTATGTATTACATATCAGTTCTGTTCAACTGATATGTTAGCACCTTATGTATAGGTAAAAATCTGTATTTGTATCTTTATGTATATGTCTTATTATTTGACTGTAATAATAATGTGTTGTATGCATTAGCTTTGTGCATGAGCCTTAACAAATAGTTTTAATAAAGAAAAGTTTGTAAATAGGGGAACTGAGGATAAATCAGCTGAGGATTTTTTGGAAATGTACAAAAATTTTAGCAAGTCTTACTTGAAATATAACCCTTAGTTAGATGCTATACTGATGCAGAGAGACTGAAAAAATAGGAAAGGTACAGTGCAGGGTGACAAAGATGATTAAAAGGCTTAGTGACCAATTCTACTTCAACATCAAACTGTGAAAGCAATTCCATTGTGGGGAGAGCCACATAATAACTGATATGATGATATGACCTAGAGATTTCAGTGGAGTTATTCCTGAACTGACCGTATATCTCTAGCTGTAATGCAATGTTTTGTCATTCAAAATGGCCCCCAAACTTTGGGGGGCTAAATTTTAATAGGAGGTCCCTTAACTGTGCCTATGCTATTTAATAGCATAACAACACACCCATGACAGATAGGTAAATATATGTGCAGATGCTAATTTGAGCTTGTAGTTATTCAAATACCACTTCAGCTTTTGGGGGTGTAATTAGAGAGGTTGGTAGAACATTGGACCAGAGTTTATAAATTACAGACGTGACATAACACACAGTATACATACTGTATGGTGTTTTATGTGCTTACTTACTCATTGAACTTAGTAAAAATATGAACTGTACATTGTAAGTTTCTAACCTGCATTCCACTATACATACCAAATTTGTGGAGTTTTTATTACAGTAATGAAATAATGTTAATGTTTCCATAAAACTTGGGAGCTTGTATTAGGGTTATACAATGGTTTTTACAACCTTATTATTGTTCAGACATTGATATAATAAGAAAGTGACAGAAAAAAACCCCATAAGGCAGCACAGCCAGAAAAGTAGACAATCAAATTCTCACTTATGTCATAGAATGTAAATAGTAACTGCAGTTTAAACTGTCAGGATGGGGAGATGATGTCAGGCACAATGTGAGTATGGAGGAGGACAAGAAAGATGAGGAAGAAGGTGAAGGCTGAGATACAGAAGGAGGAGAAGTAAGGCAAATTAGGGGAGAAGGTGCTTTACAACCATGTATTATTGTGACTGCTCCTCAGAGTCAAACTTGAGGAGGGTGCAAAAGTCCAGAGTTTATCGAGGCAGTTCCCCACTCCCCGCCCCACAGACAGGGGTTCCCTGCAACAGTCTTGCCGACCCCTAGGCCCGTCCCAGGCAACACACAGCCTAATAGTCTTTTTGGAGTAAAGCAAAGAAATAATCCCATTAAGAAAACAAACTCTAGTCCTTTGCCAGACCTACCCTCCCATGGAAGGGCTCCGGCAGCCAGCAGTCTGTTCAGAGGTTCTCGCCTGGTTCTTTCCTCAGGAAGCAAAGCATAGAAGCTCTGTTTTCTTCCCTCATCACACAGCTACTGAACTGTCTTTTTTAGCTGCCCCTTTATTACCTGACAGCGAGAAGCCCAGTGTAGTGGGACAGGGGTGAGTGGGCTCACAGCAGCTTGTTAGCCCTGACTGGCTCAGTGTGGAGTTGATATACCCCAAATATATTAAATAATGTTCCTCAAAATGCATATAAATTCAGATGATAATTCCACCTTAGGTTCCAATGGCAAGAACAAAGAGTTTGTGCTGGGCTCTCTTGTTTATGATCTCACTAGATACTCTCTCAAAGCAATTAGAGTTTTATTGTTAGGCTTGGAAGGATTAGATTGTTACTGGTATAGGTTGATTTCACCTTACAGATAGAAACTGATGAAAAAATATTTTCATTGATAACAACTGAAATTTACAGACAGGCAAAGTAAGGAAAATGTTGCTTGAGAACTTAGTAGAATTTGAATTAAGGCTATTTTGACATGTGATGTTGACAATTTGTGCTGTAATGGTTATAAAGCTTTAACTTTTTGAATAAAATAATTATTTTCTGACCCTCAATTTCCCACAACTGTGAAAACTTAAATTGCTAAAAATTGAAAAAATGCTTAATTATAAACATTGCTATTATCAAAATTATAAAAAAATTAACATCTAATTCTGCCAAGTCTATTTATGGTGTGTAGTCAGGATCCATTATTCTTTGTGTTATTATATTCCACACAAGCTTCTTTTTTCTCCATTCCCTTTCTCATTCTCACTCTCTCTATACATGTGTGTATAGATGGAATTCAAAAACTCAAAGACAAGCTCTTTGTCACTCCCCAAGGGTGCAACACAATTTGTTATTTCTATTAAAAAGATAAAGCTAATAACACTATGCTGCATTCCATGCCATTCAGGGGAGCAAACACATGCTAAGTCATGAAAAAATGTCCTAAAAGCTGAAGAAGACACAGAGCAGAGCCACTATTAGTGCACTCCTGTGAGTCCACCCCACCCCAATTTGAGGGTCCAGAGCCCTTCCTCAGTATCTCCTCAACACGGGGTTGTGCAGATTATGGGTTGGGTTGTGTGATCAGAGAGTGTATGGAGTTGGGGCAGCTGCTCTAGACAGTCTATATCCCTAGTGGCTTGCCCAGCAGGAATCCATACGATGTTAATTCTGCACCTTGGCACGTTTACTTCCAATCTGCTGCTTCTATTTCCCTGAGGGGATGTGGTGTGGGGAGTAGTTAAGAGGCGGATACCCAGTAGCCAATGGCAAAAAGTCAGTCATGATGCCATGAGTATGCACGTATGGGTAGTGGAGGGGCTGTTCAGATGAGTTAGCACTGAATGAGCAGATGTCCCAAGATCTGCAGGACTGGGGCCAGGATTCCCCATGGAATTCAAGGGGCCACAAACTTCTTGTCCTCTGAGGAGAGAATGGCCCAGCTTATCCAGAGCTTGAAAGCTGCAGCTGTATTGATGTAGTTTTCCCCCTCCTGTGGGTTTTTGCAAAGGAGGGGGCTATGGCTTCATTTTACTGCATTTAGTTAAATAAGCAGCTGCATACAGTGCAGAGGGGATGCTGAGCACAAACGAAGCCCTTGTGCTGGCAAAGAGAGTTTTGTCCATGTATATCTGATTTGTTTAAGCTCTGTTTTTATGGAGTTCATGAATAAGCATAGATACCCAGGACAACATGCTACGTACAGGGTTGGATGGAATATATTTTTAAGGAGGTAAATAGTGTAGAACATTTACAATGAAAATGAAACCTTCCAAATGCAAGATGATAATGAACCACCTAAGTCTGTCTTTGTGATATAAAGAAAAACCTGGCCATTGCACTCTATATACTCAATCTCCTCCGCTAAAGTACCTGTCCACTTACCCTATAAACAAACTGTAGTCTCACTTAGTTCACACTATTCTTGCTGTTAAGGAAAAAGGACCAATTTTCGTAGTGAGCAGAAAAAAAAAATTGGTGGTGGTAATGGACAACAAGACAACATTTTTATGATCCAATAGATTTTAGGAAAGGAAACAAAAAAATGAAGACATGATACATGTGGTACAGTCCTCCAAGGCCACATCTTCCACTATCCAAGTTCCATCCATTCACCAATATGACATGCAGGCATTATTAAGAGTAAATAAAATCGGAGCATGACTGCCAATGCAAACCTGCAAAGTAACCGTTATCCAGACACAATTAATTCAGTCCTTCATTGACAGCCACCTCTTCTGTTGTGGACAGTGCAGAGCTGCACAGCACAGGGTTGTTATCTGAAAAGAATAACAACTTGGTACAATGGACATGCATTGGTACAAGATTAATAGATTACTCTCTTCCTTTCCTATACCTAGAACATCACTTACACAAGAACCTTGTGAGGTGTCACTCAGATGGTCCATCCTGAGGTTATGATACCCTGAAACATACCACAGTACAATGCAATAGCTTTATAATCCACTCATGAAAGACGCCTTCTCATGTTTCAGCTCCCTCAAAAATGACCTCTTACTTATTGGCTGTAAATCCTCGATCTAAGTTCATTTTCAGGATATGCCTCTGAACGTTATTGTTCTTAGTGTTCTCCCTTAAAGGAAAATCAGGTTTAAAGTCATACATTTCTCCTGTGTTACAAACACCACTTTAGTTTATGGAAACTGGAAGCATTTTTAAATTCTATGGCAATATTGCCCTCTACTCTGGAAACACACACATAGGGGCCAGGAAACATAGGCTCAGATTATGCCACCCTTTCTCACATTGAGTAGTATCTTACTCTGTGAGTAGTCCCATTGATTATCACTGTTTATTCAACTGATACAGTATTTACAGCAATGTATTCAGGATCAGTCATTTTCAGGCAGCAGACTCAGTCCTTTTTATGATATAATTTCTATTTCTTCTTTTTTCAGTCATTCACCCAGGCTGCTCATTAAAGCAGAAAAATCCATAATGGATTCAATATGTAATGCAAGATTAGTTCTTTTTTTCTGCCTAAATCATCAAATATTGCATATATGTGGCTCTAAATTATTTGAAAGTCACATGAAAAAAGAAGCTTTTCCTGAAGGTGATATTGTGCAATAATTTTGTTCTTCTGTACACAATTATGGAGATGATTACACTGAGTTAAGGCATGGTCAGTACTATGCAACCTGCAGCTGAATTCAGCAAAACTTGTTTGACATTTCCACAGTGTATGCTGCTGTAACAGCGAGAATGATAATAGTTGAATTTAGCACATTCTCTCTGCTTTTTTATCACCAGTGCAAGATTACTTCAACTTTTAGTTGGTTAAACAAAACAACCAAGATCTTAAAAAACAAACAGAGAAAACAGAAATGCCATCATGTGGAAACATGCTCTCAGGTCCAAGCTGACCCCCAATTTGGGTTCTCTCAGCAGGGTTTGCATCGTTAGAGCCATAGCATAGACCTCTACCACTCGACTTAACGGAGTAACTAGTAGCAGTAGTAGGCTGTTATCTCTATGTGGACTAGTCACTAGCGGGGAATGAGACACACACAAACACTTTGCCAGTGGGTCTCACAGTTATTTGCTGTTTAACAAATAATGTAGAGACTGAGAACTCCTGGGTTCAAGTCCATGTTTTAGAGGAGAGTGTGTCTAGTGATTATAGATCCTTCTTCCTCTGTGCCACTAGCCTGTCTCTATCCCCTTCAGCTCCTATTTGTCCCAGCCTAGCTCCTGTCCCCCACCATACTGCCTCCTTCCCTCTGCTCCTATCCAAATGACCCACCCCAGAAACTGCCTATCTCCCTCTCTACACCTGTGTACCCCCAGCCTCCTCTGCTCGTTTCCATAGCCTCCCACAACTCACTTCTGTAACCTTCCCCACCACTGCTACCCCCTGGCTCCTGTCCCCCACCCCCGTCTGCTCCTATCCACCCCCCATCCTTGACATTCAACATCTTTGCAACCTTAGTGTTCTTTTAGCATAGGTTTATTTGTTAGATGTCAATGATATTTCAGGTTTCAGAGTAGCAGCTGTGTTAGTCTGTATCCGCAAAAAGAAAAGGAGTACTTGTGGCACCTTAGAGACTAACAAATTTATTTGTGCATAAGCTTTCATGAGCTGTGGCTCACGAAAGCTTATGCTCAAATAAATTTGTTAGTCTCTAATGATATTTCAAAGCATTGTCATTTACACTAGTGTTTGTGGGTGATGTACGTGTTTTCCTTATTCACAGGTCTAAAATAGAATAATCTATTTAAGGAATTCCTGCTGCATCAAACATATAATTAGCTAATTCCTTCAGTCCTTAGTCAAGCAGAACTCCCATTGAAGTTAATAGTTAATGAGTCAATGAGTGATTTTGCCTGATTTGGCTCTAAATGCTGTGTATATTGAAATGGAAAGGAAAGTAAGGAGATGCTGTCAGTTTGGATTGCAGCATTTGGATAAAAAATTAAGAATCAAAGTCTTCTCTCAAATTAGAGAGGACATGAATTCTACAGAATAGGCTGAATGTACCAACAAAACATACAAATGAGTTCTGAAAAGCTATTTCTATTAATAATGAGCCATCACTCCACCACGAAAAGATTTTTAAGTTCTCAGGAAATTTCACAGGCTAATAACTAAACTGAATTGACTAAATAAGGAAATGAAGGAACAGACACTGTTCAAGGATCAGCTACAGTAAATGGAAGCAAATGGGAAGGTTTTCATAGAAATTATTCTTTAGTCAACTTCTGTTATGAAGGATCTGCCAAGGGCATAAAGTAAATCAAACACTTCAGGAATAAAAACAACAATGACATATGTCTGTTTTGTTGTCTGGCAAAACAAAGCCAAGTATAGCATTTAATGCAAACAAATACCTAAAGAATCTAAGCAATTTAATAACTTGCTTCATGCATTTACAAAGCTCAAATAACACATGTCCATGATCAAGAATTTAACACTAATAAATCTGTGGCTTCTGGTTGAATCAGATTTGTCGAATAATTGATCTGATGAATATTGTGATTAACTGTGAATAAGGCATTTAATGATTCCCCTTCTCCTCCCCTCCAAATCATTATTTTATATTATTTTATAGAACTGCGTAAATAATTACTGAATATATTCATTGAATATTTTATTAGAAATACTTTTGAGAAATCGGTCAAACACCACATTTAACATTTTTTTTTGGTTATTCTCCCAGCTCTGCTTCACACCACACTACTCCACTGCCATTTCACAGAACTAGGAGGTAGACTCAGATCCACCTATTCCAAAAAATACAGGACCCTGCCCCTTGAACTGATGAAGAATGTCCATTAGCAGAAACTGTCTATGACAGAATTGAGCAGTTCTGCTTCCATCCATTGCTGGACATTGCCAACATCTGCCCTTCCCCCCCACATATACCCCAGCCAGATCAATACATTATTGATATGTACAGATGCATAATCTACTAAGTGCCAGGCTTTGAAGCCTATAAGTAGCTAAAACTGTTTCTTTATTTTATTGTTGCTTTGTTTTAAATCAAAACAAGTAGGGTTATTTTTAAAATGCATTTTTCAGGGTCAGAGGTTGCCTGTTTTCTGAGCTCCAGCATTGCTGCTCTGTTCTTTCCTGTCTTTGTTTTGCTCAGTTCTTTTGGTGTCCATTCAGTCCATTCAGGTCATGACACTAGCTGTTCATAGGTAGCTGAAGAAAGAGAACAACAAGATTTCTGTAGGCCCCAAATGGCTGCAATATTGTCTCTGCCTGCTGGTGGCCTGAAAATAGTGCAGACACAAATGATTAGCAGAGGCCAAAATCCATTAGCTGGACTTACAGGGCCCGGATGTAAGCAAGTGCAATTCCATCAAAGTCAGTAGTCAGACCTGCTTGTACTAGGGCTGTAGTCTGCTAACAGAGTGTACCGCCTGCTTGCGGCTGCAGCTCGAACCCACAGTCAGGACCCTTGTAGTTCAAGGGTATCAGTTCTTCCAGATGTGCCAGCACGAAGCCCCTCCTGGCCAAGCAGTAGGAGCTGTGCTAGTAAGCTTGTTTTCTCAAGAAATCTCTTGCCTACATTACGGGCAGCCCATGTCATCCTGTGACTAAGCATCAGCATCATTACCTCTTTTCTTTGCATGCTGGGAAGTTCATCTCATACCGTTTGTGACAAACTGGAAATGATAGACTCCAAGTCAGGCAACATGCACAGTACTCTTTCCTCAGCAGGCAACAAAGTTAAGAGTCAGAGCAGAAGCTGGAATGTTAGTGATGAGAAAGGTCCCAAAGGAATTACTTAGAAAGACTTAACACAATCTTTCAGGACAGTACAAATCAGACGGTAGTAGCTAACCTATCAAAGCCTGCTAAAACTGTATGTCCTTGCAAAAATGAGTCTGATCTGAAGAAATTACAGCAGAAGAAAGTCCTCTACCCCCAGTTGATATAACAAAGGATATTCATTTTTTGTGAAATGCCCTCCTGATAGAGGTCCCAACCCAACGAGAAACAAGAGGCAAAAAAAAAAAAGGTACCTGGAAACAACTCAGATGTCCATAACTGTACTGCATTGTGGAACAAACTCTGCCACAGCCTCTCACCCAGATACCCTCAATATCCTTTCCTCCATGAACTGAGCTATAGGGACCCACTGCACTGTGTGCCAGAGGTGAGCACACCCTGCAGAGGTTCCCTGCATCTTGCTTCTTGCCCCAGCTGCAGAATCACATCAGTCACACTGGCTATCCCATCACGTGGTCAAGGAATTGCCATGTTCCATGCCCATGAAACGATGGGGACAAATCCACCATTCATTGAAGCCAATGGTAGCTTTACCTGACTGAGGATTGAGAAAGAACTTCAGTGTTTGACCCTAAATATTTGTATCACCTGGCCTGTTGCGAATACAATTGGCCTGATTCTATGCTGCATGGCACTTGTGTAGGCATTTACATTGCTGCAAAGTAAGGGCAATAGGCTACCATATCAGAATGGTGGCATTTTACACCTTTGCCTAAGGTAAATGTCTGCACATTGTGCAAGACAATGAAAACTCAGGCCCAAACTTGGTGCTGCACGGGAAGTTCAGATAGGGAAGAATCCACATATTTCATAGAGAAGGCTTTTGAGGCAGCTTTCTGCACTGCATGACAGAGAAAGGAGAGCTGGCACTAGAGTGGGAGTTACAGGCTGCAGCTGCTACTTAGTCTATATCCTGCAGTTGCTGCCTACAGGCATGAGTCCAGAGGATGGCAGTTGTGCATGCCTGGATTCATGTTGGGAATGCAGATTCCTCTCCTTAGCTCCAGCACAGTGTTGTTCTCAGAGCAAAGGTCTTTTTTTACTTCCATTTGAGCCACTTCTCAGGATTTGACCCTAAATCGATGTAACGGATTGACTGAGTTCTGTCACAGATAGGTAATTTAAAATAAAGAAATCAGAGAAGGGGAATAAACAATAAAGCATATTCCAAATGCCAAAATTCCTCACCCAAATACTCCTGAGCTGGAAGCACAAATTAACTCTAAAAGACACAAAGGGAGAAATAGCATAACTGTAATAAGCAAACTAACTTTCAGTGCTTGATGTCACTTAATCATAATGAAATGTTAGATCTGTACATCATGTGTCATCCAATCATAGATTCTTTACACTCTTACACTATGCCTACCCATCTTTCTTCCTAAAACAAATAATCTCTCAGTCTCTTTGTAAACCACCAGTGACATTTAGTATTCTGATCACTGCAGGCAAGTCCACCTGGTATATAGTGTTTTAAATCCAAACAGTGTTATGGCTATGCATTTTCACTAGCTTCATGGTACAACACAATAGCTCTGTTCAGTAAGAAGTAAATCTAAATTCCAATCCTCAGCTGATCAGGTTTATATCTATCTATCTATCTATCTATCTATCTATGACTTTTATGCATCTTGAAACTACATTGGTCAAAACATGTTAACTAAACAATGGGATATTTAAATACTCTCTGCAATATCAAGAAAGCCTTTTTTCCTCCCATTTCACTGGTAACAAACTTTTTTGGTTTTAAATGGTGACAAAGAATCTTTGAAAAAACTCCTCCCTGTCTACTAATGTCTGGAAAACACAATTCATCCTAGACAGTTTATCAATGTGTCATTTAGTTCAAGATGACTATAAAGTAGACAGAAACACATGGATCTAAGAGTGTCAGACACCCTGACAACACCCAAAAATGGATGATTTTTTTTATCTCCCCCAAAGAGGATTCTATTCTAGTTTCTATTTTGCTGCCCCCACTACAAAAAGCTCTGTTGTGCCTTGCAATTGATGAAATCACACATTGGAACTTCCCCAATTCAGGAGAACAGGGAGGATGATTCCAGATGAAGCTGATAAAAAGCTGTCCAGACACAAACATTTTCAAGAAAAAATGGTAATCAGAATGAGGGACTTTCTCCAAAGCCACTGAAGTCAATGGAGCCTTTGCATTGACTGGTTTCAGAGTAGCAGCCGTGTTAGTCTGTATTCGCAAAAAGAAAAGGAGTACTTGTGGCACCTTAGAGACTAACAAATTTGTTAGTCTCTAAGGTGCCACAAGTACTCCTTTTCTTTTTGCATTGACTGTAATTAGCTTTGGGTAGGTCCTTACTGACCATTTTTGCTATTTTTCTTCTTGTTTTCCAACTAGCTCCTTTTCTTAAAGATGGAAAAGCTGGAGAGAATAGCTGGACTCCAGATCTGGCTAAACCTGTTAGATCAAAATGATGTATTTATAGTAAGGCCTTCTTACTTTATCATTCTACAGTACCTTTCCATACTTAACTCTTATCCTCCCTATCATATCGCCCTGCTTATCCTGACTTTTGGTGTTGCCATCTCTCTTCATTAGCCTGTCTAGTTTAGTGTTAAGCATTGTATTGAATAACTCCTTGAGTGATTTATAAGCTATCTAACTTGCTTTCTTCCTAACATACCTCACCTATCTGCCTCTGTATCACAATCTCTTATCTCTTATTTACTGTAGCTATTTATCAAATGGTTACAATATCTCTCTCATATTCCTGACATGTACTGTGTCATGCTAGCTATATCCGTATATAACAAAATACATTACTTTATTACACACTGACCCTTTAACACCATGATGTCTAAAAAAACTCAACAATGGCTGAGCAACTGGTGTGCCGATACTACAACCTATCATAGGACCAATATTGTTTCATTGTACTTCCCATCAATCTGAATGTCTATCTGTTGTCTCTTGTCTTATCCTTAGATAGTAATTTCTTTGAGACTGAGACCATCTTTTTGTTCTGTGTTTTTATAGCACCTTCTTCAATGGAGTCCTGGTCTAGCACTGGGGCTCCTGGGTGCTATGGTAACACAAACAATAAATAAATAACATAATCCTTCCTCTTTTCCACAAGTGCCACCAGTTCACTTTGGTTCCCCAATTTCCTCTAAAAGTTGCATATGGATCATGTCATCCTTATATTTTATTGCTGTAAGCCAGAATTTCCAGTTAAAATCCAACAGTAAGAATGTCACTAACACCCTGTTTGCGTCTGTCTCGCATTGCCTGAGACAGAGCCATATAATGATAGTGAGACAGAGATTGGCCTAGTGATGGGAAACGGCGACCTGAGCGACAATGTTCTGGGCCACGGTGCTCGAAGCACCACAGGTCCGGCAGGAGAACTCTGAGAAAAACGAGGCTTACACACAGCTGTGAGTTATTGGGTTTATTGAAGGTTAGTGACCCACCTGCAACGGGGACTCCAAGCGTTGCAGTCACGGAGGCGGGGAACCCAGCACACCGGAGCTTTGCCTGGAATGGAGTCCGACGGAGGGGCAGACAGTAAGCATTAATAAGCATTACACAAAAACAGCTCATGAATATAAAGTTAGGTGCTTCTTAAAGGGGGGCTTTCTACTACCTGGCGAAGGGCCATGCAAAGCAGCTGTGTCCTTCAAGAACTATCTCCTACAATAACAAAGCAGCTGGGTCCTTCAAAAACTATCTCTATCCCACAGTAACGAAGCAGCTATCTATGTCCCACAGTAGCCTCTCGGCTCAAGAAAGTGGAAGTTCCCTGGCTAGGCCTTAACAAAGTCTTCTGCAGTCCCTTACAGACTAGAACTCGTAAGTTCCACTTGTTGCTTTGACATTGACTTCCTCTGTGTCTGTGATCTCTCCCCTTTGCTTTCCCCATCTGTAAAATGGGGATATTTGTACTTTGCTGCCTCACAAGGCAGTTGTTTCATTCATGCCTATGAAGCACTTTGAAGATAAGTGCTTACTATTATCACTGTTGCCAGTTTCTATGTTCTGATTATTTTCCTATATATATATATATGTCATATCACTCTATACTAGTCAATTACAAGCTTTGCATTGTAGCTTGTGGAGCTCTTTTGCTTGTTAATGTCAATTCTAGAGCGGTAATCAACTGCAGAATGGTGCGAAAAATATTGTTGACTAATGTTGGATTAAAAAATTAAAACAAAAAGCCCCCTAGGAAAAAAATGTGTCTCCCAAATATTTTTGGGAGAAAAACCTTCAGAGTGGATGTTCTTTCAGGCTTTAAATATGTGAAGCAGAATAATTCAATGGTGCACAGGGTGAAGAGAAGCTGAAATGCACTGCTCAGGCCTATGTTACATTTTATTATAAAAAGAAGCTTTATAAAATCAACATCCATCTGACCACTTGTTCTCGTTAACAGATCACATAGCGTTTTTGAAATGCAGACATGTTAGTCCTACTGTGCTGGGTAAAAGTGAACACAGATAAATATAATCAGACTGGTTAAATGCCCTTTGCAGTTTCAACTCTCTCTCTCTCTCTAAAACTCTTGTGTCAGGATCTGCCATACCAAATCAGACCAGTGGTCCATCTAGCCTAGTTTTCTGTCTCCAGTACCTGGTACCAGGTGCCTCAGAGGAAGATGCAAGAAACCATGTGGTGGACAGATATAAAATAACTTACCCATAGGGGAAGTTTCTTCCTTGTCCTCCACCATCAGCGATTGGTTACCTGAAGCCAGGGATTTTCTCTCTCTTATATATAAGATATTTATAATATATAATTCTATGAATTTAATGGCAGATATTCTCATTATCCACATAAATAAATATTGTTCTTTTTCTTTCTAATCCCACTCAACTTTTGGACATGATATCTTGAGACTGTGAGTTCCACAAGCTAATTATACATTGTGTAAATAACTATTTCCTTTTATAGGCTGAAAATTGTTGCTTTTCAATTTCATTTAACATTCCCATGTTCTTGTTTGATGAAACAGGGTAAGTAGGAGCACATTCAATTTACCTTTTCTATCCTATTCATCAGTCTCTCTTAAGTCTCCTTTCTAAGCTACCTTAAAGAAGACGTAAATTACATTTATTCTCTCTTTAAGGCCCCTTTTTATCACCAGACAATATAAAGGGGCCTTAGTGTAAGTGAGAATCACACCCTAGTAGTGTATTACAGTGTGTATCTCGTGTAGTATAATAGTGTTTTTTTCATGCTACCTGTGATACAGCATGGCCAGAAGGCAGCAGGAGAGTGATATAGGAGAGATAGGTAAGTCCCAGGATGAGGAGAAGCCTTATTCCCTGTAGAGGGAAGAAATATTTCTATAGATTAATTAAAAACACCTGAAGCCAATTAGAGCACCTGAAGTTAGTCACCTGATAAAAACCCCTTGCTTCAATCAACCAGGGGAAGGAGTAGGAGTAGAGGAGAGTTTGGAGAAGTGCTGTGGCTGGAAGACCAAGACCAAGACCAAGACCAAGACCAAGACCTTAGGTAAAGAGACACCTGGCTTGTGCAGGGGGGGCAGGCAGGCAGGCAGGCAAGAATCCCCACAAGCTGAAGAGCAGGAGAGGGAAGTAGCCAGGAGAAGGAAGCACTAGTTCAAGAGGTTTACTGCTATCCCTAGGGCCCCTGGGCTGGGACCTGGAGTAGAGGGTGGCTATTTGCCACATACCATACACCAGTAACCTGGGGACCCCAGTACCATGGTAGAATCAAATAGTAGTGCACAAGCTATTAAGAAAGTGAAGGCTTGTGGAGATCTGCCATTAGAACAGACATGTTAGACCTGACTCTGTGTGTTTGTGTCTTGATTTACTTTGTGGAAGACAGTACATAGTGGTGTTGTGTGCTTACATAAAGTGTATATTGCAATTTGTCAAAGGCTTTAGGATGGATCCTTTATGATAACAGTCACTAGTGTTCAACTTGGAGGACAACACAGTGCCCATATGCAATTTCTCCCTGATCCTCAAGTCCTCCCCATCTTTTACCCAAAGGGAGGGGAATATAGCATCCTCCCAATTCAAGCACTAACATGTGCTACATAAATCTGCTTTTAGAGACTATTAACTGTAGAAAGGATTTCCTTCTTGATCCTTTACCTGTGCCTGAGAACCATCAGTGTTCTCTTGCTCAGTGGATTCTCCTCTGGGGCTGTCCATGAATTATGTAACATACAGTTTGGTGATTTTTCAGGACTCATCCCCTCCCTTGCAACACTTTGTAATACTGACACAAACATGCATAATTAAGGACCCACCCACCCACTAATGTGTTACAGAATTTAGGGACTGCCTCTTCTTCTCATGTACAAGGTTTAGGAGTTGGATCTTTGCTGTTCCAAAGGGTTTGCAGAGGAAGGGAATACAGTTCCTAAGGCAGGGAGTTTATAGTGGATTCCATGGAGAACTCCATCAGGCTGCAAGAAAGCCTTTGGGTCCTACTAAGAAGTATGTGGCTGCTTTAGGCAAACCTTCTCCTGGAGAAGAACACATTGTGTGGGGCAAATCCTGTCTACCTACTGCCTGCTCATGGCAACATATAAATCAAAACCAGAATCTGGCCTAGTATTGAGCCCTGGGTTATCCCATAAAGAAAGGCATTGCTGTATAATGAATATCATTGGAGCTCTATGATGAATGCAAATTGAGTATGCTGCCTAAAATAGGAAACAAACCAAGTCAAAGCAATTCCAGAGAACCAGAGCGCAGACCAAGCTAAGATCTCAAAAATTAGAGTAAATGAGAATGTCCCCCCCACCCCCCGCCAGGCAGACTCATTAAGGACCAAGTGATCATTGCAGTCTTGGTGGTATAAAAGGAATCCTGATAGAACTTTATTATAAATCTGATGATGTTTCAAACATACCTTTGATTGGACTCTCCCTACAGTACTTTCTTAACCATTTAGGTAACTGCAGGAGGCTGGAGATAGGGCAGTAATTAGCAAAGATGCCCTCTGGTGAACTTAATTTCAATAACAGGATGGTGGGAGGTGAGCCTCGCAGATTTGCTGACAGAAAGATTAATCAGAATGACGTGGATACTAAAGGAAATGGCCTGCCACAATTGTGGAAGGCCAAGGATCGAAATTAGGAGTGGATGACAAAACCTTCGAGATTGTCTCATTTAAATCCTCATGAGAAAGCACACTGCAAGCTGCCTGAACCCATGGAAACTGAATTACCAGAGTGACATGGGTTGACAGGTGTAAGAGGAGGAGTCAGTGCTGAATAAGAAGCCAATCTGGAGAAATACCAGGCAGTAATATCTTCCATTTTATCTGCAATATAACAGCACAGGATGCTTCAGACACAGTGAGTGACCCAACAGAAGGATACAAAAGAGCATTATTAAGTTTGGAGTAAGGAGGCAGAATAATTTCTCCTTTTCAAAATCAAATTTAAGTAGAAGCAGCCTTAGCCAAAGCCACTTTATATAAATTAACATGATTCTTCCATATATCAAAATGAATGGTTAGGCCAGAGGTCTTTCATTGTCTGCAATTTCCTCTCAGCTGCTGTCCCTAGACTCCTTTGTGCATCAGCATAAGATCAAATTCAATAGAATGAGTATGTATCGGGGATAGATCATTTGATATTTACCAGTTGCCATGTGCCTCCTCCTATATGGTTGAAGTAAACATCTTGATCATCTACTAAATCCAAGCTGGGTGCGGCGCAGCACAGGATTGGGATGGGGGAAAAGAGGCTTCCAGTCAATTTTGTTCTCACCCTGATCCTGGAGCTGTTCCAAGCTACCATTTAGTGGATTTCTGCTATGTTCTGGGCAGGCAGGCAGGGTGGGTGGCAGGCAGAGGAGCTGTATGGCTGCTCTGTGCCACTCAAGGATTATGTCACGAAAGGGAGAATCCTCAGGGTGCCAGATCTGTGACTTTTATGATTTCTTTGCTCTTCCGGATCAGCATGCATGATCTGCCCCACACATTCCACCTGTCTCTGGTTTAAGGCCACTGGCTGCAACTTTGTGACCAGCTTTACCAACACCCTCAGGGACATCACCAACTGCATCTTGACAAAAATACACCAGCGTCAAAAATGTTGTTGCCAACAAGCCACTCCCATAAAACCAGCAAAAATACACAGCCCTTGTGGTAAACATACTGCATGTCACTTAGCAACCCCCAGCTGACAATGGAGAAGAAGGAAAAGGGCCCCAGTGGACTGACCTGTTTACCATGGTATAGAAATTCCCTCTCCTTGTTACTCTGTCAAACACAGGGTATGCCAAGGTGTCTACAATGAAACAAATTAACTACCAACTCTGTAGCCTGCCCAGAGATGCACATTAGGGAAGGCAGGAAGATCCGCTGCTAGTAGGGGAGAGCGTGTGCACCTTCCCCTTGCCCCTTCTATCAAAGTGATTTACCCTTGTCTAACATGTGTGACTAAAGGAACAAACTTCCATGAATTGAGCCTCACAACATTTATGTGAGGCAGGAAGGATTAGTATCCCCATTTTACAGAGGAGGCACAGAAGTTAAAGGCCTGATTTTTCAGAAGCACTGAGTGCTTGCAGCTCTTAATGACATCAGATAGAATTCTGGGGGTCCAGAATCTCTGAAAATTCAAGCCCTTGGTGATTTGCCAGGGGTCTCAAAGGGCATCCATGGCAATGCTGAGAATGGAATTCAGATGCAATATCTGTGTGCTGCTTTGAAGAGTGTTCCCAATGAAAAACAAAGCCACATGAAACTTGCCTGGTTGTAGATTTTTCTACAAACTCTAAAGTCAGACAAACGTTCTCAAGTGATCATCTACCATGAACTGGTTGAATGAACCTGAGCCAATCTAAAACTGTGTGTTAAAGTGAAGGGAATTCTGCCTCAGAACATGTAACATCACAAATGATCTAGCCCAGTGTTCTAGCCACAAGATCATCCTTCCTTTATGCCCCAACCCAATCATGCCACAGCAACCAATCCACAACAGACAGCTTTCAGATCTGCTTGTCACAGGTTGGAATGTATTCATGAAAACCCTACATCTGCTGGACTGCTGAGGAGATAGATATTCCCCCTACCCTAACATCCTTTTGGGGACACTGAAACATCTCTCTCTTCAGGAATTCCACCATTCCTTGCTTTACAGATTGAGACAAATCAGGGTCAGTTAATTTAGACAACATGAACGGGGGCAAAGAAGCAATTCTGAGATATAATCTAAAAGCAGTGATCAGGTGCTTATGGCTATCCAAGACTAGAAATCATCAATCCAATGATGAGAACAGCAAGATGGAGATCAGCATGCAATGATCAGTAAGTGTTAACAACTGAGTAGTCAACTTCAAGGGGTGACAATCAAACAAACAAACAAACAAGACTATGTCCTGTCTGCAGACTGAAGAAAATGAACATTACATGCCTGGTAAATTTAAGTGATTGCAATATTATTAGAGAGAGCATCACATTGAATATTCACTGAGTGCCTTAGGCAGGGCTTAAAGTGGTCTCAGATAAGTTTTTCATTGCCCAGCAGTAGAATTTTATTAATTCCTAATCAAATTTTAGGATCAGACAGCTTGTTTAAATGCACTTAAAATTCCCTCATGCCAGTGACCTATCTAGTTCAAACTCCCCTCAACTGTCTGGCTTTGCTTGTTTGGGTTTGCAGTCCTGGGAAGCCCAGCCCACTTTAAACTTTTGCATTAAGCACACAAGGTCTATATTCCATAGTCCACTGAAGTCAATAGGAGTCTTAATTTAAATCAGCTTTGGATCAGGGTCTTAAGAAGCAAGAGACCTTTAATAACATCACAGATCCCCTCATTCTTCTAAACAATCAAAATTACTGATATGTACTAAACATATTGCAAACATAATAAGCCAGCTTCATCCCTGAGTGTAAGTACAGGGAAGCCAGCTGCAGCACCACTCTGGCTCATTGTTGGTTACAGCCATGCTGCCAATATTAACCCTTTAAAAACTCCCATGCTCTTCTCATTCCCAACAGTGATTTGATTCCTGTAAAGTGAGGAATTTGTATCAAGAGAAATTGTCTCACTTTGAGGAAGGTTCCCAATGAACACACAACCACATGAAACTTGCCTGGTTGCAGGTTTTGTTACAAACTCTAAACTCAGACAAATGTTTTCAACTGATTCTCTACCATGAACCAGTTGAGTGAACCTAGGGTGACCAGGCAGCAAGTGTGAAAAATCGTGACGGGGTTGGGGCAATAGGCACCTATATAAGACAAAGCCCCAAATATCAGGACTGTCCCAATAAAATTGGGACATCTGGTCACCCTAAGTGAACCTGACCCAATCTATAATGGTGTGTTAAAGTCACATGGAATTCAGTTCTGTCTCAAAATCAAATGACCGTTTCCTTTTTAGTTTTTATGTTTGTTCAAACCTGAAACTCTTAGCCCAGTGATGTGTAAGCCCACCATAGAAAATGTTAGCACTGGCCCCTGTGAAGTGAAACATGCACTTTACACTGTTCTACTTGTAACATCTTGCTCTACCCCCCTGAATCTTCTAGACCTAGGGTTGTCCCATTCTTTCTAAACCTTCCATTCCATCATATGCATGGTAAGGATTCTGATGTTGGCACTATATTATCCAAGCACTCTTACATGGAGTTTAGTTTTAAAACTAGATCTTTTTGAATGTGCTCCTCATTCTTCCTCTGTTGCCTTTATGGTGATCAAATAAAGGTAGTTTTTGCTTCTGTTTTCTTTATATTTTAGTGTGATGGTGGTGAATATTTTGTATATTTATGTAGGTATTTGGGCAGGTTAGGATAGCTCCAGAAATATCTTAAGTGTTTAGGAAGCTTCTGTATAATTACAGCTATAAACATAATTAGTAATGTTTAAGGACCAGGAGAAAAAGTTAAAAAAAATATGAGTCTCAGATTTCCATGAGTTATTTCAATGTATAGTAAATAACTGCAGCTCACCAACACCTTTATCTGCACTACAAGGAGCAGTTAGAAAGTAAAAATTAACAAAGAAAGCTACTACACAGGGACAACTATCATCTTAAATTATCCATGTCTCAGTCAATGTCCAAATCCATAAAGTATATTTGAATTTCCAGTCAGCTCTAATTAACACAATTTTGGACACAGATCCAGAATTGAATTTCTCTCAACCTTGATATCGCAGAATTGTCTTTCTCTCACCATTGCTTTGTCACACCTTTTCTGTATCTTTATTTTTATCCATCAGACTCTGGGGCCCAATTCACTGGTGTCCCACTGCTTCTTTGTGCTAGCTAAGCTGTGGACCACTATTAATTGGTGCAGTTTATAGCAGTCTTCAGATTGTTTTAGTCTATGCCAAGAGACCGGCCCAGTGCTGAAACAGGTGAGAACAAATTGACCACAAAGGTGGTCAAAAGTCACCTTTTGCTCCCCATATCATTGGTCTGCTGAGCACAGCTTAGTCAGACTGGAAAATCTGGTCCTGTCATTTTAAACCTCCTTTCTGGATTCAATTTCAGATTTCCCAGAAAAATTATACTTTGTGATGAGATGCTGCCTGTGACATTACAGGTGATCTGGATTTTTTTTTTCGTGGTGGGGGGCGAGGGAGATGGTCGTGGGTGTGTTGAAAGCTAGAGTTATAATAGGAAGCTAAAGTCGACCTTAATTATGGAGCAGCTACCAATGCGCTACATTACATAGTTTTAACTCACTCATCTGAAATGCATTCAGCTTTCAGCACAAACATTAGATTCAATTATCATTTTATTTCCTAAATATGGTCATACTGGCAGCCAGGAAAAGTCTTACTTGAGCATACTATTTCAACAGCCCTTGATTAATTCAATAATGTATTTGTTTCCCTTCCTTCTGCATTACAAACTTTGTTATCACTCTCTTATTTCTAAAGGTGAGATCTAAAGAAGCAGAGAACCAGAAGCTTATGTAGAAAATTATCTTTTCATTATCTCAAGATATTAAGGAGTAAATTTCCAATGCAGTGAGTTACACACACCCAACTCTAGTTATTATGTGTTATAAGTCCCTATGCACCAAGCTGAAAATTTGCCCCTAAGCATTTTTGGGTTTTTATCTAGCAAAGTGCCAGAATACTAAATAGATTTTTATGAAATTGCTCTCAGTAGTAAAAATACACCATCTGATCTCCATAGGGTTTATAAACCTGCAACATACAAACCAGCTATAGCACCATAATACACTTTAATGTTCACAGCCTACTATTGTTGCACCAATGAATTGCTCAGTTCCAAGGCTATTAGCTGGGATGGGCTGGGATTTTGTCCCTAGCCTTTGTTTGCCAGAAGCTGGGAATGGGTGATAGGGGATTGATTACTTGATTATTACCTTTTCTGTTCATTCCCTCTGGGGCCATTGGCATTGGCCACTGTCGGAATACAGGATACTGGGCTAAACAGACCTTTGGTCTGACCCAATATGGCCGTTCTTATATTCTTAAGGTCTTTAGTTAAAACTCCCAGTAAAGTCTAAATAAAGATGATAGGATTGGGCCCTGACAGGATATTTTAGGGTAATCTAATAAATAAGGATTTAATTCTTTCTACAAAAGACAAGGATGGGTCTATTTGTTTGAGGTCTCCTTCACAGTACTACTGATATCTAATTTGATATAGAGTTTAGCCAATGGATCACAAATTGATGCTCCTGGTTACAATTAATTAAAAGAGCCATGGCTGGGTCACCCTCTCCTGGAGGAATGGGGTTTTATTCTACTGGAACGTGAGTGGGAACGTGAGTGCTGGTGAACATTCTACTAGTATTTATGAGGACGGCTCCAGAATTTTCCATCTAATCTTTGCTGTTGGTTAATTGTGTTTTTGACAAATGAAAAGTGTGTGAAAGTATCTGCTTGCCTTGAAAAGTTTTGATTTTTCACCAGAAAACGTTTTGGTTTTCAGCAGTTGTCATCTCAATATTTTCAGGTGTGGAGTTCTTGATCTTTCGATGAAGAGTCAAAATTTTCAGTGGGGAAAACTTGCATTTTCCAAGCCAATATACTAGTTACTTATGAGCTCCTCAAGAATGGAGACTTTCAACTGTAAGCATGCTACTACTCTACTAAGCATGCTCAGGATATTTTTTATATCTATCAGTGAGAGAGAGAGAGAGTAGTGTGAGAAAATCCTGATCACTGCTTTTTAAAATGTATTGAATTGTAAAGCTCAAAAGCATAGGCTTGATGACTGTCAGGTTCTGGAATCTTCTGTGTATTTGCAAAACAAGCAGCTCACAGGCAGTGGCTGCCCCAATCCCTTCTATGCCTCACACTGCCAATGTGCCTTACCCAACCTTAAGGTATGTCTACATTTGACCTGGGAGGTGTTTCCAGCTTGCATAGATGTGTCTGTGCTATCTCTGCTCACGCTAGCATGGTAAAAAAAGCAGTGTAACCAGAGTAGCCCAAGCAACAGTTCGGGCTAGCGCCTGCATAGGTATCTAGGAGTCTGGGCAGGTACATATAGAGCTGCTCCCTGTGCTACCGTGGTTACACTATTAATTATAGTGCACTACCTCAGGCAAAGGTAGCGTGGATACGTCTAAAAGAACTGGGAATCACACTTCCCAGCTCAAATGTAGATGTACCCCTAGGGGAAGAAAGTAGCTTACACTCTGTGGGCCTCTCTATAGGCTGCTAAGTAGTGTTAATCTTGACTTGTCCACAAAGAACCAGACTATGTCCACCAAATTAATTCACATAAGTCAAATGGGAATGACGCTTGGTCACTAGCAACCTGGGATAAATTCATCCTAGTAACAGAGATAAGCAGCCATATCCCACTACTGATCTCCCAATCCTCTGGGCCTTCCATTCCACTCTGGACAAAACTCAAAAGAAAAAGCCCTCTAAATTACATCTAAATTCAGTCCGGTTTAGTAATATATGTATATTAAATACAAATATTGTTTCTGAAATGGGAGCATATTGGGAGAGAGAAGTCAGTGATCTTAGTTTCTAATGCTGTTTAACAAACCTGAAAATGAGAGTCGTCTTCATTGCGTTTTTTTTAAACCCACAGACCTTAAGATGAATTACTAGAGGGTTTTACTCTTGGATCTATAGAAATGAAATATGAGCTTGAACCAAAATGCCAAATTTTAAAAGAGGCTCAGTTTAAACCCAGATCCATTTAATGATACACCGCTCTTTCTATCATGAGCGATATGTAAACCCCACATCTAAACACCCAAATGTTGACGGGACTGAAATCTGAATCTGAATTTTGAGGATTGAGTCTCTCTCTGAAAGATAAGTAGCACATTTTCACATTCAATGGGAAAAAAGGAAAGGGCACGATATCTGTCAGTAAACTGACCCCTTATCAGGATCGCATGCAGTCCCATTACTGCTATGACAACTAGCTCAGCTGTGAGCCAAATGCCAGAAAAAGGCCAGCAAAAAAATCCATCAGTATAGACTCATTTATCACTGCAAGAAAAAAAAATTCTAGAGCTGACATCCAAACCTGTATCCATTATGCCAGTCTTAACTTTTTTCAACAGTTTAGAGCACTGGCTCCACAATGCTGAGCATGCCTGTAAGAATTATAAAGGAGCCATTTCTGATTGAAAATGATGTTTCTATTCAAAACTAACTCTATTAAAGAAGAAAAAATTAGTATAGAGCATAGTAATTTTGCAAAGACCAAAGACTGACATATTGCCTAGGAGACACTGTGAAACTACCTAAATAGTAACCACATCTTGTTGATTTTAATATTTTACCAAATAAGCTGCAGAAATGAAGAAGATTATTTCTTCGTGGGTATGTGGAACAGCGTATAAATTGTAGAAATGGTCTTTCCCAGTACATGATGCCATCTTGAATTCCCTATTCTGACAAGGGAAAACCTATTTGTACCTTTAGTTTGTGTCTTTTGATGATTTTTTCAGTGACTTTAATACTGGTTGAAGGAGCAGGATTGACAGTTCTGGAGAAAGACTTTCTGGTTATCCACTGAACAGGTATAACACAGGCAACACAGTCTTCCCCCACTCTCGCCTGCCAATCTGCCTATGGCACTTATTAAAAAATTTAACACCTTCAAATATACTGTACGCATCATGAGTGGAACCAGGCCAATGTACTAACGTCTCAGCTGGTGACAAACACATTTTATGTCAGTGTTAATCACATGCATATGGATAGATTATGTGCCCCAAAAAAACCCCACCGTTTTCATCTCAGTCAATGACAAGTGTTCATGAGATATTGTAGGGCTGCCTGATTATTATGGCTATTATTACTGGCTATTGTTGCTATGTTACTAAGGGCCTGAACTGTAAAGCTGACGTTCAGGAGTGGGGCAACTCGGGGCATTCGGATCCAAGGTTTTCACTGCAGGTCATTGCTAGCCATAAAGCCAGGTTGTGTGTGGTCTTGTAGCAAGCTAGGGAGGAAAGCATAAGGGTTTTCCAGCTCTTGTCCTCCTCGTGACAGCCCCTGGGCTAGGGCCAGGAACAAAAACAGTGCCTGTGCTTGTCCCCTCCTATTTCCCCAAGGCACCAAGCACCCCGAAGGGGATATAGAAGTGACGGGACAACGGCCTCCCTCTCCTTCCTTTCTGGTCCATGGAGTTGACCTGTGGGACCATCCCACACTGACAAAGGAGGGGGGCAGTTTGTGCACCCACCTTATGCCAGGGACCTGAAAGGCACAATTCCTCCTAGATCTTCCCCACTCCCAAGAATGATGGGTGGTTCCCCGCCCCTTCCTCAGGGCTATGCACACTAGCCTCATCAGGCCTTTAGCCTTCTGCAAGGGGAGAGGGGGAACCAAACAAATTCAGGGGTCTTAATTTTACTGACTCACTCTGTAATAATTATAACAGTTTTTTACCACTCCAAACAATGGCAGTAATGTCGTCCATCTATGGATCTGCACACATCTTCCCTGCTCAAAAGCACCACACTGACATCTGTCCTCCTACATGGTTTGCCTTAGGAATTTGGTATGTACCAAATTCTCAGAACTACCATTTCTTTTTTCAAAAGAACATTTGCGATGATTAGAGAAGAAAGACAGGGATGTAAGAGTCTACAGAATAGACCAGGAGATTGAAATCCACTGTTCAAATATCATCGGTGCACTGTAAACAGATATAAGTCCAGCTTCCTCAAATTGCTTTACTAACCATGTTAACCTCAGGGACACCCCTCTGTTTCCTGGGGTGAGTGAGCAAATTCAGTGATATAGCTGTAATGGGGCGAGTTCCATTTTCAGTCAGAATGGCTAATACAGCATACTGACATTTGAAGCTGTGGTTCTCAGATATGATGCATTTATTAGCACTGCAGCTGAAATAACCCAGTAATTACTTAATGTTTGATATTTACATGGAGCTGTACATTATGTTTGCTCAGAGAGGAGCACTGGGTCAGGAGGGGGAAGAGGTTACAAAAAACCCACAGAAAGAAATACAAAGCTATAAATGGTAATCTATCAATAGCATCAGCTGCACCAAGGACCTAATCCTGGTAGGAACTGAGCATCATCAGCTCTCATTGTCATTACTGGAGGTGCTCAGTAGCTGGCAGGATTGGGTCCTTCATGCAGATGATGCTGTTAAATAATCCAAACACACACACTATCTCATTTGAAATATTATATTAGTAAGAGGAAGGATGAATTTCCAGGTAAGGCACTGCACTAGGATTCAGAGAAAATGCAGTCAATTCCCAGCTCTGCCAAAGACTTCCTGTACAACCTTGAACAAGTCACTTAATCTCTCTTTTGCAATTCCAGATCCACTGAATGGGGCTGGTAATACTTTCTCCTACCCTTTCTCTGTGTTGTCTATTTTGATTGTAAGCTCATCAGGGCAGAAACTATCTCTTCCTATGTGATTGTGTAGTACTTAGCACAACAGGACTTCCAGGTGCCACCATAATGTAAATAATCAATACATTTAGATTTTTCTCTCTATATAGTTGCTCCCTATAGATCATGTCCTTTCCTGTTCACATGGTAACGTACAGCACAGTAATATTCTGGCAGTTTAGTTTGGGCTTATGTTGCAGGAGAAGGGAGCGGGAATCTAATTTTATATAATTTATGTTGTGTACAGGTCTCCATAATCTTTAGGAATCATGTCTAAACCCTCTACTTACTGGGACTTTATCTTAACTTGATCTAGAACTGCATTTGATCTTTTCAAATTAGTTTACCTGTCCGTTTAAACTGGTTGCATTTACATTGGCTTGGTTCTTATGTCATTGGAAAATGGCAAAATAATGCGTTTTCCAACTTGTGGATTCTTTTCTATTTAAAAAAAATGAAAATCTTTGCTTTTAACAAAACTATTCCGCACAGAGTAATACACAGCTGTGCTTGAGGTGTGTGTGTGTTTTCATATTTGTATAAACTCAAACTTGTGGTGAGTAATTTGAAATCTAGTTGTCGTAGTTCTTCAGTTGTCAATTCACATTTCATTGGATGCAAAATGAAACCACTTTCAGCTATGTAGACTGAAAAAACACCTCTGAAGTCAGCAATAGCAGCTAAAAGCTATTTGATTTGATTTTTTTAAAGATGCACATAAAATGCCAGCAAAACTTGACTGAGGAAGGACTCGGAATGAACTGCAAGATTGGGTTGTGGAGGGGAGGTAGACGGGGGAGGAGTATTATATTATTGCTTTTTAACTATACTCTGCCACATCCTTCACACACAGGGAAATTGTCAGGTATAAGGATATAGGAGAACTGGAAGATATAAAAGCCATAAGGATTACAATGTTAAACGCAGTACAACCTACTGTGCATAAAAAAAACCCCAATACCCTTAGTTCACATGTGGTTGCATCTTGCAGGTGAAATGTGAGATTCAGCAATTCCCTGCATCCACCACTTGTGCTCTTGTAATGGTTACAGAAAAGCCTCTAGAGAGGTAGGGAAGGTCACTCAGGGGTGAGCAGCAATGAGTGCTGGAGAGGAGGCAGCAATAGTGAGAACAGAGAGGGTAGCATGCCATAAAGGGCACAGATCCAAGAATATAAATTTAAAAACAGGCAGATTTTGAATTAATATGACAGAATTTCAGCCTCAGGGTCCTGATGACTATACAAAATGCTGAAAGGTTGAGCCTCCTGCTTATGGTGTTACCACCTCTTGATGGAATTACAGCATAGGTCTATAATTCACAATTGCTTGTTGTGTAGTCTACAGGCACAGTATGGACAGCAGCTTTGATGACAGCATATTAGCCAGAAGAATGAAGTGTTCATTATGTCACCAAAATCCTGCAGTGTGTGGGCAAACGGGCTTAGACTATTTTCTATGCATTAGTTTATATATTCAAAGATTATTCCAAAATGTGAACACACACACCTGTTTTAAAATCAAATAATTTAGAATCTGATCTTCCCTCACTATTCAGGGAAACTCCCATTGACTTCACTAACACTCTCTTGTGTGTCTCCTGTTTGCAAGATCCTGGTAGTGAAATGTAGGGAAAAACACTGTTGATATGTATTAAACATAATTTATGGAGCTGAGATGTGAGGTGGGATTGTGAGATGATATAATAGCTAACCATGTGATTAATTTGCATACTTCAATCCTATTAGTTAAAATTCTGTAAAAGCTGTTCGGGTTTTGATAATATTTCACTGATATCATCACTTTGGCCTCACTGCCATCAAATATAGTGCCAGATTATATTCTGACTGTGAAACAGAGCTTTCTCCCCATTACGGGCAATGAGATTTTTTCTGTATATATTGAATAATTTAAATATAGACACAGCCCTTCTAAGTGTACAAGTTAGCAAAGGGAAGTTTATAACAGGCACCCTTGATGAGCTTGTAAAGATTTTTGCAATCATAGTGCTTTATATTAAGGACACCAAGAAACCCTGTATTAGACACCACAGTACATTGTAATCAAGAGAGAGCTGTAGGAGGATATCAAGAATATGCAAAGGAAGAGCAATTAAAAATGAAATGAGTGGCAGAAGCAGACAGACTCTTAAGAAAGGAAGACCCTATTTTCATGTCTCTGGCATGTAGTAATGAGAGGAAAAGAAATAGAGAAAATATGTGAAATATAAAACCTCTTTTTTAAAAACACAATAGAGGTAGATTGTGCCTTTAGATGTGACAGTCCTGGACAAGGCATGGTTGGTAAGCTGCTCCACCCAAGAACTGGTGTAAGGAAAAGAAACTGTGATTAGGTGAACTTGCCTCATTTAGAATGGTAAGGGTCTTCATATATTTAACGGATTTATATATATTGCATATTAGTGAGTAATATATAAGCAAATGCATAAGCAATATAATCTTTGGCCTAGTGCTTAACGTGGTTAATAAGATTTTTAAATTTCCTTTCTTGGAAAGAGTGTAAATATAGCCTTTTTGGCTTACTAGATATTCTGTTATTCAGTACCCTGATCTGGGTACAGCTCAAGGACGAGGTTACTGTAATCTGCCAGATATAATCAGGATAAACAAGGAGTCCCCAAAGTCCCTGTCAATTGTTGTTGTGAATACATAAATAAACATGCAATATAAATTAATCTAGTGTGTAATGCAAAATATTGTATTTGGCCATACAGGTTGTTAATTATTATACAAGGAATGAGAGGAGGGTGTTTGATAAAAGTAGGGTGTTATCTTGGGTATAAAAAGATTGTACTGAAACTTAAACTTTGCCTTTGTTTACATACAGCTTTTGGTGTGTGTACATACAGCCCTGGGCCTGTTCCATGCCAGGTGATCACTGGGTATAAACCTCTTCCCTGGATTTGAACTCAGGGTTAGCAGTGGTTTGTCTGCTACAGCAAGTAATGGTTGTCTGCTTTGCTAGGTTCATAAAGTAATCTGTGGGCTGGATTGGTGGTCCTGAAACATTCTTACAAGTGGTTCCTGAAGGCAGCCCTCCAAGTCACCATTTCTCCCTGCTCTCTCCTTGTTGGGACACAGGCAGTAATTTTCTGCCAGCAGGCAAGGAGAGAGACTCCTCACATTTAAAGGTGTAGTACACAGATAATAAAATGCTAAGATCTCTGCCTGTTTACTTACTGGTATTCACAAATAGTACTCAAATGGTAAAAGACTACGGGGCAGATTATAAAGCTCTTATACACATGGGTAAGCAATTACTCGCCTGAAGAATCCCACTGAAATTTATCCCACTAAGTGCCTCATCCAACTCCCATTGAACTTAATGTAAAGCTCCCATTGACTTCAGTGGGAGATGGCTCAGGTCTTAAACAAACCCAGGTAATAATAATGTAGGGGCAAACTGTGAATCCTTTGCTCATCTGTGTAGTGAACCTGACTAGGAGTCTTTCCACTGAGTTCACTGGGAGCAGGCCCTTGGCATATATATATCTATTTGGATTTTAGGATAGGAATATATCTATTTGGATTTTGCCTCTCCACAACCCAGCTGAAATGCTCCTCAGTGCTAGTGATAACATCTCATCATTGGGCAATACAGTGGCAATAACAGGACTAAATAACCCTGCTTAATGAACAGGACAATTGGACTTTGATAACAAAAAATCCAGGAGAAAGCTCTACAACAAGATACTACTAAAATAACTACCAGAAAAATCTTTCCATTGGTCAGCCCAACTGGCAGATCTGAATAATATGAGAAGTCTGAATATGTTCAATTTATTATTTTCACCATGGAAATGCCCAACAAAACTGACCTTTTCAGCTTCAATAAAAGTGGGATTTTGCAGTAGGCCCTTTGTCACCTGCTTCAATAATAAGTGTAGGTTCTAAAATCCAGAGTTATTAAAAACTAAACAAAGATGAAGAGTCACCTGCCCACCCTCTTCCCCAGCCTTGATCTCCTGAAAAGGATCAGACTTAAATCAATCAGCTATTACAGACATACACCTTCAGTTCAAACATGTAAGAAAACCTAGGGGCCAAATTCTGCTCTAAGTTACACTGACGCAAACCTGGCATGACTCGATTGACTTCAGTGAAGTCATTCCTGACTAACACTGGTGTAACTTTTATTTAAGAGTCATTCAGTTTCATGGGAAGTCTTTGGTATTGCTGACCCTTCTGGTATATTGATCCATTCTGATCAGGCTCACAACTTATCTGTTATTCCATAGAGCTGCTACTCTCCACTATGTACTTTAAGAGTGGGTGGGGGCTGGAATTCTACTTCCCAAGGAACCATTTCACTTTTGCTAAGATAGGAGGTACACAAAAGTTGAGAGCGAGCAAGCGAGAGAAATCATTATCTGAATGACTTGCAATTAGTTTAGGCTGAAATGTTTCTTACTGGGGAATTTTGATAACTGTCATTCAGGGTAAACACAACCAACCTCAGTAACTATAGCCATAACTTTCTTGAATACAGTAATAAATATTAATACTGTATATTTGCTTGTACGCCTTGTTAATGTAATATAATATCACGAGACTTTTGCAAAAGGTTACCAAACGATATGATCTGCTGCAGGGATTATTTCTCAATTGCATTTACCTTTTTTCATTGGCAGTGCAGTTTTTCTTCATTGAAGAAGGTAGATTTAAACATGCCAAAACTTGAGCAGTTGTATTTTAAGTCAGTGTTTCTAAGCAGACATGGAACGCAAGGGAAATTGTTGTTTTTGACATCCAAATGTACTATAAGTAAAATGTATTGGAAATATAGTGAGCAAAAATTAGATACCAGTAAAGAAAAGGCAAAACAATTTAATGACAGCTTTAAAATTCAGACAAATCTCAATTGTTAACAATTATCATTAATTTTCTCTCTAAACCTGCATCCCAATAACATGTAATTATTGGCAATGGGTCAAAAGGCTGTAATTTTACTTACAACTCAAAGTAAATGTTTAGCATTCCAGATATACTCAACACAATTCCTTGACATGCAACACTGAAAACACCACTTGATTCCAAAAGGTATCGGACATGCAGACTTGCACAAGGGAGATGTCCAGTGGATACTGCAGGGGACTGTGAACCTCTGCTCCTGGAATTTCTTCCCAGCTCTGACAATGACACTCCAAGTCACTTGTGTTTTCTGTGCCTCAGTTTCTCCATCTGTAAAATAGGGAGATTACTTGAAGTTGCACTGATTTATGTTTGTATTCAATTTTCAAAGTTCTTTTTATAAAAGTTTCCCTTAGCAGTGACACCCATTGCAAATAATCCAGACCGCAACCCAAATTATGAACCAGAGAGATGCATCCGATGAAGTGAGCTGTAGCTCACGAAAGCTTATGCTCTAATAAATTTGTTAGTCTCTAAGGTGCCACAAGTACTCCTTTTCTTTTTAAAATTTGGGAGAGCCATGGAATACATATGGTTTGCCATCTATTCAGTAAGAAACTTGTCTAACTTGTTTCGGGATCAAAACTAACTTTACCTGGCCCACTCTCCCAGTAGTTTCAAGTTAGGTATTCTGTATCTCAACTTACTAGAAAGCTAACTTTAATAGAAGCACTGGCATCTGGTCAATTAGGATACATATATACACACACACACACTATATATATAAACTCATTTATATCAAACATTACAGACAACTTTCATAACAAGTGTCCATATATGACATGATGGGGACAAAGACCTCGAGTACACCCAATTACCCCAGGGAATGGGTTTTGATTCTAGAAAGGTGATTGGCACCTCAATCTTTTAGCACGAAGAAGCAAATTTCTTTTAGTTACTGTTTCATTGATACCTCACACCAGTCAGGTTAAAAAATAGAGAGAGACTGAATGGGGATAAATGGAGAAACTGTTGTGCAAGAGATTTTATGCATATATGGTGGACATGTCCAGTCATTAGAAAGTATTGCGATGTCATTAACCCATAATGAAATACCACAGCCTGCTTGATATTTATTACCAAACAATTGTTTGGCCATCCTCCTAGGACTTCTTAGATGAAATGGTCATACAAAAGAAAATGAAGAATTAATCCCTCATCTGCTAGTAGCTACTTGGTGTCTGACAGTCTCCTATTGGGGGAAAAAAAAATAGTCCAACGATTGATGAATGTTTCAAAGTATATGAGAGTTCATCTGAAAAAATTAAGAGATGAAATACATACCCTGCAAATGGACAGGGGACAAATAGCTACTTAGATTACTTGGTTACCTTTTACTCAATACTCAAAGTACATTCAACTGCAAAAAACCAAGCACACCTGTCCAATATTTTTGAATATTAATTTTTTTTGATAGTTAACAGACCAGGTTTGTCTATGTATAATCGGAGAATTCACTCATTCTAATAAAATCACTAGACACACCGTATCATGGGTGTTGTAATGGAGCTCACTTTATAGTATGATAAATAGGGAGATCAGATGACTATTTTACTGTATAATGTCTCCTTAAACAAAAGCTCAGTGTTGTAATGACTGTTTTGTTTCTGATGTTTACATGGCAAGGAATTGTAAATCTCTTAATAGCTCCTAAATAAATAGTTTTTTTTAAAAAATGAGTTCTGTAAACTAAATGCAGCACATTGGTGCACTAAATACAACAATTACAAAATATTTGCAATGTCTTTTCCACTCTCTCCATTTGAAGTGCCTGTCTCATTGGCCATCACTCATTTTGCCTGCCTGCACTGTTGAAAGATGAGAGATGGACAAAACCTTATTCTTGACAGCTTCAAAAGCCTTTTGTCATTTTGAAATGCAGTATTATGCAGGTTTGTTTCCAGATCACCACCTTCCCTGGGATTGTGCAAGCAATTGTTGTTTCATCAAAAAGGTTTGGCTCCTGCAATTGCAGCAGCCTCGGCAGTTCTACCCTTGTGTAGAAACACCAATTGTACTTTTGCCACATTTGCATTTCTCTCACATTTGAGAGAGAGAAACCTGTTCTCTGAAGAGCATTCAGTACAACCAGCACTGGAAGACTCCATTCTGCATGAAGCCTGTAGACTCCACAGGCTTGGTTCTACTCTGGACAGCTGTGATACACAACTTCAGGCAGTTTCTCCTTTCCTGCTGCCCAATGATGTCCACTTATCCCAACTATTTTTGTTCCGTTCAGGTACCAGCTTCAGCAGAGTCACAAACAATATAGCTGGAGCAGGAACCAGTGTTACAATCAACTGCCTCCATTCTGAATCTTTTCAGCTGCATTTCAGCTGAAATGGTCCCCATACTTCTGAAATGTTCAAGGCGTAGTTTCCGCCTCAAGATGACAATTTTTTAATGTTTATTTTTTGACATTTTGAGAAAAAAAATCATTCTGCTGTGAAGAGAGTAGAAAATGATACTTTCCCCATTCCTTGCTCTCATTTTTGAAACAGATTTACAGCAAAATGGCTGAAGGGTAGAACCAGTTGGCATGGGAATAGCTTTCAGATATACTCAAGCTAGATACTTTACGAAAGTATAGGACTACAGAGTCTATGCCCTATAGAGTTTAAATCTTGAAACCATGCCATGGTGTAATGACATCCCTGGGCCTGCTAACAGTTTTTTTGGGAGAGACTGCAATCCTAAAGGATTCAAAAGAGGGCAGAATAAAATTTTCAACAGAGTTAATTCAAAGCTTTGAGCTCCCAGACTGCAAAGCTTTGAGTTCCCAGCAAAGAACACCATATCTGCAACCTGTGTCAATGCAGAGGAGAAGGCAATGACTTCAGCAGGGAAATTGGTCAGGCTTTATTCAACACAAAGCTTTGAATTTAAATGGCTTATTTTTAAAACCCCTAAGATTAAATAAGAATATTAAATATCCTTTGAGCCAGGAGAGAGTGAAAGAAGGAAATGGAAGAAGTGAAAACCCAAACCAAAACAGGGGAAAGTAAAAAGAGGAACAAAGACACTAGCTTGGGGCTAAGACATTTTATTTTAGTCACTATCTGTTGTTCTTTTCCATTTACTTGAGATTGAGACCTTTGATCCCATCATTGCATCTGCTCATGGCAGTGTGGATGATTGCACCTGATGTGCTTACTCTACCTGTGACATTTAGACACCTCTCATCTATCCACCCAGCACATTCTTGAAGTAGGACTGTTAATGGGAAGTGCATTACGAGATTGCTCATCCTCTCAGAGTCTGCATGGGATGTTCACATGTCAGTGAACCCCAAGTAGATGGAGGGACTGAGGCAGTTACACAAATAGGGAATTTGGTTTAATTGTCACAGTTCACAACCTGGGCTGACAAGGCACAAGCCTGGTGGTTCATACTCCTCCAAGAAACACAGGGAAACAAAATAGTTATCACAACCCAGGCAAAGTCTTTGGAAGGGAGAGAGGAGCTCCCGAAGCAGCCAGCAAACTGCTATCTCAGCCCCAAAGCAGGCTGCACAGGCTCACAGAGTGATTCTAAAGCAAAAATCCTTTCCAGCAAAAGCTTCAGCTGCTGACCAGCACTCACAACAGCAAATAAGTCACGTTCAATTTTAAGCCAAGTATTTGCCAGATGGAACAAATAACCAACTCACTATTATGCAGCAATGAAAGACCAGACACTATTTCACCATTTCAGACCCACTTTACAAAGCTAATGTGCAGTGAAGTAGATATCTCTGGATCCAAGTCTGCTCCTATCAAAATGAATTGCAAAACTCCAGTGACTTCAGTGGCACTAGATTTTGGCCCACACCCACTGAGTCAAATTCATCCCTGGTGCAAATCCATTGCCACTGAGCTCCCCTGGAATGAATTTGCTGCATTCACTTCAGTGGGATAATTTGAGACCCTTCACTTTCATGGCCACATTTTCATAACTAGGGATCTCAAGGTAATGTACCAATGTGAGGTTTCCATGCACAGTTAATTATAAAGGAAATTTTGGGCCCACATTTTGATACAAAGGCCATTTGTGCCTTATGCAGTTTGTTTCACTCCTTCTATTCTCTAACTGAATTCAAATCGCATCCGAGAAAATAGTTGAACTATTTAAGACATGTTATAGCTGGACAATGTTTCTTAACAAGCAGAAGGTCAGGGCTACAACAGAAATGCTCAGATGTTTTCATTTCTCTTTCTTTTATCATGGTATAAAGTCTAAAAAAATTACTGCTAACACTTCCCCTTCAAGAAACAAGGATGGGTTCCTTTAAGGTATTGCTGTTAATACCTAATGCTAGAGACGGTCTTAATTTTCATCAGTTTTGTTGGATTTTCCTTTGATTTCTTTATTATTCATGTACAGGCTTAAGTATGTTTTGTGAGATTTAAAATCTTTCCCCTGGGTTTATTTAATCCTCGGTTTTTATAGATTCCAGCATTCCCAAATGAATTAAGGCAACTGAATGCACCATCCACAACTGAACTAATTTGTTTTGCTAGAAATGGGACTCTTCATCCAGAAAATGCTGAAGATATTTGCACTGTGCTGACACTGGTTGCACCATAACTTTTGCAGTACTCTACCTATAGCAACATTGTCTCTTTCCACAGCACCATAACTTACCCTATGGATACAGTAATGGATGGGTACCCGTACATCAGGAAAAAAGCAGTGCTATTTATGCGATAACTAACATGCCATCAAATACTAGAGTAGACAGACAGGGCAAACTGAAGTATTTTCTTGAATTAGCTGGTTAAGGTGAACCCTCGGAGAGGAAACAAACTCTCAGTTAAGTCAAAGTTGAACTAAAGCACTTTGAGATCAACAGATAAGCGCTATATAAGAGGTATTATTAATAGTACACTGGGGTTTTTCAGTGTGTTTGTTTTTACATAGTAATTCACTTTTTCGCTAATGTAGACAAGCTCTATATGGGCAACTTTGCTTTGCTCCCCTTTCTATGCACGTGTGAGCTGAGGTCTACAAACCACAGGTAGGAAGCACTGCCTGGGAAACAGAATGGCTAATATGACTTGGTCACATTCTGTGCAGCAGAGGAGGAGTGGCTAAAATCTATACGAGGCCCTTCGCTAGCATTCTGAATTCAGAACAATTCCAAGGACAGCTGCTAATTTAGATATCCTAGTGCTGACACTGTGTGAGTCCAGAATGCATGAACAGAACGTTGTTTGCATGCAGCGGAGTCAGGTATTAGTTAGCGTGTAGGAGTGTCATCAGGACAAATAGATACATCCTGCAGGTATCCTAGGGAACAGCAGAGGCAAATCAATCTGGCTTTTACATTGCCCATTCTAAGAGAAGTCCAGCACTTCACAGATATGACGGAGCATGTTCATTCCTAGGAACACATTTATTCACCTCTTTTAATAAACCAGGTTACAGCTGAGTGAATTGGGTGTCTCCCCTGGAGCAGTAAAGTTAATACTTTACTCAATGCTTTTTCAGATAAAGAAAGTCTTTCCAAATCCCCTGGCATTTAAAGAACTACAAGCCAATATTTAGAGAGATTAGGGGCCTGATCCTATGAGATGCTGAGCACTGTCAGTCCTACTGACTGCCAGTGGGAATTGAAGGCCTCATCATCTTGCAGGAGGAATGCAGCACCTTACTGGATGGGACCCTATGAGAGGCAGCCTGTCTAGATGATTGAACACAAGGGGCTGGATGAGAGGAGCTCCTGAATTTGAAATTGCCGCTGACTCTCTGTGACTGTGGTGAAGTCACAGTTCCCCTATTCCTCCGTTTCCCCATAATAAAATGGGAGACAAGCCTTCCCCACTTCACCATGGGAAAATTAATGGTTGTACAGGGTTTTGTACTTTAAAGCATTATTCTTTAATACTCTGCTACTGTCTATGTCCTCACTAGTATTCAGCATATTTTCAGTGTCAATAATTGATGTCTATTTTTATTACAGAACGATGCTGCATTTCTTCAGGTGCTGCTCGCCTTTCTTTTCAACTGCTCATCCTCAGCTGTTGCTCCTTTTATTCCTGCTACTGGTGAAGGGTGAGTGTCTGGAGATGTCTCTTTGTACTACAGTGCCTCGTGCTGCCTGATAGTGAGAGTGAATAAAAAGTTACCTGAAATAAAAAAATAGGCTAAGCAAGCCAATTTCTGACCATACTCTATAATTGCTGTTCCCTCATCCTTCCCCCACCCACAACCATCTGTTTGTTTCATCCATCTGGTACATCTTCTCATAAGCATGACTAAAATCTGGGAGCATCCGTCCTCCATGTCTGTATAGTACCTTGCATAATGGGCCTTGATCTCTGATTGAGGACTCTAGAATGGCTGCCAGAGTTTATGTATCGTTTGAAGCTCTAACCAGTCTTCTTCTGAAGTTCAGAAAAGCTCAGATAATGTCTGCTCTAGCAGTTCAAATAATTCACATAAATCTTGAAACTCTAGATACTCATCCGAACCCAACTCTGAACTAGTCAGTAGCATTAGAAAAATATGTGGGATAAGGGCTTAAAAGCCCTCTTATTTCTTGAAAATATAGTGTCTAACAGAAGTCACGATAGTTATGTTTTTATCAGACTGAAGTCATTTATTTTTGTGGTGTTGCCCATCTGCTATGCCATCAAGGCCTAGAATTACCCACTGATACAATGGCAACTATTGTTTCTGATACATGCGCTCTTCTGCTTTCTCTGCTTTAGCATGACTTCTTCATTACAGATGCTGTGGAGAAGAATTTTTAATTTCAGATTCACTTTCTTCCTTCACTTAATGAAGAGTAAGTTTTATAGCACGTCAGAAGAATAGCCTATACATACTAGATGGTCACGTTTTTTTCACGTGTTCCTTGAAGTGGGAGTTCTAGTGGTACAGCATTACATTTCTATCTGTCACAGCCCTCAGCTAATTAACTCTCCTTTTTGTTTCAACACCTGAATATAGTGGCACCACCTTGTGCGTTACCAACACTACTTCCTTACAAAGGATTTTTCCTTCTCCTTTTATTATTCAGGCTTCCCTATTACTCCTATTTATTGATGACTGAGCCAACCCTTTGTGAGGCGGTGCCCGCCCTTGCTGTAACTGATACGAGTTTCTTGGAAGAATGGGGTTTCTTTAAGTCTTCATCCCACTCTTCTGAGTTACTCCATCCTTCCCTTTATTTTCTCCCCTTTGTCAGTTTCACTTCTTTTCTGCTCTCGTCTATTTTCTCTCTATGCCTTCCCCCCCCCTCCTCCAACTCTTCTCTTCTATCGCCTGTCCCTGTCCCATGGAAGCTCATCATCTTTATGTACTACTCACTGCAGTGAGGGTAAGCCCACATCTGAATACAAGCTGTACTCCCTACCAGAAGCACTATATACATATAAGAAATACAAAATCTTGGTTCTCTCTCCTCCCTCTGCCCAACAGTCCTTTATTTTCCCAGAATCCAAGAAGTCTTGCGTAATCAAAACACATTAAAAATAAAACAAAAGAGAATTAAACTGAAAAGAAATCCATGCACTTAATACCTGATTCCACAGGCACACACAGCTTCCTCTCATTTCAATATTTAGATTTTGACCCTCCTCAGGGCTGTGGAAAGTTGTTTTTTTGTATCAGTCTGATTTTTTCAGCTATGTTGCTTTTATTAAAATCCTCCATTTACAGCCTTTTAGCATCAGACCTTTATTCCGCAAAGGGGTCTCTATATTGCATCTGCATTTCCCCATTCTTTCAGAGGTAATATGGACCACCTGTAATGCAAGCTAGGCAATATGCATTGATCTTGTTGGAGATTAAAACAAATATTAATTAATTGTGTATTGTAAGCCACACTAGAGTTAAAGAGCAATGTTCTCTGCTTCCTGTTGAGTTCCACACTTTACTCTGTGGAACGGACTCCGCCTTTCTTCATACACTTAGCTGCTCAACCCTCAATTTGGTAATAATCCAATAGTTACTTAAACATAAAGTGGTGTCAATAAGCATGAGCTTCTCTGATTTTATGATTTTTCATGCATTTCACACCTACAGTGAGCTCAATTCTGCCCTAACTTTCACCAAGTATCTTCAGTGAAGTCCAGATGGTTCCACGGGGTGTATGTCAGTGCAGCACTTTCCTCTATCATAAATCAACAGAAAGTCAGCTGTAAATGAAACATTTTAATTAAAAGCAACATGTTTGGAAAATCAGACCAATGCACAGAGATACATTTTTGCAACCATAAGGTTGATCAAAAATATAAATGTTGAAAATAGTAATGACCAAAAAAGCTAGCTAAAAGGAGATAGTACTACAGTTTTATATATTCTGTATATTTTCTGTTTTATAGTGGATCATTTCTAAACTGGCTGTCACCCATCCATGAATTACTACATCAAGCTCGATAGGTTGTAGAAATAGACAGGGACTACACACACATATGCCATAGACACACACAAAGCTGACACAATTCTTTTTTGCACTGCTAAACGGAGGCAGAAGAGATAACAAAGTAAGATGTGACTCTCATGTTGCATTTAAACTAAAATCAGAGGAGGAAAGCTCTACTCCCACCCCAAAATAACTAAATGGCAAATCAAATCAATATTTACATACATTGGGGAAAAAACACCAGGACTCCCTTAATGCCCTCAAACAACAGCAATTCAGTGCATGGGGGAAAAAAATACTGCCCTAACACAGAAGCAAATCTCCCAAGATGTGGTCTAATTTGCATATCTTGCTTTGTGTTTACATGTACTCTCTGACTACTGAATTATAGATTTTAAATATGCAGAAACAGTGTAGAAAACTGTGGGGAAAAGCAGAAATATATCCCTGTGAAGACTCAATTGAATTACTTTGGAAAGATTAATTAAAATTGAATTTTCTTTTCATAATAAATATCTGCTTCCTTGCTATTAGTATACCATTACCTGTTTTCCATTATAATATATTTTATATTCTGTAATGAAATAAAGTTCAAGGATCCCAGGGGATTAAACAAGAAATTTAATCTATTCTGTCAGCACCAGAAGAGGCAGTGTGACAAGTTATCCATTCTTTATCAAAAAAAAAATTATTATTATTATTATTATACAGGTATCGACACTCTATGCTTTCTTCTGTGTAAAAGGTCAGATAATTCAGTATACTACTTATTAAAGAGGGCCTGAGTTTTGAAGTTCTGATCTACATTCAGCTCCTAATCTGAACTCCTCAGAATCCACTGTGGTTTTGATCCACTGCACCACTTTAGGTCCATCAGTAAGATACATAGTGTTGTAAAGAGAAGTCTTGTTGTTAACATGCCCAATGAACTACTGTTTTCCTGATTGACACTAGGTGATGAAGTTGTGCAGTAGAATCCATAGTGGAAATGACTAATTAAAAGTAGTGTCTTCACCCCTCAGCTCAACACTGAAGCAGAGTTACCAGGGATCAGGGTAAATTAACTAGAGAGAAGTGTGAGATTACATGGTAGAAACCCATTATGAGTTTGTAAAGGGCTCAATTCTGCCTCCCTAACTCAAATTGAGTAGTACCTTACTAGGCTTACTCTGGGGTTAACAGGTCTGATTGCATGGGGAGATACTACCCAACGTGAGCAAAGGGGGCAAATCAGGCTCTGTATGATGAGTTTCCATGCAGTGTATTAGTGCACTTTAACATTGAAAGGGCCACTGATCATTTTAACTTTATGAAGGAGAAATATATTGAAACATCAGAAAAAGAAGTTATTTGCCTTTCTTATTCCTGAACATACTCCTCTTCTGAAATTGTCAGAGCAAGATAAACTCCCCATGCCACAGGCTGATGCCCCAAAGCTGGCAACCACACTAGTAGAGAAGCTTGTGTTTACTTTTTGAATCCCTAGGACACAGGTTCTGGGCTCACAATAAATCAGATTCTCACTGTGTTTTGATACTATGTTATGCCTGCACAGCCAGCATCCACATAGGGTATGTCTACACAGAAGCTGGGACCATGCGTCCCAGCACAGGTAGACAGACATGCGTAAGCTCAGCTCAAGCTAGTCCACTAAAAATAGCAGTGTAGCTGAGGTAGCACTGATGGCAACTTGCGGCCTGAGACAAACCCACCCAGACCCCTGTGCATATATGCAGGCAGCTAACCTGAGCCACCGCCTGTGCTATCTCTGGGTACACTGCTACTTTGAGCATGCTGGCTTGAGCAGAGCTAGTGCATGTCTGTCTACTTGTCCCAGGAACCACACTCCCAGCTGCAGGATAGAAATACCCACAGTGGAAAGTCAAAATGCAAACACAAGTTGCTATTTTAGAGTAATCACACTAATTAACCTGTGTGTTTTCTCTCTCTCTCTCATTTTCAGAATGAATAAACTGTTAGGATTAAAATACATAGATATAATCTCTCTCTGCTTTCTAAGGAATGATCTAATAAATCTTTGTTCCCAAAAATAGCCCTTATTCATGTATTACTCACATGAGTAAGGCTTGGAAAGGTTGGTCCCTAAGAGATCTAAGAATCTATTTTACCCCACACAAGTAAAAAAAAAAACCACCCAAAATAATAAAACAAACTAGGGACTATCACAGAACAAGGTCAGTCTCAATCTGAAAGGTTGCCCTACTTTGTTCAAAAATCAAGCTAAAATCAGGCTTCAGTACTGAGCTTTTGCTTTTCCTTTTCAACATTGTTAAAGGCATTCATTCCTTTGTCATATGGATAGTTGTTCACAAAGGACTTTACTGATATCACCTTGCTCATCTAGTCCAGATGGTCAAAAGTGATGAAAATCCAAAAGGTATTCCAGGAAGTGACCTTGGAGTTGAGGACAGAACATAAGTATGATTCTGAAAGCATCACTGCTTTAGCACTAAGGAAAACAATGCACTTAGGCAGCATTTGGTTTTTAAAAGGACAAGAGCACATTCTTTCCCAGTTGACAAAACACCTGCTACAGATTTCCTCAATTCCTAATATAACCCCCCAAAAAGAGCTAGTTTGCACTGCATATGTCTATAGCTATTATTTTTGCCTTTCTGTTCTTCATATTTTATTATATACAATGCTGCTAGATGGTGATGACTGATTAGAATTGAAAACTGTGAGGACACAAACACCACATTTAGACTGTGAGGGTCTGTAAGCTTAGGAGCCATACAGCTGAATGTCCATGGCCACACTGTATGGCTTTATTCCAGACACCTAAGAGCTCTACAGGATTATTACTGATCTGGTTCATCCAGGTTAATCGTGGATGCTGTGCGGCTATCACCAGGCAATGTCCCCTCCTAACCTTAAGTCTGATCTTCAGTGATTGAAGGGTGAGGACTTTATCTCCGAGGCAGGCTATAGGACCAAGAAGTGCTAATTGGCAGTGACCAATGAAGACTGCAATCCTCTCAAGGCCAGTTCTCCCCATTATTGATAAAAATAAAACTCTCTTATGCCCACTAGTCACCACAGGCAATGCATATGGAATACCTCCAGCCTCCTGATGTCTTGTTTAAGTAGCATCCAAGGGATGCTGGTGGTCATAGTGGATCACAAGCTAAATATGAGTCAACAGTGTAACGCTGTTGCAAAAAAATCAAACGTCATTCTGAGATGTATTAGCAGGAGTATTGTAAGCAAGACACGAGAAGTAATTCTTCCACTCTACTCCGCATTGATTAGGCCGCAACTGGAGTATCGTGCCACATTTCAGGAAAGATGTGGACAAATTGGAGAAAGTCCAGAGAAGAGCAACAAAAATGATTTAAGGTCTAGAAAATATGACCTATGAGGAAAGATTGAAAAAATTGAGTTTGTTTAGTCTGGAGAAGAGAAGACTGAGAGGGGACATAACAGTTTAAAAGGTTGTTACAAGGAGAAGGGAGAAAAATTGTTCTTCTTAACCTTTGAGGATAGGACAAGTAATGGGCTTAAATTGAATCAAGGGCGGTTTAGGTTGGACATTAGGAAAAACTTCCTGTCAGAGTGGTTAAGTACAGAAATAAACTGCCTAGGGAGATTGTGGAATCTCCATCACTGGGGATTTTTAAGAACTGGTTGGAAAAACAACTGTCAGGGATGGTCTAGATAATACTTAGTCCTGCCTTGAGCACAGGGGGCTGGATTAAATGACCTCTTGAGGTCCCTTCCAGTTCTATGATATTATGTTTCAGATCCATATGAGAGGATCGGAAATACATGTGTTTGATAAATCTATATTTTTTATGTAATTTCACCTTCTTTTGGGCTCCATACCCTAGGCAGGTCCTTCATGGCTGAGGCTGCTAAACCGATTCTCTTTAGGCTGTCTGTACCCATCTGATGACACTTCACTGCCTAAATAGATGAAATCATCCACTACTTCCAAGGCTTGTCCAACAGCACAAATGTCTTGTAGCGCAACTTTTGTTTTTTGGATTTTTGTTTTTACCCAAGAAACCTTTAGCCCCGGGGCAGGTGCCATGTGCTGGAAGCTCTCTAATATGTCTTTTAAGCCATTTGAATCCTATCTGAAGAAAATGACATCATCCACGTAATGCAGGTTGGTAAAAGAAGTCAAAACCACAGTTATACCAGTATTTACAAAGTTATGTTTGAGGAGCCAATCCATAGCGTGGCATAACAGGGCTGGGGCCAAGACACATCCTTGCATCACCCCAGATCTAGTGTAAAACCTATAGGACCTATGGATCCCCCATTGCACCTGTATCCCTGAGTCATTATGTTGACTTTGAATTAACCTCAAGAGGATGACAGGAACTGCAGTTCCTTGTAGCACCTCCCACAGGGCACCTTTTAATTTGGTTGCTAAAGCTGCCTTTAGATCTATGTAAGCTGCTGTCAAAGGAGAACTGAATTTGCAATGGATTGTAGATAAAAGGCAAAGATCCAGTGTAGCTTCTATTGTAGATCACCCAGCAGTGAAGCCCAAATGCTCTAGATGACAGTGTTTCATAAGCAGAGACTGAAGCTGGGTGAGTAGGGTACATGTAAAAGCTTTTCCTGGAACAGAAAGAGTTATTGGCCTGTAGATGTGGCACTTAGTGTGTTGGCCTTTCCTCTTATAATGGGATGATGATCCCTTACGTCAACTCTGTTGGTACATTCCAAGTAGTCCAAGTCTGGACAAAAAGTTGGTGTAATGCTATGAGCAGTTTTGGCATTATGCCGTTGGCTCCAGCAGCACTCCCAGTTTCTTTATGGGAGAGCAAACCTCTTCCAAAGTAGGTACATACAATCAGGTTTCAGGGTCAGGGATTGCATCTACTAGTAATGCATTCCAGTTTGGGCATGGAAACGCATCCACATCTAGGAAAGGTTAGGGAAAAAATACTAAAGGCCATGTATAATTTTCCTCTTTAAAATTCATTGACTTGATTGCCTTTCTTGTAGAGGCAGGCCAAATTGAAATTGTACATCTGAACTCCGCTCAACTTCTGGGTGCTTGGATACATGGCACCCAGACTGAAACTACACCTGGTTTTGCAAAACAAAAATTAAATCAACAAATTTTTGCAATAGCAAATGCACAAAATTTTTCCCATTACTATTTGAAATAGAGATGGATCATCATCTGAACCATTTCTCTCTTTGTTGCACAAGCACACACATACCCTACCTCTATAGGGGGATTCAGATAAATGGGTCCTAAATCTTTGTATTTGCAAAACCAAAACCCAATGAACAAGACTTCACAAGACAAGAAGTAAATCTTGATTCTTCTCATCACAGTATTTTACGTAAGGGAAGGGTATTGGTGCAAAATAAGAAACCAAAAGTCACCCAACTTTTGTACCACATGTAGTGATACAGTAGGTCATTCCCATTCCTTACAATAGATATTCAAGTATATGGAGTAAGTAAAAACCCAATTAGCCACAATACTTGTATTTATTTTGTTTATTGAAAACATGGGAAACACAGATAGAATAAAACAAGGAATATTTGCCCCTTTTACAGATTCAGTCCCTCCCTCTGTAAGTCATCTACATTATTCACATTCTATGCAAAATAAAAGTTGGACTAGTAATGCTCACATAAGAGGGAAAAGAAAGAAGGGGTCAATTAAAAATGGGGAGAGGTGATGGAGCGGAGGTTTGCTGATACGATACTGCTCAATGGAGCATGCATTCCACAAAACAAACAGTTGTATGAGATAGTATGTAGGGGCACGGCCGGGTCCCCAGTATGTAAGGTGTTAATTCCAGCTTCCCTTTCTCTTCCCCTGAACATCTGCACAAAGAGGGAAAAGGGCTGAAGTTAGGAGTATACCAGGGGAAGGGTGAGATTGTGCCTGATCCAGCCAAGGCAGAGGAAGTTTTATTGTGACTCTTTGCTCGTGTTGCCTTGTTTGATGAGCAGCTTTACTGCCTAACTTGTATTTGCTTTCTGCTCAGTCATCCTGCCAGCTTACAATGAGTTTCAAATATTCATAAAATCAAGGAAAGGATTCCAAATGTCAAGCTATCTATCCATGTTCCCTCGTACCTCAGAGAATTTGTATCTGAATGGCAGCATAGTTGTGACCCATTTCTTTAATGATAGTGATCCTTCCATAGCAGATCACATTTTTTGACTAACATTATGAATATTTTTATCCAATTTATTTCTCCTTGTGATAAGGTAGTATGCCACAAGTCCTTTAAAACAACTAACAAACAAATATATTTTGAGTCATCTCAGGGGTGTAATGGTATTGCTCTGTATACTTCAGCGCAGAGCATCTGGATTCACTTCCCTGTCCAAACACACAAAGACAGCAAGGCTCATACAAGTGGTTTTCTGAAAGCTTTAGCATGACTAGACTTTCCAAAAAGACAAAGTAGGATAACTCAGGATAGACCTATTTAGGAATCATATGACTATCTCTAGTGGCCAGGAAATGGGGCCTTGTCTATAACTGAGGCTGCTAGGGACTAGACCAGTGGTATCCAAACTTGTTCCGCCACTTGTGCCTGGAAAATCCCTGGCGGGCCAGGCCAGTTTGTTTACCTGTCGCGTCCGCAGGTTCGGCCGATCGCGGCTCCCAGTGGCCGCGGTTCACTGCTCCAGGCCAATGGGAGCTGCTGGAAGCGGCGCGGGCTGAGGGACGTACTGGCTGTCACTTCCAGAAGCTCCCATTGGCCTGGAGCAGCAAACCGCAACCACTGGAAGCTGCCTTCAGCCGAACCTGCGGATGCGGCAGGTAAACAAACCAGCCCAGCCCGCCAGGGGCTTTCCCTGCACAAGCGACAGAACAAGTTTGGGAACCACTGGACTAGGCTAATACAAATAATAATAGTTTGCAAATATCCAGTTGAGGTCTGGAGAATAGATTTGGTGACACTTGCAACAAGATAATCTTTTAAAGAGGCATTCTATCATAAAACTAGATTCAACTTTCAAAGAGTCTTTTATCAGAAAGAATTTTTGAAATAACCAGATCTGGATTGGCATTCTTTTACTATGGACAATACAGCTGTAGGGAGGAAACATCAATATTTATGCAAAAATTGTTTTATTAATAAGAGTATTGTAATTTAGTCTTATAATGTTAGGTCATTACAAGCTTGCCTCCACCTTTACTGAATTTAAGAGATACTCTATTTTATACCCACAATGCCTGGAGAATATAGCATATGCTTATGTTTTGGTTGTTTATTTTATTAACTGAGATATGCAAGCTAATTACAGAAATTCCATGTTTCTGCTTTCTGTCAGTCAGGGACAAGTCTCATGTCAAAGGAGAAAACACCCAAGTGTGTTTATACAGACTCTAAATTTAAGCTTTTATAACTTCTATCTTGATTGAACTTTTTATACTATTTTCTTTTATGCTATGTTTTGAAAATGTATATAAGCATTGATTATCATGTCTCATAAAATATTTAATAGAAGTCTTTAGTTGCAAGTTGTAAATGTACTGCAAATGGCAGATCATAAATCCAAGGACCATTTTGGTCAAATAGCAAACAAATCACAAGGAGGTTTTATCAAGGAACAGGACACACATTTTATATAAGATACCCAGCTGGTATTGATATGATCTTACCTCGTGGGTGGGGGACTTTGTCAGATATTTATACTCTAGAAAGAGTCCTGATGTTAAAAGGACATACTGTTTAGGAGCAAAGAAGAATTTAGGGATGTGTTATCAGAGTTATAAAACTAAGTACTAAACGTAGGCTTTTCTCCTCCCCATCGCCTCCTTTTCATAGAGAAAAACCTCATTTATACTCCTACAAATTTCTTATTTAAAGTATTATCCTCTACAAGTACTCTAAAGCTTCACACTTCAAGAAAAACATGGAGGGCTGGAAAATGTTTTATAGATGATGTTGATTACTTCTATCTAACTCATGTTTCCTCTTTATTCCTTAAATGCTTGAAGACGATATCAGCTTCTCATGAGATGTATATTTGGAACTATATTATCAAAATGCAAAGCTGCTAATGTAAGAACTTCCTATTATCATTGCTATGCAAATGATAAAATGCTTCGTGTAGCAACATGGAATCCAATGACCTTGTTAGACTAGTTACTAATATAAGAAGCCATCTGAGTATACAAATATTACTGTTAATTGGGGGATTAATTAGTTATCTGGCAACGCTCAAGAAATTCCTTATCCAACTCAGAAAAACAAGAGCCACCTCTCCAAAGATTAAGAAGAAGAGACATTACCTTCTCTAATTATTACTTAAATTTAGACACGCTTTAAGAAATAAGTTTAAAAAGTCTATTTTGAGAACTGAAAATCTTTTTCTGTAAAATGTAAATGTGTTTGGAGTCATTTGAAACAGAATTTCAACTCTTATAACACCTGATGAAATTAGAGGGATATTTCAGAAAATTAACTGAATAAAAGGAAAAGTTAAAACTCTAATTTTTAAAGGTGTTCTGAGAATTTCCCCATACAAAGCTGCAGGCAGTATAATCATCAAATTGAACAAAATTTAAAACCCTACTGTATGTGTAGAAGCCGATAATCTATTCATGACCTGAAACTACTCACAAGACAAACCCACAAAGGTGCTAAGCCAACGAAAGGATGACAACAGCTAATTTTGAATCCAGCCAAGCCTGAAGAAGTGTGTTTCTTCCTTCCATGATATGGAAGAGGCAATTATAAATTCCTCCAAATTGTCACTTGAGCAGAGTTTCTCCCCAGCTCCAAGATATGCACTGCCACACCCAATTTTTTTAAAGCAGGTTTATTTTCTGAATAGAAGCAAGTAAACAAACAGCTGACTTGGGCTCGTGGGGCTCAGGTTCTGGCTGAAGCACTGCTGTCTAGACATTCGGGCTCCGGCTGGAGCCTGAGCTCTGGGACCCTGAGACGGTGGAGGGTACCCAAGCTCGGGCACCAGCCTGAGCCTAACCGTCTACATAGCAATTTTTAGACCTGCAGTCTGAGCCTGAGTCAGCTGATCTGGACCAGCCATGGCCATGCCACAGATCTTTTATCCCTCTGCAGATGTACCCTCAAAAACCTCTGGCAGCTTTCCAGTTCTTGTCAGTGCTACCCGTGCTCTGGGACAGCAGTCTCAGGGCTGTCTCCCAGAGCCTTGGCCCCTTGCTCCAGGGGACCTAACACCAGAGTTATCTCCACTCCACTGTGGCTTTCCCTCCCCAGGCACAGTCTGTCCCAATCAAACACCATCTTCCTGCCCACCAGTAGACCTTTCTCGGACAAGGTGTAGTCCAGGCCCCTTTACTTGGCTGGATTGGACTCCCCCGATCTGATCCAGGGGCACTGGGAACAGCTACTCTGTGACAGATACACTAAGACAGAAATCACTACTAATTTGGGGAAGAAGATACAAGCCTCAAAGATACAATCTCTGGTGAAAGCTCTCCATAGAGTGACTTACAGAAGAGATTGTATATGAAATAACCGTTCTTTATTGTTTGTGTTCTGATTATTTTTGTTAACAATAAAATAGGCATAGTTAACAATAGTGATTAATTTTGCTTATTTTTAATTATGGTGTCCCCTAAGGCCCCATATTTTGTTTAATATTGTCCTTTAAAACAACTAACAAACAAATATATTTTGAGTCATCTCAGGGGTGTAATGGTATTGCTCTATATACTTTAATTTGTAATTATACTTACATAATTTGTTTAATTATTGTTTGTTTAATAAAACCCCATACGACTAAAGCAGCAGGGTCCATTACCAGGTGTGGCAGATCTAGCTTCCTTTCTATTTAGTTTTAATGTAATAGCGTGGTACCGACCTCTCGCAAGCACCCTCTCTGGCTGGGTGTGTCTGCAGTCTTTAAATAATTCCAGCCCTGGTACCGGGCCACATCTCCAGGGCTTCCTCCCTGGAGGCAATGGTTCTGCCCTCTAGGTCTAGTCTTGTCCCAACTCTCTAGCTGGGCCACTAAGTAGTTCAGTTCCCCTTCTGGGGGTTTATCACTGTCTGACTGTAGGTCAGCTCCACAGTGACCTAAGGGGGGTGGGGAAGGAACCCCAGGCCCACCTACTACTCCGGATCCCAGCCTAGGGAGCCTAAGAATAGCAGCCAGGTGCCACCATGTCCCTTTAACTACACTGCTTTCAGTTCCCTCGGCCACTTCTCCATGGCCCTAGCCTTTGCCAAAGCTTTACCCTTACCTCAAGGCTCATCTAACTTCAGGCTCAGCAGCCAGCCAGGAGCTCTTTCTCGCTCTCTGATCCCTGCCACCATTGAGCTGTCCATAGTGCTGCAATTCCCTTTAGCCAGGCAGGAGCTCCGCTGTACTCCTCTTGCTCCAGCAAGGAAGTGTCCGTCTTGTAGCTCTTTTTATATGGTCCTCCTGAGCCCTGATTGGCTGCTCCCTGCAGCCTCTCTCGTTAGCTTCTTCCCCTGCAGCCATGCTAGGCCTCATTGGAGGACTCCTCTACTGCGCTTTTCCTGTGCACGGTGTGGCAGGACACTGAGGCTTCCAGCCAGGGACCTCTGGGCCTAGACAACCCTGTGACACTGAATTAAAAGCTTCTGCAGCCTTCCATCTATAAGACAAAGTTTCTTGTTTGCCTTTTGGCTATGATCTGTTCAATAACTAGTGTCTTCTCTCTACGGGACTATATTCTGCCTCTTCAGAAGGATGAACCTGATGATCTTATAGTCCTTTTCCAATTCTCTCATCTAAGATTTCTATGATTAATCCAGACACTACACTTAGAAAAGCATTTTTCCAGAGCCAGAATCCATAGAGATGCTCAGCATTTCTCACTTTTGCCTAGCTCCCCAAGGATTTTCTCTTTCACTGAGTGATAATACTCCTGGTACTCATGTTCCTAATATTTCATATTTCAAAATCCAGGTATTATTCCTTCTTTCATGGATTTTACCCATTCGTCTATCCAGCTAATCTGCCATGTTCTCCTTCGTTTGCAGTTTACTGTACATTTATTTTTGAGAGAATATTCTTTGTAGGACTGTTTGTTTAGTCAGCTGTGGGTACCAAAAAAAAAAAAAATCAAAAAATCAGGAAGGTTACTTGGGATATTGAGACTGGTAGAAGAAGATATTTGACTCCAATTCAAGCATCACTATGATTCCAGATGGTTGTTCAAACGATAGCATTCAAATACAGTTTTATTAATCACCTTTCATGCGTCTATTTCAGACGGATAGCTAAATAAAGTGGCCTTGCAATGAATAGGCTATTGCTTCCAAGAGTATTCACAGGGCACAATTCCAAATACATAAGCATCCTGTTTTGTTTTGTCTTGATTTTGAGCAAAGAATAAGACTTTGTCAGACCATTAAAGACCTGGGAGATAACTGGCCTTGGTTTGCTTTTGACTTCTGCATACAGGTCTTTAATATTTTGTTTTATTGTGGGTATACCACAAGCAGTACAATTTCACAGGTTCTACCTTTGTGCCATTAATGGATTTAAGAGAGAAAAAACTGGATTTCAGCTTTTTCAGATGCCTAAGGATTTACCTTCAGAGAACTCTTGATCTCAGGAAACCGAGCAAGTTTCACGTATTAATTTCTTTCATAAACCTCAACTGCCTCTGCTGCTTCTGTAGTAGGTTAGTTTTGAAATATCCCCTTCCAAAGCTGGGATACACATTACCAGTATTGGGTTTTATTAAGTTCCTGTGGTAGCTATCTCCAAGGCTGCTTTCTCACATATTTCTTAGCAAGAGACTTTAAGAATGGCAGAAGCTTTGCAGATAAGGTTTGGATTGCAACCTTTCCACTAGCAATGTAATAGGAGCAACAGCGAATTAAATAAAATTATCTTTTTTCTAGATGTCTGCTTAAAAGGAAATTCAGGATTTTATGATTGCCACTGAGACAAACTATTACAATCCATTCCTCATAATTCTTATTTGAGTATTGTCTGTATGAGCACCTCAAATAGTACAGAATCATTCATAAAGAATAGGCAAAAGAGACTGTGTCCCATCAATATTTCAGGCTTAGTTATCAAATCAAGAGAAATTCATGAGTTCTTGCTCCAGCCCTATGTTTTCTGGTTTGATATTATTGTTTGACAGTTAAGGCCTTTTCTCTGCATTCTCGTGAATGCTTTAATAATTTATTGCATTTCCACTTGATGGTTATTTTAATATTTATTGATTTTTACTCTGATACACTAACCATTTCTTCTTTACTCTTTCAGCAGGAAGAAATTCACACTCATTTGCTATTTGTGGGGTGTTGACATAGCTGAAGAAATAGTAATGATGACTGATAGAAGGCACCATATGTTCTGTTCATTTTTCTCTGTGCTGTTTTCTGAGAAATGAATAAAGATACACTATAAAATGAACCTCCACGTCATTCACAGAAAAACAGACTTTGGATTCATGTAAACCACAAGAGGGGAACCCATAATTTACAGATGCACTCAGCACAATAGATATTATTATTATGGAAAAGGTTAGCCTCCAAAGCCTTAGAAAAAATAACTTCTACATGTTTCCAATTGAAATGTTTTAAGGATTTCAAAGGACCTTCACAATTAATTTCCTGAATATATATATATATATATTTTTAATAACTAGAAGGAACTTTTATTTCTCCACAACAAAAAATTTAAAGTTTAAAAATATATACATTTTATTTGCCTTATAAATGAACCAGTTAATAATTTTGACTAGTTTCAATGAAAACAGGATTAAAATAGGATTCTAGGTGACAATTTTGATATGAAACAGCCAAGAATCCTCAACCCATTTTCACACATTACAGTATGTATACTAATATTATTATATACTACTGTATTTATAGATACAGAGTGAGCAAGAGCACACATTATAATATATAATCAAATTCTGAAGCATACAAAAGATCACTGAAAAAGTAAACATTAAATAAACATTGCAATCGTTTCAAAATGTTTCCTCCTCATACTAACAAAGACTGTGCTCATTTTATAGAAAGAGCTGGATAAAACTTTTTGTTGTTGTTCTTATAGCTGCCTATCTATCAACCATTTTTTCCCTTGCTAAGTAAAACAGTCTAACCAGTTTTGATTATTTTTGCTATTTCTTTTGTTCTGTCATCTCAGAAAAATGTTTTGTGTTCTTGCGTTGCTTCCACTAGCTTTGCAGTAGCAATTAACCAAAAACATTGGTCCCAGAGCCAGGCACACGTCTGCTAACAACATTAAGCATTCAGGTGAAGAAACAGGGAAGAAAACTAAGGGGGTACATGTTGCCTTGTGTTTAATTAAAGACATGGGAGGGGGAGGAAATCAATTTTTCCAACTGGAAAATAAGCCCCACAAAACCAGTGGTGAAAGATATTTTATTTTCAAGCTTCTAAGAACATACTGAAAACAATGGAGATTAAACTGAATTCCTCACTAAGAAAAAGTAGTTGACAGCCCTTGTAAATGTAACCAACAATAGGGCACTCAGCTGATGTCAATCAGTAGCTAGCAGTAGGATTGTTTTTTAGCCTTTCACTGAAATCTTCTGTTAAAAGGATTTTTAGACTAAATATAAGTAAATGACACAAGGCCAAAACCTGCTCATCTTACTCACATGGATACTCCTTGGTTTCAATGGGATAGCTTTCATAAATGAAGTAAACAGGATTGAATCCTCCAGAGTATCATACTCTCCAAGGTCATCCACAATAGTAACAGACATCAAAGAATATTTTATATGTTGTATATAATCCATACGCTTTCTCCAGTTAGACTTATTTATTCTTGCTGTTAAAATCTGTGTCTCCTGCTGCACAAGAAATGGGATGGAATAGCCGAGGTAAAACACTGAATTGATAGATTTCTCATCTCTCGGGAGACATATACTTGTTGTTGGTTTTCTTAACACCATATAAACTCTGCCCACCAACCCCCCACACTAGAAAACTTGAATATATGTGCTTTATTTATCTAATGAAGTATGATCCTACAGTCCTTACTCAGCCAAATCTCCCATTTTTCGTTGAGAATATTGCCTGAAAAAGATGGCAGGATTGGATTCTTACTCAATATTTTAATAAATCACACCTGTCTAATGCAAATAATTGATTGCCAGGAAACAGATCTGGTGCAATGTATTTCAGTAATTCTAAACAATGGATAAATAGCATACCTAGTTCTTTTATTAGACATACCTGAAACTAATGAGAAGTTTATTCCTAGCCAACAGGTGTGAATTGGTCTTGGTATACATTTTTCATTGTGTAGCACTTTAATAAAGATGCTACATGAGACAGACAGTTCAATGTAGCTTTAAGAAAATGTTTATTTTGTACTATGCTTATTTCTTAAAGCAATTCAGGAAACAACACCGACAATATCTCACTATAATGTATTCCTATGAGCATCTGATACTAGACAAGAGTGGTTAGTTGGCATTTTTGTTTTCTCCAGGATTAAAGTGTAAATTAAGAAAGATACAATATATTTATATAAGTGGCATTAATGAAACTCTCTACAGTCCTTATTTTCCAGAGGTTTCTTTAACTAACCTTCTTTTCCTTTGCTCATTTATCATGCCTGAAGGTCCTATTTGCAAAAGTTCCAGTGGTCACAATCATGTCCCCTTGGATATTGCCACTCTCTCCACAGCTCTGGAGCACATATCTGTAGAGCCACTCTACTGCAAGGCCAACCTAATATAAAGGTTTGCCCTGGGTTTTCTACATGCTGAGAGGAGAGGGCCAGGAGAGCAGAATGCCATCTAGCTGATCCAGAGGTATTGTTTCGTCTGACTGTTCCTGATTATGATTTTATCCAGGAGGCCATACTTTATTAGGCCAAACAACTGGAATGTATGCCACAGAGAGCATTCCTGTGTAGTATTTCCGCACAGAATTTCTGATTGTTTATTCTGCAGAGCAGTTGTGCAAGAAAGGCTCAGAAAAGTAGCACTGCCAGTAGAGAGTGCAAGAGCTATCTTCTATGCATTATATACCTAACATTCTAGTTTCCAGACAAAGCTCCTTGGTTCACATGCACAGGTCATAAGACATCTAGTTCTGTAGTACTGTTCAAGATCTACATCACTTCAGTTTTCTTCCAGTTTCTTCTAGCACTTACCCCCTTTGGATTATTACTCACAATCAGAACCTTTTGGAGGGCAAACTTGGGCCATGCCTCTTCTTAACAGCGCAAGATTGAATTTCTGGAATAAAGTACAAACATATACATTTATTTCTGGACTACAGTACAAATATATATATATATAAAAGATTCTCTCCTGCCCCCCAAAAAGGAATTTCTCTCTCCTGGTCATCTAAGGAATCTTGTAGCTGGTTTGGATTTCCTTTTTCTGCAACTTTCCCTTTAGGATTTGAAATGTCTTAGTCAAATATTCAGAACGATCAGGGTTATTACGCAGCTCAGTGGCAAACAATAGGTGTATATATGTTTTTAAAACAAACTCCCCTGTTTTGATCAAAATTAATTTCCCCTGCAGACAATGCATAATTCAGCAGCGTTGTGGTGTGTGTGGCGGGGGAGGGGGGGGGGGATGCATGTAAAACTTTAAAGGGAAATACCACCGTGGAAATGTGAAGGCACTGAAATGTCTCCGCATGTACTTTCATCCTTCGGAAATTGAGAGTGATTAGGTACTTAGAAAAAAATAAATAACCCTGCCTCCACATTCATTTCCCAGCCTGAAACAAACCAGCACCTGCTTCCCCTTACCCCAGGGAGCTCTGACTTTACTTCATTAGATTTGCATTAATAAGCGCGAGCAAGCCCCCTTGCTCAGACAAATCGCACAGCGCTGAGCCCAGCGGAGGCGCCGTGACAGCCTCCCCCCCGCCGCCGGCCAAGAGGCAAGTGACAAAGGAGGGGTCTGTTCCCCAGCTCCCGGGGCCGGGGACGCCGGCTCCGAGCCGGGCAAGGGGCTGGCAGGCTGCCTCCCCTGTTGCCATGGCGGAGGCGGCGGCGAGGCGAGGCGAGGGGAAAGGGAGCCGGCTCTCAGCGCGGCCCTTCAGAGCCCAGCCGTGCCGGGAGGCAGGAGCCTCGCTTCCCTGGGAGCCGCCCGGCCAGTGCTGGGCGCCCGGCGCGGCGGCGGGGAGAGGCAGCCGCCTGCGAGCTCCGGGCTGATTGTCCCGCTTTTCTCCCCCCCCCCCCCAGCCCAGCTCCCTGCGTCCTGCCGGCGGGGAGCCGCGGGAGCCCAGCGGGCGGCGCGGAGCCCCCCGGCCGGAGGATGCGCTGAGCCGCCCGCAGAGGAGGGGGCGCTGCTCCCGCGTGGCCAGGTCAGTGGGCGCCGGTGCGGCCCGGGGCGGGGTCACCGCTGGGCGCGGGGCGCGCGCGCGGAGCAGCCCCCGGGGGCGGGCCACGCCCGGACTTTGGGAAAGTCGCGCTCGCGAGCGGCGCGGAGAAACTTTCCCAGGACTTCGGGGCGGCGCCTGGCGCTGGCCTGGGCCCCAGGGTCTCGCGGCGGGACGGGGGCAATTTGGAAACAAACCAACCAACTTGGGAGCCGCTCTGGGCAGGAGTTTTAACAGCACCCCCACCCCCCCACGGGGAGAGCGGCTTGGAAAAGCAGGAGACTCGGGCTGACACCTGCTCCTCAAACTACCAGACTATTGGAAAAAAAACAAACCACCAACCCTGTTGTCTGCTCCTGCCCCGTGTGCTCAGGACCTGAGCCTGAAGTTACTGAGAGTTTTGACTGAGTAACTGCAAGACTTTGGCCCCAAATTTCCCCCGACCCCCAACTCCAGTGGAAATGGTTCCTTGATTAGTCCATCGGGTGACCCAGTGGTTTGGCGCTGTTTGATTTCTGTTCTCACTGCAGTTGTATTTTAGTAAGGCAGCTTCTTGCATAGGTGCATCAATTTTTTTTCCCCGGGAGAACAGTGTAAGGATTTTTAGCAGGCAAATCTAGTTCACATTGCTCTGCAGCTGGGAGATTTGGGGGCTTGGGAATCCCTAAATCCTCATTGACATGACAGACCATAACAACTCCGAATGAGCTGCTTTAACCGGTCTAGCCGGGCAAAAGAGTAGCCTGGGACAATTCCCGAATACATACTGATGGGATAATACACAATTCCACTAGTGCCTTCCCTCTGTCTTTGCAGGATAATGCACATTTCAAAAGATGCTCATAAATCCTTATACTATACACCAGAAATGCAAGGGGTTAATACATGTTTTAAACTACGTTTCAAATAAATGAACTGAGTCTTTCACAAAATATATTTTTCTTCTTTAAAAATATTTCGATACAAAATCCTTTGATTATACCTTGGTAAAAAAAAATCACAATAGGTTGCAATTCTATTCCTTCTTTTAACTCACCCTTTGTATTCAGGGCTCAAACTATAAACATACTAAGGGGAGCTAATTTACTCTCTAATGTTCTCATTTTATAAATAGAATTACATTCATTTAATCAGCAAAATTATTTTCTTCTAGAGCATAATCTATATTAATCTTGATTTTTCTCTAATTCAGATTGGACCACTCAGACTGTACAGTACTGTACCATGCCACTTGAGCCATTTAAAACTTGATTAAACAAAGCAGTGGAAAATACAGTATAGTGGGCAATGTTGCATTGGCAGATGAAGGAGCTAAATGTCTATCAGCCATTTTCCATCTCTAATGTCTAGGATCCTTTGATATCAGTAGTGAAATAACTAGGCGTAAAAAAGCAAGGTTGTAGCCTCAGGTCCAATTTTTAGGCTTCTGGGGGGTTTAGGAAGCCCATGAAGTCAGTTTAATGTAGCTTTCTTCCTATAACTAGTCTGTCTTCAGATGGAAATGTGTACAGTTTAACTTTAATCTGTTTATAAAAAACAGAGATGCACATTATTTGTGTCAGAAGAGTACCATGATGTATTTTGTTTCAAGATTTAAACGTTACAGCTTTAAAGGCTTCAGAGTGGTAGCAGTGTTAGTCTGTACCAGCAAAAAAACAAACGAGGAGTACTTGTGGCATGTTAGAGACTAACAAATGTATTTGGGCATAAGCTTTCGTGGGCCAAAACCCACAAAGCGTCTGATGAAGTGGGTTTTAGCCCATGAAAGCTTATGCCCAAATGAATTTGTTAGTCTCTAACGTGCCACAAGTACACCTCGCTGTTTTTACAGCTTTGAAGAATTCTGGTTACAGACATTGCCAGTTAGAAAGTTGAATAGTAAACATTAATGGTCTTATATAAGGAATTCTCACAAATTAGAAATGTAGTCTGATTTATTTATTATCTCCAGATAAAAAAGCCATCCCTTGTTTATCCTGAAAAGATTTCATTTTGTCAGATGACTGGCATCTCATAAATTCCTTTCATGTTCACGGGATTTGCTTTTTTCCAGGAGTAGCCCACAGAAGCTCCCAGTGTTGGGGATAAGAGTTAAGCTCCTCTTTAGAATTCATGAGCTTCCAAATTAAACTTTTGCCGACACCTGCTACCTAGCCCAGTTGAACACAGCAGTGACCAGGGTTACTGGAGTTCTGAGCAAAGTAAATAATATAAAAAAATATTAAGTACCCAGGCTAGATTACACCACCATATGGAGGAGCACTGTGAAAATGTAGCTTCTGGAGACCTAATCCAAGTTTGCTTCTAATGAAGCAATTACAACAGCAATTACATGTAACAATTCAACCCATATTGTAGACTGCTACAAAGATTGATAATCAATAATAACTCAATATACCTGGCAGAATCAAATGTAGAAAAAAATAAGTGGGAAAGTGAACTGGATCCCTCCCACCCACTCTTGAAACATCCTTGTTTATATGGTGTGAAGTATATTTTCTGAGCACTAGTTTCAAGCACCAAAAAAATTTAGAAAGTGTCATAACAGAAGGTCAAGACTTAATTATTTGTATGGAGACATCAATGAGCATGTGTTGATGATTTATTTATATATCACCAGAGCTGTAAAATAAAACAGTGAATTCTGATTTTCTTTTGCTACTTACTGAAAAGGGATATGAAAGGTGGAAGTTGCAATTGACTGATCTTTGGAATCTGTGAAAGTTTTATAGGGGTTACATATGGTTGAAGATTTTGATATGCCTTTTAAATCTTGTAACCAAAATGTCTGTTGGGAAATTTCATGCATATTTGCTGCATTTTTGATGAACATTTACAGATTATGGAATATCAGGAGAATTTGGCTTTTTAACATTTATTCAAATCTTTATGTTTATGTAAGCTAAGAACTACCTTTTGCTTTATGCTGTTTGAAAAGTATGTCTATTAGACATGTTTGAGTATCTTCCAAAATCACTTTTAAAAAACTAAAATTGAATTTTCCTGCTTGAAAAATTTCTACGTACTCAATGCACTGCTCCTGGCTCACAATTAATGCCAAAAATCAATTGGCTAATATGCTTTTTATGTTTCTGCTGATCACAGACAAAATGGGAGTGTAAAAGCTTTTATTGCTATCTGGTGATTAGTATAAAGTAGTGGTAAGTAAATAGTTTATAATAAGATGGCTTCAATACTTCAGAGTTTGATGCACTGTATATAGTAAGGGGCATGGGTTGCCTTACAACAGTATAAGGACCCAATCCTACTCCCACAGACATCCAAAGGAATTTTACCAGTTCCTTCAATGGGAGCAGGAATGGGTTAGATGACTGGAAGGAAAGTAGTACTGAAGATCCACCTTAGATAATCCTGAATATTTTCTTTCTGGTTTATGATGATGGGTTAAATTCAGAGGTGAAAGTATGCCAGTACGGTCCGGTATGGCGTACCGGCAAGAGACAGTACATCGTGCCAGACCGGACTGGCTTCCCCAGACTAGCAATTTAAAGGGCCTGGGATCCCTGCAGTGGCCAGAGCCCTGGGCCCTTTAAAGCGCCACTGGAGCCCTGGGTAGCAGTGGCCAGAGCCCTGGGCCTTTTAAATCGCCCCTGAGCTCCCAGCCGCCTCTGCAGCTGGTAGCTCCGGGGGGTGATTTAAAGGCCCGCCTCTTGTGGTTGATGCCACACCCCCTGCTCAGGACTCTGGCATACTGGTAAATCCTTTAATTTACTTTCACCCCAGTTAAATTACAGCATGAAACTCAGAGTTGCTCACCCTCCTGTCAGTAGAAATGCTTCTGATCTTATCTATTTAGTTGATTGTACTTCAAACAGGACATGATGAACCTAAATGAGGAAAAATCTAAAATTAGCAAGAAAACAGAACACCATAGGAGGAGAGAGTGAGAAGGAAAGTTAAAGTAAAAATGGGTAGAGAGAGAGATGCTCAAACTATGTTAAATTTAACTCCCCTCCTAATATCATGAAATTAAAATTACATCATTAAAATCATTGGATTTACCCTGTAAAGGTACTGTGCTAAGGGTCAAGAGTGTTAAGGCCAAATTCTAATCCCAGTAATATTAATAGCCTAATTCCACTTTGGCATGTGCAGCCAATAAACTCTACTATACTCCATTACACTATTCTTACTGATCTTAAAAATAAGACCATTTATCATTGTTGTTTGGTGACAGAAATAATGAAATAATGGTCTACTAGATTTGTTGAATTACACAGGGTGGATGAACAATATGGATAACAGTATGGATGAACAAGACATCTCTTCAATGAGCAATTAACATATTAAGAAGCTGTAAACATCTGTGGCACTTTAACCAAACCACTGAACCTATTGGAATTTAGGGCCCAATCCTAAGCAGGAGTTCCTCTTGTGGAGTGCACAAAGGATATTGTTTATAATATGTGAAAAACAAAAGATTAATACTACTGTTTATAGATGAGATCAATACTGCCAGAATATTTAGTGTATATATAGAGTATACAATATTTATTATCATGATTATTTTGTATTTAGTTTTACCACCAGTTTAAAATATAATCAGTAGAGGGTACATACATTGCGAAATATGCTTTTCTATTTTTCACACCATTGTGGCAAGTGCTGGAAGAAATATATTCAGATGGTAAATGCAAAGTAATTAGTTTTGGAAGCATTAGATATTTATCAGTAAATGTTGGTAAACATTGATTTCACCATACACACACAAAGATGAAAACTAATTCCATTACAAATAGTCAAAATTTATAGATAGGCAAAGTAAGAAAAATGTTGCTGGTTATTTATTAGAGTTTGATTTAAGAACATGGTATATTTTGACATGTGACAGTGACAACTTGTGTTCTAATGGTTTAATGCTTTAACTTTTTGATTCTCAACATCTACTATCATTAAATAATTATTGTCTGACCCCTCCATGATTTCCCACAACTGTGAACCTTTAAATTGATAAAAATTGGTGGGGAAATCCTTAAAAATAAACATTGATATCATCTGTCAATTATAAAAATTATATTTTATCCAGCCTAAATAGTGACCAAATGTGCTTTAACTGAAGCTCACGTCAAAGCTTCCACTGGAGCAGGAGTGAGCCCAATGTGCACACTGAGCTAAAGTAAAAGAGCAAAAGCTAAAGCACAGTGTATGCAAATCCAGCCAAAACTGGCTTGCAAGTCATTTTTCATTAGTCACAAAAGATAAGTGACTATGGAATCACACCATTCAAGTGAACATTAAGGACAGAAGAGAAATAAAGTTTAACTGTAGGAAACAAACCACAGATTTTTCTAATTAACATAATGATGTTTAACTAGGGCACAATTCAAACCACAAAGGAAGGTGACAGATTTCACAAATTAGTCATGGCAAAAATGGTGAATTTCACAGCTCCAAGTGAATTCATGTTAAAGGATGAAAGAGCACAAAGTGATTAACAGAGTTCTAACTGATAGAAATCATAAACATGTGAACCTACATCATCAGACAGGAGCTGATATTTCTCTCTCAATTCAAATGAGCCAAAGAAACAACATTGTCTCTCCCTACTTTTTTCCTTAATTCTCACAGGGCCTTTGGTGAGGTTGGTCACAAGTGCATTCCTTGAACATGCAGCATCCACACAGACATCACTGGAAGTTTTGAGAGAAGGTAGAAAAACAGGCAGTCTGATTTTCAACCAAAACTCATTTTGCAGGAATAAACTGAGGAGGCCTGGGCCTCAGTGCAACTGCAATATATGTATTAGTACTATTGTAACCCAGATCCACAGCTTCAGCTGAGCAGCATGTAGCACAACAAGGAAAGTGGCGCAAAGTGTCATCAAAGCCACATTTCCACTTCCTCTATCATGGGCTGATTGTACATCAGTCTGGTCCCCAGCATAAATCCACCAAAGCACAAGGGAGAATAAGACAGCTTGGAGGGGATGGTATCGGAGGTGACCCACTGACACTATTCACCAGGAGATCCCCTTACCCTGGGGTGAGACTTCTGGGGCTAGCTATATTGGTTTGTAGAGCCATTTTGTATTGGTGGAGGAGCTCACAAAGCTGCTCCAATCAATCCACCCCATAATTTCTAGCAACCATTAAACAGCCCATTCAGATAAGTTTCTCCCCAAACACATGCAATTTCCACTGCTCGAGGGGAGAGGGCCTCTAGTTCTGAACCTCTGTATTCTGTGCTCGTACAGAATGCCACTGGCAGGCACTTGGGTAGCTGTTATAGCTCATTTTAGGCAAAAGGTCAGTAATTTGGTGAACCGACCCCTGAATAGAAAGCCCACAGAGAAATGTTGACTTTACAGTATGCCGGGCGGGGGTTAACAAAGCCAGTCTCTGGCAGACCACCCGGAACAAAATTAAATTCCATAGCCATGAACCCTTCACAGAGCATTCTCTGCTGCCAGCCTTCTTGTATTAATTGAGGGAGTTTGAGCTTTATTGCCTCTGTTAATCAGAGCTGTATTAATATCACACAGAAAGAGGCGCAATCTCTTAGGCAGCCAGAATCAAAACCATTTACAATGTTATGGCTCAAAGCCAGTTCCTTACATTCCACCTGGAAGCTATTATGCACCCAGAGTAGACTACCAAGCACCAGCATTCCAGCATGTTCAGTATGTGCTCTCTACACAACGCCTCGCTGAATGAGTACCTATCTATGCAGGGACTTGCTCACTTGTAATGTCGGGCTCTGTGAACTCAGAGAGAGAGAGCTTTAGAACTGTACATACAGAGAAGAATAAATTAAAACAGAATTGATTATTATTGAATGAGGATGGGGAAAAACAACAACATTGAAAAGAATTAGCATTTCAAAAACAAAGATTGGAAAGGTCTGCAGTCTCATGATAGACAATTTGAAATGTTTATCAAACTTCAAAACCAGCCCAAACCCTTTCTCCAAAATTGATTTGAAAAAGTTGGCAGACTTAAGAAACCTTCAGAAACATTTTGCAGATCCAATGCTAATTTGATGCATAGGAGCTCAGCATTGTGCCAATGTACTGTCAAACTGATATTAACTAGGCACTTTTCTTAGAATGTTTATAGCAAATGTCTATTAATATGCAAACTCGACAATTACACCCATCCCTTAAAATACTTCATTTAAAATGTATTTCAAAACCTCCAGAAAATGGCCTATCACTCTTAATCACAAGAACCGTGCTTACTATAAGGTCCAAATCCTTGGTTCTGAGAGAAAGGGATAGAGGATACTCTTGGGATTAAGACACAAGACTGTTAGCCAGGAGACATGCTTTCAGTTTCCAATGATGGCAAAAGACCTCCATGATCTTGGTAAAGTCTGTTAGGGCTCAATCTTTTAATTCTTGTTCACACAACAACCAACCTCATGGAAGTAAATTAAGACTAAGTAAATGAGACTACTTGAGATAGTAGTAATGATTCATATGAGTAGGGGTTGCAGGATCAGGTACTTAAGCTTTCTGAGCACAATTTTCAAACTTGGCTGCCTATGGTTAGACACCTAAATCTGCATTTAAGTACCTAAATAAAAATGCCTGTTTTTCAGCATTCATTAACTTCAGTGTGAGGTGTGGATGGGCCAGATCCATCAAAATCAGACTACTTTTGATCCTGTTGATACTTACACGTGAAGATCTTTATGTATGCTAGTAGTTTCATTTTGTTCAGTGTGACTGTTCACGCACATACAGTTACCCACATATGAGTTTGCAGGATCAGGGTCATAGTTAGGGGCCTAATGTTAGGCATCCAAATTTGAAAATTTGAGCTAATGTGTCTTAGTTTTGGTATCTTTAAAATGGTGATAATATTATTCACTAAACTTGGTTAAACTAAATTCAGTAATTTTTTTTACTGTTTAGATCTTCTGATGGAAGATGTATACAAATGCAAATCACCATCTTTTACTATATTATTTAATTATAATTTTTCACACAGCCAGCCTTAGACCTATCTGCAATATGTGAACTGCATTAGCAAAATAATAATTTTAGAAACCCAAAATATACCAGTAAAAGAAAATTAAACCAGTGCATAAAATGGAGCTGTCCATGAAGTCAAAGTGACACTTGCATTTATTTCATTTGGCAAGAAAATAAAGAGCTTTGGTCTCTGAAACTTTGGGTAACTTATTTCTCAGGAGTCACAAAATTCATTTAGGAAACAATAATAATCCATAAACAATGGATGAAATTGCAAGGTAGAGTCTGGGCTAATAAAACATATGAGACTCTAGGTACATAAAGGTTAGGACACCATGAATCCGATCTTTGTGTTGCAATTTAGAGTGTAATTATTTCTTTCATTTAGTCCCCCTCACCCCCAAAAAAAGACCATATAACAGAACTTTAAATTGTTAGGTAATGAAAATGTATTTACGATTTTTCAAATTAGATTGCTTGACGATTCCATTCCAGTCTGCAGTTATTGAAACTTACTTACTTCAGCAGGTTATCAAGTGACCACAAGTATATTTAGATTACTCCACATAAAGCACTTATGTCTGTCACTCCAGACTGCAGGTGCTCATCCCATCCAACACAGGTTTCAACATCCAACAGAACTAGGCACAAATTCATTCCTGTGCCATGGGAATGTTCTTTTCCAGATTTGTCAAAAAGCAATACTTAAATCACACTTATAGGAAAAAATCTCCTACAACAGCAGCTGATCTCCAACCCCAACCATTTAATTGTCTTTGTTAACAACAGTGATTCTGATATACACCACCACAGAATTAAGATTGTCTGATAATATTAATTTCCATATTCACAAAATGCATGTGGACAATATTTTAAACGATCAGTTATAATTTACTAGAAAAGTGGTCCACACCTTATTTACTAGAAAAGTGGTCCACACCACACCTTACTTATTAGTTACAGATGTAAGCGCAATATGATTTAACTATTGTCCAATAAACTATTCATCTCTTCTGTCTACTTTCTACCCTCCCCAAATTCACTTGCATTTATCAGTTGCTTTCCCTCACCTTTTTTTTTCTTGCCAAAATGGCAGCTGTCTCAGCACTTGATGCCAATACTGTTCTTTTGCAGGCAGGGGGTAAGGACTTTCTTTTCCCACAGAGACTGACAATATTTTCTCATGTCTTTAAATATGGGTCTGTGAATTAATGGAAGAGTTTGTCAGGTCCTGCCTGCAGGCAGAGCTTTTACAAAAAAAGAAACATGGATTGGTGTGGATTGTTTTAGTTATTTATTTGGTTAAGAAAGAATTAAGAAAAGGGCAGGCATCCTTAAGTATAATATAATTTTCCTATCCATTAAAGTAACCATTATTTCTCCCATAAAAACGGATTAAAATTTCACAAGTTTTATTTTATATTTTGTCTTTATTGTTATTATTTACATTGTGGTTGCTCTTATGGGCCCCAATCAAGGATCAGAGTCCCATTATAGTAGGCTCTGAACACCAACACAAAATTACAGCCCTTGTCTCAAAGAGCTTACATTCCAATTACATCCTATTGTATGGAAGTACAGCACCTAGAACAATCCTGACTGTGGCCTCTATGCACTATTGTCATACAAATAAAACATAATAATCACATTATTCACACTGTTTTAATTATCTTAGTAATAATAACCTGTGCAGCGATTTTACTTAGAAATAGATGTCACAATGTTGTTCAACCTTTGGTTTATGTTGGGAGAAATCTGAGCTTAGGCTAATGCCAAGAGTTTATTTGAAGTCTCTGTTATAATATCAGCATGTTGCTAGCACAGAGATTCGTCTGGTTTTCATAAATATTTTATGGGGCTGTATCATCATCCTCATCATCATTTTAGGCTTGTTGACAAGGCTGTCCTCTCCCCCTACGTGTGATTGCAATCCGTTTCAGAGTTGTCTTCGAAAGTCAATTGATGATATTTCAATCAAAATGTTCTTGAAACAAATTCCATTCAAATTCTGTCTGAAAGGGGGTTAAGGTTTCATCCTGCTGCTTAGAGAATGATATGCTAAATGTAGCTTCCCATGGGCTTGGCTGCAGTCCAATGCTTTGTAATTTATAGTTCTCCTTCCTGATTCTGGATGTGACCTTGGAACCTTAACTCTGGGTAGATTTCTTAAGTTCATGCACTGGGCTTATTCTTTGTAAAACTGCCATCACGGAATCCTCTCCTGATTCTCTGGCTTGCAAATAATAATAAAAGGACATTTCCCAATAAACAAACCAAATCAGATTAATACAGCTACCACCATACGGACAGGTGGATAGCAGGTTGCTAGAAGATGATTCATTTTCTCTGACTTTTTCACTAAAGCAACTGTTAGCCAGTAAATAACATTGCTGTTAAATGACCAAAAATGATTAGCTAATTTCAAAAGATGGAATGCATTTATAAAGGGATTTAAAATTTACTAGTCAAAGGCATTTTCTGCCGAGATATCTATAAAACAGCTATCATTGCAGATCTCCAATCAGCTGCTCTTACTGATGTACTATACTGAGAAATCACTTGAAAGAAAGATAATGTAATTTTAAAAAAATGGTTAAATTATATTGTAAAATTGTTATTATAGTTATTATTTTATAGCGTGTACAAGATGCTTTACAAAGAAATGAGTGAGTCCATTCCAGAGGAACTTACAACCAAGACAGCAACATATGACATTTCTGAACAGAAAAATCATGTATCTGAGAAGTTATTTCCCCTTGAAGATTACATTCATTATAAGTGCTAATAGATACGTATTTAAAATAACTATGATTACATCAGTTATATCAGCTGTTCTGAAATACGATGATTTAAGCTGTTGCATATAACTGTAGATTGTTTTAACAAAGTTCCTGAATGCAAGTAACAACTTCTACAAAGGTGGAGTAGATCCATGGTGCTTTTCTGTTCTTTTAATTCATTCCAGATTTTCAGGAATATAAATTCTGGAAGTATTTATCTTGATTCCTCCGGACTGAGAATATTTTTAAACGAACTAGGCAGAAAAGAGTGATGCATTTTTTAAAAACCAACTTTCATGCTTTGTTTCTTGGCCAAGATCAATGATCTTCAATGATTTTCAGCACCAGACATTACAAAGATAAGTTTTAAGACCACAAGAAGTCAACACTTGCCATTTCTTCAGCCTTTAAAAAAATAGAGTAGGTTTTTCAAAATACTCAGCATTATCTAGCCCTTTGTCCACTAAACTCTATAGGAGTTTTTCCATGATTCAATTGAAGCGCTTTTGAAAATCCCACCTGCATTGTGTACTGAGGATATTAGAGCTTTGCTAGGTTAACACAATCTTTATCAAGAAATTAGATGCTTAAAATCTGATTGTGCAAGTATTAATTTAAGTACTGCTCAAAGGGTGCTCAGCACCTCTCAAGATGAGACACAATAGGCCCAATCCTCAGCTGGTGCAAATCAGCATCGCTCCACTGGGCTCTTTTCATGTTATTACTAACTTTTTAATTTGATTATCAACCTAACTTGTCTAAGGGCAATAAAAATGAATATCATGGTTTAGACCAGGGATCTCAAACTCAAATCACCACTAGGGCCACATGAGGACTAGTACATTGGCCCAAGGACCACATCACTAACCCCCTCCCCCTGCACTGCCCCTGGCCCTGCCCCCACTTCATCCCTTCCATGAGGCCACGCCCCTGCCCCACTCCTTCCCCCCCCCATTCCAACCCCTTCCCCAAATCCCCGCCCTTGCCCCACCTTTTCTCCGCCTCCTCCCCTGAGTGCGCAGCTCCCTGCTCCTCCTCCCTCTCTCCTGGAAAGGGCTAAGCGCCACCAAACAGCTGTTTGGTGGTGGGAAACACCTGCCGGTAGGCAGAGGAGCAGGGACGCTGCGCGCTGCAGGGAGGAGGAGTAGGGGGAGGGGAGCCTGGCAGGCCACAGGAAATAACTCCAGGGGCACAGGGAGCTTGGCAGGCTGTAGGAAATAATCCCGTGGGCCATGTGTTTGAGACCCCGGGTTTAGACACACAAGAATGGTACTTCAAAGAATTTTCCTTAATAATTTTAAAGATACAGTGGGATCACATTTAAAATCTCATATATTTCCCATTTTAAAACATATGGTAAAGAAAAAAACTGGTGGAATTCATAAAATGATATGATGTAGCAATGGGAAGACCTAGTAGGCCATCTAGACCTCAGTTCACTACTGAGATGTGCAAGCAAAGTTTCTGCACATCCCTAGAGGCAGTTGGAAGCATAATACTTCCATGCATGTTTCCTGAGGGGACTAACTGTTATTACACGGCTATGCTCCTCTCATGCAGCTCCAACATATCTGAAAGCACACTAGTGCATGCAGGCACAAGAGTGTATGGGCTAGAAGGGAAAAGTGGGCATGTTCTGCCTTCTAGGCCAGTGAGCTAGGTTTCAGATCTCAAGAGTTGTTCAACGAGCTAACAAGTCACTCTAGTTTTAGGGCAGGAATAATGAAATCCTCATCTCTTTGTAGAAACCTTTTTCAGGGACAAGCCAGTAAAGGAGTGTCAATGAGAAACCAGTCACAGGTCTCTTCTCCCCCAACGTGAAATAGGAAAAAAAGCACTGTTCTACAAGATGTGCTATCAGTCAGATAGCTGGAGTGCACATCACCCTTGGGTCAGATGTGCAGCCATTCTACTGACTGCTGTTCCTGCGTAGTGGTGAAGGGTATGTCTGTGTGCTGTACATTAGGCATTTGCTTTGGCATTTGCTCTGTAATTGTGCTGTAAACCATCTGATTATTGACTGCTGTTTACACAAGAATTTGGCTAGATGCCAACGAGAGAGGCATCTTTGATTGGTTATCTGAGTATATTGTGCATAGGGAGTTGGATACTCCCACTTGTAACAACGCTTGCCTCCCTCAGTAGCTTAAGCAACTGAATACTGCCTGTTGGGTACCTTGTGGAATATGAATTATCTGCATAACTCACAGTGTACTAGGCAATGTTTTACACGTTTGCTAGCCCACCTATCTGAGAGTCAATCTAGCTGTGCAATAGATCTGGCTGAACAGATTCCACCTCATTTCTAAGGACTGTTTGTAAAATGAAGACTCTGGATTTGAGTTTGAAACATGCTGTTCACTTTCTCTAAGTAGGAAGCTTCTCCAAACGAAATTTCTGTTTTAGAATGGTCCCTGTCCCTTGAATTAGGGTATATAGGAGGAGTTGGCTTCTAAAGTGTTATAAGAAAAGTAGGTTCCTTTAACTTCTTCAGTATTTAAACATTTTCTTTATATACTCATGTAAATGCCCATTTACTCACTTGTTGTGATTTTGAGATTGATTCCTACAATCCTCTGCATCAGCTATTCTCTTGGCTCAACTAATTGTGAAGTAACAACCATTCTCATACTAGCTCCTCTGATTCTCCTGACATCTCTTTCAAGTGAATAGGAAAGCAAATCAGCGTGAAGAGGGACAATTTAGTATTTATCCACATTTGGAGACTGAGGGTGTAACTGATGGATAAAAAACATAAAAGAGAGGAATACAAGAAAGGAGCTGGTCTAGTTTTGAAAAGTGGATCTGCTTCCTGATCCCAGTTAATAACATCTGTGTGACACCTTTTGAATCATAGACTGTAGGGCCCAAAAAGGTTGCTTGATTAATCCAACCTGAGCCTTTTGTATTTTACTATACTACTCAATGTGTCTTTCTCAGGAATATTGTATCTAGCTGGTTGTATAAGAGTGGCATGTACGGTGCATTGACCAATTCCTCTGACAGCCTATTAAACTACTCAGTTGCTCTTTTTTTGTTCAGAACTTTGTTCTAATATCTAGCAAAACTTTTTCTTTCTTAGCTTTAGGCCATTGCTCCCTGTCTTACAATTTTCTGAGAATGTGAATAATTCCCTTCCTTCATTTCTGTTGTTACCTTGAAGATATTTATAGACTGTGACCATGTTACCTCTTCTCTTTTGCCAAACTCTATGAATTTAGTTTCCTCAGCCTCTTTGTACCTACAGTATTTCCAAGTATGTTTGCACCAGGACTGTGTATGGCAGAGTTACTTCCCTAGATGTATATGCAGTTCCCCCTCTTATCTGCATTTTCTTATCATAAGACACTATTTTTGTTTGTGACTGGTTACTTTGTGACACCTCTCTCTTCTCTCAACTAAACATTGCAAATGAAAATATATTAGGATACGCTCCACTTTGCTTCCCATGTACAAATAGAAGGAAGTGAGGCTAGCCCATGGAACTGGATGCAAAGACTCTTGGGTTCTGTTTTCAGCCACTTGTCTGAGACTCCTTTCATTTCTCAGCTTCCCCTTCCGGAGAAGGAATCATCATCAGTCCTACTACCCTATTCCTGGGCATTACCTTGCACCAGGAATACAGGCAAGGGACTTGCATAACACCACTTGCACTGGCACTTGGGAATACGTAACTAACACCCCTGTTGACACCTCTTTTAGTATGCATTGGTGAAGTTCTATTAGTATTACTAGAGCTGACGGAAAAATAAAATTTCCATCCCAGGGGAAATTCCAATATTTGTTTTCATTCCAATTCAAGATGAAAAGTTAAATTATTTAAACTTCTTTTGTGGAACACAAAATTCTGAAAAATTTCAGTTTGGGAATGTTGAAATGTTCCACTTTGACATGGTTGACAAACAAAACATTACCACTTTCCCAAATGGACACATTTTGTCTTGGACTCTCTCCCATTACCTGAACCACCATGGCACCTCAAGGGAGTTATAGTTCCTCTCATCCTTCTGCCCAGACAGACTCCATCTCCTTTGCTGTACTGTGGAGTCCATGTGGCTGAGCTGCTGCAGTGCCTCATGAGACTTCCTGTCCCGTCTTAATTTATTTTTCAGACTGTACAACTCCGATGAGGCATCATGGAAGCATAGCCAAGTCCGGGATATACCACAGTTCATCATAGTAGCTGGAATCCATCCAAGGAGCATGGCCTGTAGGGAAGATGGGGGCAGGAGACACATGGACCTACAACTCCCATGAAGTGCCATGGTGGCTCAGGAGAGGAGAGAGATTCTGAGACTAAATCTATTGATTTGTGTCAGATCAATATTTCTAACCAAAAAACAATGCTTCAATTAGATTTTCGCAGTTCTACCAAAAATAGTTTTTTTTCCCTTGTGGACAGTGTTGATTTTCATGAAAATCCCATTTCTGACAGGAAGATTCTTTTTATTAAAAATCTTTAGACCAGCTCTGATAAACTGTTCCTAGGTACCAAACTGTTATTTTTTTATTCTGGAAAATAGAAAAACAAACCCTAGAACTCCAAATACTCTTCTGAGATATTAACCAGGGTCACAATGCAATAAAACTCTCTTTTGCCATGACCCCTGCAAAAAACCTGACAACTGTCAGGTCACTGGTGTGTTGAGACCACTGCCTATCATGTGACCAATCCCTGTCTCACTGTCTCCTTGTCCTCCCTCATCTGTCTGTCTGTATCCATTTGTTCTCTCTTGTCTTCTAGTTAGATTGTAAACTCTTTCGGTCAAGGACTGTCTTTTTCTTCTGTGTATGTACAACACCTAGCAAAGTGTGGTCCAGGTCCATGACTAGGGTTTTTAGGTGCTACCACAATACAAATAATAATAATTAATAATTTCATTTCTTTTTAATTCTGCACCCAGAATCATTTTGTATAATTCTCAATCCACCTTGGATCTTCTTGAACCAAAAGTATCCATAATAATAACAACAGTAACAACAACAATCAGTGTCATACCTAGTCAATATGAAACAAAATATTCATACTTAGCAACATGGTCTACCTTACCACTGCTTCACCTCACTACGCTTCAAACACATACATGGCAGGCGTAGCAAGACAATGTGAAACAGAATACAAACATTTCCCATGCACATCACTGCAAGCTGAACAATTCCAAATTTTTATAATGCCCTGTCTCTCAAACAATTGATGGTTTTTAATGCCTAAACCTTACCATGGAAATAGATTACTAATGCCTCTGTATTTAGTTAATAATTAAACTCAAAATATTTAATATATGCTTCAAAAATGACTTTCCTTTAATTTCCTCAGCAGAGACACCAACAGCTACTGGATGCATATTGAACTGCACTACCCTCATTAATGACATTTTCTTTTTAATCATCAAGGATACTTACAAATTTGTCAGTTTCTAAATAGCAGGTCATCGCTCGCATTGCTTGAGGGACCTCTGCCCAGGGTTTAATAGGGCAAAAAGTATTCCCCTCTCTCTGTGTTTTTTTTCCCATAATGTTTACTACATTCTGTGTATTACCTGAATTCTATTTTTCTTCTGTTTCTAAATACAAAGATATTTCAAACAACAGCAACTTTTGTCACAATATACAGTATGGATAACATACAGAAAAGAGAGAGGGGGAAGTGTATAGGCAAAATAGAAGCCTAGATGAGAAAGGGAGAGATGTAAAGAAAGCTGGGAAAATAATCCCTAATTAACACTTTATTTTCACTTATTTTTCTGTCCTTGAATTGATCATTATTTCCTCATTATAATTGTTATTTAAAATTATTTGCCAAAGATTTTCAGTGAATAATTAATTATTGGTTTGTAGCTCATGTTCAAGTAGCTCATTTGGGTTAATGACCCTCTCATTGGTTTGAATCTAAAAGGCTATTTGTCAGCCTGTGTGGAATGATTGATAGTTTTAGATTGGGCTTCTACCAGACAAGCATGAATATAAACAAACATTGGCACCCTCTTTGGCAAAATCAGTGAAGGACAGAAGGAATGGGGGGATGAGCTGTTCCACAGGTGGTCTCTCCAGAAAAGGGGTAATGCATAGCAAGAATGTGGAGCAGGGAAAGATGCTTTACCAAGTTGTTGTGCTTTACTGGTGATTAAATAGAAGCCATCAGATCCCAAGGTTTTCAATTCAATATCTTTCACCAGCACTAAACTCACTTTAAAAAAATCACAAAACAGACACTCAGAAGAGGATGTCACAATCCACAACTACTTTGAGGAAAAAGAGGAGACATTAGTGCTATACTGAAAAAAGAGGATTGGATAAGGTAACAGATCCACCATATTAGGCAAAGGGGAAGAGAGGCCTGAGTGAGACAAGAGAGGGGGAAGTGCAAATTTCAGAGGAAGAGTTGAACAGTGTAGTGAAAGGAACCATGCTGGGTGATACCAGGAGCACTGTATGTCTGTGTCATTAGGAAGTGCAAAAGTAGAGAAGAAAAAGATGCCCATCAGTGAAATGCTTCTTAGAGAAGAATCTAGGGAAAGAAAGGAAGGAATTGAACACAGAAAGTGTATGCAAAGGACAAATGTACACAAGAACTACAGGATGAAATGTAATCCAAGAAACAGAATAGGAGACAGACAGAAAAACAGGCTGGGAGAACTGGGAAGAATTTGGGGGATTTGCAAATAAGAAAACCTATCTGAATGGAGGCCTCTCGTGTCCAAACTGGGGAATAAAAATTTAGAAACCCATGCAAAACTAACATCAGCAATGCAAGACTGTGTATAATCACATGTTGTGCCAAATCCCGGTAAACCAACGGAAAGTCAAAGTAACAGGACTTTGCTCAGTATAAAAGCATCATGCAGCTTTGTTACAGAATCCTAAGCCCTAACCAGCTGAGACGTCTGTGCAGCTCATCTGAAGTTGCTAGTAGAGCGCATAATGGCAGTGGCTGTTGCAACCTGCTGTTCCCTCTGACCCATGCAGGATTTTTGTCCAGAGAATCCAAAATTTCCACAGGCCATGCTGTAGCTTGGCTACAGTCTCCCTAACAAAGTGGTGCTGCAGAGCTCTCTACACTATCATAGGTAGGGCCCTACCAAATTCAAAGCCATGAAAAACATGTCACGGACCATCTGTATAGTGTAGGGTAAAAGCACACAAAAGACCAGATTTCATAAGGGAAGACCAGAGTTTCTCAAACTGGGGGTCCTGACCCAAAAGGGAGTTGCAGCAGGGTCGCACTATTGCCACTCTTACTTCTCTGCTGCCTTCAGAGCGGGGAGGTCAGAGAGCGGGGGCTGCTGACTGAGGGCCCAGCGCTGCAGGCAGCAGCACAGAAGTAAGGGTGGCAATACTGTACCATGCCATCCTTACTTCTGCTCTGCTGCTGGCGGTGGCTCTGCCTTCCAGCTTCCCAGCTCTGAAGGCAGCTCCGCCACCAGCAGCAGCACAGAAGTAAGGGTAGCAGTACTGCAACCCCCCCATAATAACCTTGTGACACCCTCACAACCCCTGTTTCGGTCAGGATCCCGACAATTACAACACTGTGAAATTTCAGATCTAAATAGCTGAAATCATGAAATTTACAATTTTAAAATCCAATGACCATGAAATTGATCATAATGGACTTTGAATTTGGTAGGGCCCTAATCATAGGGTGGAGAGGGCAGAGTATTTTACCTATCAACCACTGCCTGGCCCCTGCATGGTGGAAGCATGGAGAGGACTTGCCTGTGTTAATTGCCCCAGGTTTTGATCTAACACCAGCCTCATTATTATAAAAATAAATGCACAGTGAAATGTACACAAAGCCCACGTTGCAAATTCACATATGAAATCATGTGCAAAACCAGCATCAACACTGTAAAATGAAATCTTTGAAGGATGATGCAAGTGGGTGCTCCTCTCTCACTTGGTCTCACAAGGGTTTATTGTGTCCCTCCTTTGTTTGGGGGTGAAGATCATATTCCTGCCTCTTTCTCTCTCCCTCCACCCTTCCTTACAGCTGAGGAAAGGTGGGAGAGAGACAAATCCACCAAGACCCAGTGCATCTTCTCTGTTGGGCCGCATAGAGAAGGGGAAGGAGAAGAAAAGGACTCCTAATTCTCTTCCACTGACTCCTTTGGGAATAGGGAAGAGAAGAAGACTCCCCAATTCCACTTAGAGACCCACTGGCACTCCCTTCATCTTAGAGTGGTGAGGGGTGCATATTGTAATGATCAGAGTAGCAAGTATTACAACATCTCAGCACTTCTCCCAAATAGCACCCCTTTAGGCAGCCGCCCCCTCAACAGGCTTTGTCTTCCCCCAACACAAATCCTTCTTCTCACCTGCAGTAGTATTCTGCTAGGGCAGAAGGAGAGAGGTACATAGCATTGCCTCTCTCATTGTCATCTTCAGGCTGTCCCCTCTTCCAGTCTTCATTCTTTAACACAACTGGCAAGTAAACAAGCTGATCAGGGTGTATCTTAATAACACAAGGTCCCGCAGTCAAACCGTGGAACAGGACTAGTAATTTTGGATAAGATATTGTCTGTAAAGTCACCAAATGCAAAGAATAACCATTCTAAAGGAGAAGGTTAAGCCCAATGACCCATGTGATTTTTTCCATCACTAGTATCTATGTTTCTATTAAGAAAAAACCTTATAACAAGAAGAAGGATCTAATGCTTATTACTGAAGTGATGACTGCCCCAGAAACATCTAAGTTACACAGACTTATACTTCAGTGCATTACGATGGACAGTATGTTATGTCTGGTAAAAGGGCTTTCTTTATGGCCTGTGTACAGATGACCTGTAGAGCATAAAGTATTGCCCTTGAAGAACATCATCCTAGAGTGCAAGGTCCTGGTATTGTATAGCCGAAGGGTAGGGTTTCAAATCTCTACATGAACTGTAAAGGAGGACTGTGTTTGGAGTTCTGAGGAAGCATTCCAGGCTTTTTATTTATCTGCAACCTTCGGCGGAGATAATTAATCCTGACATTGAGTTCTTTCTGCCTACAATTGTGTGAGTGCAACCATTGCCAGCACTAAAGGATAGAGTGAGGAGAGATGTTTTGAGGAAATCTATAGAACTACATTATTTATGGTCACTGTAAACTTGAGGAATGCTGGAACCCTAAGGAGAATTACAGATCTTAGGAAAGAAAATAAGTGAAAGATTGTAAACTCTTCAGGGCAGGGACTTTCTCTTATAAGGAATATGTACTAAGCACAATGGAGTCTCATTCTCAATTAGGGACTGAAAACATTATTGTAATCATAGGTGCCGACTCCGTGGGCTGGAGCACTCACAGCAAAAAAATAGCAGGTGCTCAGCATGCACTGGCAGTCCCCCCAATCAGCTCGTCTCCCTCCCTCCAAGAGCCTACTGCCCACTGCGGATCAGCTGTTCAGCGGCATGCAGGAGGCGCTGGTGGGAATGGAGAGGAGTGAGGGTGGGGTGTGGTTGTGGAGGGGTGGAATGGGGCAGGGCAGGGTCAGAGCAGGGACAGGAAGAGGCAGGGCAGAGGTAAGGGCTTGGGGGAAGGGGTGGAGGGGAGTGGGGCCTGGGGCAGAGCGGGGGTCGAGCACGCCATGACAACTCATGAAGACAGCGCCTATGATTGTAATGTAAATACATAATAATAAAAAGCACAAAGTATTATCAATGATCATTATTAGAACAACATCATTTATGTACCTCTTTCATAAATACATATACATACTCTATAGGAGTGTCTTTGAGTATATACATGCAGTGCTTCTGTGCGCACGCATGTCCGTGTGTGTGTGTACTCTGTAGTAGACAGACATCAACATCATCTTGCTGAAAACGTAATCTTCTAACAGAACAGATACCATGATGGATGCTGGGTTTGTTGAGGTATTTGGGAGTGTATTCAATATATTTAGCCTAGTCAGAGACCTGTGGAATGTATATAATGGAGGTATTCTCTCTTCTGAAGCAGGCACACTAGACCCATAACTGTTAATTACATACACACAAAGAGAGAGGGGAGAATAGACTCTGTAGTCTATAGATTAAAACTGAAATAAGATAAACTGGGTCTCTGTTTTTAAATCAGTCTCTGTGGTCTGATCCTGTGCTTTATGCTCAGGCAAAATGCAGTCTTCAGCTGGAGTTTGGCCATGAGTCATGAGTGCAGGATTGGGCCTTAATGATCAGTTTCATAACACATTCCTTATTTTTTTTTCATACACACTAAACTTGTTTTATTCACAGAAGAGGTCTCTGGGGTCAGCATGTGCTTCACAATACTTTAGTTAACATTATTAACACCGTCAAAAACTGCAGTCATTTCTATATTTTTTTCCTTGCTGTGCCTGCATTTTAAAGAACATTATTTCCTTCTAGAAAAACATTCAGTTCTTGCAATCAGTGCTCATTTTTGTAAATTAAGGAATAAATTGTGCCAAATTGTTCTCTCTTTCAGGATTATTTGCAGTGCGGTTTATGCTGCTCTCCCTATATCTATTGCGTGCTTTACAGGAAAATGAAATCATTACACACAACACAAATTACTAGACCTCTTTCATAATCACACACTCTTAATTGGCATGTAAGAGTGCTGATCACTGTAATTCATGCAGTCAAATGTCTCCAGCTCATTTTTTTTCTCCCAAGTTTAAAGGTCAACAAGAATATTTTTCTTTAATTTGACAGGCACACAAGAAGTAATGCAAGACTCATTTATGGTCAGGTAATGCACAAAGAAATCTATAAATCAAGCTAAGGGGAATATTAGATCATGCTCATATCTGAACCCATCTGGCTTAGTTCACGAAAGAATCAATATGCGGCAGAGAGCTCAGTATTACCAGTGATTTATGCTCTTGCATCTAGGGGGAGAAACATTTGCAATTTTTTAAGTCCCTTCATCTCATCCTAAAACAATAGAGTATGAAAAAAGAAACTACAATGGGCTATTACAACATATACATTAGATACGTAATTTGATGGTAGGTTTTTGATTATAGCTGCTGGAGGAAAGAATGATTCTGTGTTTCATTCATCTTCATGACTCAGCATTTTTCTAGTGTTTTGATTTTCTCCCCCCCAAGATATTATTACTATGGAGCTGTTGAAGAATAAAGTTAGCCCAATTTCCATGTGTCTGATTATTGCAAAGGGATTGGGGTTGACAGTTCTTGGGCACTGTGCTAACAGCAAAATAGAAAATACGAAAGTTCTACTTTTTTTCATAGCCTCTCTATATATTACTTTCCCTAATCCCCACACCTAAAAAATGTAAAGTCCAAATTTTATCCCACCCCATGACATATCAAACATTAAAGCTTTTGATCACTCTCTGAACATACAGGATTTATTTGAAAGCTTTCCATGTATACAGTACATCTCTCAACTTAATAAAATCTCCAGTTGGCCTCAAGTTCAGCCTCCCCAAGAGGCAAAATGAAAAGTGTCAAATTGCATTGCTGTACTCTGCATGCACCAGAATGGGAGATGGGAATAGGCAGACATAGAGGGAGAGATTTCACAAAGCAATTAGAGTATGAAGAATAGATACTATAGAGACAGCATTTTAAAAATACCTGGATAGATGGGACAAATAAAATGTCCATTTCAGTCATTTCAGCTACAATTATTTGCTTTACATATAGTGCAGCTATCCCTCAGACAAGTACAGAATGCAGCTTAATTTAAATTTGGAAAGGCTATAAGTTGAATTCACCATATAATGTTTTTCCAGCAAGCATGCACAAGTAAAATCAATAACCTTCTCACTGTAGGTTGATAAATTATGATATTAGGAATCATTGATCTAGCCAAGGTAGAAGGAGGTGAAAATAATGGAAATCTGATGGGTGTGATTAGAAATACTTGGGATATTCCTTTGAAAAGCTTGATAAGTAAAATGATCCGTGTACTTATGCATATTGATTTTAATACATAGAAGAAGCCTATCTGAACCAAAACATGTTTGCTTGTACAGGTATTTTAGGGGCTGTGCTGTTGGAAATCTGTCAGAGTATGAATTATATTTTAGTTCAGTGCACTGAAAATATGTGTTTAAAACGTGTTTCTATAAGCCACAGTTTTACTTCTGCATTTTGCCATTTGCTACAGTTGGAGCTTATTCTGCTATAAGGTTTATCAGGTATTTATTTAAAGGCTTTACCTTATTTCTGTATAATTATTAATAATGAATACACTCATTAATTTACACATGCTTTACAAACATGGAGCATGATCCTATGGATTTTACATGAGTAAGGATTGATACAGTGGGTCCATTGCTAATACTTTCCTCTACCCTAAAGAGCTTGGCACATAGTATTGATTCTTTCAGAGGACTATCCTTTTAACAGATAATAATATATCAGCCATTTGGGTAGCACCTTACATCCCAAAGGATCCCAAAGTGCTTTCCAAACTGAAGAGACTGGTATACAAACTATTAGAAAGCATTTCATCCATCACTGGAATGCAGTCACATTTGAGGAGAAATATGGCAACTGTCTGACAGCATACAACACTACAGAACTGTCTAGGACAGGATGTAAAAAATATAATATCCAGTCAATGTAAGGGGAATGTGGGGTAGAATTAGAACATGGAATGTGCTTTACCAGCTGGAACCTGGCCAACATACCAAACCTATAGCTTTCACTCCCTTACACCTCCTGCTGCAGTCTCTCCCACTCTCTCTGTCTACCCCTGAAATCTCTTTTTTCCATTCTGGGGTGAGTAGTTAACCCTTGCTTGTCTCTTTTGTCCTGGTTTCTTTCCTCCAGGGTCTCTATGCTCTCACCTCCATGCCCCCACTTAGGGTTTCTTTCCCCATGAATCTCCCCTTTCCACCTCACATTGGGATGTCTCTCCTCATCTTCTCTTTGCAATCTCAACCTTTTCATTCCATGTCCCATCATTACTGCACCTTTGGTCTCCAGCAGACTTTCCCAGCTGATGCCTCCCCTCCCCCTAGTAGGAAACTGGATCCAGGACTCCTGTCTTTCACCTATGTACCTACAGCCACCTCCGTCCTGCCTCCCAAACACCCTAATTTGGAGAGGGCCCTTCTGTGGTGCTCCTCACCCAGCTAGATGGGGTCTCTTTCACTGCTCCATTCTACTCTGTCTCCAGCCTAGGTACTTCCAATATCAAGTCAGGCAGACACCAGCAGAAGGAAAATGAGAGAGAGGAGCCTGCTGCAGCATGTCACAGTGAAAGAGCAATGGCCCTTACAGATATGCAAGGATTTTGAATGTTCACTGATGGGGACTGAGCCAAGCCTGGGGGACCAAGGGCTGTGAAGAGTGAGTGGAAAGAGGGTGCACCCAACTGCATCCTGCAGTGAAGGGCCTGCAGCATGCCAAGATTAATTAATACCCCCAACTCTTACAGAAGTCTTCATGGGATCTTTAATGACCATCAGAGGTCAGGATTTCTGTTTTCCATAGAACACCAAAGATGGCATCTTCAACACCATAATCACCATAGGACCAGGCTGGAATATTGCTTCTGGGGTAGATCGTTTAAGTGAACCCTATTGTGTGGCATGCAACTTGCATAACAAAACATAATATATAATGTGAGGTAATGGCAATATAGAGAGAATTACAGCTACAATCTCTCTCTGAGAAATTTTTTTGGGGGGGGTGGAGGTTGTTATGTCTAACCAGTTTCAGAAGTCTTTTTAAAATAAGGTAACAGGAAATGTGTATGTGCAGATATGCCTCATTGAAAAACAAAGTTTCGTATCCCATTTTCCTTCCACACTTGGGATTCTTCCAAAGTTTCTCTCAAGCATGAAAAATGAAAAATGCTTTCCTACAGGTCTTTAGAAATTTCTTGTTCTGTTTCTGGTGTAATGAATACCAACTGATTGTTGAAATGACACTAGTTAAGAAAAGGAGTACTTGTGGCACCTTAGAGACTAACAAATTTATTTGAGCATAAGCTTTCGTGAGCTACAGCTCACTTCATCGGATGCATGAGCTGTAGCTCACGAAAGCTTATGCTCACATAAATTTGTTAGTCTCTAAGGTGCCACAAGTACTCCTTTTCTTTTTGAGAATACAGACTAATACGGCTGCTACTCTGAAACCTGACACTAGTTACAAAACCTGATCCACATGGGACACCAGTATAGTATGAAAAATGAAAACATCCATATGTACTTCTCATTTGGTGGGAGTAGAAGGTGATCCTGCAAATGAATTCTATATTTCTTCCCAATAATCCTTCACCATGCTCAGTAGCTAAAAAGCTGTGTATTTCCCCGACAATAGCTAGTGTAGCAATCATAGATGTTATTTTGCAGTGGCGATAAAGGTAGTCTTCCAGACAAACAGAAAATTATGCAAGCATACCACCACATAGTTGAGTATATCATACCTGGTCTCCATTATTTCTGGTTTCTGTAGAATAGCATGCATCATTATATGTTTTACTGATAAGATCAGTATATGTTGCTCATTTATCAACATGCTTGGTTTATTGCTACATATCTCTTATGGACAGTTTATATGCAACTGTTTCTTGTGAATAAGACCATTATACTTATCAATTTTCTAATAGAGTCCTAGAATTTAAAAACTGCATATAGACAGGTTTTGTAGCTGCTTCCATCTTCACTATTATCCAAAAAGTAATGAAAAGATAAGTAGAGGGAGATGATGATGATCTGGGTTGGAGAGAAAGAGGACAGAAATGCTAGGTTCTCACATGCCAACTGAACTGTCTGCTCAAACACACTGCCCACTCTCAGAATCAGAGCCGTTAGAGGCGGTAATGGTATTTGAGACAATCTAGTCCATTCCATAGTACAAAAGCGGCAGCTAGATGGGGCATGCAGATGAAAGCATTAGCTAGGGAAGAAGAGCCAAACGTGGAGAAGTGGACCAGATTAGTGCACTAGCCTTTTTGAGACTCAGAGTCATAGTCTAATTAAGACACAAATATAACTGAGTGAGAGAAATTTGGTGTCCCTCAGTTGCAATAGGATGTTATTTCCCCAATGGGAGGACCAGTCTTTCTACCACGTTCAGGTGGTATTATTTGTACGTCTCAGTTAGACTGGCATATTATTCCCAGTGGTGAGATCTTTGTGCCTGTGAGGTCAGCATTATTATTTCTTGTTAATGCAACTCTTTTGCAAAGGTTTACTTGTTTAATGCTTTCCATTTATAAAAGTTTTGTGCTTTGTAAATAAAGCTATGGCCATTGCCTTTCCAACTCCAACAGTGGTGTGAAACTAAGTTAATGTACCGTGCAAAAAGAGAATGGGAGAAAGGCCAGGGTTAAAGTACATTTTAAAATCACATTTTTGCATTTGTAATTTATTCTTCTTACCTCTAGCATTTTTCTCCAGAGAGATTTATAAAAATAGGTGTTCCGGGCACAGTACATCATAGGTTTATTTTGGACTGTTATTGAAAATTTACACTGCTCAAAGAGTAGTCACAGCAGATAATTTCATTTGCAAGCTTCAATAAAATGTTCTAGAGAAGGTGTCGTTGTTGAAAATGTTAATGATGGCAGAGTTTACGGATAACTTATTTGGCAATAAAAGCTTCAGCAACGGAAACTTCAGCAAATCTTTTTTCACACACTTTACACCCCACATCCAAACACATACCAAATACTTTAAAATTGCCTGAATCCTGAAGATATGACATTGCTCCTCACAAAATAACCAGCAAGGTCCTGATCCTGGGAGGTGTTGAGCACCTCATGGAAGGTGTCATTTGCCTTCATATCACATTGATTGCAATGGGATCAGGCCATTAAAGGAAATGAACACATAAACCTAGTGATTTTTATTTGCAGCTGTTGCTGAAGAGGGAAAGAGGAGGAACTTGCAGGGCAATCTCCTCTTTACTCCCTGTGTTACACCCGGGGTGAAAGTAAGTTAGAGGATTTACTGGTACGCCAGAGACCTGAGCAGGGGGCGTGGCCTCAACTGTAAGAGGTAGGGCCTTAAATCCCCGGGCCCTTTAAATCTTGATTTAAAGGGCCAGGGCTCCAGCTGCGGTAGTGGCGGCTGAGAGCCCGGGGCCCTTTAAATCACCCCTGAGCTACCAGCTGCAGAGGCGGCTGGGAGCCTCGGGGCTCAGGGGCCCTTTAAATCACTGAGGAGCCCTGGGGGCTCCCGGCTACCACCGCTACCCCAGGGCTCTGGCAGAGCTTTAAAGGGCCTGGGGCTCCGCTGTGGTAGCAGCTGCCAGTGCCCCAAGCCCTTTAAATCCCCGCCTGAGCCCTGCTGCCCGAGCCCTAGGATAGGATTTAAAGGGCCCCAGGGCTCCATCCGCCGCTACCACCCCGGCCCTTTAAATGCCTGCCGGAGCTCCACCACCGCTACCCCAGGGCTCGGGCAGCAGGGCTCAGGCAGAGATTTAAAGGGCCCCAGGGCAGTAGCAGTGGCTGGAGCTCCAGGGCCCTTTAAATCCACGCCAGAGCCCCGCCGCCCCTACCTCAGGGTTCGGGCAGCAGGGCTCAGGCCAGGATTTAAAAGGCCCCAGGGGGTAGCAGTGGCTGGAGCTCCGGGTCCCTTTAAATCCCCACCGCAGCCTCACCACCGCTACCCCAGACTTTAAATTGCCCTCTGGGAAAGCAGGTCCTGGTATGGTGCACTGGCTCTTACCGGTACACCGTACCAGGGCGTACTGGCTTACTTTCACCTCTGGTTACACCCCTCATGTACAGTTCTCACTGAATCTTTAAAGTATAGATTTTTCAAGCTAGATGCTGCATATGTGCTTGTGTGTGAAAATCACACCACCACCCCCTCATATACAGTAATAATGCAACATACTGCACAGACATGACTTAGTGCACTTCTGTGACTGCCCCCCTCATCGGCACACAAATGGCTAGTCAGTGGCCTCTGTGAAAACTGGCAGTTTCTGTTCAGTTCCTCATTAGTCTGTATCACCAAACCCACCATCAGAACTGACACTGTTATAGGCAATCTTAGCAGAGAGAAAGACTGAATAAGCATGGAGAGTGAACTTGCCCCTCACCCCAAAACTGGTTGTTTCCTATAGGGATGAGAGGCCTGGGAGAAAAAACTTGTAAACTGTCACTTCCCATGCTATCCCTTTTCAATGGATAAATATAAGACTTCAGGGCTGTCAATCCAGCACCTTTTCATTAGCACTGAAGTACCTCACGCAATTTAGATCTATGTATATTACACCAGCAGTCCTGAAGGATGTTGTACAAGTCCCATATGATTCCTTTCTCTCCTTTCCTGTGGTTTTACTTTGTCAGCAAAAAGAGAAGAGGTTCTGTTAATTATCCATTTATATGCTGAAAGTCACTAATGTACATTTATCTAGTGAGAAACAGTTGCGTAGATAAGGTTCTCAATGGCAGATTTACAGGTCTGCTGTTTGTATGTTTTTTAAAAAATTCTGCTCCCTATTTCTGACCTGTGCATCCAATTTTGTTAATAAACATTTTGTTACACTCTTGTATTAGATGGACTCTGACACATAACTAAGATTGGGAGAGGAAGGATAGTCCAGTGGTTAGAGAACAATCCTGTGCTGAGGAAGACCTAATTTCAATTTCTTCTCTGCCATAGACTTCCTGTGTGATCTTGATGGAGCTAACACATTAAAAATATAAACATAGCTGTGGCAGCATGAGTGGTGGGAGCAGCTAGCTATCCTGAGAATGTGCCTAGCATCTCAGAGAGGATGAATTCAGGGCAAGTAGCTTATCCCGTTACTCATACCACTGCACTGCTATTTTCAGTGTGCTGACTTGATCAGAGCTAATGAGGGTATGTCTGCTTGAGCTGGAAATTACACTTCCAGTTCCAATATAGATGTACCTTTAGTCTCTGTACCTCAGTTCCCCATCTGTAAAATGAGGCTAATAGCACTTCCCTACACCAATTATTAAAGACTGTGAGAAGCTCAGATCCTAAGGTGATAGTGGTCACATCAGTACCTAAGATAGACAGATAATGCATATCACGTGATTAGAAAACAAAGAGTTCTTTAAAAATTTAGTTCTTTTGAAAATATGTTAGATATCGAACTGAATTTTACTGTTTTTGGCTCTCAGGGTAGAGTTTCATGAGTCAGTCTCCTGAACAATATCACATGACACAGCTGAAAGTCTGTAAGTTAATATTCATGCACCTTTTGCCTACATATGTGACTCTGCATACAGCATCCAAACAAGCCACCTGCAAAGTCACACTCTCCTCTGTGACTGGTACAAACTGAATATCACTTACTATGTTCTCCACTTTGCTTTCTTAGGCCTCCATGGTAATTAAATGTGCTTTTTTCCTCATGGGCAACAATTAAACATCTGCAAGAAGTGTGTGTGTGGGGGGGAGTTATCGTATATGTGGAGAGAGAGAACTCAGATCTCTCTTCTTGGAGATAATTGCTTAGTTTAATGAGGAAGTTTTGCAGAATTTTTAACTATTGCTTCCATGGCTTGTTTAATTATTTGCATATGGTTACAGCAAGTTAAAAAGAGAGTGAATATACAGCATTTCTTCTAATTCCTGTGTTAGGTTTTAATGAAAGGAAGCACAAAGGTAAGATTCTCACTAATGATGGTGGGAAATTAGTTTCTGATCCCCAGAGGTCTCTTGAAAAATACACTAATGATAGAAAAAGGGCAAAGAAAATAAATGCAGTACAAAGTATCACCAAGCCTTCTTAAGCTTTTTCCCAAAGATATTCTGTTCCCATTTAGTTTTGTGTTTATGTTTTCAAGTTACGATACTGAAATACACACAGCAAATGAGGACTGATAAATGCTATGCGGACTAGACAACTAATGCTAGCATAGCATATACTGTAAAGGTTACATGCCTAGAGACCCAGATCCAGAGACAGATTCATGAGGCTTTTTTTTTTTTGGTCTCAAGCTATTGAAAAGTTGAATGTCTGGAGAGAAGGAAGCCATTACATCGCAGTCAGATCATTCTGAAGGGCAGCAACTCCACAGTCAGCTGCCCAGAATAGTATAAAAGCAGTTGCTAATTCTTTTCCTCTCTCATTCCATGAGGAGCTTTTACCGGTTACCCTAAGGCACATCTCACATACAACAATCCAGTTTGGATGAAGAACATTCTTTAGTAACTCATACTCAGTGTCACCTTATGTTTCAGTAGCTCATTTGCAAAGCTGTGAATTTCTCCTGCATTGCGATGATGAGGATTTTAATAGGTCTGGTGTTTCGTGGGAGGTGTTTTTCAAGATAAATCTTGTTCCTTCAGTCAGATGGTGAAGAGCTTACCAAGCAAATGGGGCAGGCCAGCACTTGGGCGCTGAGGAACTTGTTCACCTGACATCACCAAAAGGGAGAGCTGTCTCCTGTGCTGCAGCTCAGTTAAGAACAGTTGAGACATGGATGTTTTGATGACATTGCTAATGTGCAGTATCAGCACTTCAGAAAGGCTTTCCCTACACAGTCATCATTCTCTCTCTGTAACAGCATCACCAGTACCTCTGCATCTTCCCCAGCCTCCCATGCTACCACCTACTTACGACATTAAAATACCACAACAATGAACTACTCGTCACACAGCAGTGGAGGGGGTGGGGGAAGAAGAGGAGGCAAAGGGAAGAAGAGGAAGGTAGATGGGAGAGGCAGGGGAGTTACCCCTGATGTCACAGCCCTAACAATAATTTTTCATGGGTACCAGCCAGTAGACCCCAATATACAAATGCATCTTATTGTTAACCATCAGGTGCATGATTTGCATATGCATTAGTTATGTGGTACAGATGTGACAGCAGTCACAGTAATGGATCTCTTCAATCCTCTTCTCACATACTGTGAGCTGTGAATGCATCTAAACTACACATTACAGTTTGTAGGGGCCTCAGATTCCACTGCATGTTAATATGACATTTACTAACACATTGAAACTATTACTGCAAAAACCATTAAAAATTCATCCACCTAAATAGTCAGATAATGGGACAGTCCGGTTCAAAGCTGGGAAGTTCAGAGCGAAGTCTGAAATGATGCACTTAATTCCAGTGTTATAACTCGCTAGTTTGGGGTCTCCCCACAGTGGTCCTGCCAACAGGTTAGCTTAAAGACAAAGCAGTACTTTTCATGGTGGTTAATGTGTGTGAACTCCAGTCATTGTTACTCCCTGTCACAAAGGCTGCAGAGATGAAACATTACTATTTAGAACCACAGGGGTTGCCTTAATGGCTTCCACAGTTTGGTACATTAAACTTTTACAGCAACATGTGACACCCAGCACAGTACAGCTAAGTTCCAGTCCCTCCATTGCATATTACTAATGGGCAACCCACATATTACTCACAGCATGTGGGTCAGAAATCATCTGCAGAATGATTTGGCTTTTAAAAAATATTATTCTAAAATGTTAGCTCTTCTTTTGATCTATTGGATTCATACTGAAAACCAGGCCACAATCTGTCATCTGGAGCAAGACTGCATGCATACAAAGCCATCAGTGAGGGCCAGATTTAGTGCCTATAGAGAGTTCACTCATGCTCAAATAAGAGATGCATACAGTCTGAAGAGAAACTGCTCTCAATGAAGTTCAAATGAGCATTTTGGCGGTAGCAGCAAGAGTCTTGGGACTGGCACTAAGCAAAGAATGGATTTGGAACATACTGGGACTCATAAACTTGTTCTTTATGAGGATTTGTTTCACACTACTCCAGTGGAATTGAATAGCGCAACATCAGCAATACAGGTAATGTCAGCAAAAGTATGGCCTTTAAGATCAGAGTTGTTATTCTTGCTGGTTGGCTATTTCCTTAGCGAGTGAGCCTGAGGTTTGTTCCAAGCCTATCACCACTAGCAGGGCCAACTCCAGGCACCAGCATTCCAAGCAGGTGCTTGGGGCGGCACTGTGAAAGGGGCGGCAGTCCGTGTGCCGTCAGGGTGGTGTCTCGTCTTTCCGCGGCAGCGGCAATTCGGCGGCAGCTTCTGTCTTCAGACATCCTGCTTGGGGCGGCAAAAATGGTAGAGCCGGCCCTGGCCACTAGGACTAGGAGAGTAATGGGACTTCACTGAGAAATAGAAAGCAATCAAAAAGGGTGTGACACATGGCAGTATCTAGCTCTGTGGATCCCTGGTAAGGTAGTGAAATAAAGCCACTGACCTGATAACTGTTCTGATTTCTTTATTATGATGGATGCTGTTTGGTGTAGGAACCTGTCATAAATATAAAGGGAAGGGTGAGCACCTTTAAAATACCTCCTGGCCAGAGGAAAAACCCTTTCACCTGTAAAGTGTTAAGAAGCTAGGATAACCTCGCTGGCATCTGACCACAATGACCAATGAGGAAACAAGATACTTTCAAAGCAGAGGGTGGGGGAAAAACAAAGAGTCTCTCTGTCTGTGTGATGCTTTTGCCGGGAACAGAAAAGGAATGGAGTCTTAGAACTTAGTAAGTATTCTAGCTAGATATGCGTTAGATTCCGTTTTGTTTAAATGGCTGATAAAATAAGCTGTGCTGAATGGAATGTGTATTCCTGTTTTTGTGTCTTTTTGTAACTTAAGGTTTTGCCTAGAGGGATTCTCTATGTTTTGAACCTGATTACCCTGTAAGGTATTTACCATCCTGATTTTACAGAGGTGATTCTTTTACTTTTTTTCTTCAATTAAAATTTTTCTTTTAAAAACCTGATTGCTTTTTCATTGTTCTTAAGATCCAAGGGTTTGGGTCTGTGTTCACCGACGCAAATTGGTGAGGATTTTTATCAAGTCTTCTGCAGGAAAGGGGGTGTAGAGTTTGGGAGGATTTTGGGGGGAAAGACGTTTCCAAGCAGACTCTTTCCCAGTTATATATTTGTTAGACACTTGGTGGTGGCAGCAATAAAGTCCCAGGGCAAAAGGTAAAATTATTTGTACCTTGGGGAAGTTTTGGCAGCAATAAAGTCCAAGGGCAAAAGGTAAAATTGTTTGTACCTTGGGGAAGTTTTAACCTAAGCTGGTAAAAATAAGCTTAGGGGGTTTTCATGCAGGTCCCCACATTTGTACCCTAGAGTTCAGAGTGGGGAAGGAATCTTGACAGAACCCAAGAGTGAGCCCTCAGAGAGAAAAAGGAGAAAAACAGTCACTGCACTCGCACCCAATGCCCATATTCTCAGCATATCATCCTTTAAAAAAATCACAGCCAAAATTTTGCATTCTGACAGGATGGACTGTCAGATACAAACAAAGTTGCAGTTGCTTATTCAGGATTAATCTTGTTAAGAGCATTTATTTAACAAGCAAGTTACTATGTATCCTTCACATGATCTGGATCAATCTGAAGAAAAATGTGCAAGAACAATCCACTTTCTCCTTAAACAAGAACTGGACTTTCATTTCTTATTCAGTAAAAAGTATTGTGCCGGGTCATTAGCTGGTGAAAACTGGAATATCTCCATGGAACTCAGTGGATCTGTGCTGATTTACACTAGCTGAGGATTTGGACCCTATGAATATACTGTATCCATTACCCCACATGGTTATTGAGTATGACATTTATTATTGTTGCTCTCAGTTAAACATATAAAATTAAGCCTAGTCAGAAAATGAGTTTTCTACTGTGAAAATTTGACCAAAACAAAATATGTTTTGTAAAAAAACCCATTTTGTAAAAAGCCATTTTTCATCAACAAGTCGACAAAATTGTTTGATCAGCTTTACTCAAAAATCAAGATAAAGAATTGAGAGAAATGGGACTGGTTTTATGAGAACTTGAGCACATTACTGAGAAACAAAATTCCCAACCAACTGAAGGAAGACATGGGTATAGAATAACATCTAGCTCTTATACCATGCTTTTCATCAGTAGATCTCAAAGCGCTTTAAAAAGGGGAGTAATATCATTATACACATTTTATATATGGGGAAACTGAGGCACTGTGCAGTGAAGTGACTGGACCAGGTTTACCTACCTGGCCAGTGGCAGAGCCAAGAATAGAATCTAAGTCTCCTGAGTCCCAGTACAGTGTTCTATCCACTAGCAAACCCAGAATCCTCTATGCAGTTACTACGGAACCCACAGAAGGATGAAGCTATGTGAATACCAATGTCACAAACATTTAATAGGAAAATCGTGTTTCATTTCATTCTGTTAGTTTACCAACTATGTAAAATGTATACACCCTCAAGCATTCAAAAATCATGAGTCAGATACCAGCAACATCATGAGATTGACTTTAAAATCCACAACCTTTTTTAAAATAATTATTTTATTTATTAAATGTCATAATTTCCTTCTGCCTTTTATTTTCATAGATTCCAAACCCACAAGGGACCACTGTGATCATCTAGTCAGACCTCCTGTATAACGTAGGGCATAGAACTCCCCTAAAATAATTGCCAGAGCATATCTTTCAGAAAAACATTCAATTTTAAAAATTGTCAGTGATGGAGAATCCACCAAAACCCTTTGCAAATTGTTTCAATGTAAATTACTTTCACCATTATAAATTTTAATCTAAATAAATAAAGACATCTATTCAAGGCTCGTTGTGCCCCAACATAATTAATAATATAATAAATACAACTAAATTAAACCTCAGCAGCACTAAAATCACAGGAGCTTGGTCCTTCATCATTTAGGAAACACGCCCTCAGCCTTCTCCAGAACAGTGCTCCAGTCCTAAAAGAAGTGCCCCAACCCACTTCAAAGAAGTGCCAGAATGCTACCCCCAAAAGTGCCAGAACAGTGTTATGGCACGACTTGAGCCCTGCTGCAGAGACCATATCAAACATAGTGTGGCCAGAAAATTACCAAATATACTACTGAAAGTTCTCTGAACTGAGGGAGCAAGTCCCAGAATCTAAGAGGTTCTGTCGCAGAGGTTTATAATGTAACTAAATGATCAAACATTTATTAGAAAACCAGCAGCAAAAGTTCAGCTCATATGATATGGGGCTATATATATTGAATGAAATGTTAATTTATTATGCTTCAGCTGAGAACTTTTAAAATAGTCTTATTTTCTTGAATGTATGGGTTTATCATTATCACCATGAACACAACTAGCACTCTTCAAGGTTTCTTGCAGAAAAGAAATTGAGCGTGCAAATACTCTTTCATCATAATCACTCTGGCTGTGCAGGGTAATTCATAAAAGAGCCAGAAATATATTGAAATTCAATATTGTTTTAGTCCAAATCAATATTAATAATTGTTTGCATTTTTAAAGTGCAATTTACAATTGAAAAATGTACAAAGATCAACCAGTAGTTGCTAGCACATCAAATTTTCCTATTAAACTTAAAGGCAGAATAATTTTACTTAAAAATGTTTCTTATAAAACAGGAGAAGGCATTGATCTGAGAAAATAGCTATCTATTATTTATATGCACAACATTAGAACCTGTTTTAATTATACATGAGCTAAAAGGTCAGTAACTATTTTAGTTTTTAAGGTCTTGATTTTAAAATTGAATAGTTTCATACAAATATTTACAATGGGTGCCTGCCAATTTCTTTCAGTTCTGGGAGTGTTCATAATGGCTAAGTTCACATATACATTAGCCAAGGTTAATTCTTGAGATTCAGTGGTAGGAGGGGTGTCTCTCAGCATGTATAGCAAAAATTGCATAGTAGTTTACAGATGTGAATCTTTTGATTTGCTACACTGCAAAAAATACTTAGCTTATAAAATGTACAAGTGAAACCATAAAGCACTGCTGGATAACCCAAGAAGTGTCAATGATCAAAAGTAAACATTGTAGGTTTTTTCCTGCCACTAAGGTTTGGGTGGGCAGGCATCAGTTTCTAAATGAACAGTAGACCTGCTTTATGGGGAGCTTTTGTGATAGATTAACATGTATGTTTTTTAAAATGTCAATTAATAGGCCATACTTTATGCCAATTTCTGGACCCACTGAAGTCAGTGTCAAAATTGAATTTAATGGGATCAGGATTTGACCCCATTTTCATTGATTGACATAATAAATAATAAAAGGGGAAACAGTTATTTATTATTTATATTATAATAGCACCAGGAAGCACCTGGCCACTTTCACCAAGGGCTGTACATAACCGTGCTAGGGGAAAATAGGTAACACATTTTATTTTCTTCAAAAAAATAATTTAAAATATTTTTAAAAACCCTGAACATTTTTGATGAACATAGAAATTCTTATGAACACTTCCATTTATTCAAAATACCATTTTCCATCAGGAGGGGGAAAAGTTTTGATGAAATATTTTTGATCAACTCTATTGTACAAGCTTATAGCAGAGATATGCCATGCCCAAAGAGCTTGACACTACTGATATAACCAAAGCTTCAGATATTTACATTTTATCCAAAACTCTGTAAAACTGAAATCAAACAAAACAAAACCTATACTCAAAAACTACATAAGAACTTTAGGAGCATGTCTGCTCAATGAAATCCATGGGGTATGAATGGGCATAAGAAAATATAGCAGAAAACTAAAATACAAAAGAGATAGAAAATGTTTTTCAAGGAAGACCCAAAACCACAGGCTGTGTACAGTTACACAAAAATGAACCACATCTTCTCCAAAATGGAGGACATTTAGCATCTCTTCATTTCAATGAGAGCTGAGGGTGCTCAACTACTTGCAGGAGGTGCCTATGTCTGACAGACACCGGCAATCACCGTTCCCCATTATGCTTAGTACACTGAAATTAGTGTCCTTGTATTTCACATTTCCTTTTGAATAGTATTTGCTTGTTTGTTGGATACCCTTAAGATGTCTTTGAATTTAGACTGTACGGTGAAATCCTGACTCCAGTGGAGTTAATGGGAGTTTTGCCATTGACTTCAGTGGAGCTAGTGTTTCACAGCACATGGTTTTATTTTTATTTATTTATTTTTTAAAGCAGACAAATCTTTGTACAGATCCTCATACAAAACTATAAAAGAGAATCAGATGATTTAAGGTTCATCTACTACTAATAAATAAAGAGAAAAATGGCTCAGTGGTTCTGGTACTAGTCTTGGACTTAAGGGTCTTTCTCCACTGCAATTAAACACTTGCTGCTGGACCATGTCAGGGGACTCATGCTTGTGGGGCTCAGGCTGTGGGGCTGAAAAATTGCAGTGTAGACATTTGAGCTTGGGCAGAGCCCAGGCTCTGGGACACTCCTTGCCCTCCCGCATCCCAGATCCTGGACTCCAGGCCAAGCCCAAATGTCTACACTGCAATTTTATGGCCCCGCAGCCCGAGCCCCACAAGCATGAGTCAGCTGACATGAGCCAGCCATGGATGTTTTATTTCAGGGTAGATATACCCTAAGACACCAAGGTTCAGTTTCTCCGCTTGACCAGACTTCCTGTGTGACCTTGTGCCTCAATTACTCATCTGTAAAATGGAGATAATAGCATTTCATTTTCTCACCAGGGAAAGATAAATACGTTATAGACTGTGAGGCACTCAGATACTATGGTGATGGTGGTTAAATCTAAATTTTACTTAGATTCTATTTATAATAGAATCAGTACATGTTAGTGGCAAAGACCCAGATCCTCAAAAGTATTTAGGCAACTCATTCACATTCATAACCTTGCTTTTTTGTTTGAGCCTGATCCAGAGCCTACTGAATGGGAATTGCATAGAAAGGCTCCCATTGACTCACATGAACTTCAATGGACCTGAATCAGACCCTGAATGTAACTGTTTGTATTTTAGTAGTGAATGTAGATTTCATTCCTTGCAGAAACACCTCCCCACCCGCATAGTGAACAGCTGGTACAAACTCTTAACCAGTATGAACTGTGTTTCAAGGTCACTCCATGAATCTTATGATTGTTCCCTAGACAAAGGTTATGTTTACCCTATTTTCCTTTTTCTGTCAACATGAGTTCTTTTAGCTGTTGTTCCTGTGAATTAATTGTATTCTGCTGTTGTAAAAATACATATTTTTAAAAATACAACTTACAATACATATGTATTACAGTTGAATGGGATGTATGTAATACTCACAAATTTAACACAAACCATGACATTAAGAATAAATATACTATTTTAGTATACAGCAAATGCTTAATTAAAACTTGAAAACAAGAAATATTAAAAATATGTCAAGTTTTCTTTAAAATAATTTCCCCTAGTATTATTTTTAGTAATTAAGTTCCTTGCTATCTATTAAGCTCAGTCATCCTACACACACAGGAGAGGATTACTCACAGGGGCAAGGCTTTGCAGGACCAGGCTCATGAATGTTATTTTAATAATATACATTTAAAAAGCACCACAGAAATAGACATGTAAAGAAGCCCTGGTTCTGGCCAGGGGAGAATTCCTCCAGCACAGGAACTGTGGGAGACAGTCATAAGGTTGCCTTCTCAGGACTCCTTGACAAGTCTTGGAGCAGAGGACAATTTAGTGGTAGGGCTAGGGCAGGAGGGTCAGCTCCAGGCATTTTCAGTGCCCCCCACCCTCCTTGTCTAGCCAATCAGATCAGTGGAGCAAAAAACAAAACACAGAGTGGCACTGTGATGTGGCACCCCCTGGAAATTGACACCCGGGGCAACTGCCCTGCTTGCGCACCCCTTAAAACTTGCCCTGGAAGGCAGGGCTGCAGCATGCAGGATTGTGGAGATTCTGCAAACCACTGCTACATAGGGCAGCCTGAGGAGGTTGCTGTAATCAACAGCCCTCAGTGCAGGTCTAGATTATGCCAGGGGCCCTCTTCCAGCCCAGGATGTGGAGAGCACAAAAATGGCTTTAAATCACCATAGTCCCCCCTTTCCCCTGGCTGTGCCGTCTAGGGATTATCATAGACTCTCACCCTTGTGTTCAGTGAGGACGAGCCAACCTGAAAATGTCATATTGTAAAGTTCACCCATCTTGATTTGTCTGAATGAGACCATCCCAGCCTTTGGAAATGTATATGCTTTTCCACTTTTACACAATTTGAGAAGGGCAGACAAGACTTTGCTCAAATTTTAAAATGTTCAGTTCTAAGCCAAGAGCTGGGATGGAACATTTAAGTTGAGAAGAATCCTTTTTAAGATATTGATGTACATGTCAAAAGAGAGGGTTATAATGAAGCTCCAATTTTATGTTACCTTAACGTTAGCACTTGCTGCAATTAAAGCTCTTATTATCCCTGGCAAATGTCCCACAATGTCTCAGTCAATTCCTTGGTACGGGTGGAGGAAAAACTCCTTTTATCCTTGAGTTTCTTTCCCCTCACCAGCAAGACTCGTTCACATCATTAACTCCTTTGACAAAGTAGGGATCTATCTTTCAGAACAGTACCAGACACATCGACATCAGAGTTTCTAGACTACTGTAGCTCAGCAGATATAGGAAGTCAAGAAGAGCTACAATTACATAATAGGGTCTAATGTTGATTTGATATAGGTTTTTACTCTGTATCAGTGTAACAAAGGGAACTTTCCAGGTGTTGTGTAATGATCTCTCCAATATTATCAACACAAAAGCAAGCATGTTCGACAGATAGTTGCATTTATTTTGTATGTGTTTTTATTACTAAATCTGACAAAACATGCTTGAAAAGAATTTAGTAACAACACATAAAGTGGTAAAATTCTCCCATTTTACCAACGTTATAAAACAGGTTTTAAAGAGAAAGATCCCAGGTAATTCAAGAACCTCATTGCTCATTCTAGGCCAAGGCTACTATTCCAACCAACCTCTTCTCAGCACAGGAACAATTGGACGCCATCTTGGTTCCATTACTGGAAGAGCAAAATGCCCATGTCTGTAACTGTGTGGGTATAACATACATGGTAGCATTTCTATGTTGGGAGGATGCCACTGAACTTCCCAGCATCAGATTCGGCTGATTCTGTATCCCATTGGCTGGGTGAGTTTTAGTGCTCCAGATAAATCATAAACTCCTCTTCCAGATTAAACAGAAAACAAAACAGAGAAAGAAAAACAAACAAAAAAAACCCCCCAACCCATAGATTCTTGGGGCTACAAGCGGGTCATCAGGAGACCTTCTGCCCTTTCTCCAGGGGTTAATTTCCTTTCTTTGACAGTGCCCAAATGGTTCTTTGCATACGGCCTTTCAAGACTTCCTTTCAAGCTTCTTTGCCAGGTTTCTTCCTTAACACCTTTCCCTTCCAAAGTGCAGATCTTGCCTGATGTCCCTCTTGGTAGAGAGAGCCCCATAGCAGATTCTACCCTTCTTTCTGATCTTTCCTAGACTGTGGAAATCAAGCTATTTTTTATATCCAGCATACTTTGTTAGCTGCCTACAGTTCGCAGAGTTGCTGGACTACAAGGCTCAGAGTCTCTTTGTGTTTGGCAGAGACCATGTCACAGGAGAGCGCTGAACCTCTTAGGTTATGTCTACACTGCAACTGAGAGGTGAGATTCCCAGTTTAGATAGACTCGCAGTAGTAGCAGTTGTAGCACACTAAAAATAGCTTTGTGGACACTGTGGCATAGCTATAGCTCAGGCAAGCTGCCCGAGTCCAAGCCCGTCCAACCTCCTGGGTGCAAGTTCAGGTAGCTGGCTTGAACCGCTGGCCAAGGGCAGCTCTACTAATTTTGCCACCCCAAGCATTGCCGCCGAATTGCTGCTGCACCTGGAAGAGCAGCGGAGCTGCCACCCAAAAGCCGCCAAAGAGGGAAGAGCGGCAGGGCTGTGGCTGAATTGCCGCCGTGAGGCATGGACTGCCGCCGCATTTTAAATGGCGCCCCAAGCACCTGCTTGGAAAGCTGGTGCCTGGAGCCGGCCCTGCTGCTGGCTGTGCTGCAGCATCCAGATTGCTATTTTTAGTGTGCTACAACACGTCTGTCTGTACTGGGAATCATAGCTCCAAGGTTTAGTGTAGACATAATCTTACAGGGCCAGCTCCTTCCTGTAACTGGAGGATAGGGAATATAGTTCAGGCCCAGGACCACAGATGGGCTAGTCTGTACCCAAGTTTCAATTGCACTCCTGCTCTGCTCTTAGCACCATAAGAGTTCTCCAGAGTTTAGAAACGCTCTGGTTTCTGAAAGACCAGAGAAGAGGTGATGAATGAAAATTAAGGGTATATCTATACAGCTCGCGTCAGCAAGTCTCTCAGCCTGGCTCAACAGACTTCAGCTAGTGGGGCTCGCACTAGTGCTCTAAAAATAGCCATACAGACAGCGCTTTGAAGTTGTGGCTCCAGCTGGGAGGCTCAGAGACCTCCCTTTCTAGGCTTCAGAGCTTCAGCAACAGCCCGAGGTGCAACTTCAAAGTGCTGTCTACACAGCTATTTTCAGAGTGCTAGCTACATGAGCCCCCAGCCCTAGTCTGTCAACTGGAGCTCCTTGCCCCTGACTGTGTAGACCTACCCTAAGAGGACATGCTTCTTCCAGTGCTGTTATAATTAGAGTGGGTCACATTTTTTCAACCAAAATCTTCTCCCCATCAGAAAATGTGGTTTCATCAAAATAGGAAAAGGAACAGGAAAAGGTTAATTTATACTTTTTTTTTTACTTTTTAATGAGAAAATTAAAAATAGTTTCTTATGATTGGAAATTATGAAATGAAGAAGTTATTTAAGTTTAATTTTTTGAAACTGAACCTTTCATTTTTTTCATTTTCAGATTTGTCTCCTCCCCCTTTCATTTCCCTTTTTGACTTCCACCTCTCTCCCCTCCTCCTTGCTCCCACTGGATCCACTTTTCACACTTTTTTTTTCTGTTTTCCAAACATAAAAAAGTTGAGAAAGAGCAAGAAAGAAAGTGGAGGGAAAAAATCCAGAGAAGTCCAAAAATAAAAAAATCACGAATATTTTTCAGTCTCAAAAAACAATTAAAATTATATTGTAGGTCAAAACCAAAAATTTTCATTTTATTTTATGACATTTCAGAACAAAATGAAAATATTTGTTTGGAAATCTCTGGTGGGAAACAAATATTTTACCTGAAAATTTTTAACAGACATTTAGCAAGAAAAATTTTCCAACCAGCTCTACTTATATTATAATTGTCTTTTGAATTAGCTGCTCCATTCTGACTGCCCATATCAAGGGAAATAATTAATCTCTAAGAAATGTTTATAGAGCAAGTGAACAAGTATCTTGACAAAACAGATGGAGAACATTCTCATTAGGAAGGAAGGGTTTGAAATGTTTCAGTAAGAAACAAATTAGTCATCATGGCTGGAAAGATTAAAAGGACTAGTATTAAGTGAAAATAGCCAGATGTACACTGTTGCTTGGGTTAATAAAGAAAGCTACTCAGCTGCCACAACACAACAATGCTCTCATTTCAAGGTTATGAAGGCTATTTTCTTTTTTTCCTGAAGTTACCATAGTAGCATCACAATGAACGAGAGCCAGGATGAGCCAGAGGTAGTTTTCCCTTTGCCTTCGCAGAAGCGCTGTTGTTGGGTTTTGTTTTCTCAAGTGCAGAATTAAAACCACCGCTGGTTTTGATGGGGGGTTTGGATTCACAGCCTACAGGAGCATGGAGCATTTTACACTTCCCATTTTTCAACTGTTTATTTGTGACTCAAAACCAGAATTGTTATTCTCTCCTTTAAAATAATTTTTGCTTCTAGAACAAGGGGAATACAATTTAAGAAATACAAACCCCATCTTAAGGAGCAAAATTATATAAGGGTATGCAGCAAACCAGCATCATTGTAGCAAAACAAACCATACACAAAATCCCTCAAATCTCACCCCCGGTATTGCAAAATCACGATTGTAAATACACAGACAAAACCTAGTGATGTCATGTTGAACCTACATGAAGGACCTCAGTAGCCTTATGGCCCCTGCTTCATTCTCCCCTCTCTCTTCAACAGCTCCCACAAAAATCCCATTCCTCCATCTCTATGTACACAGCACTGACATCTTGGAGGGGAGGCATATTGGCCTTCTAAACCTTGGATGTCTTGAGAGGGAAGGCAACAGGTGCCGCCTCCTCTACCCCAATGCTTACTTGCTGGGAGAATTTTGAGTTGGAGCTTCCAGAGTTCTGCAGGGGAGGCCTGAAGCACATTTAGGGGAGTTGGTGAAGACGGTCTTCTTTTGCAAGGCAAGAGAAGTGATTAGCAACATCCAAATAACCAAGGCCAGATAAGTGAGCCAGGGAGTAGCTTTGGAAGTGATTTGCTGCAAGTCTAAGATGCCACCGACATGTGATCAAAGCGGGCACTAATTTACAATATGGTCCATAGTTTGCAACTGATGTCCAGAGTCACAAATTGTCTTTCATCTCCCAGAAACATAAGAGATGACAGCACCTGCCTTGTAATGTTCTGAAATGGTTCAGTGCTAACCATTGTTTCGGGACAGGTTAAAGCCTAGCTCTTCTTTTATGTGGTTGGTAATTAGGTAAAGGGGGTATCTCAGTGAAATACAATTCTGAGTGTCAGCTGGAATCAAGGCACTGAGAATCCACAAAAAACACTCCTGAAAACTTGATCTTTGTTTAAACTTCTAACTGGGAAGAGGGGGCAATGGCTTCCCAGTTTGTAATTGTCTCTTTCTGACTGGCCACTGACTTACCATTGTGAGCTTGGGAAATTTCAGAGCATTTATACTAGCTTTTAGAACTGAGCCCTATCACACTCAGAACATGCTTCTTCATGCAATATTGTAAGTGGGACAATGTCCTTTATATTACGCTGCCAAACCCAGTATGGGGGAGAGGCTTTGCTTGAACCTAATGGGTCTAAGCATCTGAATAAGAGTATTTGCATCATTGCTATTCTGGTGCTGAAGGAAGCCAGAAGGCTGAAAAATTCACTATTTACGCTGTCACTATATGGCTCCAATGAGATGTTAATTTGAAACAAAGTAAAGAAAGCTTTTCATTTCAAATTTAAAAAAACTTTAGAGATTTTTTTTTGGCCTACAAATGTTTTTTTGAGAAAGCGTGTGTATTAACTTGTTAATGACTTCGTGTAGTTTTGAGGAGATTAGTAACACATGACTCCTGCAGTAATTTGCACCCTTGAAACTTAGAGAAGAATTTTTTTCTGACTTTGAAAGGATTATTTGGATTGTTTACAGAGTGCTGTGCCTTCTTGGCTTTAATAATATATGAAGTCAGAAATCAGAAGTGCCTGCTTCTTGTTGCAATATGTGATGGGAATTGAATAGACCAGGTTTTGTGTTTTTCAAGCATTGATACCCTGTTCTTCAGTTCCAATCCTGTAGAACAATTTTGTCGTCTTTTATACTTATGTCAAACCTCAGGAATGAGTTCAAACTTGGATGAATACACTTATTAGTGATATCTAGGGACAGCTCCAAAACTGATGAGAAGAGGCTGCTCAAGTATAACAGAATATGACCCATTGATCTTTGACAAACTCAAAGTTTCCACAAGAATAGGGGAAATCCAAATAACTGCCTTCTAGCACAGTTATGATTTTTATTGTTGTTGTGTGGATTTTCCCTAATGTAAATTAAAAGAACCCCCCATAAAGCACAGAATTTTTGTAATGGCAGAAACACCCATTTTGCATAATTGCAATCTCTGGCTTTTAAGAGACTGTGAAAGTCAAGATGCATAAGGGCATAAATGACTGGAGAACAGAGCCAGTAAAAGTCAATAGGTTCTGCATAATTTAAAACAACACTGAAGATGTGGTATGGCTGACACATAACATATGTGGTCAGGTCAGCAATTTCACTGAGACCTAGCAGTACCTCTAGCTGCACAGAGAAATGGGTGCCAGATCATCAGCTACAGTCAGGAATTCTAGTTCATTGGAACCTCAATTTCTGCCTGCTCAAGTGACTCTTGGCAAAGCTGAGAGGTTAAAACAAGGATGAATAGAATCATAAAACAGGCAGGACAAGTACACTTTCTCTCTCTCTCACTCCTTGAATTCCAACTGCTAGGTTGGTTCTAACATCCAACAGAGCTGACCAGGCCAATCAGAATGTCTATACCTAAGCCATATTGTGATGAGGGACTAAATCAAAAATACTTTGTTAAAAAGTAAGTGCCCTTTGGTGTTCTATGGCAGGTGTTAAGATCCCCAACACTGGAGTTTTAGAGAGAGGGGAGAGCTATAACACTCCAATTCATTACAATGAGCAGTGACTTCTTGGTACAACCTAGACAGTCCACTTATGACTTCCATCTACTTAGGTTTCCAGAATCAGTGCAAGCCCCAATTTCAAGCCCCATTATGTATTTTCCCTGTCATACAACTGATAAGAAAACCATTTTCCCCACAAGAAATGTTGAATGAAAAATCTTGAATTGAAAATTTTCAGGCAAAAAAATTTGCTTTTCCAGGAGGAAATTTCAAACTGAAAATGTTCATTTCCTTTTCACTTAACAGGTTTTTTGGTTTAATGGTTTCAAAAAACAATGAAACAACAGTCTAAGTCCGTTTTGTTTTGAAGTGTCAACTGGAAACAATTTTTTTCCTGTGGGAAATTTTGAAATAAACAAAAATTTCCATCAGAATATGTAGTAAATGCATGGGCAAGAAGAGAAGGATGTGTGACAAGCTAGTACCCAAAGGTGCACTCTTGGTGTGTGGAAAGCCGCTCACCAAGGGGACTAATGGTTTCCCACTTTCTCTCCGTGCTACAGAAGGTAAAGAACTTTGGCCTTAATGGTTGGGTTTAATTTTTGTTTCCTAACCTCAAAGGAAAGAGTTGACAGTGACCAAATGAGAGATTTGTAATCTCTTCCCCTCTGATTCAATATCTGTGTTTGAAATCCAGCCTTAGCAGAAAATACATATGGTGGAGAGAGAGACATGTTTGTACATTCCTCTTCTTAGATGAGTGTCATGGCAAGTCTAATAGACACTGCAGGTCAGGTGTAAAGCAGAGACTGGATACCTGGAAAATGGGAGGACTTCGTGCCCTGGAAGCAATCTGAGGTAAAGGACTCTGGCTTAACCTCCAGTATCAGAGGAAGAATTCCCCATCTCCCTCCCTTCTCAAGATGGTGTGCCTAGTAATGATGATATTCTAGTAATAATAGCAGTTTCTTTCTCATCCTCACATTCCCTTATTTGTTCACTGTGCCTATCCTAGTGTTTAACCATGCTACAGAACTGAAATAAAATGGTTGTAATAAAACATCTAACTTGGGTGCCACTCAGGCCCACACCACCTGCACAGCATTCAGGAGAAGACACAGACATCCTACAATAACTTCCCAACCCCAAACATAATCTTCCAACTCACCTGCCCAACTCCTTACTATGTTTCCACTCTTTTGTTTTCATTTCCTGATTTCGTTATAGATGTCACACACAAAAATACATCTCTGGACTAGCACTGTGGATCAATTTGACTGGGTGAGTTTCCTCAACTGCTACTTTAAAATGTTCCTAGCGCACAGCTTTAAACTGGAGAGTGCAATATTCAATAATAAGTACCCACACTTCTGTAGGCAGGAAAGATAAGAGGAGCCAGAATAAATAGGACAAAGATATATGTGCTCAGGCTATAGAACATGGAAAGATGCAGATACATACACGCTATTGCAGCTGTTTGAATATGTATGGAGCCTGCTGTCAACCAGAGGATTTGGTTCAAGCTACATCAGCTCACGTGGCATGAAAAATGAAGTTTATGCTGTGCATGTGAACTAGACACTTACATTGATTTCTGTATGATTTGTAATTGTCTAATTTAGTAATCAGTAAGTGTTTGTAAACAATTTGAGTCATTTTCTTGACTCGTTGATGTACGGATATCAACACTAGTCTATGTGCATTTCTTCACTTGGGGCTAGACAGGCATCGTGCAATCCAGCCTGAGCAAGAGACAGTGCGTAGCTGCACTGTCCAAGGAGCACAGCAAAGTGTTAGAGTCACAATCTGATTTTGCATCACCTTTGCTTTGTAGGGGAAATAAGCTGCAGCATCCCTTTCCCTGGAACAATTTACTTCACCTTCCACACTGGCTCAGATGTGCCAACCAAACCAGTGAGATGGCAGCTACCGTTCCCCAGTACACAGGGTCTGGCACTTGGAGTAGCCCACACAAGGGAGTAACGAATGTTCCTTAGGCCACTGCTTCTCCCTTCTGTGAGTGATGGAGCCCTTGGAAAACAATTGTTTGCTCTGCTGTTTAAGTCACGTCAACTATGTTTTCCAAAACATTACATGCCAGAGATACTGGATGTGCACAAACATAAGCCAGCCTCTAACTAAAGGTGGAAGGAACTTTCCTTGTGTCCATGTTATGCCATGACTGTCTTCAGCAGGGTTTCCTCCATTTTCCTCTGAAGCAACTAATACTGTCTGAGACAAGACACTGGTCTTGATGGACCACTGGTCTGTTCCAGAATGGCAGTTCCTAGGCTTCTCCCTGAAGAATTAGATCACAGGCAGAAGCCTAGTTTACACACGTATCAACTTCATTCTTCATGAAGTGTCAGATTTCTTGGTGGATAAACAAGAGGACTGGGGGGAAAGTGATAATCATGAATCAGTAAACAAACCCATGTTATCAGGCACATGAATGTGGATTGGTTTATGCATTTCTGCCAAAGAATTTAAAGCAAAAGAAACATTTGTCTTTTCATAGCAGTTTTCAACTATCTTTTTTTGTATTTCTTGGATTGATGTATTATTATAATGTCATATCATTCACAGTAATATGTTCAGTCCATAAGATTCCAGAAGATGGTTGCTGAAAAGCACAACTACAATTCAGTGGCACTCCAACCAGGCACTTTCAATAAAATGTTCATTTTAATTTTCATTTAAAATTAAAACTGCTGTCTGTCAAAAGACTGAGGCCCTCCCTCTATGACCTAGCACTTTGTGTGACATGCTGCAGGTAACTCATTTTCAGCAGTATTTCACTCTACAGTTATACTAAACTAGTTCATCGCCATTAAAACAGCTAATGCAATATGGCTTTCCCATCATGTTACTTTGCAATGTCATTTCTGCCATTCTAATTTGCTTTCAATGTCACCTGGAAGCATAAAGGAATTAAGTCTACTTTTATCTTTGCAAATAAAGGGTTTGATGTCTGAAAATTCTGCTAAAATATTCATGCAATCATAGTTCATGTTTTTACCTTCAACCACTTTTCTTTAAATATTTGTTTTTTAATGATACAACACCACCTTTCCCCTAATTTGATACCAATACTTTCCTTCCTCACTGGTGTTATGGCAATTAATTAATGTCAGGAAGGTGCTAATTATCATCATATGCACATATTCCTGCTGCTTTCAAGGACAGAGTGCTCAGATAGCATGGTGATGGACAACCATAAAAAACTTTATTGGGAGAAAGGGGTTTAGCCACCAGAAAAAGTGTAGTGAGTATAAATTACATATATTTCACTGCATTTCTGCAAGTTCTGAATGAGCCACTTTGTGAGATATAATTCCTATGCTGTCTAGAAAGTTATGGTCAGCTTGACAATGGAAGTTAGAATGGAAAACTTAATGCAGCCTTATCCACTACAGCTGCAATAATACTGTGTAGTCCCAATATAGATTTTATCTTATTGACCAGTTTACAAATGACATATGATTAGAGTCTTTTAATAATCTCTCCTTAGTATTTTTCTAACAAGTATATTTCATTTGTGTGTATAACTGGTTTTCGAGTTTGTATTCCGCAACTTAAACACTGGATTTAGAAAGGCCTGGGGAATGCATACCTAGCATAGAATGATAGAATTGTAGGACTGGAAGGGACCTCGAGAGGTCTTCCCATCCATTTCCCTGCACTCAAGGCAGGACTAAGTATTATCTAGACCATTCCTGACAGGTGTTTGTCTAACCTGCTCTTAAAAATCCCCAATGATGGAGATTCAACAACCTCCCTAGGCAATTTATTCCAGTGCTTAACCACCCTGACAGTTAGGAAGTTTTTCCTAATGTCCAACCTAAACCTCCCTTGCTGCAATTTAAGCCCATTGCTTCTTGTCCTATCCTCAGAGGTAAAGGAGAACAATTTTTCTCCCTCCTCCTTGAAACAAATTTTTATGCACTTGAAAACTGTTATCATGTCCCCTCTCAGTCTTCTCTTCTCTAGACTAAACAAATCCAATTTTTTTCAATCTTCCCTCATAGGTCATGTTTTCTAGACCTTTAATAATTGTTGTTGCTCTTCTCTAGACTGTCTCCAATGTGTCCACATCTTTCCTGAAATGGGGTGCCCAGAACTAGACACAATACTCCAGTTGAGGGCTAATCAGCGCAGAGTAGAGCAAAATAATTGTTTCTTGTGTCCTGCTTACAACGCTCCTGCTAATACATCCCAGAATGGTGTTCCCTTTTTTTTTTTTTGCAACAGTGTTACACTGTTGACTCATATTTAGCTTGTGATCCACTATTACACCCAGATCTCTTTCCACAGTACTTCTTCCTAGGCACTCATTTCCCATTTTGTATGTGTGCAACTGATTGTTCCTTCCTAAATGGCATACTTTGCATTTGTCCTTATTGAATTTCATCCTATTTACTTCAGACCATTTCTCCAGTTTGTCCAGATCATTTTGAATTTTAATCCTATCCTCCAAAGCACTTTCAACGCCTCCCAGGTAGTATCATCCACAGTCTTTATAAGTGTACTCTCTATCCCATTATCTAAATCATTGAAGATATTGAACAGAACCAGATACAGAACTGATCCCTGTGGGACCCCACTTGATATGCCCTTCCAGCTTGACTGTGAACCACTGATAACTACTCTCTGGGATGGTGTCAAGTATCAGAGGAGTAGCCGTGTTAGTCTGGATCTGTAAAAGCAAATCTGGATCTGTAAAAGAGTCCTGTGGCACCTTATAGACTAACAGACATATTGGAGCATAAGCTTTCGTGGGTGACATGCATCCGACAAAGTGGGTATTCACCCATGAAAGCTTATGCTCCAATACGTCCGTTAGTCTATAAGGTGCCGCAGGACTCTTTGCCGCTTTTACTCTCTGGGAATGATTTTCCAACCAGTTATGCACCCACCTTATAGTAACTCCATCTAGGTTGTATTTCTCTAGTTTGTTTATGAGAAGATCATGTGAGACAGTATCAAAAGCCTTACTAAAGTCAAGATATACCACATCTGTCACTTCCTCCCTATCCACAAAGCTTTTTACCCTGTCAAACAAAGCTATCAGGTTGGTTTGACAATTTGTTTTTGACAAATCCATGCTGACTGTTACTTACCACCTTATTAACTTGTAGATGTTTGCAAATTGATTGCTTAATTATTTGCTCTATTATCTTTCCGGGTACAGAAATTAAGCTGACTGGTCTGTAATCCCCTGGGTTGTCCTTATTCCCCTTTTTATAGATGGGCACTATATTTGCCCTTTTTCAGTCCTCTGGAATCTCACCTGTCTTCCATGACTTTTTGAAGATAATTGTTAATAGCTCAGATATCTCATCAATCAGCTCCTTGAGTATTCTAGGATGTATTTCGTCAGGCCCTGGTGACTCGAAAACATCTAACTTCTTTAAGTAATTTTTAACTTGTTCTTTCCCAATTTTAGTCTCTGATCCTACCTCATTTTCACTGGCATTCATTAAGTTACATGTCCAGTTACTACTAAACGTTTTGGTGAAAACTGAAACAAAAGTCATTTAGCACTTCAGCAATTTCCACATTTTCTGTTATTGTTTTCATTGAGTAACGGGCCTACCAAGTCCTTGGTTATCCTCTTGCTTCTAATGTATTTGTAGAATGTTTGCTTGTTACCATGGGTGGTGGGTGAACCACCACTTTGGGGAGGCTAGCCCACCAGCCCGGCCCCTTCTGTCCGAGGCCCTGCCCCCCCATTAGCCAGAGCCCCGAACCCCCCCCATAACAGGAGGAGCCCTGAGGGCCCCCCCACGACCAGAGGAGCCCTGGATTGCCCACCCCAGGTCAGCCCCCGCTCCCCCAGGTGCCAGGCTGGCCCCAGCATCGGGCCAATTCCCCACCCCCAACAAGCCTGAGTGCCGGTCTGGCCTCAGTGCTGAACCATTCCCCCCTGCCTGAGTGCCAGGCCAAGCCATCCCTGGAGCACAGGGCTGGCCCCAGTGCCAGGCCGAGTCGCCCCCCCGCCCGAGTGCCAGGCAGAGCCACTGGCCCCAGTGCCTGGCCGAGCTGCCTCACTCCCCTGCCAGACCCCCACACCCACCATTTGCTTGTCATGTCTACCTCACTCCCCCACCCCCGAGGAGGAGCAACATAGTGATCAGCAGGGACCTAGGGGGAAGGTGGAGGGCAGGCAGGCAGTAGCAGCAGGGGCCTCGGGGAAGGGGTGGGGCCACCGCAGCCCAGGTGTCCAGCGGTGGCGGCTGCACCAGGGATGGCTTAGCGTTCCCTGGCGTATTATACCCGCCACCCATGCTTGTTACCCTTTATGTCTCTAGCTAGTTAATCTCATTTTGTGCCATAGCCTTTCTAAGTTTGTCCCTACATACTTGTGTTATTTGTTTATATTCATCTTTTGTAATATGACCTACTTTCCACTTTTTATAGGATTCTTTTTTGAGTTTTTGAGTTTCCAATCATTGAAGATCTCCTAGTTAAACGGAGGTAGTCTCTTGCCATACTTCCTATCTTTCCTACGCAGTAGGATAGTTAGTTCTTATGCCCTTAATAATGTCTTTCTGAAAAACTTTCTCCACTTTCTGAAATAAAAAATGATCTCCAATACATTCTAAGACCTGGTTGAATAATCTGCGCCCTGCTGTGTTATTTTCCCAACAGATGTCTGGGTAGTTGATATCTCCCATCACCACCAAGTCCTGTGCTTTGGATGATTTTGTTAGTTGTTTATAAAAAGCCTCATCCACCTTCTCTTCCTGGTTAGGTGGTCTGCAGTAGACTCCTACCATGACATAACCCTTGTTTTTTTACCACTTTTATCCTTACCCAGAGACTTTCAATAAGTCTGTCTCCTATTTCCATCAAACTCAGTCCAAGTGTGTACATTTCTGATATATAACGCAACACATCCTCCCTTTTTTCCCACCTATCCTTCCTGAGCAAGCTGTACCTTTCTACACCAATGTTCCAGTCATGTGTATTATCTCACCAAGTCTCTGTGATGCCAACTATGTCATAGTTGTGTGTATTTACTAGTTCTTCCTGCTTATTCCCCATACTTCTTGCATTAGTATACTGACATTTAAGATACTGATTTGATTTCCCCTCTATAGTCTCTCATCCTTCCTTATCTCTTCTATAGCAACTCATGCTTTCCCCAGATTCTGACCCTTCTCCCAGGCCTCCGTGTTTTTGACTTACCTGTGGTCTTTTGTCTCCTGCCCCTGTTGAACCTAATTTAAAGCACTCCTCATTAAGTTAGCCAGTCTGTATCCAAATATGCTCTTCCCCTTCCTTGATAGGTGGACCCCATCTCTACTTAGCAGTCCTTCTTCCTGGAACAGCATCCCATTGGTCAAGTAAGCCAAAGCCCTCCTCGCAGCCAGGCATTCTCCTCCAGAATGCATCTGTCTCTGCCTGGGCCCCTACCTTTGACTGGAAGGATCGAAGAGAACAACACCTGCACCCCCAGCTCCTTCACCCTTACTCCCACAGCCCTGTAGTCACTTCTGATCTGCTGAGGGTCATACCTCACAGTATCATTAGTGCCCACATGGATGAGTAGTGTGGGGTAGTAGTCAGAGGACCGGATGATCCTCAACAATCCCTATGTGACTTCTTGGAGATGGGCCCCTGACAGGCAGCATTCCTCCTGGGATGTTATGTCTGGGCGATAGATAGGTGCCTCCGTCCCCCTCAGAAGACAGTAACCAACCACCACTACCCTACGTTTCCTCCTGGGAGTGGTGGCTGCAGTCTTTCCAGCCTTGGGGGTACATGGCTTCTCCTCCACCTTTGGGGGCAATTCCTCATTGCTTTTTGCCAAGGCAGCATAACGGTTCTTCACCACTATGGAGGGTGGGTTGGAGGTAGAGGTGGAGCACCGCCTGCTGTCAGAAGTAATCAGCAGCCAGTGTTCTCCCTGTGACAGAGCCATATCCTCCTCCCCTGAGGGCATGACAGCAGTTCCCTCTAGCTGAATAGGTTCATCAGCCTTGGACATCTCCATATGAATATTCTCAATGAATCCCTCATGGGCACAGATGCTGCTCAGCCTAGCCATCTCCACCTGTAGCTCTCTCACCTGCTTCCGGAGAGATTCCACCTGTCTTTCACACTGGATGGTCCCGCTATCCTGGCTTTCTGAGAGTGGGAAATGCAGGCCACAGTCTCTGAAAATCCACACCAGAATCTGGATAGAGGCAGCCATGGTTAGGTTCTCTATCTGGATACAGGTGGAGGAGACAGGAGCAGCGTTGGCACTAGCAATGCAGCCCTTCCTAACCATAGTGATTATATTATGACTCCCTCTTACAAATTCTCTTGTTCGCTGGCTCCTCTTGGTCACTTAGCCTCTGGCTTTTAAGGCCTTCTCTCCTAGCCAGCCCTACTCCTTCATTAATCACAGAGGGAGAGGGGGATCATTGGGCTGATCAAAGATGATCAAACAAGGCTCAAACAGTCCCCAAACACACAATCCCAACTGACCCCATAAATTTAAAATAACCTGAAAGAGAAAAAAAACACAAACAGCCAAAAACCAAACAGTCAAACAAGCTCACTCACCCCAAGATTAGAGGTCACACGTTTTTTGTTCAGCAGGGGATTTCCTTCTCTCCCTCTCAAACTCTCCTGTTTGCTACCATGTATAAAACATTGTTCTCATTCACCAGGCTTACAAGCTTACAGCAAGTTAATTAAAGTCAACTGAGTGAAAAAATAATTACAGGAAAGATGGGAGAAGCCCAAACCCATAATTTAGAACCTTTTGAGGTTTGTGTTTTTGTTGAGAGGTGGTTTACTCTTCTTTTCCCTGGCTCCCTCTTTATTCGCTTATGGTGAATTTAACTGACTTTCATTGGGATAAAATAATCATATGGGGCTATTTTCCCTTAAGTATTTGTACATGTAGCTTGTAGCTTTCATTAAACGTTACATATTGAGAGGACAATGTGTGATGTAACTAAATGGAGTCCTGATCCTGAACAGGGCCTCTGGGATATATGATATAATGTAACTATTAAATAATAAAGAAAGGTGTTTTCATGGGACTATTGGGATGACCTCTATGACTTTCAACTCTGATTTTAGTTTGAATAAAAACTTTTAAACAAATCAGGAAAAAATGGAGCATGATCTAGATTTATCTTTTTTTTAAACAAGAAAAAATTGTTTTGGAAATCAGCATTTGCTTTCTCATTCTGCTCAAAATGGGATTTGTAAAATTCAAATTTAGGCACACCATTGTGCTGTAAATCCTAATAGAGATAACTGTTCTCTTAAACTGCCCCCAATAGGCTCAGGAAAGGATAAAACATTACTGGTTATGGCATGTTCCCTAAATAATACAATGGGAATCCAAAATTAAACAATATTCCTAAGAAAGAGATCTATTCTAAGAAATATAACAATGCTGAAGACCATTCTACAAATAACACCACTAGTGTGTTTGTCCTCTGTCCCCTTAGACATGCAACATCATTCTTTTTGATCTTCTCCCCCTTCCCTCTCTCTCTACCTCCCTCCTCCCCCCCCCATTGTTTTAGTTTTAGTGTAAACATTTCCATTTAGTCTTTCTGGTTGAAATTTTAGCTATATTGTCAAGCTACAACCCGTCTCATCCAGCTATCACCACTATTTAACTATATTTAGACAGGATCATGGTATCTGAACCTGCAGATGCTTAAGTGCTGAAATAACAAGACACTTAATCTTGTGCTTATCATTAAGCACAAGTAGTACCATTTATTTTAGTCTTTTACCTATGTGCTTTACTGAATTGGAGTGTTAGTACCAACTGTAGTTTGTTCTGTGACTAGCCCCATTCCAATTTCACTGGGATTACATACAGTAAAAAGTGCATGCCTGGTCGTATTTGCAGAGCTGAACCCATAGACTCTCTCATAAATCTTAGAGAGGAATGAGCTAAGTAGTTCATATAGTCCACCATCCTGCCAATGCCAGCCAGGCCCAAGCTAGGTGTTTTGTCCAAGCCAGTTAAAGATGACCCAAGCACCTGGGTCATTACTTCCTTTAGGATACACAGCTTCCTTAGGTCAATATGCCAACCTAAATTTATAATGGGATGCATATTTGGCCTACAGTACCAGCTGTTTTAGAAAAATCATTTTCCTATTGAATGATGCAGAAACCTGCGAACTGTTTCTGTCATTCTCTCCATGTTTGTGCTATGCAAGATGCAGCTTATACGATCATTTTCCCCCAGATTGTCGCTCTTTATGTTTTCATATTGTTTAACAAGTGAAAAATAAAAAGTGACACATGCTTCAGTTGGAGCAAACAGGCCATTAAAAGGGGGTTTCTGTGCAAGTACATTCCACTGTGTGATCATTTCCCCCAGATTATACTTTTTTTTAATATTCCACATTTTCCTCTAAACAAGTAGAAAACAGGGCGTGATACATCCCTTATTAAAAACAAACGAATGGGGCAGAAATTGACCAGATACATGCAATTACATTCATTGGGGTGATATGTAGATCAACTATTAGATCTGAAAAAAAAATCAACCTGTCTTTACAAAAGGGTATGGAAAAATAAATGGTGTATGTGGGTGTGTTATTTTTTTACCTCTTGTAGATGGTATTATAATGGAATGGCAGCTGAGAAGATGAGACTATGAGTGAAGAGTGTGTCTTGGAGATTGCATGCAGTTCATTTTCCTGGGTCAAAAGTGGATTGGTTTGAGAACAATAATTATGAGGCTGACGTGTATGTTCTCCTTCATCTTGCTGTTTGGAGCAGCGGGGCTTGTCATCTTCATTCATCTGCAGGATCCAGAAGACATAGTTCATCCGCAGACACCAGGTTAGCATTCCAATTTTTATCCAGTAATTTTGTCCTATATCTTCGACACTCTTTACATACGTTACAAAAGTGATGCGAGCATAAATGTTCTTTAGGACTAATATTTCATTTTCATGAGGCCAACCGTGGGACTAAATATTTGCTCAAAATAAATCTTGCTTAAAAATCAGACTCAATAAAGAATGCCAGGTTATGTGAGAATCTTTGCTTTGTCAAGGATGTCAGCTTGAGTTGAGGCAAATTCTGCTCTCAGTTAGACTGGGGTAAATCCAGAATAACTCCACTCACTTCACCCATACAAATACATGCTTCCCAACCTGCCATTGCCCAGTGGGGTGCATTGTGAGAGACAGACCCAAAATGAGGGATACAAGAAAATTAGTCACTCAAGAAACTTAAAATGTTGTGCGACTCAGTACTTTAATGTGAATAACTCATGATTCGTTATTTCTGATGTAATAATTTTCAACAATGAAACTTTGAGGAGTCCATATCTGTGTGGAAAGTAGGTAACTTTGGGACTAAAATGAGTGATGTCCTTCACAATGAGGGACAGTTGACAGGTATGCACAGATATAAGCATGGGATTCATGTTGACTAAGCGCTTGTCTACGTTGCCCCATAGGGCAGACTATGGGTGTGTGAGCTGCAGCATTCACTAAAGTGTTTCTCTGTAATTGCCCCATTGTAAACCCTGTTAGTGTGAACTAAAAAGTCCATCAGTCGGAACTACAGTATGTTAATGTGAAATAGATAAGTTTTAGTTAGCATTAGCAGGGTCTACATGGGGAAGTTAGAGAGCAATACTTTACTATGTGCTTCAGCTTGCACCCCTGTAACCCGCACTGCGGAGCCATTTAGACAAGCCCTCAGTTACATATGATACCTCAGCGGTGAGCATACAGTAATGAGTGCAGTATAAAATCCTAGACTGCAGAGGGATGCCAATGGAGTTACTCTAGATTTACTCTGATGTAACAGAGGGCAGAGTTTGGTCCATTGTGTTCTTTTATACTGGATATTGTCATTTGATTAAATATTATTTCTGTTCGCTTGTCACAATTAATGTGCAGTTTGTAATATTTTGTGTATTTTAAAGGCAAAATACTGCTATTGTGTTAAAGGAGCTGTACCCTGACACACAGAGCCCTGGAATTGTCATTACATTAAGTGCCACCCTCTGTATCCAGATTTATTAAGTGCTTGTCTCTGTATCATCTAACATACTTAGACATTAATATATTTGTTATTTAGATCAATTGCACTCTAATTTTGAAAGCAGCCACTCAGCCGAAACTGTGGAAATAATGAATCAAAACTGTGCAATTGATTGAAAGTGGAGGATTTGCCAGTCACTTCACTTTTTTTTTAATATAATTTTGTATATTTAAATGCAAAACAACTTGTATATTGAACTGACATAATGGGCTAAATTCTGCTTTAAGATATGTGTCTATAAATCCATTTGAAGTCAATGGAAACTGCGTGTACACATTTGAAAGAGAACAGGGCAAGAAGAAGAAACATTTAAAACAGATTATGACATCATGTGCTCCCTGTAATAGCCCAGCTCATTGGATTAGTTGGGAATACACAGAATGTAGGAACTGGCCCACAGTTTTTGCAGACACCTGCAATACTAGACACAAAGTAGTTTATCAAGGGCTCGTATTCTTCACCAAATAATATGTTTTGTTTTTTACACAGAAAGTAGATGACCAATTGTTGTTAGTAATATAGGAGAAAACCAGATATGCTATAGTTATTTCCTAATATTATATGAATTCAAAAAGAAGTCTGTGTAACAAACTCTAATTCTGGGTCATGTCATCTCTGCAAATGGAGGATGAGCCAAAACCTCAGCAGGTATAGCAGAGGGACAGCATCTCCTACATGGCAATGTTTCTCCTTTTCCCTGTGGAAGGACCTCCATGGGATTAAGCTTTGGAGATGTGGAGGAGATGGCTCAATGGCGAGAGGGATTGTGGCCAGGGAACTGACCCATCACAGCAGCATACTCTCAAACCCAATGGGAATGTTCATCAGACAGTTCTCTAAGACTTAGATTAAGTCTGCAAAATAGGGTTGTTAAGTAGCAAGGCTCTGCCTTCATTCTGTACTAGGACAATAACAAAATCCCCTGTGAAAAGTATTCACATTTGTAATGAACTTTTCCTTAAATAAACACAGCTCATGTTAAGCCTGAAAAATTTAGAAAAAATAGGTAGGTGCATGAAAATTAATTCAACAATAACTGGACAACTCTGCCATTATTTACTACCTGTTGGACATTAGAATTTCATAATTTAAAAAAAAATGATTGGTTTACGTTCTACTTATGAAAGTCAAGAACTTTACAGCACTGGCTTCAACTAGCCCTTGGTAAGCTTTCCCATGCTTCTCTACCATTGCCTCTTAGACCTGACCTATTGGACCATTGCTCTTCCAATCATGAGCCTCTCAAGCACTGACTGTTGATTGTGACCAACTATGAAATTATTTTTGAGATAGACATAAAGAACAGGATGAGGCCCAACCCATTTACACTTGAGATACCAATCAAGGTTTGAACAGAAGCATCCTCAGAGATGAAACTATATCTCAGTAACTTATTAGATTTTCATGGCAGAGTCCTGTGTAGGGTTGTAAAATGACTATTCTAAGGGAGACTATCTGTTACTGCCAAAGATGTCTAATATCTTGCTTGATTCACACACCAAACTCCCATTTACATTAATGGAAATTAGACGGAGAGAAGAGGTACTTATAAAATAGTTACATGGCCTGATTTTCAGAAGTGCAGGCACCTTCAGCTGCCACTGAACTCAGGAGCTTCACATGTTCAGCTCCACTGAAAATCAGGCTAATTGTCCCTAAAGCACAATAGGTACTTGGTAGAACATAGAAAAGACACTGTTCATGTAATGAAAAAGAGGAATAGCCATGTTTCCTTATTGTACACTGTGTTCTATGGAAATTTGTCAGTCTGAAAGAGAGAAACACCAGGTGTGCTTACAATGACGTCTTCCCTCCCTCACTCAGAATAGCTCCTAAAAATATTAGTTTCTTTTAGAGACAGGATATTGCTGTAATTTGCTTACGTATTGGTCCCTCTATAGAACTGAATAAATGTGTGTGTCATCATACTATTTAGGCCAACAGATTCTATATGACAAAGTTTATTTATTGGTCTTTGCTTTTGTATTCTCATGTAGTTATTATGTAGCTGAATACATTTACAATCTCATCTGCAGTGCTGTGTGAAATTCAATAAAGAACATTTTTCACCCAAAAAAAGAAGCACAGTAGAATTTTGCATTGACCAAGCAGACATTTCTCACTGCTAATATGTTCAGTCATCTTTAATTTGGAATAGTGTAACTTCTAAAACAAGAATAATAAAAATACTTTGGTACTTTAGTTTTATCTGTCTCTTCCAGAAATTGTTCTATATTGTTTTAGTCCAAGCAAGCATGATGGCAAAACCTTGATGTACTATTTAAACCAGTATAAAACGACAGTCATAAAACTTTAAGTAATGCTTACATTATTTTCACTGAGCAAAGTACGCCTGACAGTAGCTGTTTGTGTTGATTTGTTACTATTCATTTATTCTTTTCCTGTGCTTCACATTGCTACCTAATTGTGATGCTATACTGAGAAAGCAATATCAAAGTAATTTTCCACAACATTAGTTACAATTTTCTTCTGATCTTTCGAGTGAAACAATCCCATCCTGTTGGCTTCTGTGAACATATAAACCTTGATTACATTTATCTATTGGAAACCAATGCTTACAAAGTATATGTGCCCTGGATAGTGGGTGTATAGCCTTTTTTGCTGATTGACAAATATTCTGTCTGTATACGCAAAAAGAAAAGGAGTACTTGTGGCACCTTAGAGACTAACAAATTTATTTGAGCATAAGCTTTCGTGAGCTACAGCTCACTTCATCGGATGCATTTGGTGGAAAAAACAGAGGAGAGATTTATATACACACACACAGAGAACATGAAACAATGGGTTTATCATACACACTGTAAGGAGAGTGATCACTTAAGATAAGCCATCACCCACAGCAGGGGGGGGAAAGGAGGAAAACCTTCCATGGTGACAAGCAGGTAGGCTAATTCCAGCAGTTAACAAGAATATCAGAGGAACAGTGGGGGGTGGGGTGGGGGGGGAGAAATACCATGGGGAAATAGTTTCCTTCCTGCCAACACTACAAAAAGAAGGATTCTAGGTGGACTCCTCCTGAAGGTCGAAACAGCAGCCTGGATTTCTACATAGACTGCTTCCGCCGACGTGCACGAGCTGAAATTGTGGAAAAGCAGCATCGCTTACCCCATAACCTCAGCCATGCAGAACACAGTGCCATCCACAGCCTCAGAAACAACTCTGACATCATAATCAAAAAGGCTGACAAAGGAGGTGCTGTCGTCATCATGAATAGGTCAGAGTATGAACAAGAGGCTACTAGGCAGCTCTCCAACACCACTTTCTACAAGCCATTACCCTCTGATCCCACTGAGAGTTACCAAAAGAAACTACAGCATTTGCTCAAGAAACTCCCTGAAAAAGCACAAGAACAAATCCGCACAGACACACCCCTGGAGCCAGGACCTGGGGTATTCTATCTGCTACCCAAGATCCATAAACCTGGAAATCCTGGACGCCCCATCATCTCAGGCATTGGCACCCTGACAGCAGGATTGTCTGGCTATGTAGACTCCCTCCTCAGGCCCTTCGTTACCAGCACTCCCAGCTATCTTCGAGACACCACCGATTTCCTGAGGAAACTACAGTCCATTGGTGATCTTCCTAAAAACACCATCCTAGCCACTATGGATGTAGAAGCCCTCTACACCAACATTCCACACAAAGATGGACTACAAGCCGTCAGGAACAGTATCCCCGATACTGTCACGGCTAACCTGGTGGCAGAACTTTGTGACTTTGTCCTGACCCATAACTATTTCACATTTGGTGACAATGTATACCTTCAAATCAGCGGCACTGCGATGGGTACCCGCATGGCCCCACAGTATGCCAACATTTTTATGGCTGACTTAGAACAACGCTTCCTCAGCTCTCGTTCCCTAATGCCCCTACTCTACTTGCGCTACATTGATGACATCTTCATCATCTGGACCCATGGAAAAGAAGCTCTTGAGGAATTCCACCATGATTTCAACAATTTCCATCCCACCATCAACCTCAGCCTGGACCAGTCCACACAAGAGATCCACTTCCTGGACACTACGGTGCTAATAAGCGATGGTCACATAAACACCACCCTATATCGGAAACCTACTGACCGCTATTCCTACCTACATGCCTCTAGCTTTCATCCAGATCATACCACTCGATCCATTGTCTACAGCCAAGCGCTATGATATAACCGCATTTGCTCCAACCCCTCAGACAGAGACAAACACCTACAAGATCTCTATCATGCATTCCTACAACTACAGTACCCACCTGCTGAAGTGAAGAAACAGATTGACAGAGCCAGAAGAGTACCCAGAAGTCACCTACTACAGGACAGGCCCAACAAAGAAAACAACAGAACGCCACTAGCCATCACCTTCAGCCCCCAACTAAAACCCCTCCAACGCATCATCAAGGATCTACAACCTATCCTGAAGGACGAGCCATCGCTCTCTCAGATCTTGGGAGACAGACCAGTCCTTGCTTACAGACAGCCCCCCAATCTGAAGCAATTACTCACCAGCAACCACACACCACACAACAGAACCACTAACCCAGGAACCTATCCTTGCAACAAAGCCCGTTGCCAACTCTGTCCACATATCTATTCAGGGGATACCATCATAGGGCCTAATCACATCAGCCACACTATCAGAGGCTCGTTCACCTGCGCATCTACCAATGTGATATATGCCATCATGTGCCAGCAATGCCCCTCTGCCATGTACATTGGCCAAACTGGACAGTCTCTACGTAAAAGAATGAATGGACACAAATCAGACGTCAAGAATTATAACATTCAAAAACCAGTTGGAGAACACTTCAATCTCTCTGGTCACTCGATCACAGACCTAAGAGTGGCTATACTTCAACAAAAAAGCTTCAAAAACAGACTCCAACGAGAGACTGCTGAATTGGAATTAATTTGCAAACTGGATACAATTAACTTAGGCTTGAATAGAGACTGGGAATGGATGAGTCATTACACAAAGTAAAACTATTTCCCCATGGTATTTCTCCCCCCCCACCCCACCCCCCACTGTTCCTCTGATATTCTTGTTAACTGCTGGAATTAGCCTACCTGCTTGTCACCATGGAAGGTTTTCCTCCTTTCCCCCCCCTGCTGTGGGTGATGGCTTATCTTAAGTGATCACTCTCCTTACAGTGTGTATGATAAACCCATTGTTTCATGTTCTCTGTGTGTGTGTATATAAATCTCTCCTCTGTTTTTTCCACCAAATGCATCCGATGAAGTGAGCTGTAGCTCACGAAAGCTTATGCTCAAATAAATTTGTTAGTCTCTAAGGTGCCACAAGTACTCCTTTTCTTTTTGCGAATACAGACTAACACGGCTGCTACTCTGAAATCTGTCTGTATAGTTATATTTATATAATGCACTTCACTCTGAACAGACATGGCTGTGACAGACAGCCATTTATTGTGGACAAAACAGATTTCCCAAGTCAATACACTGAATTCAATACATATTTCTCTGGTCATTACAGAGGCAGTAACTTCACTTATGATAGACACTTAATGGGCTTTTAGGGAGAGTGTTATTATGCTGAATGTCAGGTGCAGGGGAGTCTTCTGTTCAGAATTGGTGTGAAAATGAGATGGTCATGGAGGAAGTAAAGAAATGTAATGCCTATCATGGAGTCTCTGCAAACCTTCTATACTTCTAGAGAACTTCTGCTGATAGGCGCTATATATATGTGCAATTACATTATTAATTATTATTATTATTATTTTTAGGTCTGTCAAGTGATTAAAAAATTAATCGCGATTAATCGCGCAATTAATCACACTGTTAAACAATAATAGAATACCATTTATTTAAATATTTTTGGATGTTTTCTATATTTTTAAATATTGATTTCAATTACAACATAGAATACAAAGTGTACAGTGCTCACTTTATATCTATTTTTGATTACAAGTATTTGCACAATAAAAAAACAAAAGAAATAGTATTTTTCAATTCCCCTAATACAAGTACTGTAATGCAATCTCTTTATCATGAAAGTTGAACTTACAAATGTAGAATTATGTAAAAAAAACTGCATTCAAAAATAAAACAATGTAAAATTTTAGACCCTGCACATCCACTCAGTCCCTCTTCTTGTTCAGCCAATTGCTCAGACAAACAAGTTTGTTTACATTTCCAGGAGATAATGCTGCTCGCTGCTTGTTTACAATGTCACCTGAAAGTAAGAACAGGCGTTTGCATGGTACTGTTGTAACCGACGTCACAAGATATTTATGTACCAGATGCGCTAAAGATTCATATGTCCCATCCTGCTTCAACCACCATTCCAGGGGACATGTGTCCATGCTGATGACAGGTTCTGACTGATAACAATTCAAAGCAGTGTGGACCAATGCATGTTCATTTTCATTATCTGAGTCAAATGCCACCAGCAGAAGGTTGATTTTCTTTTTTTGTGGTTCGGGTTCTGTAGTGTTGCTCTTTTAAGACTTTTGAATGCATGCTCCACACCTTGTCCCGCTCAGATTTTGGAAGGCACTTCAGATTCCTAAACTTTGGGTCAAGTGCTGTAGCTATCTTTAGAAATCAAACATTGGTACCTTCTTTGCGTTTTGTCAAATCTGCAGTGAAAAGTGTTTTTAAAATGAACAACATGTGCTGGGTCATCATCCAAGACTACTATAACATGAAATATATGGCAGAATGCAGGTAAAACAGAGCAGGGGACATACAATTCTCCCCCAAGGAGTTCAGTCACAAATTTAATTAACACATTACTTTTGTATGTTATCAACATAGAAGCATGTCCTCTGGAATAGTGGCCAAAGCATGAAGGGGCATACAAACCTTTAGATATCTGGCACGTAAATACCTTGCAATGTCAGCTACAAAAGTGCCATGCAAATGCCTGTTCTCACTTTCAGGTAACATAAACAAGAAGAGGGCAGCATTATCTCCTGTAAATGTAAACAAACTTGTTTTTTTTCATTTGTAAATTGCACTTTCATGACAGAGATTACACTGTAGTACTTATATGAGGTGAATTGAAAAATACTATTTCTTTTGTTTATCATATTTACAGTGCAAATATTTGTAATAAAATATATACACTTTGATTTCAGTTACAACACAGAATACAATATATATGAAAATGTAGAAAAACATCCAAAATATTTAATAAATTTCAATTGGTATTCTATTGTTTAACAGTGTGATTAAAACTGTGATTGTGATTAATTTTTTTTAGTTAATCGCGTGAGTTAACTGCAATTAATCAACACCCCTAGTTATTATTATTATTTATTATTATTAAACAGTTAACGGGTTATTAAAGTTAAGTATTATTAAAGGATACCTTTATGACTCTTTCTAGCAGAAAGGAAACTTAGGGGTAAATCAAGATACATTTTCCTAGTGGTGCACAAGCAAGTTACATGTTAAATTCCCCTGACTGCTATCAAGACTTACAAATATAAATTCCCTGCCCATGATGGGGGATTAAACACTGAAAGATTTTACATTTGTGTGAAATATTCAGTAATTGCCACTGCTCTCATTGTCTTGGAGCCTTACAATGAGGCAGCAGGATGGCCTATCCATCATTACTGTACTCAGCAGTAAACCTCTTCAGAAAATGACATACTCCCCAAAGACTGGGATTTATAATGAAGAAGCTGATAAAATGCCACCTTAACACTGTTGTTAGTGCCTGCACACAATGTTTATTTTAGACCCTTAAAACTAGTCAGAACTCAAATCTGGGACAGCTGTGATAGTGCAGTACAGGAAAGCATAACTAGGAAAAACAAAGTTGTTGTGTCATGTGAGAGTCAATGCAGCTGATCTAAATGGTATTGAGATGAGTTTAGGACTGGGCTAAAAATGTGTGAACTCTGGAACAACCAGTCAGTGGCCTGGAGACAGAACTATGGTAATCAATATTATGACGACTGCTGTAAAGTTGAACCAGCTACCACCTCTATAACTTTATGGAAAGCTTTTTCCTCTGGGAACTGAAGTCAGAAGACAAACACCTTTAGAAACAGATTGAGTGTGGAAAATTCATCTCAAAAGTTACCAAGATGTGCAAACAGAGGGTTAGAATGAAAACTGCTGTGTACTATTAACTATAGTTAGTTAATATAGCTACCAGGCATAAACTAACAAAAACGAACCCAAGAATTATACAACTTGGCAGAATCATTGAGTCTGTGCAGTAACTCTACTGTCATTACTTCATCCAATCAAATCTTACAACACAATACTGCCTTATTTTCATTTCCTGCTTCACCAGTGGAGACCGGGGGAAAGAGAGGGGGGGAAGAGGAGAGGGTAATTGTTATAATAAAAATCAGTGCACAGGGGAGCCATAGTGCAGCAGTCTGACTGTATCACAGCAGTCTTAGAGCAAAGACCAATATTGCAGCTGCATTGTAATTCTCTCTCTCAATCATTTATTCAGAACACACACACACACTACTACACCTTGTTACTTACATATTACAGTCCTGTATACATCACTCCATGATAACTGTGCATTTCCATAATATTATCCTACTATATATTGCACTACTTTTTAGTCGTACTAGAAACTTTTTTTTATCTGTGACAATGCAATTGAAAATAAATTGGCATCTATAAATATAATTTCAAAACTAATGTGGCTGCAGTTTACAACTTTTCTCTGGTATAAATTTAACCTGCCTCTATACTAACAGCATCCATCCAAACCATATGCAAAATAATCTGGTAACTGTATATCAGATGAATGGACTTCAAGCTACATTTTTCAACCAGAAGAGGCAGTACTAGTAAATATATAGAATTAGTTCAAGGAATGGATGCACCTTCTACAGCCACATTTGCCATTCTTCTTTTCTCTGCCTTAGTCTTCTTTGACTGAGCTTTTTCCATAGTAAGTAGATTCTTCCTCTCTGCCTTTACATCTTGTTCCAATCAGTTTGCTATTATTCTGATTGAAAGAGAAGGACCTATACGCATTAGCATTAAGGTGAAGCACTAGTTCTGGCAGTGCTGTTGTCTACACACCATTGTGGATATGATTCATCTTCTTTCCTTGATGGTAGCAACAGTTCTGGTTTTGATTGACTATGACCCCGTTTAGATCTTGAAGCAAAGTTGTGCCAGTTCCCACACAGCTATCTACAATAGGGTCATAAAGTTGTCTAAATAGATACAAAGTAAACATACTTTTTGACAGCTGAGTTTTTAAACAGGAGATATGCAGGCTGGAGCCCAGAGCAGGCATTCCCAATTGTTTTCATTGTGTGGAACACAATAGATACATTGTCTCGTAGACCAGCTGCCTTCACCTTCATGGTTACTTGGTCACCTCCTCTCAGTCCTGATTCCATAACAACCCTGTGACAACTACAGCAGTTATTGATTCTCAGTTCTCAGAAAAGTGTTTAATATCTTTGTAATTTTCTATCAAATGTGGCTTAGCTCTTGGACAGCCAGTATGCTGGAACAGACTGAAGGTCTCAACTTGCAGCTTCCACAGGTTCCTCTCATCCACCATTTGCTGTGCGTACTTACTCCTCAAAACTGACAGTTAAAGAAGGTTTGGGTTTTTTTATAAGCCTTCAGAAGTTGACACCTCTTTGTTTATGTCGGGCAAAATCAAAACGACCTGCCATAGTTGAGCTGCATTCAGTGCTTGGCAACATGTCATAGCCAAAGCAACAATGCTGTGATGTGTCAGAAAAATGTAAGAATGATGGCTTTATGAAAGCATGTCTCTAAACAATCATCCTGCATCCTCTAAAGACCCTTTCCAAAGATTTAAAGAGAAGTTACAGAAATTTTCAAAAGCTGATCAACAGTCTTTAATTTTCACTCCATTATATTTTTATTTTTTTAAAAAAGAGTTCATATAATTTTGCATAGACAATATGATAGTGAAAGGAAATTTCCTCCCATTTGTTAGTAGTTAATGAATTCAGCTGGGTTTCAAATGTGGAATTTTAAACAATTGTAACTAAATTAAAAAATATTTTCAAGTGTATTTCTGATTGTGCCATTTTAAAATTGTTTTATATTGTTTCCATTTCTCAGTGTTCTTAACTTTCTCCTAAAAGCTTAAACAAAACCTTATACCTCCATTAGAATCACCCTTTCTCATTTAGTAAACATTCATTTTCCCTTCATGTTTCTAGTGGAGCTTGAAATTAAAGTGGCTCTTTTTTCTATTACTATTTTGTTTGTACATCTGGATCGTCAGTCTTGATTAACTATTGGTTTAGCACCAATGAGGGAAGCAGAAGAGGCCAAATAATTGATTTTGTGTTGGTCCTACATCAATAGTAGTTGTGGGGCTGATTGTCATTTTGTCTAACTAAATAGCAGATTTTCACTTGAAAGTGAATAATGATTTATTACGCCCTAAGGGCTGGATCTAAAACCCAACTTCAGTGGGTAAGTCTCTAACTGATTTATGCAATACATTGAATTGTCTCCACACATTTTCTACAGGCTCAATTCTGCAAGGTGCTGAACATTCTAGCCTCACACCAGCAGAGTGCTTGAGCCTTGTTTTAACTTTAAGCACATGAGTAGCCCCACTGAATTATTATTACAATAGTCCGAAGGGCCAGCCAAGAATGGGGCCCCATTGTGCTAGGCACTGTACAAACTCAGAGCAGCAGATGGTCCCTGCCCCCAAAATACTTACAATCTAAATAGACAGGACAGATGCAAGGTGGGAGAAGGGGTAGAACACCCAAGCAGAATGAACTATGCGATGGCAGCAACTGGCATGTTAGTTCCATCTCTTTTAAGGGGGACAGCTTGTTCCATAGCAGGGGATAAGCTTAATTGATTAATTGGGACTACTCCTGTGCTTAACGTCTTCTGCAGGATCAAAGTCCGAATACTTAGCACCTTGCAGGATGGAACCCATCTTTGTCCCATTCTGTAATGAATCACTGCAGGAGGTGCTGGTGGTGATTCAGCGGAGGCCATTATATAATTATTCAGCGGAGGCCATAATTATATAATGGCTACAGCATGGCTATTATACCGTTTCGTGCCAGTTCTGTTCAGAAACTCACTAAATTTTCTTCCCCCTTCTTCAAAGCAGATAAAAATCTGTCTATTAAAATCTTCACAAAGTCAACCCTGTTGGGCTTCTGTGTCTGTTTCCCAAGGGCTTGCAATTGAAAACGACACATTAATTTTAAAGTCTTGTCAGACGACGGCTTTGTGGTGCTTTTGCTCTTGGCAGCACATTCGTTGAGTAACCTGAGTTCAGACTGTGGGTCCTTCAAAATGATGAAGGTTAAGCATGCTGGGCAGCTGATGTACATAGTCAGGGGAAACAGTGAAGTCAGGTGTCTGCTCCAGGAGCTAAGACTCTAAGGAATCCAAGGGACACCAAAGTTACTTTTAGGAGCAATGAATGAACTGAATGGTAAAGTGAAGAGGCTAGGGGTGAAATTTCCCATCCTCATGTTGAGATGGCTTGTTCCTTTTCTTGAGTGGTTCTATTTTCTAATCAGGTTACTTTTATCTTTTCATTGGTGCATTGCATGACAATGTCTGGTCATTCCCCATAGTCACAGGATGTTGTTTACTGCTTGGGACAATCTAGAATTTATTATTTTAATTTAGTAATGTAATAACTCCTTATGAGACTGGAAACCTAGAGCTGAAAATGTGAGGAAAGGAAAAAGCTTTAACTGACCAAACTGTCATGATTCAGCTTATGACCCATTTGAATTCCATTGGTGACAATTAGAAAGTTACCCCAAGAATTTAGTCTGTTTAAGGTTCTGTGGATGGAAGGTCTGATTCCGAATTCCTGGTACACCTGAAGTTCCTATTAATTAAAAAGAGCTTTTAGAAACCTAATGAAGATGTGCGCTGCAAACAAGTGGGGAACAGCATGTTAACTTGGACCTTGATTCAGCAAAACAGGAGAGAGAAGCAGATAGTCATTAACTCAGACAGGACTAAAAAGTCTACATGGCGAGGTGGGAAGAGGAGAGACAATTGTTTATCATCTCTCAGTTGGTAGATAATTAACTAGTTTACAGCAATTGGCCCAGTTGTTTGGCTTTGTATACAGTACACAATGGGCCAGATGCCCCCCTGCTGGTGCAAGGAAGTGTGTAATTTATCTCTCTCCTGCCTGGACCTTTACACTGGAGAAGAGAATTCACCTTGAGGGAAGACATTCTTCCTCGGGGTTTCACCTGTCGAGGGCTGGTTTTCTTTGTCTGCATCTCCACATGACCTCTGCTGGCTGAGGTTGCTGAGAAGATTTGCTCACCATACTTCAGAGAAGCTTTGGCCACACCTCCTTCTTTGCCAGTCCCCCAGAAGAATGAGATTGTCTGTTGTTTCTTGCCATTTTCAGGCTTGTAATGAAACCAGGAGCATTGTCTTCCTGGTTCTGGGATTTATTAAAAATCTTTTGCATACCATAGTGCCCCTAAGTCTAGCCACAGGAAGGAAAAAATTAGAGGCTGCAATCAGAGTAACCCTCACCCCTTCATTTTATCTTTATGTAACAACACTTGCACATTTGCAGTTCTACATGAAGTTATTTCATTAGCTAGACAATAACATGGAGGAATAATAGGCTGTTTATATTATGCAGGGAAATGAATTCATCTCGCTGCACAATTGTAGATTATTAAAAAAGAAGTACATTAAAATATTCATGACGGTGATTTTTTTTTTTTGGTCTGTGGACAAATACTGTGATCTATGTGTTGTACTGAAGTTACAGCCAGTCACAAAACAGGAATATTGCAGAGTGTACTGATTTGCAATTTTATGGTAGTTCACTGCAATTGTTTAAGGCCCAGTCCTGCAGACTTTGTTCAAGCAAAACTCCCATTGAGGTCAGTGGGATTCTCACTTAAGTATACTCTGCAGGGCTGGAACTCCAGCCAAGAACCCATTCAAATGTTATGAATAGTCAGCTTTGTCTCAAATATTAATCAAGGTATATTTATTTTAATAACCTATTAAACTAAAAGCTGTACCTTGCCTTATAGTCTCCATTTATTTAGCTCAGGATATGGTTATTACCTTGTAAATAGGAAGAACCCTCGAGTTGTTGCCTAATTAAAACTGGGACACAGCAAGTTCTGCATATATAAACAGCTCATTCTCATGCTATTGATGGCAATTAAGCTATCCAATTAAGCTACTCCAGAGCACACAAAGTCAGATATTATTTATTATATGCTGCACAACAGAACATTCAGGACAATCCCAGCTCCATTGGGATAACTCTATTGAGTTCGTGGAGTTACACCAGGTATACATTTGGTCCATTATGGCTTTTTTTAATCTCTGTGAAATTGCAATAAATGCAGTCAATGTGCTATACAAAGGAATTATTAAATTTTATGCAAAACACTAGGAGAACTGAATTGTATCATGAATATCAAGGAAAAAGAGTAGCTAGTACAGCAAGAAAAAGAGACAAAGATGAGCTGCGAACAGATGTAGAAATCTCAATTTAAAATGCATACTCTAGCTCAACCAGAAATTATGTACTTGACACAGGAAGTAGCAGGTGGGATTCTAAAGCCTGTGCTATGTAAAATATTAGATCATCATAATTATTATTTCTGGCCTTAAAAATCTGAAACATGAAAAAAAATGAAGAAATATACATAACTGGGGTTGAAGTCTGCACTTAGTAAAGTCAGTGGCATCCACCATTCATTTCTGTATAAAGGGTTGATGCCTTTCATTAGATCTCACAGTACCAACTAATTTTCGACATACTTAGGCCCCGACTGTGCAATGAGTCACACAGGTTCTGTGGTCAATGGAACTACAGACATGCACCTATGCTGAATTCATTGCAGGACTGTGGCTCTAATCTGCAATATGTAATTCTTCCTATTTTACTCCTTCACATTTGTTATTATTTAGCAAGTGAGCTTTGTTTGTTTTTTATGCAGAAAAACATCCATGGAAATTACTTCTGTTAGGCACATTAAAATACATTTAAAGTAAAAACAAACATATTTAAACCAAGAGCAAAATGTTTAATTAAATTAGAACACAAAATTCAAATTGCTGCAATTTCAAAATTAGTGTTAATAGACTGTGGGCCCAGAATCAGTATGCTAAAAGTTCCCAGGGGTGAGAAAATGGAGACAAGGGGAACAAGAAGGAAATAATATTCACTGTTATAGAACAGTGGTTAACGAATTTAAACAAGTCAACTTCAATTTTAAAATGCAATAAATGTTCTTAAACAATATAACAGTCTAATTAGGTACTATGGCATATGCATCTTGGAGAGATGACACATTCTTCATGTCTACACATTTGCCAACTACATTTTTCCTCTTGCTTGATTCTACAGATCAAATTATATATTCAGTATATTCTGATTGTACTGTGTCATTTCCTCTAAAGGCACTAGCTTCATTTCTTAATTGAGACCCAGTGGAGATAAGATCACCACAACATAATTTAATGAACTATGGAAGAGTGCTGCCGTTTGCTATATGAAGTATTGAGCTGCATCACAGAGAAACAATACCTCCTAGGTGATGTTTCAGTAGATAAAATAGGTAACTAAAACATTTTCTGAAATTATACCCACCTCTCCCAGCACATTCCCATTTTATTATTTGTTAAGAAATGCAAAAGTATTTATAGCAAGATAATAAGCCGAGCACACAGCCCCCTAAATCAGAGGTGGGCAAACTACAAGCATCTTGCCCTTCAGACATTTTAATCCAGCCCTCAAACTCTTGCCAGGTAGCTAGGTCCAGGACTTGCCCCTCTTCAGTGCTCCAGACAGGGAGTGGGGTCAGGGGCTTGTCCCGCTCTGTGTGTGCCGTGGCTCCACGCAGCTCCCAGAAGCAGCAGCATGTCTCCCCTCCAGCTCCTACACATAGGGGCAGCCAGGGAGCTCCACACGCTGGCCCTGCCCCAAGTGCCACCCACACAGCTCCCATTGGCTGGGAACTGAGGCCAATGGGACTTGCAAGGGTGGCGCCTGCGGATCAGGCAGTGCACAGAGTCGCCTGGCTGCGCTTCCATGTAGGAGCCAGATGGGAGATATGCCACTGCTTCCAGGAGCTGCTTGAGGTAAGCGCCGCCCAGATCCTGCACCCCTGGCCCCCTTCCCAAACCCTTGTCCCAGCCCTGATCCCCTCCAACTCTCTAAACCCCTCAGTCCCAGCCTGGAGCACCCTCCTATACCCCAACCCCTCATATTCTGTCCTACCTCAACCCCCTGCCCCAGCCTGGAGCCCCCTCCCGCACCCTGAATTCCTCATTTCTGGCAGTACCCCCAGCCAGAGCCCTCACCCCCTCCTACACCCCAACCCACAATTTTGTCAGCATTCATGGCCCACCACACAATTTCCATACCCAGATGTGGCCCTCAGGCCAAAATGTTTGCCCACCCCTGCCCTAAATGGAGACCAGGCACACAATTTCTTTCCTCCATGAAATCACAGATTTGAAATTGGACACCTACAATATAGAAGAGTGAATTTTACTTCCACGCCACTTCAGAGGTTGAACTGTACTTGATTTATGCTTCATATTAGTCATGGTGATATAAATATCACAGTCCATTTCGAGTATCCAGTTCTGGTTATTCTCTTCTTTGCTCCAAGTGAATTCAAGTAACAGTCAGAAGAGGTGCTCTCACTACTCAAGCCCAGAGTGCAGAGGCCTGATCCTGCCCCATTTAAATTAACCCGTTGTTTTGGCATTGACAGCTGCTTTAGGGCCAACCAAGATGTGAATATAGCTAACTCATGTAATTACATCCTCCTCCTGCCTCTTTGTTGCTATACTCACTTGTTGCAATTTATTCCAGATTAGAGCATAAATCCCTCAGGGCAGGGATGATAATGAAATCCTGGTCTCATTAGTGTCAATGGGAGTTTTGCTATTGACTTCAGTGAAGCCAGGATTTTACGCCATGTCTTAATATATGTCCGTACAATACCTAGCGCAATGGGACCTAATCAGGACCTTTATGTGATGCTGCAATAATAAATACATGATATATTCATTTAGAAATATGTATAATAAAGTTCCATGGTGGCAACGTTTAAATGAAATCAGGTTATTTTTGGAATCTAGCTGCGTTTCAGCCCTCTTTTTAATTTGCAACCTTCTGAATTATTCTTCATCCAAAATGGTAAAGCCATTTTAGCAACCAAACCAATGAGGATGTAATAAGATTTTTCAGTTGAGGAAAAATGCCTTGTGAAATGGTTAATAGTCCCAAAGGAGTAGGCTTGTTGGAAAACATGAATTCTGTTTTATGAAACATGTCAAAGTTTTAGAATTTGTTTTTGTTTTGCATCAGAACAAAACGGAGACCTTTCAAAATGTTTCTTGAAAAAGCCCAAAAGGGACACCCACCCCAGCCTACCAATAGTCCAGTGAGTGGGGCACTCACCAAGCCAATGGGACACTAAAGTTCAAGCTCCTGCTCTGCCTGACTTGAATGTGGTTCTCCCCCAGGCCAGGTGAGTGCCTAGCCAATAGGATACTTGCTATTCTAGGGGGACTGTGTCTATGCATCTCTCTTTCTTCTCCCTGACCTGAGAAACATTCCTAATGAAATGTTCATTGAAACAGATACGTTCCCATGAAAAATTCAGTTCCGATGAATCAGCATTTTGTCAAAACTTTCCTGACCACGTCTACAAAGGAATCCTGTTTGGGTTTTATTGTTTTGACTAGGGGGACTGGTCTAACTAGCATGCCAAACTCCCTCATTATTTATTCAAAATGGAAGCTAGGGCCTAGGTTGTAGTCGTGACAGAAGATTTACCATCTAATCTCATTGACCAAGCAATTCAGAAATATAGGCTTAATTCCTGAAAGGGACATTTTATTTTCTGTCTTTGACTTTGTCCATTAAAAAAAGTTCTTATAAGCCCTGTTGTGGGATTTAATGATTGCTGTTTCCTAACTAAAGGCAGGAGCTGGTCATTCTGTTTCTGTAACCCTGCATGTTACAAAGAATTCTTTGACAGCAAATTTGCACCACAAGAGTGCTCACTGCACAGTTGACCCTTCTGCATTTTCTCCAGGACTATGTGGTAATAACATACCAGGAACTGTAGAACTGATTGGAACCATGGTGTGGACAGCCAATGGGGTGATATCAGAATTCAGAGATCCAGAGGCCCTTTCATTACCTTTGCCAATACTTCCTGTGGTACAGTGAAGGGAGAAATAGGTATTGACCTACAGCTCTAGAAATACATAAACTCTTCACTGTCAAGTGAAGCCTTAGTACTTATGGTTTGTCCATTCTACTAATATAAGGAACAGTGGCCATTGCAACCAGCAGGAGATTGTAGTTATGGGCCAAGAATGACCACATTCCCATAAGTTGTGCTGCTGGCCAATGCCATTTAGCATAATTAGGGCAGCTGCCACTGGTAAATCACAATAGATGACAGTGTGGCAGCAGCAGATGGAAACCCCCAATGTTTTTTCCTGTTCCACATGCCTCCATCTCCAGTGCCATATTATACCAAGGTACAATACTGTAATCACTGAAGGGCTATGACTGACTTTTTTTGGTTGGTTTTCTTTGCCCTGATTTAACAATTCACTGTGCACAATTCTAAAACAATCTGGGCCTAATATTACTTGACAAGACAGCCACTCTCGGCAGGATGCTTCAAAATGGTGACTGCAATATGTTCTTTCTTTCTTTACATCTTTATTTATCCTAAGAAGCTATTCTTATACTTTCTGTACTTTTAGCTCGCTAGATTGAGTAAAACAGCTTTCATATTCTTTTAAATTAGTCCATACTTTTATATAACTTGTAATCATTAACTAGTTTCATTATGCCTATTATATGTAAAGGACAAATAATTCTCCTCATTGGGTTGCCCAGGTTGATCAGAGTTTACCACTGCAGCAGATTTGCTGTATATTTTTAATCAATATCCCCAAGCTTGTGCCACTTATAATTAATGCCAGTCAGAATCCATGAGAAGTTCTGTTACTGCACACACCAATGGATTAAATAGATGATCAATGCTTTATCCAATGAAAAGGCAGTTGTAATCCTAGACTCTGATCCAGAGATCAGATCTGTATGGACCCTATTACTGGATTGAGGCTATAATCACTTTAATTTTCCACAGGGCTATAACAAACCAATGATATTCTGGAGGTGGTGAATACAATTTTCTGGTGAACAGCACTGACAGAAGAAAGTCACATAAAGAGGACAGGTAGCTCTGAAACTCAGCTTTCAAAATGGATTGCAAGCTGTGTGAGAAACCTAGGCAAACACTGAAAAAAAGAAGTATACTTGTATTCATTCCAGTTTTTTAAATGAGTTTATTTAGACTCTTTTCATGCTGCTTTTGTGTTTTCTTTTCCACATTTACTCTAGTGAAGGAGTTTGCTGGCAGGATTGTTCAGAGAAAGAGCAAATTTTAAGGGAATATTCAAGCATATCCTCAGAAAGTCAGCTGTTGAATTCATAAGTGAGGGTATTTTCACAGAAACCTGATTTAAAGAAAGATGTTTTATCCAGTTAAGGAATAGAAACATACTGGGTCACCAATGTGTACAATAAAAACAGAGCAAATCAAACTGCTCAACAAATGAGGTAAAGAGTAAGAGTTACTCCAGACAGCACTCAGTGAAGAATTTTAAATGGTGAAAATATTGAAGAAAATTGTGATCTGTTCACAGACAATTCATGATAAAAAAAAAAGAGGTGTCATTAAATTGTTCATGTGTTATCCACTCAGCTCTGTTGCAGGTTTCGTGCAGGATAACAAAACCAGGAAGAAGGTACATCAAAAGGTTTACTGACTTGCCAGTAAGAGACATAATAAATAAGGTTTATAGTTGTCTGTGTTGCAACTTCACATGCCTATTATGGTGGGCAAAACATATCAATGGGGCAGCCCAATTTACCAGGCATGTCACTTATGACTAGGTGGCATTCCAATGGAACCTCAGTATTTCAGAAGGATTCCACCACTTTTGCTGGACCCAGCTTGAAAAACAGTCTGGTCTCACTGCTTTATAGGTACTCTGCAGCAGAAAATGGTGGAGGTGTCCACATATCATTGGAATACAGAGCTGGGAAAATCTCCCTGTAGAAAGCTCCCTTATACATATTAGTTTGACTTTGACAATTTTCTTTTAATGTAGAATTGTTGCCATTTTCACTTGCTAGAACTGCGTTTGCATTTTCATTCTGAAAAACAGCAAAAAAGATAAAATTCAAAAGGATTATCCAAATTTAGCAGAACCAACTTTGCAAGAGAAATGGAGTAAGTGCCTTTTTGGTCAGTTTCCTATCTACTAGTATTATCCAAAAATTCATAGAACTGAAAACAGAATTGTTAAAAGTACTATACAACACAGCATGGTAATGAAAACTGTATTTCATAAAATAATTTCCAATTCAGTTTACTTATATGTTGCTCACAGCACAGCATATTGCAAAAGTGTACTGCTACCAAGACTGCTATTTAATTTGATAAAAGATCGAATGATTCTCATTAACAAAACAATTAAATAACTGTCAGAATCCAAACTAAAAATTGGTCAGAAATTTACTAGACACCTATTGAGTAATATGAAAAGGACTCATGCAAATGGAAGTGTTACTGTGATTGGAATAACATGGATTGTAAACCAGACACCTATTTTAAAATGTAGTAATTATGAAAACACCCCTGACCGGAGGCCTCTAAAGAAGAAAAACTGCAAATTGCATGCTGTTTACATTGCCTTATTTAGACTTGTAAGAGAAGCATTATAAGAAAATAAGCATTTGGAAAGGTTATTTAAAGGCACTAAAATTGAAAATGTATGACAGCTGCTGTCTCACTGGCCATGGCAAATGGCATACCAGTTATAGAACTTAAAGGTTCGATAGATACTGTTTCTCAGAATGAAGCATTACCATGCAGTGGGTGCACATTAGAGACCTAATTCTTCATCTAAAACTATATGGCTTTTAGCCATCAATATCTTAGATGTGCAGTATGATGAGTCAATATAAGTTTTCTGCAAACCCTGACAAGGAGGCAATGCATAAATAATCTTGTACAAACCCCTCGTAGATGTATGTGTATTTGCTAAACTTATTTTCACCAAAAATAATCCAGAAACATGGAAATCAGTTTGGAGGGGACCCACCAGAGTGTGTTTGTGTGTACAGGAGATACTACTGGTTCCACAGGTCCATGCTCTCTACCACAATTTAGGGGGGTGCTTTCGGGCCATATATTCAACTGGAGTAGCATCCGTGGAGCAGCTGCACTGCTACTCTGTGACCTGAGAATAGGGAAATACACTCTTCCCTTCCCCCATGAACATGCCTAGTATCCTACGCTCAGGCTGAACAGTGTGGATTTGAGCCTTAGCTATCGTGTGCTTAAATTTAGCTCTGAGAATCCACAGAGACCAGTGGCCCAATCCTGAAGTCTTCACTAAGGCAAAATTCACATTGACTTTGGGACTAAAGTTCTAGTGAAGTTGCACGGACATTCTGGTTCTGGGCCCTTCGGCTGGCTTTTATTCGAACAGTTTTTGGTTTGGACTTTGTGTAGTGAGGACAGAGATACAATTCTACAAAACTCTAGAGATCTCTTTGAAAAGAAACTGAAGCAAGCCACAATCTTTCAAGAAGGTATAATAAACTCTAAATGCTCAGCAACAGAGACTATAGAACTACAACCATGTAGATAAAATATTTCACTATCTTGTTGGACCATCTTAGGAATGGTATCTGTGGTTAATGCATGTATGCTTATCTGTCCTTCTCCCAACTCCAGCTAAGTTCAAGAGAAGAACTTGCTCCATCCCTTGAAAAATTGCACTCAGAATATTTGTTTTTGTCTTTATTTGGGGGCCTTTTGATAACAACTCTTTATATAACTATCTTTTTCCTTTCCCTTTGGTTGCTGCATATTGCTTATTCATCAAGGTATGAGTAAGCAGTGCTTTGTGTGCAATTCCTTGCAGGCCAGATAAAGAGACCAGAACATTAGATACGCTCCAGCTGTTCTCTGCAATCACCACTTAACTCTCCTAGCAAATGTAGATTTTTCAGCTCTTTTCCCCTACTGCTTATTCATTTATTTAAATAAAAATAGAAAGGAAAAAATTATCTTGGGACATGAGCACAGACGTCACAGTCCCAAGCTTGCGATTAAAATTCATAAATCACAAAAGAAAGCTGCCGAAAACAGCATATGTATTCTCTGGAGGACAAAGACTTATTTCACCCAGCAGTGACTCCAGCAGCCAAGTTAGGGCAAACATTTCAATGATGGTGGTCATAACACAAGGCCTTGGAGTAGGAGAGAATCCTCAGCAGAGAAGCAGCCCCCTGCAGATACTACAGCTGCAGCTAAACTACCGTTGAAGTTCAGCTTGTCATAATTTTCAGTAACCAGCTCGTGGGCTCACTCACCATCTCTGTGCACCAAAGAAAACTTTCCAGCTACAGGATTCCCTTTTCTTTGGGGATTCAGTTCATATCTTCAGAATAACACAAGTTCAACCTATCAGTCATGTCCTTTCCCATCACCCAAGGTCTGCTCTAGAAGTCTATCTGCTCTTTCCAATTCCCTAGCTCCTTGCAGGATTATACTCCATAGACCTTCCACCTGGGAGTTGCATGTCAGCTGGGCTCTTGGCTTGATACAGGGACTCCTACAAGACCCTTCCTACTCACTTGCAGCTCTTCCAGCTCAACTGAGCTACTTGCTGGCTTTTATGTTTGTCAAGGTATCATATGATCCCTCCCATCATAGCATCAGCTAGGAGACCAATGATTAGTCAGGGTATAATGGGGGGTGCTCAGGGATTCAGCCCAACTCCCTTTTAAAGAGTCTGCTATCCTGTGACATCTCATATCTTCCACTGTTCCTGCACCAACAATCCCATCCTGGACACGCACAAATCTTTGTACTATTTACTCTGGCTTTCAGATGAGATTTAAAACTAGAGAGGAGCCAGAGCCTGGATATTTTGTTCAAGCCAGTGCCCTGCCTCCTACCCCAAAGATCAGTGGTTTGGTTCAGGGGTCTGAACACCCCTGGTTTTAGTTTTCGGACTGACGTTTTGCAAAAAAAAAAGCCAAAAACAGAACTTGGCCCTATTTGTCCATAACACTCAGAGACTCATAGACTTTAAGGTCAGTAGGGACCATCATGATCACACATTTCACACATCATGTAGTCTTACCTACTGCACATTACACAGAACCTCACCAACCCACTCCTGTAATATGCCCCTAATCTCTGGCTGAGTTATTGAAGTCCTCACATCAGGATTTAAAGACTTCATGTTACAGAGAATCCACCATTTACACTAGTTTAAACCTGCAAGGTGACCCAGGCCCACACTGCAGAAGAAGGAGAAAAGCCCCCAGGGTATCTGCCAATCTGACCTGGATGAAAATTCCTTCCTGACCCCAAATATGGTGATCAGTGGGTCCCTGAGCATGTGGGAAAGAATTCTCTGTAGTAACTCAGAGTCCTCCCCACTTAGTATCCAGTCTCTGGCTTTGGGGATTTTTGCTACTGGCAGTCGCCAATTGAACTGCAAGTGGTCATAATGATATCAGGTACTTTCCATAAGATATTGGGTGCTAACCACAGTGTCTTGTCCAAACCCTAACTTTCTACTTAAACACCACCTGCAGTTTCAGCAGAATTCTGTATTGGTCACTCCTTGTTCTAAAACCCTGGGAAGAGTTGGTTTATACAGTTGAATGGCTGCTGTGTTTCAGCCCAGTGGTGACTTCATTCAGAAGTCCAGTGGTGACTTCATTCATTCAGCCCAGTGGTGACTTCATTTTCACTGGGAAAGTGATCACTAGATTTCACAGATCCATAACTACTTTTTAAATTATTTGGAGAACGTTTAGGATGAAAAGTGGTATATTAACACAATCGGATAATATTCTGACATCCACTAAAACCAGTTCCTGAGTTGCTCACCTTCAGCAGCTTTCTTCTTCCACTACCTGCTCTACCTAAATGCCCTGACTCTGGGGCAGAGTTGCACCAGAGCAAAACGTCCACTGTAGTAAGACATTTGTACCACTCTGAGTCATCTTAATCTTCAGAAACTGAATGGTTGCTTGCAAACAAACTTATATTGGTAGGCAAAAGCATTCATAGCCTTATCCTCTTCAAAGTTTAACCCTGCAAAAATGTTTGCACCTAGCAAATACACAATAGGGGACGTTTTCAAAGGCAAAGGGCAGTTAAATCGATGAGCAAGTCAATGGGAGTTGGGCAGTTAACTCCCAGTTTTGCCTTTGAAAATCTCCCCAAGACGACCACAGTTGTGCCAAATACATTTTCTGTGACTAATGGATTTAACTGGTCTTTCACACACACACACACACACACACACACACCCCACTTGCCCAAACTACTGTGCAAACTATACACATATTAGTGCTTGAGCATTTGCACAGTTTAATATTTCAATAATCAAGTCCTTAACAGTCTGGTCCAAAAAACCTTGGAAGTTACTGGGAGTCTTTTCATTGACTTCACTGGGCTTTGGATCAGCCTGTAAAAGATTATCAATTGCTAAGACCCTTGTGCTACAGCAGGGTTTAACTCAGATTTCTAAAAGACATACTGTACTCCTCTACTTTTTTCCTGTTTTTTATTAAATTTGCATTCACCCTACAGCACTTTGAAGTCAAATGTTTCCCCAGGGATCTTTCTGATGTTTATCCTTCTTTGCTAAGGAGAATGCTCCTTTATACAACAGATTTTGTAGCCTCTATTCAAACTCTATATCCTGCAAAGATGGTGTCATATAGACGATCTTTTTCTGTTACGGTGGTTGTAGTACTTTTGTTACAAAAATGTTAAAGATAACATGAGAGGAATGGATTGAGGATTTAGAGGTAGCAAAATCCTCCTCCACAAAGGATCATGGTGCGGGTACTGGTAATTGAAAGCATGGCCAAAACAAGTATGCACATGTTCAGAGGCAGGAATAGGGACAACCTTTTACTGACCAAAGCCTCTCAAAAAATGGAACATTTTTGCAAAATTTTTGAAAATTTTTGCATTGAAATTTCAATAAAAAAAATTCACTGAAATTTTGAAAATTTTCAGCTCTCTTGGCTAGTGATTTCCCTGGCTGACTTGGCAGCAGTGCCCAGCTCTGCTCACTTGAAAGGCTGATCAGCCCAACAGAGGGCCCAAAAAACTGAGCACCCTAACTCACAATGAAGTCAATCCAGGAAATAAGTAAAGCTGAGGATTTGGAAGTATCATGTACATCATCAGAGCTGTGACTGATGCTCCGACTCTCCTATTTAAGGGGAAAGAAAGAAGTATAAACATTTTTTAAAAAAAATTTATGGAAGCTAACATTTTAATTGGTAGCATTGTAGTAATTTGCATTACAATTTTCGGCAGTGATTCTTTTTGGAGCCATACACTGCCATCAGTTACACTTATGTAACTGAAGGCTGAACCAGGTCGATTGAGCAGTATTTTCCAAAGCAATCAGCATTCGTCTAACTCTGCTCTTATTACAGTTTTATGATTGACTTTAATGGAAGCAGAGCTAAGCACTTTTGAAAATTCCACCCATTGTATTTAAGAGGTGTAGCATGTAAGTCATATGAGGGAGATCTAGCTAAGAAATGTAGTGTTTGAATAATAAGGCCAGTGGCAGTAGAGAGGCAAGTGCGTCAAAAGATGGCAGGTGTAAATGGAATCAGTTAAAGAAGTTAGAAGGAGGGCAAGATGGTAAATCAGGGCACTGGACTGGCTACAGTTAAAAAGAGTATGATGGTAGGAACATCACAGAAGTCAAAAAGATGGTTGGATGCCAAAGAAAATAATGCAAACACAATTGAGGTCAGTCAGACCTAGAGGCCGACCAGCAACTAGATGGCAGGACATCGTACACAAGTATATGACATGGGCTTAATGGAGCAACAAGCCATGGACAGGAATGAATGGTGATGCTGTAGTGCTCCCTGGGTCTGCAAAGCTGAAAGAGCACACAGCAAATGCAAGCTCCCAAATAGACACAATGTATGCAGAAGTGAAAAGGACAAATCTAATGTATACCACTATACGTTATGGAAATTATCCCCATTAACCACAAAAAAGTACCTCTGATCTGATATTTTAACTTGACTATTCCTCAGAGTTAGCTTTTTTCTATTATTAAAAACAAGACAGTAGCTGTGGCTTTGTTGAACAGAGAAATGGATTTACTCATTTTTAGCCATTGCCAAGCCACTTTTCAGCTCACACTGTATGGAAATACACATAAAAGAGGATTTTTAGCACTGTGATGGACCGTGTAATGGCTGGGAGTGCCTTATAGTGTGCAACCCTCATCTCACTCACTCACTCACTCTCTCTGACTGTCTCTCTCTTTCTGCTACACCTAATGAACAAGTTTAAAAGGATCAAACCACTGAGTGGATAATGTACCTGGTGTACTCTCTCAAAATATCTTTTTCTTGCTTTCTACCGTAGTAAACAAGTTAAAAAATGCAGTAGAGAGGAAAATTGCTAGTGACACATTCGACCTCACTAGCTCTTCTACATTACCACAAGTTGTAAAAAAGCCATTCTGAACAGCACAGAACATCAGTTATTACAATTAAAAGGTTTGCAGTAACAATTTAAAAGTGGCAGATGTATAACATATGATTTTTAAGGGAAGTCTCCAGATACAAGCACTCTATTTTCTGTACAAAATTTATGTAGCCTGGAATAGTTAAATGCTTATCATAGCAGATATCTACCAGAGCAGAGGATGATATGAATGTATTACTGTAGCAGGATTTGCTATTAAAATCAATCAGCAGTAGAGTTATGCAAATCATAAAAAACTTTCAATCAACCCCAATTTTTGTTTTGATTTCTCAGTGAAACAACAGACCCCTCCCTGCTACTCTGAAACAAAACATTTTGTTGTGATTTCAGGTCATTTTTAACCAATTTTTTTAAAAAAAGCAAAGGCCATTTGGAAATGCCATTTACAAAACCACTGGAGAAGGAGGAGGTGATGCTGCTACCTCCCTTATAGCCCTGGGATTAAAGTACTCACCTGGGGATGTGACAGACCCAGGTTTAAATCCCCATTCTGCCTGATTTGGAGTAGTACTTAAACTAGGTCTCTCTGACCCAAGAACCTCTTTAATGCCAACTAGCAAGGGGGTCCAGAGGGATTACAGGAATCTCCTGATTCTGGTATGTACATTTTAGTTCACCAAAGGAATCTCATGTGAGGTCTCAAATGAAAGCCGGTGTGATACTGGTCATCAATATCATTGTGAAATGAATGTACAGATACTATGTAAGGAGTTACATATATATATAAATTATGTTCTTAAAGTTTGTGTATGGGGATTGGGCCCCAGTATAGCTGAAAAGCAGGTTTTCTGTCAAATGAGAGATGTTTAGCCATCTATCTGTTCACATGCAAATTGAATATTGTCTCATTCGGAATGGGGCTACTGCAACCAGTCTGAACTGAATACAAATGAAGAATTGTGGGGAATTCAGAGGGAAAAACAGCAGGGGAGAGAGAACCTTATCTGAAGATAAACTTTAAAGGTTTGGTTTACTCTATTTGGGGGGCAAAGATAACCTGTCACCCTTCACTGAAGAAGTCAAAAGATGGCGCTTTTGCTTCATGAAAAAGGGGCCTCAACCAGGGTTGGTTGAAAACCCTGGAGAGAACTTTGGGTGAGACAAACTTCAGTCAGCAAGAGCTTAACTTGTTAGTTAAGTTTAGTCTCTAAAGAGAGTGTTATAATTTAGTTGTATATGTAACCGTTAGTTTCCAATATTTTTATTCACTATTACTTGCATCTGTTCTTTGATAACTTGTAACTTTGATAACTTGTTTTCACTGTAAATATATGCAAGTGCTGTGGAGTTAAGCAAAGTGATGGTTCTGAGCTGAATCTTATAAGCTGGTATGCGCTGTTTCCTTGGAAATCCCTTGCTAATTATGGGTTTTGCTAATTGTGAAGGAGATCTTCATGGAATCAAAATTTTCTTTAGTTTTTTTTTTAGCACTATAGTGTATAAACCAAAACAACCTAAACTGTGAATATTTAGTGTCTGAGAATGCCCAGTTTTCTGTTTAAGGTAAAAATCTCTTTTCTTTAAGGAAGCAGATGTGATGCTTCATCAGTGCCTGCTGCTTATTTCTCATTTGAAGATCTGAACCTTTGTGTGTGGCATCATAATTATTTCCAGAACACCTAACTGTGGGGTTATTCAGAGCCGATTAGAACTTTTGGTGAGGAATAAGCACCAGGAGCTGATGAACTCTTAAGCAAAACAAGAAATAGTGAACAGTGAAATACAGAAAATGAGATACATGTGGAAGAATCCTCTCCAAAATCTTTTCATTGAATTCAATGGACTTTGGGTCAGGTCCAGAAAGCTGTTCAAAATTCACTATGATGCAACAGTGGAGGTTAGAGGAGCTGATCCAGTTTCTATTGAAGTCAATGGCAAAACTCCCATTTTTGTGTGGAAACAAGGCCAAGTCCATGGAGCAAATTTACAGGTGAGATGAGTTCTTGCCTCTCTTGTGCAGGTGCAACTTGGAACTGATTGGGGGTGCAAGTATAAGCATTCACATTTTTACACTCACAAGAAGAGGCAACCCTTCAGAAAACTGACCTTGTGTCTTTAAGCTCCTCTTGTGTATTACTCTTTCTATATCTGGAAGAAAAACCTGAAAACAGCAGGCTGTGGTACCTGATAATTATATTCTCTCAAATTCTTTCCAATAATTAGTGGATCAAGCATCCTCTACAAATGGATATTGGGCCAAGCTCTGTGGTGGGGCAATCCAATCGACTTCAGTAGAATTATGCCAGGGATGATGTTTCCAAGGACGTTTATTTTCTGCGGATAATTCACTCTTGCTGATAGTTTGTTCCCTGCTCTGCTCTAGCCTGAAATCCTCTTTCAGTGCAATTGCTATTTGCTAGCTTGCACGGGTGCATCCAGTTTATCCAGCCCTAACTCATAAAATTCAAAACACCCCCTGTGCCAGGAAAATGAATTTGTTCAATAAGCACTGCAGTGTCAACTCTTACAAACTCTGTAATCCTGGAAAACAAAGCTGGGAATTATGCTTTGCTTTTTAGTCATCAATAAAACCTTATAAATCTCTAAGTACTCAAAAATTTCACTGTGCAAAAACTGATACTCAGGCAATTCTAACTTAGAACATTCAAACTGCTTTTTAACCAAACAACCAATGAAGTTAACATGTATTGACTACATTAACAATTCATAAATGCACAAAGGAGAAATAAAGAAGCTTTACAGCTCTGTCATGTCTTTGAAGCACTGATTAAATTCTGTAGATGCTGGTCTGTCACTCTAGCAGTTATTCAATAAGTCTAGCGTTTGTCTGTCAGTGTCTTTTGTCATTGCTCTGACTGTCCTGCGCCTTCTCAGGTTGGCAGCTATTTCGAAAAATGAACTGTCACCATGAGATAATCAATTAATCAAGCATGAATTGTTTGACCGAGTCATCTAATGAATGTTAACATGAAAACACTTGTCAGACACTTTGCAGGCTGTAGTGTTTGAACAGTCATGTTCCATGAGTGGGGAGCTGACTGGCAGTGCATCCCATTAGATGGACCCGACTCAGTTTATTGGACGTAACTTATAAGCATTTCTTTAAAGCAACATGGCTAAATATTTCATCACTGGTTCTGCTTTCACGGTCCAATCCTGTTTTATAGGAGTGGAGGTTGGTCATCACCTTGCAGAAGGCAATTGATGCCTCGCAGCATTGAGCCCCATGTACAGTATCTCACATACAGGAGTGGAAGGCTAATGCACTAACCTTTAACATTAACCATTAACCTTTCTTTAACATAAGAGCAATTTACATGCTAAACACCACTATAATTGTAGGTGCTACAATGCCCCTAAAATTCTTTTGGTATTTCAATAATAAACCTAATTTCCCAGGGATTTATAACTCTGTCATTTTAATGGCAAAACCATGTTAAAGGTCTCTATGAAGATTTGCTTTTTAATTTCTATAAATAATTACCTAAATCACCTAGGTTGTCTTTAGCACTAGAGAGAGAATAACTACCTCAGCAGGCAGCATATAATGTCTGCTGAGTTCTGTGAGATTCTGTGGGATGAGAAGTGGTGAGTAAAAAAAAATTGACAAATATCTTATGAAGTTTTTTCAAAATCTGGCTGAGTCAACATGTGCCCTTCTTGCCAAGAAGGCTAATGGCATATTGGGCTGCATTAGTAGAAGCATTGCCAACAGATCGAGGGAAGTGATTATTCCCCTCTATTTGGTACTGTTGTGGCCACATCTAGAGTACTGCGTCCAGTTTGGGGCTCCCCACTACAGGGAGGATGTGGACAAATTGGAGGGAGTCCAGTGGAGTGCAACAAAAATGATTAGGGGGCTGGGGCACATGACTTACGAGGAGAGGCTGAGGGAACTGGGCTTATTTAGTCTGCAGAAGAGAAGAGTGACAGGGAATTTGATAACAGCCTTCAACTACCTGACGGGGGGTTCCAAAGAGGATGGAGCTAGGCTGTTCTCAGTGGTGGCAGATGACAGAACAAAAAGCAATGGTCTCAAGTTGCAGTGGGGGAGGTTTAGGTTGGATATTAGGAATCACTATTTCACTAGGAGGATGGTGAACCACTGGCATGTGTTACCTAGTGAGGTGGTAGAATCTCCCTCCGTAGAGGTTTTTAAGGCCTGGCTTTCCAAAGCCCTGGCTGGAATGATTTAGCTGGGGGTTGGTCCTGCTTTGAGCAGGGGGTTGGACTAGATGACCTCCTGCGGTCTCTTCCAACCCTAATCTTCTATGATTCTATGAACATAAGTGTCTTGGATGAAATGCTTTGTAAAGGCAGCATAAAAAGTGTTATAATGGGCAGATTGTCTTCAGCTCCAAATTCCTTATGAATTTTAGTAAGTCTACCACAATGATCATTTTAGAAAACTGCTATTTTAATGATAATGACTTTTACATAGTAACTTTCTTCATGAGAATGACATATATTGGCCAAATGTATTGTAAAGGCACAAATGCACATGTACTTTCACATACTCGTATTACATTTAAACAAGTAAATGTGTGTTTATGAAAGTCAAAATTGCAAGCATAAAGTATATATGTGAACAATCTAACTAGCAGATGAATTCTGAGGATTTGCCTACCATAGAAATGAACATACAATTGTGTAAGAATGCTTAGGTATGCAAGTGTTTGAAAAATTCAGGAACATTTCACCAACTGCATGGTTTCTTTAGTTAAAAAGGAAAAGCGAACACTGGAATCTGTACCTTGTTATGTGAAATCTGCAATGACATACTTTCAGCCTAATGACCAAATACTGTGAATGTACTATGGGGAACTTCTCATGCAGTGATCTTACTTGCAGAGGTTCTAGAGACAAAGATGTTGCATTAATCTATTCTGAGTGAGTTGAGATTGTACCTGTTCCTTTGTGCCATCCCAAGTGACATGATAGAGTTAATCTAAGCATAGAAAGCTGTTGGGAATGGAAATGATGGACTGGGATACAACAGATCCCCATTGCGCACACGAAAGGGGTCTGTAATAGCACTAAAGACATTCTTCCTGTTGATTTAATTCTTGACGTACTATTTACTTCATTTTTGAGCACATTATTTCTACTGGAATATTTGCATCTAATGCATCACTTCAGCTATTGTAAACAAATGAAATCATTTTCTAGAAAAAGAGACTGAATTTATAATAAACCGTAGACTTCCATTAACTTTTGGTTTTACACAAGCCCATTGTAAGGTCTGTCAGAGTACAGCTCTTTGATAATTGAAATTGATTTTTTAATATTATTGCCACTTCTCTGGATTTTATAGGACTTCATGAGTGACAGGGCAGTGCAGCATGTTTCATTCATGTCTTGGATCTCAGATTTGCAATCTACGCACTCTTTGTGAATATCTATGAAATTAAGATGCAGGTAGTGTCATGTTTATTTCCTGAAGATGGAGAAAAGGCTTTTGGAGGAGAGCCAAGACACAATATCTCTGGCTAGGATGCATGAGAAAATCTAAATATGTGATCTCTTCAGTCTATGTTCTGTAAAATAAAACAAAACACCGTAATACTGGGTTCAGAAAAGGAATAAGGAGTTCTGTAAGGTAGCTACTAGCCAAGATGGTCCAGGATACAACCCATGCTCTGGGTGCCCCTAAACCTGTAACAGGACAACAGGGGATGGATCACTTGATAAGTTGTCTTGTTCTGTTCATTCCCTCTGGGGCATCTGACACCGGCCACTGTCAGAAGACAGGATACTAGACTCGATTGACCATTGGTTTGACCACTATGACAGTTCTTATGTTCTTACAGCAAGAAGAAAAGGTGTTCAAGTGAAAAAAATTGGTTAATGCAGCAACCATGTTTGAGTTGGTCAGTTCTCCCTCTCTCTATCACAGGGCCTGATTCTTATTTACACTAGAGCTCTTTTACGCTGTAATTTGCGTCCATTTTAAAGCCCATTTATACTGCCAGAATGGAATGAAGGGGCCTTACTATAACTGAGAATAAGGCCCATGGAACGTATATGTCTTTTGTAAAATAGCCCTAAATCTTCAAACATCGCTAACGTCTTGTATTTATGAGACGGAGGCCCAGATTAGAAGCCTAATTCCCATTAATTTCAAATACCTTTGAGGATGCCTAAATACCTTTTACAGATCTGGGCCATAGTACCAAATCATGACCAGCATATATGCTGCTTCCTTTGAATTTACCAAAGTCAATGGGAGTTGCATATAAAGATGAGCATGGAATATCATCCATTTAATAAATTAGTCTTTTTTTCTTTTTTCACGTGTAATAACTATTCTCTTGGATATTCAAGCAAGACACCTCTATGTTGATAATGAATATTCTGTAGTTTTGGTTTTGCACTTTGGGTACATAATGTTTGCAATTTCTATACAACTATAAAAATGGTAAGAATTACAAAAATTAAATATGTCTGACCATGACTTTAATGAGATAGCACAGTGTATATGTCAGTGCAGAATTTAGTCTGTAATGCCGAGTATCCCAGACCATCCAACTGATCATAACACATGATTTACCATCCTGTGGTGGGCTTAGCTCAGTTCCAACTGGACTGCAGCCTGATTACATACATTCAGCAAACACAAATCAAATAGCACCATTGCTGAAAGATGACCAAGATTAAATGTGCATGAAGACTGTGTCCCACTGGTACCTATGAGCACCATCTTTTTCATCAGCGTTCACTTGTATTTATGAAACAGCAATGAAATCCCTGACATATGCAATGTTGCTGTCATAACTTTTTCTTAACCCCTTGCCAAAAAGCACCTGGCTCTGGGAGCTCCCCATTTCACTTACTTATGACAAAATAGTCTATATATATTCTACATGAATGATTCCAATAACCTCTGTAGCATCGAGCTGGCGAGAACTCATCTGTCTACACATGAGTTATTGGCCTACCCACCTAGTGTATTTTGTTAAGCACCAGGTTAACAGTTCAGAGAATGTGATTTATTTTTAATGAGCATCCAAATCCATTTCAATACCTTCTAACATGCCCAGCACATGTGTATATCAGTATCTTTTGGAGGGACTTTTTGGAAAATGTTTGACTTAAGCCCTCATCCTGCAAACACTTTCATACATGTTTAGCTTTAATCATGTGTGTACTCCTACTCAAGACAATAGAAATAGATGAATATTTATATAGTACTTAGTAGTAAGGCAAGGACAGTAAGGTTCATTTGCCACATATAAAAGGGATGAGCATTATCAGAGAGAAAGAAAGAAATTGAAGCAGAATTGCAATAACCACTACTGCCAAACAAACTGGCGGCAGCTAGAAAGAGAGATTTGTGTAACTAGTTCAGGACCTTTCCCAAAAATTAGAAAATTATTCCATCTCTTTGGGTGACCGTCTATATTTCAGCTTCTCCATCTTTATACGTTTATTCTTGTGTGAACACGAATGAAGATGAAGAACACCAAAATGAATCATTTAGTGCACTTCCTATTTCCAGTCCAACTCGTGGTTTTCTTCTTTCAACAAAAGCAACATTTTCAAACAGCAGTGCCTGAAGTTGGGCCTTTAGTTAAGCTTTGTCCTGATTTTCAGAGCAACAGAGCACTGACAGCTCTCATGGAAGACAATAGGAACCTTAGGAGCTTTGAAAATCAGACCACTTTGATTTAGGTGCCTTCGTTCGAAAAATGTGGCCAAAGAATAACAAAAGCCACTATGTAATTAAACTACTAATAAATTTTAAAGGTTACCTGCAGCCAATCACTATTCCTTCACAATGCACAGCCACAACCCTGTAGGATGAAACCCTGAGTTGTTAAATTATCTTTTCATGGAGACAAAAAGAACTGAAATGCAACCATGAGCTTTGCAAGAAGCTGTTAAACAGTTATTAAAAAGAACTCTCCCCCCGTCCTGCCATTATCTGGCCAAACTCTGACATCCTCTGAAGTGGTTCAGTCCAAAATGATCAACTGTTGAATAACACCCTGGCCCACCAGAATCTAACCAGGTGCATCAGCACGAAACTAAGATGATTTGCTGTCTTTAAAATAAAATTCAAAAAATTATCAATCTGTATTTTCTGTTTTGTATGGCTGGCTGGGCCACAGACAGGGAATTATCCAGAAATGTCTATAGAGGAGGGAGACAAAACAAAACCCCAAACCTGAAAACCACACAGCTTGGTAGAAGTTTAGACACATTTCTGGTGGGTGCTGCCCAGGCTCATTTCTAATGCTAATATATTTGTCTGTGGGCATTGTCACAGAAATACATGTTTAATCCACTTTCCATTAACAAAAGAAGCCTGTACAACTGGTGAGGCACACAATATGCCCACACTACCCCATTTCCTCATGCATATGAGACAATTTCACACACTTGCCCAATTTGTATGTGCAGTTAGCCAGTTTCTACTTTCAGATACTTGTTTGCGTGCAGACACAAGGTTTTTTTTTTTCAGCAATGGATGTACATGCATTATAAACAGCTCCCCTCTTGCACAGAGCTTGGAAAATGTAGGCATTAAGACTTATCAAGCATATTATAGACAGACAATAGGGCCAGACCCTCTGTTGGTATAAGCCAATGCCGATACACCATTTACACCAGTTGAGGATGTAGCTAGTGTTGATATTTCCTGGATTAAGTGATTCTCTTTGATTACCACCGGAATACACTGTGTTATTTTGCTGGGCAGCGTCCCTGTCATACTGAACAAAGGAGCAACAGAGCAAAGTTGTTAGTATTATGCACTTGTAACCCACTAGAGACATTTCTGTCTGTGTTAAACAGACTATAGAACTTGCTTAGAATGGGAACAGTGAGTGTCTTTTAGTTGCTATAGTTTATGGTATTGGCCTAAGGATACAAAATCTTCAACTAAAAAAAGAGAGAGAGAGAGTAAAAAAATCCTCTGCTAGGTTTTGTTTATTTGGTTCTTGCTCTAAGCAAACATTTCTATGCGTGCCTAAGAGGGATGTATACAGTGCAGTTCACATATCACTCTGGAATATTGTCATGAACCACAAGGATGTCTTAGCTTTTTTCATTTCAGAAATGTGACCCCTGCCATTTTCAGTTCTCGATCAATGAATTATTCTAAAACCTGTGCCGATTAGAATAGTGATTGATTTGTTTGTGTGTTTTGTTTTGGCAATTAATTGCTTACACAAATGCAATTTGAAATACTGGACTGTTCTCAGGTATGTCATTGTCAAGGCCAAACAAAGAACTCCCTGATAACCTTCATCACATCACAACAACCACCATCTGTCCTGCATTTACAGGAAATAAGGAAATAGGGATATGTGAATGCTCTGTGTCTAGATGAGGCCAATAGAAGTAGATGACATGTGAAAGTAGGCTCCCATCTCTGCTGGGTTATTCAGAACTCTTAGTACCCTTGGAAAGGCAGGAATGTACCCAGGAAGCATTCAAATGCACAGATCTAGCCGAACACCTTGATTAGCATGGATTGAACCACAGTGTCATTGCAAAGAGGGGTAGGACATAAATCCAAAATGCCTAAAAGAAATGCTTCCTCCCTCAATAATAACCACTCTTGATGACCCCTCCCGTCTCAGCAGGTTCATATGCTCAGGCTGCTCCATGGGCCTGTCCCCGAGTCCTGAGCTCAGACTCTTGGCCTGCTGTGTCTCTGCAGCTGCAGTGTCCTGTCCTGCAGTCATGCTGTCCCTTCTTAAATGGCATCCTGATCCTGCCATAGGAGGAGAGCTGGTAGCAGGAATACTATTTCCCAACTGGGGACCTGACCCAATGCCCAGTGAAGTCAATGGGAGACTTTCCATTGATTTTTAAGAAGCTTTGGCTCAACACCAAGATGAAGAAGACATAACATTAGGAGCAGGCTGAAGAAGTCACTGGGATTTTTTCATGGAGAAGCAGCAGTTCAGGGTGAGGGTGTCAGGGTGGCAGATAGGAATAATAGGTTATTTCAAATATACAAACATTTCCTTTTCTGGGGCCACACATACACTTTCCAGAGAGACAGGTCTAATTTTCAGAAGTAATTAGTAGTGTTTGGGTGCCCAGGGCTTGATTTACACAGAGCAGGAGCTAAGCACTTCTGAAAATAAGGCCACTTTACTATTTTTCAAGCTGGGCATCAAAAAATTGAGTCAACTGAAACCACTAGTCACTTTTTAAGGCCATACTTGTTAGGGAAAAAATATGCTACTCTAGATTGATTGGCAGGGTTCAGATTTTTAATATAAATGGTTGCTCATCACATCACACAAAAGTAATGCCTTTGCACGCGTGGACCTAGTTGTGAAGAAAGCAGCAACACAAGCCATGGAAATTCTGTTAATAATCTATATTTATTTTATTGAGACTTTTAGTGCCTATCTAACATTCAAGGTGCGTCACAGAAAGCAGACTAACAGATATTTAACACAGAAATAGAAATCACTGATAAATGGTGATTAGTTCCACAACATAACAAACCTGCCCAGTGATCATCATGATAATAAAAAACAACAACCTGTATCTCCAGTCTGACAACCCATCTCCTGCCCAATTTCCCAAGAGAAAAGGGTGGCTTTTTTCATTCAGATAGTTGTTACTTCTTAACCAGAACAGGCAGAGAGATATATATGGGTGGCACTTCACACTGTCATAATCATCTGAAACAGCTAGGCAAATGTATATCATCCTATGCTTGCAACTGACAAGTATCCCTATGTTGTTCAGAGTTAGCTGAATTATTTCTAAATCATTTGGCACACCTCTAATTCAGTATGTAACAAAGTTAAAATAGCTTCAGTGGGCTTTTATTGTTCTGAAAAATATGGGCCTAGCACAGCAGGTAAGGTAAAAAAAGCCAGTCATTTCCCCTGTGGGGTGATCACTCCGCAGATTGAATAATTTACTGGAATAAAAGAAAGACATTATGCAAGTTAATTGTAAATTGTACACAAGTATGACCCCTTAAAAATTTAACAGGATCTTCAAAACATATCTTAATGGAAAAGAGACATTGACTAGGAGTATATACAAAAAGAAAAGGAGTACTTGTGGCACCTTAGAGACTAACAAATTTATTTGAGGATAAGTTTTTGTGAGCTACAGCTCAATTCAACAAAAGCTTATGCTCAAATAAATTTGTTAGTCTCTAAGGTGCCACAAGTACTCCTTTTCTTTTTGCAAATACAGACTAACACGGCTGCGACTCTGAAACCTAGAAGTATATAGCAATGGTCCCAGAAACAATGTTTCCACAGTTGATTATATGCAAGTCTCTTTTATCATACATTAGACCCTAGGGCATTTAGCCTGTAGGACTGTTGATTCCTTTTCAAAGAGGTTTATGTTTTTTAAAAGAAAAGAAATCAAACATATTTGCTATACCAAATATTTGTGGAAGTGAAAACATTAATAGATGTGAAAATCACCTCATAACAATGGCACAAGAAATAAATAGGTGGTTAAGTCTTTCAGTTCTAAAGTTAAGACTGTTGTTCATGACATCTGCCAGTATTATAGGGGTCAACAAATAATTGGGGTGACAGGGAATTAATGTGCTCATCACCATAATAACTTTATATGGTCCTATTCTAAATATTTGTTTTCCATACATTTTTAAGCTGTGCATTTGATATGGGTCACTGTACATCTGTTTCTTGCTTGAGCTAGTGCAGAAGACCTCAGCAAACCTCTTGTACATCCCGCAGTAAGAATATTCTTTGTCTTTCCCTTTCCCCCATTGCTTTAATTAAATATAGTATTTTTCACTTCCTCTCCCTAATTTGTTTTTGCTGGCGGCATTCCAGCTAGAGGCTCCAGTTTGGTGCTGGATGAAATGACGTGAGCTGTATACAGTATGGTCCAGATTACCTGAAGGTGGGTTTTTTTGGGATGGGTGGCGGTGTCTTAAAACCTTTAGAGCTTTTCTTTAAAGGCTAAACGTACAATGAACTAAGGTCACTTTACTTCAGAATGAGAGCATCCATACATGGATTTAATTCATTGTATCTTTTGTACATTAACATCACACCTTTTGATTTCCATGTTGGTCTTAGATAATTAGGGTTTCAAATAATCACGGGAACTTATCAAACAGGCTTTGGGATTTTCTGTGTGCAGGACTGGAACTCCTCCACAGTCAATCCTCAGGACCTATATTCAACCTTTGCACAGAATAGAGTTTCAGGAGTTGACTATATGTGTATTACACACACACACACACACAGAGAGCATGCGTGCATGTATCTAGAGGTCTGTCTTCTTTTCGATGTGCACATATCTATCAGTTCTACCTCCATTCTGAGCTCTCACTTCCATAACTGCAGCAAGGAACTTACAGTGCTTATGACCCCCAGCCAGAGCTGAAAGTGTTACTCACATACTTGCCTCCTCCAACACTCCATCATTCATGCCCTGCTGAAATGCCACTCAACAGCAAGGATGCAGAGAGGGAGAGCAGGGCTTCTCCTGCAGACCCTCCTCCCAATTGCTGGTGGCTATTCTTGGAGCTACTGAGAAGGGAGTCAAAATTATTTCTCCCTTCTCCTCCACTCTCATTGCTCCCTTGCTATCTCCTTCACCCCCATTGTGTCTTAGTGCAGCAGTAGGGAAGAAACTGCCTCTGACTTATTCACCCACCCACAGCCCAGCCATGACCACCAGCTGCAACAGCACATGCATGCATGGATATATAGGAGCGGTCAATTGGGACAGAGGAGCGAAGGGAAGTAGAAGAAATAGGACAAATATGTGGGAAGTATATGGGAGTAGAAGGGGGCAATAAAGGAGAGGAGTAGGGAGGTGATGGAGGGAGGGCCAGTAGGGATAGACAGAAAATATTGTGCCGACATAGAGAAGTAGTAGATAAGGTGGCACTGGTGGAGACTAAAAGGAGAGGGCAACAGATTAGGACAGAACAAGGGACAAGGAAGGGAGAAAAGGTTAAGGATAAAAATAGATGGAGAAAAAGACAGATCTGATCAGAAATCTCTCTCTCAATTCACTCCTTCATGTCACTCAAGGAGCTACACAGATAAGACTTGGCATCTATGCTACACAACTGAGAGTCCTGCAGTTTTGGTGGCAGCCTTGAGGTCATGAGAAATCCCACAGAAGTCTGCGTTTAAGCAAATGTGGGGAGACCCAGGAGGTGTTACTGAGTAGCATTAGGAGACCTTCCAAACATTAAGATTAATGTAACTGGGGAGGGACCTCCAATCCACTTGAAGACTCCCAGAGTCAAAAGTGGTGCAAAAGAAAGGATTTCTACTGTGCTTAACAAACAGCACATGTAGGCAGCCAGACAGCCTTCACATGGGCCAAGGGACCCATAGAAAGTTTTCACAACTTTAGTGTTTATTTCATGGCTCCTTGGAAAACAACAGTGGCTAACTATGTTGATGGAAATCTTGCTTGAGGTCCCAGAACAGCCATTAAACCCTTAGCCTTCTATTCGATATAAAATGACATGCTTGTTCTGCATTTCTTTCACCGAACTGCTATGTCAGAGTCATGATTCGATTGATATGCCTGGCTCAAACCCAAAAATGATTACATTGCAGTTCTCTATGGCAGCCTGTCGGTTCAGTTTCAGAGACTGTCCTCCTGAGCCAGGCAGGATGCGATTGTCTGGTCACTGAAAATAGGTTTCTGCATATTTAGATAGCAATATTAGAATTAACTCTCTTTGTCTTCAGTGGCTTTATAAGTTGCCTTCTATCTAGCACATGTGGAGTCACCATCTTATCCTACAACATATATTAATATTTTAGTTCTGCTGTTTCCTACGGTTTTTACAGCCTGTCCTTGGGTAAAATTCACAACTGCTACAAGATGCCAAGACATGTTCTGTAAATGGTCAAGGACATATCATCACACAGCTGGTCAGCAGGCTGCAGCTTTGTCTATTATTAAAGTAATCTCTGAACTGCTACTATAACATGAGTAATCATCAGATGTAGGGTATCTTTTCCCACTTGCTCTCCACTTACCACCATGTTATCCTGTAAGTTTTACTGGTAGCTTGTATTTCACCTAATAAACACCTAGTATTTTGAATTGTAGTTAAACACAGGGCTTTCCCCTTCCCTTAGTTTTGACTACTTGAGCATGTTTGTATTATCACTTTCATCAGCATGCCTTTAATCTTTGGTAATAGTTTTATGAATATAAACATTATTAAATAGCCATCTTCTCCTGGGTTTGAAAGCAAGAATCTTTCACCTATCTATTAAGATATCATCCAGAACAACTGGATTAACAATTAATATTGCTCTATCCTACTTTTTAAACATGCATGGGGCTTTCTGGGAGAGCTGAGGGTTTAGAAATAGATTCATATCAAATTTTATACACGTAAAAAACCCTTTGCAGCTCTTCTTTCCTAGACATAGTTGTGACATCAGCAAGAGGTGTAACAGGTAAGTTATGCATTCCCAGCCCCTCCAGCCCCTGTCAGCCCACTAAACTACTGCATTTCCCTGCCGCTCCATCAGGACTTTGAATTTTGACAAATCGAATATATTGCATTTACTCATTAAGGGGTGATAAGTTCTGACTGGGGCACTTTTGGCAGGAGGGGAGGGGTATTGTTTTCCCCCCACCCAAGAGTCTTTGCAGGCATTTGAGAAGGACAATGCCAATCCCTCATTTACAGGAGCAATATTAGTCAAGGTTTTCCTCCATCCCGCTCCCTGGTATTGCGGCAGGCCACCATCCCTCATACAGGAAAAAGGCTAACGTGCACTCTTGGAAATGACTGTTGTTCAGACCCTTCTGTGGATTAACTAGGAATGGTTCAGCCAGTGCCCTCACCCCCATTAGCATGATTGCAGTGCACCAGTTTGTGGTTATGAAGGTTGTACCTGCACGGCAAAGGAATAAAAATCTAATTTCCAGTGGTTCTCTCTCAGTAATGTGAAGCAATGTTTCAGCTTTCACTTGGTAGCTCATTTTATATCCATTTAATTCAGAAAACTAAGAATGTGAACAGTACAAAATCAAACAGCAAGACTCACTCTGAGTTCTCGAAAATATATTTGGCAGAACCTCCGAAAACAAAGGGGCTAACAATGTCGATGAAAGTCCACCTCAAACTCCCATTGTTTCATTCCACATAAAATGATATGCTTGGCATTTTTCACTGAGCTTTTATGCCGTAGTCATGATTTGATTAATATGCCTGTCTCATCCCCCCAAATAATTGCCTGACACCCATGCAGCCTGTCAGCGTGATAAAAGGGGACATGAGGAAGTGCCCAGAAGTTCTATGTGAGGAAGGAAAAGGTTTCAATATTATGAGGTACTGGAGATAAATTCATACGGTCCCCCCCTTTTTAAAGGGTGCTGTTTAATGATTCCATCATTGCTACCCAATCCTGCTGTGCTGCCCTGGCCATTTCCAGCAAGAGGGAATCCCAGAGAAGGTGCCATTTCCGCAGGTGCTAGAAGAGAGTGGGCAAATGCCTCTCGTCCTAGCAATGAAAGAGCAGGATTGCAGGGAGCTCTTTACATCCCCATTCTGAAGCAGCCAGATGGCTTTGTGTGACACCATCCAGGCCTGATACTCCAAAAATTGTGTCATTTAGACAGTACTTCACAGGTACATTTTGCTTTTGCTTCCATCAATGCACCCCTGCTTTCAGTCATCCTGATGCTGAAACATTTGTAGCTGTGTACAATAGGCCAATGAAATGTTCCCAGACACAATTTTCTTGGGGCCTTACTCATCAAAGTGCAAGTGGCTGCTATTTTACAATTCTCTAACAATTACAATGAAATGGCAATGAAGCAGGAATGAGAAATGCTCACACTAGATACACTATAGTTCATATACTGTAGATACTTGTTGCCTCATCCCTAAAAGAGAATCTATGCATCTTATACCATTGTCTTATATCAGTTGTATTTATACAGTAGCACAGAAAAAAAAGAAACAAAACAAAATATCAAAAGAAAGCATAGAATATTAGCAAATAACTATATTGAACTGGTTTTCTTTCACAGAAAGAAATGCAGTGTTACAAATCCCTAGTTATTATATGCAATAGAGGAATTAAGTAAATACTTTACAGAAATGTAAAAACAGTACTGTTTTTCCTGAACTTTCTGTTAACTTTCCAGCTAATTTTGATCATTTTTTTATTTTTTTTCTTTTCATTGCTGAATTCTGCAGCCCTTGCTTACATTGAGTAATACTTACTCATTTGAGTAAGCATTAATCACCATGGTGTTTGCAGAATTGACCTGTAAAGATGTCCATTTTAGCAAGGAAAACTGCTAAATTATGGGCAAATATGAGTATAATGTGATATAGAGGATATTATAGACAATATTAGTGCTCTCTTTTGTTTTAAATCTCATTTAAAATCTCACAAAAATAACCTAATTTTACACTATCCCAGCCTCCTACTGGTCTAACCCAAGCTCCCTGCATAAGTAGATCAGATTTTCAAGGAAAAAAGACATGCACCTACCCTATTTAATCTCAGCCTCTCTATCATAGTTCACAAAATGTCAGCGGCTTAGTCTCAAATTAGCTGTTCAGGGGAATACAGTAATTCTTTGAAGAATGCTTAGACAATTGGTGCATAATTTATTAACAAATCAATCCTATTGCTGGAGGGGATGGTTTAGCATCAAGTTTTAAATGCCCAGACTTCACTGCAACTGTAGTTTAAAATCCCAGCAAAATAATTCATTCCTTCATTCTCCCAAGCAAGTGACCTGAGTACGTACCAGTTATTGTTGGTGTATGTGCATGTTTTTTAATTTAAAATGAGAGGGTTGTGTCTATATTTTGATGGCAGCCTCTTGGCAGTGATCATAAGATTAGAGGTATGCTCTGCATCTGTGGCCAAAACTTCCACTCCCTCTGCTGCAGTGCAACAAGCCGTTAAACACTTGCCAGTTGAGCTTGAACTCTTATGGGAGCAAAGAGCTGTGGGAAACTATGGCTGAAGGGCCATGGATAAACCCCAGTTAAATCTAACTAGGTACATAAATGTAACATCTAGTATTTAAGGTTTATTAAGAAGGGGGTATTGACCCCAATCCAACAAAGCACGTAGGTGCATAAGTAACGTTAAGCACATGATTAGTCTCATAGATGTCACATGCTTAAATTTTAAGTACATACTTAAGTCGTTTGCCGGGTTGGAGCCATACAGCATGCAGCCTCTACATGGCTTAAATGGAGCTAGTCACAAAAGCAAGATCTACAGGTAGTAAAAACTATACAAACTGAATTGAGGCTAATTCTGAAGTGCTTACTAGGCCATATTTCTAATGTCAGAGGCTGGTTTTGCATCCCTCCTGTTTCCCTCCCATGGCTGACTTAGAACAACGCTTCCTCAGCTCTCGTCCCCTAATGCCCCTACTCTACTTGCGCTACATTGATGACATCTTCATCATCTGGACCCATGGAAAAGAAGCCCTTGAGGAATTCCACCAGGATTTCAACAATTTCCATCCCACCATCAACCTCAGCCTGGACCAGTCCACACAAGAGATCCACTTCCTGGACACTACGGTGCTAATAAGCGATGGTCACATAAACACCACCCTATATCGGAAACCTACTGACCGCTATGCCTACCTACATGCCTCCAGCTTTCATCCAGATCACAACACATGATCCATTGTTTACAGCCAAGCTCTTCGATACAACCGCATTTGCTCCAACCCCTCAGACAGAGACAAACACCTACAAGATCTCTATCATGCATTCTTACAACTACAATATCCACCTGCTGAAGTGAAGAAACAGATTGACAGAGCCAGAAGAGTACTCAGAAGTCACCTACTACAGGACAGGCCCAACAAAGAAAATAACAGAACGCCACTAGCCATCACCTTCACCCTCAACTAAAACCTTTCCAATGCATCATCAAGGATCTACAACCTATCCTGAAGGACCACCCATCACTCTCACAGATCTTGGGAGACAGGCCAGTCCTTGCATACAGATACTCCCCAACCTGAAGCAAATACTCACCAGCAACCACACAACAGAACCACTAACCCAGGAACCTATCCTTGCAACAAAGCCCATTGCCAACTGTGTCCACATATCTATTCAGGGGACACCATCATAGGACCTAATCACATCAGCTACACTATGAGAGGCTCATTCACCTGCACTTCTACCAATGTGATATATGCCATCATGTGCCAGCAATGCCCCTCTGCCATGTACATTGGTCAAACTGGACAGTCTCTGTGTAAAAGAATAAATGGACACAAATCAGACGTCAAGAATTATAACATTCAAAAACCAGTTGGAGAACACTTCAGTCTCCTGGGTCACTCGATTACAGACCTAAAAGTTGCAATTCTTCAACAAAAAAACTTCAAAAACAGATTCCAACGAGAGACTGCTGAATTGGAATTAATTTGCAAACTGGATACAATTAACTTAGGCTTGAATAGAGACTGGGAGTGGATGGGTCATTACACAAAGTAAAACTATTTCCCCTTGTTTATTCCCCCTCACCCCCCCCCCCACTGTTCCTCAGACGTTCTTGTCAACTGCTGGAAATGGCCCACCTTGATTATCACTACAAAAGGTCCGCCACCCCGCCCCGCCCTGCCCCTTCCCCTTCCCCTCCCCCCCCGCTCTCCTGCTGGTAATAGCTCACCTTACCTGATCACTCGCATTACAGTGTGTAGGGTAACACCCATTGTTTCATGTTCTCTATGTATATAAATCTCCCCACTGTATTTTCCACTGAATGCAACCGATGAAGTGAGCTGTAGCTCACGAAAGCTTATGCTCACATAAATTTGTTAGTCTCTAAAGGTGCACAAGTACTCCTTTTCTCATAACAAAACAGACTCCATCATATACCAGCCATAGCTGACCTAATCCTCACAGCTTGCACCTGAAAACAAAGACTACCACAGAGCCTTAGTTAAAAAAAAAAAAAAAGGGTACACTTTGGAAAGCTCACTGAAGGTCAACAAATAGGGCTAGTTTGGACCAGTTGCCTTAATTTGGTTCAAACACAGCAGTTTTTAAACATTTTCAACAAAGACTGGATTAAATCCTGTGGCCCTTACTCAGCCAAGCCCATTCAAATTTTCCTTGGAGTTGGCTCTATCTTTTTTACTGTAATGAGTTAGGCTCCTACATTAATGACAGAGGTTAGTTTTACACCAACTTCGATATTTTCCAGGAGGCTGGGTTGCACAACCTATTATTTCCATTGGACATAATGGCTCATGATAGCAATAATTCATGTTAATGTACGATCAACTCACTGGGGGATTCTTGTGGCCAGAATTAAATGAAATGGTGTCACATTGGTGTTATGGTGCAGCAGGCCTGAAGCATTCAGCATCACCAGTATTATACAGACAGACATTAAGGCTGTAACTGTCTTAGCATGAGTGGATCCCTGCACCACACAGATCCCATTGACTTTAGTGGTCCATCCACATGGAGATAGATTCAGGGTCAGGGCCCAAAACCACAACAGCCATACTAGTTGGGTACATACAGTATGTAAAACATGACTGGTATAACTAGTTGAGAAGTACTGTAGCAAAGGATACAGTTCCCAAGAAATCTCTGCTGAAATCACATCTGCTTTTTAAATTGTCAGGCCTCAAAATAAATAAATACATAAAACATAATTTAAAAATCTATGTATACTTTTGTTGATTTAAAGCAGCAGTTCTCAAACTGTGGGTCAAGTCCCCGAAGTGGGTATGGAACCTGTTTCAATGGGGTTGCCAGGGCTGGTTTAGACTTGCTGGGGCCCAGGGCCAAAGCTGAAGCCCCGGGCGGTGGGGATAAGGTTACAGGCCCCTGGCCTGGCGCTGAAGCATTTGGGCTTCAGTTTTGGCCCCCAACCTCACTCAGAGCAGCGGGGCTTAAGAGGGGTCAAGATTTGGTCCCCCCTTCTGGGGTCGTATAGTAATTTTTGTTGTCAGAAGGGGACCGCGGTGCAATGAAGTTTGAGAACCCATGATTTAAAGGAAAAAGTCACAGCTTGCAAATAGATCCAGATCACCTAAGAAATCAAGCATTCAAGGGAAGAACATCTCTCCCTTGCTATCTACTGTTGGTGATGACAGGGGAAATATCTAATAATGTTTAGTTTTCAGAGTAGCAACCATGTTAGTCTGTATCAGCAAAAAGAATAGGAGTACTTATGGCACCTTAGAGACTAACAAATTTATTTGAGCATAAGCTTTCATGGGCTACAGCCCACTTCATCGGATGCATAGAATGGAACATATAGTAAGAAGATATTTATACATACAGAGAACATGAAAAGGTGGAAGTACCCATACCAACTGTAAGAGGCTAATTAATTAAGAGGAGCTATTATCAGCAGGGGAAAAAAAAACTTTTGAAGTGATAATCAAGATGGCCCATTTTGGACAGTTGACACAAAGGTGTGAGGATACTTAACATGGGGAAATAGATTAAATTAGTGTAATAACTGAGCCATTCCCAGTCTCTGTTCAAACCTAAGTTAATGGTATCTAGTTTGCATATTAAACAATGTTTACTTTCCCCAGTGACAACCATGCTGGTGTAAACAAGGTCGGAGACATTGTTTTAAGGAGAGCATTACACAGAAGGTGGCAAGGCAATTCCTTAAAGTAAATCTTTCCACAGTTTTGCATAGTGACCTACTCCTCTTCCCAGATCCGACTAGAAAGTGCTAGCCAGGTACAGTTAGCCAAATGAAGGGTTAAAAAGAAAATCTGGTCTTCATACTTTTTTGATTTTGTGAGCATGAATCTCTTTCATGGAACAGCTGTCAAGTCAGCCAACGAAACAGGTCTGCTTAGGTCTCCTGATAATACCAACTGCTGCTGTTCATGTATCCTCAGTGACAGCAGCAAGATGAAAATCGAAATGACTCGCTCTACAAATGAGACACTTTTCTGCTGTGACTTTCCAAATGTGACAGTGTTGTTTGTTTCCTCAGTCAGCAACATTTAAAAACATTAGAAGGCTCTAGTGTCAGAAAGTTGCTTAGGAAGGGGGGCAGCATCAGAAAGCTAAAGTGGGGGGAAATCTGTATTACAATTCTTTTAAGAGGTATATGCAAATTTCTGTCCATTAGCACATCTGCTAAACTGAACCCAACAACATTCCCACTTGATACAACCTACTGCAGAGTCTAAACTGCAAGTAGAAAAGGAGTACTTGTGGCACCTTAGAGACTAACAAAAGTATTTGAGCATAAGCTTTCGTGAGCTACAGCTCACTTCATCGGATGCAAGTATTAGTATTCCACATCTCTCTAGAAGACATTTATCAACACTCCAACTGTATAGCAGTTTTAAAACACTGGTTCTCACCCTAAGAGGTACCTCAACTCTCACTGATTAAGCAGGAGTAGTAGTGTAGACACATTGGAGCCTCACTGTGCTGAGACCTAATACTAATATGAAACAAACAAACAATCCAGGCCCCCAAAACCTGAAAATTGCTATGAAGTAGAATGGAAGTGCAGAGGGAGAATACAAGGCAGAAAGTAATCAGAACACACTAACGTACATAATGAACACATTGGAAAAGTCAGTCAATTTTGCCTATTTTGTTGTAGAAAGGAAATAAAATATGTTTTTCAAGTGTCACAAGCTATTCAGCAAGTCAGGGGCTAATAATTGAAAAAAAAGTCAAGATGTCATCAATCAACATTTTAAATATAAATTTGCCTTATTATAGCACCTTCCAGCTGAGAAGCTGAAAGTGCTGTCGAAATTTTAATGAAATTCAGCTTCCTAATATCTGTAAGGCAAGTGCTTTTATCTCCATTTTACAAAGAGAGAAACTGAAGCATCCATGGCACTCCAGTAACTGACTTTCTCATTTTCTGAAAAATGTATCTAGGAACAAAAATCAAAACTAAAATTGTGTAGAACAATCTGATTCATTCCTGAACTATTCCATTTAAAATTGGCAAACCATATTGGAAAGGTGAAAGATGTTTTTATATATAGCTTATTTTTAAAAAAAATCTGATTAAATGTATCATTTTCCTTATTATTTCCACTCCATTACCTGAGGCAGGAGATACAGTGAAGAGCTCAGATCAGTTCTCCTGTTAATGCAGAAGGGAGTTACTATCAGTGGCATAAATATATTAATTGCTTATTCATCAATGGAAAACTAGGAGCAAAATTTATGGAAGTGTCTAAGAGACTTGGGAACCCAAGTTCCATTGAAGTCAATGGGATGTGGAGTGAAATTTTCAAATGCACCGAGCACTTAAGACTCATTGATTTTCAGTGGAACTTAAGTCTCACGGGTGTTTTTGAAAATTTTACTCCTAGGGCCAAAATTTGCCCTCATTTTCATGCGCATGCCCACAAAAGCCATACTAACCAAACAGCCAAACTCAGAAACTTTCCCTTCTCACAATTCCTGGGTATGCAGGTGCCAGGAGTGAAGCCTCCACATAGTCCAATTATGATTTAATTATTAATATTAGTACTTCGTGCTTACATCACTTTCAGTCTGAGTGTCAAAGTCCTTTACAAATATGAATTAAGTCTCAAAACACCCTGTGAGTGTCCCCATAGTTACCAATGAAGGAAGTGAGGTTCACCAATTTGCCCAATTTCACTCAGAAAATGTATGGCAAAAGCAGGAATAGTACCCAGAACTCCAGGCTCTTACTGTTGTTCCTATATCTCCAGCATATCTTTACTCCCCTAAGATTCTTTTATTGTTTTCTGATCTTAGACGACTGGGCAAATTATCATAAATTATCTGGATAAGTGAAAAATTGAGATCTTAATCTCCTGTACCCTGAACTAGACTGCAGGATAATTTGGAAGAACTGACCCTTTGGTGCACTTATTAGTCTTTTGTAAAACTGAATTATGTGCAGAGCTGGTAGAGATGCCTATAGTTAAAACTGTCTAACTCTTCCCATTATGAGACCTTGTACTGAGTTGCTAACAAAAGTCTACCACACTTTAAGCATTTAGGCTGAAAGTTTCCATGCTGGCTGCCTCAGGCTGAATTTTTTTTAAGTTTCAGCAAAAAATGGTCCAGCCATTTCCAAGAATGATATGGCCCTGGGAGGAAGGGGGTAATTTTGCCAGTGTTGAACATTGTCGCCAGCCATTACTTTGAAGAGTTCTAGAGGTGCCCGAGCTTTGGGAGAGGAACTGGAAAGTTGGAGGTTGGAGAAGTGCTTGTTGCTGTTCCCATGAAAATCCACCCCTTTTAGCCACTGGACTCACATTGAATTTGTTTGTTGTTTTGAATCTGAGTGTTTAAATCAATGTGAGTTTAGAATAGTTAGCCTTTCACAGAATCAGGCTCCTAATATATACATTCTCCATAGAACAATGGACTACATAAAGACCTTACCAAATGATTGACGATACTTCTGAGAGCACAGTCTCAATTCTAGATTCCAGATTCCGTGCAGCAAAACTCCTCTGAATTCCAGTGCCCAAGGAATACCATATCAGACCCAGTATGTACTCTGTTGAAGTATTCTATAATCATATGTACTGTGCTAGGGGTAACAATTAACAAAACAATGTTCCCAAAAATGTAAGCTACAAAAAACAAAGTCAACAGTAATGAGAAGACCCTGAATGAACTAAATGCTTCTGAAGTCTTTTATCAATCAGTTATTTCACCTCTCTTCCCAAAGAAAACAGATACAATGACATCTGGCAGCTGTCCAATATTACCAACTATCATCAAACTAATTAACTCACCTGTGAAATTCTCAGTCCATAACCTGCATAGCCTGCTATATGGAAATCTGGCAAAAAAAATCCAGGTTTTACCTATCGAATCAGATAGAAAAGATTGGATACAGTTGTCCACTACCATACGAATATTCTTCCCTCTATGTGTGGGGATGGACATCACACACATAGCAGTGAGCAGTGATACCGAAAGTGACTTGAAGTTATACGAAAAGTCATTTTATGTGCAACATCATGGGTCAACAACAGGGTTTAAATCTAGGGCCTTTAGCAACACCTCTGACTCTTGAGCTGAAACAATAACACTGTTAGATGGTACCAGAAGCACACTGCCATCCCTTTCTATTTATTAATTTCATTCTGGGGAGGTTATTTTTAGCAATTTTTGAGTTCTATATAGATATCAAAAAATTCTACATAGATGTCAAACAGCACTATGTTAAAGCACCCTAGGAAATCTACAGTATGCACTAGCAGGGTCTATATAGACCAATTAATGTGCAACACATTAGTGCACTTTAGAAATCACCCCACACCCTACCCGCTATTGTCCACATTACTGCTCAATGTAGACTAGCTATTAGATACAAGGCAAGGAGCAGGAACATTGCCTACTTAAATACACTGTACTGGGAAAGGAATGACAGCAATACAAAATGAGTATATGATAAACACAATTTTATATTTTTAATCAAGGGCGTTTTATTGCTTAAAACCTAAAATCAGAAGCCCTAGTTATAAAGCTCCATTTCAAGCCCTACAGGTTTGTGAGATATCAGACATTGATTTCATGACATTTAAAGATGTGCAAAAATAGTCACTGCTACAGGACTGAATCTTCCCTTTCTTGGGTTTGATGCTGCTGTAATTTTGGCATAAAATTTCACATTTGCGAGAAGAGAAAATCAGTTAATTTTAAAATATAAAGTTGGTTGTTTGAAGTGGCTAAGTGGAAAGTCAGAATAAATCCTGAGCATATGGGTTAAAGGAAAGAAGCAACCAAAAATGAATAATAAATAATTTATCGCATAGGATGTAGGGTTATCTCTCAAATATACACATGTGCAATCCGCGACATACATTGTAGAGCCATTTGATACATTTATATGGCTGCGCACAAATCCACAAATACAATTTGTAAGTTGGAATTAAAGGCCTTTTATATTTGAAAGCATTAGAGCAGAATGCATTTAATCAGTACTCTGAAAAATAATATGCCTGCTTAATTTTCTCAATTGCCAGTGCGTAGCTTTTGTGCGTTGCATTTCAGTGACTTTGAACAATGGATAAATACCATAGCCATAGTCCATTGAAATGGCATGCCTGGTGTTATCTGCAAGCCTCTACACAGCAGTTAACAGATGTGATTTGGTGTTTCCTACTATAAATTTCCTGCTGGGTGGTCCTTTGTTCACTGCATGATGCTTCCCTGTTCTAGAATAGCTGCTAAATTAGTCAGTCTTGCTTTGACCATTTTTACATCATTTTTACATCAGCAGGTCCTCCACTATAAATGGATCAATTAGTGTATACATCAACTTTCTGTACAGTGGCATAATATATACTAATTCTGATCCCCACAGTAAATTATGGAGTTTAAACCCGTCTGAGACATCACAATCTGGCCTACTGAGTACATGTGTTAGCCTTGTTCATTTTCTCTGCAGTTTTATATACACAGAATTCTCTTAACTGATGTACCTCCATGGAAAGGGAAATGTGCTGGATAAGCAATCATTCTGGATATCAAGGATCAAAGGAATATATGTCTATAATAGGAATACAGACTATTTTTGTGTTTGATATAATGGAGCTTACCGGAAAGACTAAAATGTCCCAAAAAGTTTCAGTTTGAGGAGTTATGTTCTTATTTACAGGTTACAAGCAATGTAGATATGTGAATCTTAAATTACTGGGAAGTAAAATAAACAGGAGTGAGAGACTGGGCAGTATATTGTGACACTGACATTATCTACAAGCATAACAAGATTATTTTGATGCTAGCAATATGGTTTGCAGTATTCTATGTAGTACAGAAATACAAATTTAACCAAACAACAAACTCAATGCTTAGCATACAGGAAACCTAGTTTCTTAAGAAAACAAATCTATTGCAGCTTATGCTAGTATTAAAGGAATTCAAGAGAGTATATTAAATGAAATATGCTCTTTGCAAATGTTCTGATATATATAAGTATTATTTCATTAAACAAAATTGCAGCTACCAATTGTATAAAGAATAAGTAGAGTGTAAAAGGTTGCTGGCTCAAATAAAGTGACTGTGATTTCATTCTAAAAAAAGATCAGTATGTCTTTATTTCTGTCGTTCTCTCTTCTGATATGGTCATTGTTATTGTTGTCTTCTACTTTGCCTTTGATGCGTAGGTGGTAAAATGACTTGTGGTAAAAAGTTATAAATGAGCTACTGCCCCAAAATCACATAAAAATAGATCATACTCACAGTCCTATCACATTCTGAAAGGAGATCTTTCAGGGAGCTTTGTTATCTGCTGCTTACTGCTTCACTATTCTGTTGTTACTACAACAGTTTGTTGTTCTGAAGAGCTGCTGACTTTTGTGTGCATTGTACTGACAACAGATCACTTTTCACAAATTAAGGAGCAGGTAGCTTTGTTGTGCATCCATTCTTGTGAACATTAGCAGAAGCAATTAACATTCAGTATGATCATTTGTCACAAGTATAGTTATTACAAATACTAATATAACATAAGAATGGCCATACTGGGCCAGACCATGGTCCATCTAGCCCAGTATCCTGTCTGCCAACAGTCACCAAGGCCAAGTGCTTCAGAGGGAATGACCAGAACCAGGTAATCATCAAGTGATCCACCCCCTGTCATCCACTCCCACAGACACAGAGACCATGCAGTTCCATCCATGACTACCTTGAATAATAGCCATTGATGGACCTATTCTCCATGATCTAATTCTTTTGAATCCCTGCTACAGTTCTGGCCTTCACAATATCCCCAGCAATAAGTTCCACAGGTTGACTGTGCGTTGTGTGAAGTAGTAACAGCAGATGTGATTTCAGTTTACAAGAAAATGCTACAAGGGAGGATGAAATTTGGGCAATTGTTGTTTGTCACACTTGGCTTAGTATAAATTCACATTAAATACAATTTTAAATGCATAATTTTGTTTTCTCCAATTTGCTCCCAGATAGATGTTTTTGTCTTTTGTTAGCTCACTGTTTAAATGCAGTTAATTGTCATAACTTCTAGCTAATGGTAAAATGAGCAAATCACCCAATGATGCCAAATATTATGCTTCACTTGTCAAACACAGTTTGATATCAACAATTGCTAGTGTGTTTTTTAGAGTCAAGGGCCCATTGTCCTAGCTCACTGGCTTTACAAACAAATGTTCCTTCTAGTTTCATGTTGGAAAATATTTGTTCAGAAAAATTTATTTTTTGCAAAAGAATGTTCCTGCCATATGGTCTAATTACTGATATGTCAGTCAGACATGTTGTGTTAGCTAAGAATGTTTGCCCGTCCTATGTCACCCATAGAAATCTTTGAATTCTCTGTTTGCATTTTGGACAGCTTCTTTCAGACATATGTATTTGCTGATACCAAAATGCTAAATAGATCAATAATGTGTCCATCTTTGTGCCAAAAGTAACAAAAGGAAGGGTGTTCCAGCATTAATCAAGTTATATGATTGACAAGTAATCATTGCTTAGCCAATGTTCAGTCTTCCATAGATAAGTTTCAGTGTAGCAGCCGTGTTAGTCTGTATCCACAAAAAGAACAGGAGTACTTGTGGCACCTTAGAGACTAACAAATTTATTAGAGCATAAGCTTTCATGGGCTGTAGATAAGATCACCTTTTCTTTCAAGTAGATGTTAGAGAGTGAAAAGATAACATCAGAGCTACCTCTCTTACATGTTCATTTATAGCTGTGCTTGCACTCAATTCTAGGCCAATGCCCTTATTCATCCGTTATACTTTGGAGAATACATAACTAAATATAGTGCTTCATAAATTCCTAAATCCAATTTAAAAAAACAAAGACCCACCAAACCCTCCAATAGTTACCTTCAATGGACTATAGGAATAAAACCGTTGCAGGCACACTGACAACATTTAGCTGGTTCAACTCCTTGACCCATAATTCAGGTAGTTACAAATCCTAAGTGCCAAATTTGGTGCCCAAAACTGATTGTGTGTGTAAAATAATGGGGCACTCAAAGTTCAGATAAGGGACATTCTCTGTAACAAATGCCAAGCCTCTGTGACAGAAAATCAATGCATGAAATCACATCAAAACATCCTTGCCTTCTAATTGCTGGGATAAAATGGCGCAAGAATCTTTCTAAGCTGCCAAAGAGTGGTGTCTCTCACTGAAAGTACCACACATTTCTTGCAATCTCACTGTTTAATTCAGGAAAGGTAAGGAACAGGCAGAACATTTTATCAAAAGTTAATAACTGTATTTCCACCCCTCTGCTCCCCCTGCTCACACACATAAAATGTGAGTTATTTATAGACACCATATTCAGGGCTGCACTTGAGATTTACAGGGCTTGGAACAAAATGGGTTTTCCTAATCCATGTTTTCACCAACTCCCTCCTGCTATTTTCCTCACCTGTGTTATCTCCAGTCCCCCATTCCTTACTCCTTTCCTTTTTCTTTCCTTCTTTAAACCAGTTGTGGGATTTAGCAAATAAAATTTATTTTAAAATATGTTTATAAAGCATATCATTTTTCTTATCTGACAGCTCCCAAGGGAGCTAGGGACAGCACAGTAGCCAGGTAAGCAGGTATCTTAGATTGGGATAGCACTCATGCAAGAGAAGCAACATGGATCCAGGGTGTCTGTGTTTCTGTATGGTTCTCCAGACACTGAAGAAAATGGTACACAGCATTACTGTGTGTGCACATCTCTCATATACCCACCCCCCACAGCCACTGTCTACCCAACTCTTTGATTCACCCAGTTGTATCCCTACCCATTACTAATTCACATAATCTTTCAGTCACATACTACTCATCCCTCAGAGTCATCTCACACACTGTTACACTCATCCCTCACAGTCATCCCCACACACACACAAAGCAAAGAAACCTCCCAACGCACACTCTCCTATTCATACCCCTTGCATTCACCTCTCCACTTCCCCTCCACAATCATCCATTCTACACCACCTTCCCTCTGCTGCTCAGCCTCTCTCAGTCCCTTCCACCCCCACATCACTTGACATAACCAGAATCTTACCTTGAAGGGGTTTTTTTTTGGTCTGGAAGTTTCCTTAGGAGGGGTATTGTTATTTAAAATATTACTAATGATATTGATTATTAGAAGAAAATATAACAGAGAACATTTATTTTTATGTCATTAGAAATGTGATCTAAAGTGATATGTTAGTCAATGAAACATCACATAAGACAAAACAGTGATGGAATAAAATACTGCACAGCTGGGGCCCATCACCTCTGAATCCCTGGACAGCTCAGCCAACTCTGCCGGGGCAGCCATTCATCAGTGAAATGCTTCGTCTCCACTATATTCTCACTGTAAACTGCAGACCATTGGCCATGTTTTGGAATTAAGATTACTCTTTTTTTCATCTCTAAGTAGAGTGACCAGATAGCAAGTGTGAAAAATCAGGAAAAAAATTTTCAGGGGGTATGGTTGGATATGGCCCTAATATCGGGACAGCTGGTCACCCTATCTGTAAGTGACATGCAGAGTTTATAAATAGCACTGGAGTCAATGGACTGTCACTCTAAATACCACAACAGGACTTATAACCTCCTCAGCAAAGACTCCTATAAGACCCACATGGTAATTCACCCACACCCTGTCTCTTGGGTCAAAATCTTGTATTGTTCAGAACCTTCTCCACATGTGCCCTTGAACTTTTTAGTTATTAATTATTATTTGTATTACTGTATCACCTAAGAGCCCTAGTCATGGAGCAGGACTCCACCATGAGGTTGCAATCTAATGTGCCAAGCTCTCCCTTTCTCCAGCCTCAGAGGAGCTCTCAGAGACTACAGTGTCCACAAACTCCTCCTACACAGAGTTTATAAGCTATGCAGGGGAACATAGTTTAATGTTAATGGAAAATACCAAAATCCAGAATTTTTACAAACAAAATAAAGCAGTAAAACAATAGTTGTCAGTGAAGATAAATATTTAAAAAATTTTGAAGCCTTCAAATCAAGAGACTTTTTTTATATGAGAAAATGTAAAAGTTAGAACAAGTTTCAGAAAGTGAAATACCACCAGTTATTTTAAGATGTGCTTGAAAATAGCTAAGTGACCTCAGCCTGTCAGACATAAGAATAAACATGCAAATTGGCATTGGAATGTAGTCAGTGAACAAGATTCCTAATAGTGAGTGGGTGAGATTCTGTGGCCTGCGTTATGCAGGAGGTCAGACTAGATGATCGTAACGGTCCCTTCTGACCTTAGTATCTATGAATAGCCAGGAATGCTAAAAAGACACATAAACCTCTAGAAGAAAAGGAGTACTTGTGGCACCTTATAGACTAACAAATTTATTAGAGCATAAGCTTTCGTGAGCTACAGCTCACTTACTCCTTTTCTTTTTGCGAATACAGACCAACACGGCTGCTACTATGAAACATGTCATAAACCTCTAGGTACATGTAACCCAACTGTTAGTATATGAAAGAGTGCAGTGGGTGACATTACACTTCACAGCCCTTTGGAGGTATACAAAATATTTTCAGATTAGGCCTGAATATTTTGCACCTATAAAATGACAGGCAGGAGCAAATCAGATTAGTCACAACTCAGTTACACTTATCAAGAGGCCATCCTGAATTTTACCCCTTAAGCATTCTGTAACATTTTCAGTCTACATAACAGAGAGGGACACATTTACAAAGGAGCGTGCATTGCACATGCCTGCAAAAATTATGTACACCTATTGTATCCATACAAACCTGCACTCATACTCAAAGCAGCAGTTATGTATCTAGTTGCTCATTTGTGCATGTGGCTACCTGTAAATGCACACTTTCATTAAAAATACGTGTTTGTGGGTAAAAGGAGAACATGTTCCATTTTTCTGGCAACACTGTTGAAAACCTCTGGAAAACTTGGTCTGTAACATTTTTGTTTCAGTAGCTTTAAAAAAGAAAGACATCTATTTCACTTGAAATCAAAGAATGGACAACAAAATCTAATTCATTTAAGGTAATATTCATATATTTTAAACCATCTTAACTGTTCAAACACAGTGCAGTTGCTACAATAATGAATTTTAGGAGCGGGAGACATCTGAGATCATACTATGCTCCCAAGACTTTCTTTCAAATCTTGGGATGTTCATTAGACTGGGAATAGGAATTATTGTACAGTGCTTAGCAGCACATTTCTGGATGTTGACTTACTTGGCAGGAGCATTTTGTCTTGAGAAAGGAGTTAAAGGGGGGAAGTAGTAAGGAGGGAATTAGAGGCACTTTGCACCACTGAACTAGCACATACTGTAGGAATGATGGCAAGCATTCTCTGTGCTATACTACAGGGATGCCTGCAGCATTGGACTGTTATTGGATGCCACTGTGGTATGTAAAGTGCAGTATCTTAATACAATGCTTTCAAATAAAATTAAGGGAGAAATCTCAGCTTATTACTCCCATTTTAATTACCTTAAAATGTATTTCTGTTTACTGTCAAAGAACAATAATATACTTTCCAGAGAATATCTGACTCCACCTATAGCCACAGGTCATGGGAATCTAGTCATTTGTTTTCCTCCAACTTTTTCTTTCCCACCCATTAAGACAAACATGTCCTTTGGACAGGAAAAAGGGGAGACCAATGCTCTTTCTAATGTTCTTCCAGCAGGCGCATCCACAAGTTGCACCTTTATCCCTTCTGCCTTCCTCATAATACAACTGAACCCCTTCCTCTGTGGATAAACCATCATCCCGATCTTTGTATGGAGGGCTGGTTCATGCACACTACAGGCCCCCGCATGGATCCACTTGATTTCATGCACCTCAGCCTTTCGAAGACTGCTCTGCTGAGGAACCATCACTCATCAACGATTTAGATAATGGCAGAGAGAGTATACTTATAAAGTTTATGGACAATACAAAGCTAGGAGGGGTTGCAAGTACTTTGGAGTATAGGATTAAAATTCAAAAAGGTCTGGACAAACTGGAGAAATGATCTGAAGTAAATAGGATGAAATTCAATAAGGATACATGCAAAGTATTCCATTTAGGAAGGAACAATCAGTTGCACACATACAGAATGGGAAATGACTGCCTAGGGGTACTGCAGAAAGGGATATGGGGGTCAGAGTAGATCACAAGCTAAATACGAGTCAACAGTGTAACACTGTTGCAAAAAAAGTGATCATCATTCTGGGATGTATAAGCAGGAGTGTTGTAACCAAGACACGAAAAGTAATCCTTCTGCTCTACTCTGCACTGATTAGGCCTCACCTGGAGTATTGTGTTAATTCTAGGCACCACATTTCAGGAAAGATGTGGACAAATTGGAGAAAGTCCAGAGAAGAGCACAAAAATGATTAAAGATCTAGAAACATGACCGATGAGGGAAGACTGAAAAAATGTGTTTGTTTAGTCTGGAAAAGAGAAGATGGAGAGGGGACATGATAACATTTTTCAAGTATGTAAAAGGTTGTTACAAAGAGGAGGGAGAAAAATTGTTCTTCTTAACCTCTGAGGATAGGAAAGGAAGCAATGGGCTTAAATTGCAGCAAGGGAGGTTTAGGTTGGACATTAGGAAAAACTTCCTAACTGTCAGGATGGTTAAGCACTGGAATAAATTGCCTAGGGAGGTTGTGGAATCTCCATCATTGGGGATTTTTAAGAACAAGTTGGACAAACACCTGTCAGGGATGGTCTGGATAATACTGAGTCCTGCCATGAGTGCAGGGGACTGAACTAGATGACCTCTCGAGGTCCCTTCCAGTCCTATGATTCTATGGAGGAGGGAGTTCTCCTTTCCTTTGGAGTACCATCACTGTCCCCCAAAATTTCCTTCCCCTCCTCTCTCACTGGAGGCTCATGGGGGGAAAATCCATTCTGCCACTAAGGGCCCCATGTCAAACACTCCATGAGCCTCCAGTAGAAGGCTAAGCAACTCACATCTCTCCCTGCTGGTGTGTGGAGAGAGAAGATGACTCCATTTCTGTACCTGCCAGAACCAGCCCTTTGTATTTTAATGAAGCTAAAAAGCACAGTGTGACTGAGCTAAAAGGCACTTCATATGTAAAGATATCCTTCTCTCCACGTAGTGTGACGGGGCAAGGCCAGATGGCTATAGAAAAGTAGTGGGAGATAGATATATTACCTCCAGGCTAAACAAATCCCTGGTACCAGGTTAAATGAAATGGAAGCTGCTCCAGGTCAATTAAGACACCTGGGGCCAATTAAGAACTTTCCAGAAGGCAGGGAGAAGGTTAGGTTGATTGGGACACCTGAAGCCAATCAGGGGCTGGCTGAAACTAGTTAAAAGCCTCCCAGTCACTCAGGTGAGCATGCATGTCAGGAGCTGTGGGAGGAAGTTGCGCGGTTGGAGAGGCTGACTAGTATACACCATATCAGGCACAAGGAAGGAGGCTGTGAGGTAAGGGTGAAGTAGAGCTTGAGGAAGTGAGGGCTGCTGTGGGGGAAGTAGCCCAGGGAATTGTACATGTCATGTTTCTAAAAGGTCAGCTACCATAGCTGATACTATTAGGGTCCCTGGGCTGGAGCCTGGAGTAGAGGGTGGACCCAGGCTCCCCCCTCCCATTTGCCCCCTGATTAATCACTGAGACTGGGAGACAACAGAGACTGTGCAAGGAAAGATAACTTCTCCTCACCTCCCTCGCTGGCTTATGATGAAAATGGCTCAGTAGACTGTGATCCTCATCTCTAGAGAGAGAAGGGTTATATGCAGGGTCACAGTGAGCTTCTGAGGCTAGCGAAATCTACCAGGAAACACGGGACCCATGGAGGCAAGGACAGAGTTTTGTCACAGTAGACAACTCAAGTCACCATTTCACAGCATTGCATCCCAGGCCATAGTAAAAATATCAAAACCAACTATCAGAATAAACCAGAAAGCTATAAATCTGCACAGGGTTTTTTATTTTATTTTATTCAGAGACGTGCGCATTGCTGTACTTTGAAAGCTGTAATTCTAATAAAGTTTTATGTATAGCTGATGTGAAAAAACCTTCTCGGACTGAGATTTGCTTTAAAATTCCTTGCAATTTGCTTTAAAAAATGTGGGGCAATTAAAAGAAACACAACTAACCTCCCTGTCCACCACTCAGCCAGCTGAGCAGAACGTACAATGAGGTGCTATCGGAATCAGTGCCTGCTTTGGAATACAGCTGCAGCATCCATGCTGTAGACAATTAGAGCTCTACTCTGCAGTCCTTACTTAGTGAAGTTGATAGGAGTTTTGCCTGAAATTGGTTCAGTGCAGCCAGCAATGTGAGGCTGTCATGAATATTTTAAAGTAAAGGAGTTAGAATAGCCTAATGAGTTTGGGTAACTCTAATCTAAGAATTTCATGGGAACTTTTTGAAAGAGTCATCAAACAGGGGAGAAAAGGCTGGAAAGCAGCCTGAAAATAACTTTTTCTAAAGCAACCGTCCCCCCTCCCCGCCCCCTCAACACACACACACACTCAGACTCTCTGTCTCTCTCTTCACAGTGATTCAATTTGCCCTGTGCGGTGAAGTCAGAGAAGAATAAAGAGCCGGCATATACAGAACATGTGCAATAGTAAGTAGGCCCTCCACTTTGGCAGGAGGTAGAGTAAGGAGCCAGTGGCTAATGGAAAGGCAACGTACTCAAATACTAAGTGGGAACACTGACAAGTGGGAGAGGTTCACACCAAATAAGATTTCAGCATTCTTCTTCCTATCTCTAGTGCAGAAAGAGGGAGTACTGCAGAATACCCTAAACAAAGTAAACAGCAGTAGAAGTGAATTTTCCAGTGGAACTCTATGAAAAAGTGCACTCTTGATAATGTGAAAGTCAAACAAAGTACTCACACTGGGCCTGTTATACTTCATGATTTGGATTATCGCTGAAACAAGCCTCTGTACGGATGACTGGAATGTAGATAATGTAATGCTGGTTTTTAAAAAGAGCTCCAGAGGAGATCCTGGCAATTTCAGGCTGGTGAGCCTAACTTCAGTACCAGGCAAACCAGTAGAAAAATAGTAAAGAATAGAATTATCAGACACATAGATACATACAATTTGTTGGGGAAGAGTCATCCTGGCTTTTGTAAAGGGAAACCATGCATCACCGATCTATTAGAATTCTTGGAGGATGTCAACAAGCATGTGGGTACGGTTGACCACTGAAATGATTTAACAGCAGAAGACAACACCAAGTTCAAAAACGCAGAATACCAAGTGTAAACTTAGTGAAGTTTAGGAAAAGCTTAGTGTTTGATCCTACTGCAGACAACTGATTCAAAGAATTAAAAAAAAAAGCCAACAAGACATTCATCCCCATGCTTAGACAGAACTAATCTCAATTATCATTAGACCAAAACATTCTCCTGTACCCTGATATGAAAGGACATTCTAAGCATATCCCATCGTCCAGTGGTTCCCAAACTTGTTCCACCACTTGTGCAAGGAAAGCCCCTGGTGGGCTGGGCCAGTTTGTTTACCTGCCGCGTCCGCAGGTTCAGCTGATCGCGGCTCCCACTGGCTGCAGTTCGCTGCTCCAAGGCAATGGGAGCTGCTGGAAGCGGCAGCCAGTACATCCCTCAGCCTGCACCACTTCCAGTAGCTCCCATTGGCCTGGAGCAGCGAACCACATCCACTGGGAGCCGCGATCGGCCGAACCTGCAGACGCAGCAAGTAAACAAACTGGCCCGGCCCGCCAGTGGCTTTCCCTGCACAAGCGGTGGAATAAGTTTGGGAACCACTGCCATTGTCAATTGTGAAGAATAGCTAAATAGGCTAACCCAAGCTCATGCAAACCTATGGATATATATACACTGTATCAGATAATTTGGGAACATAAACAGAAGTTTCTGTGCCTTTAAACAAGGAAGGTGAATTCTATCTCATTTCTTTTTCTGATAACTGTCTGCTTTAACCACTAAGTGGACATTTTCATAAATGAAGCTCATAAAACAGAGTAGGGCTTGGCAATGATACATCAGCATCTAAATGTGGTATTGCAGATGACAGTTGACTATGGAATGGCTTGATCCAAAGGCATTAAGTATATTTCATATAAAGGCAGGGCCAGCTCCAGGCACCAGCGTTCCAAGCAGGTGCTTGGGGCGGCCGATAGAAAGGGGCAGCACTGTTTCCGCCACAGCGGTGGCAATTCAGCGGCAGCCCCACTGTCCTGGCAAATCCGCGGCAGCATCTCCCTTTTGCCAGCCGTGGCGGCAGTTTTTTTCAGTGCTGGGGGCGGCAAAAACTGTAGAGCCGGTCCTGTATAAATGCACTATGTTTAAAAAAACTACCAACTTGATTATCAAGTTCAAAGGTTGCACACTGTTATGCCTGGTATTAACTGTCAGTGACATTTATTTAACTCCTATGATGAACTGTATGTTATTAATAACCCATTGTAGTGTTAATAGGAATAGATAAGTTACTAAGACAACCCATTGACAATGTTGGGAAGTCACATTACTCCTTCTTTCACAACTAACTCTGTAAAGAAGTTAGCATAGTTGCTAGCATTGCTTCCTTTTTTTCCATCATGAAGTTTTATGAAGAATGAGCAAGAGCAGTAAAACTGACTTATAGCATGATTGATTATAATCATAGTATCAAATTCCTACATTCATAACTGTACTAAATATTTATGAGTTAACACAGATACTTTTATTATTATATAAAGAAATTGGAGATCATATTTCTGTGTAAATTTCATCTTTTTATCCTGCAAATATCAGGGAATGTTAAATATTTGAATTTTCACTGCATTAAAGGTTTTAAAGTTCATCAATAATTAGTTCAATCAGGTGCCAAGTGATTCAACTCCCAAAGGAGCTATAATATTCCAGATTCCAGAGACTGAATATAGAATATAATTAGTATAAACCCATATTTTTAGCATAACTTAATAATTATGTAATTTGCTCTATGGACTTAGCAAAGAGCCACTTATAAAATATTTTTAAAAGCAACCTAATTTGACAAAAAAGAAGAGTTGAATTATCTTATAATGTAGACATTAATGTTTGCAGGAGGGCAGGGGGAATGAAAATTTCTGGCAATAAGCCTAGTTATTTGGGTGGGTATTACTACAGCATGATTCAGAAATCAAAGCTAAGTAAATGTAAGTTCTTTCAGATTTTCCTTTGTATTTTCTCCATTGCTCATTTTTCCTTGTATCAGTCTCTGTTTCTATGTCACTTGTTTGTGTCCATTAATGGAAAGGCTATTGGCAAGAAGTTTTATTTCAGAAATATGAGAGAGAGTCATAACCACCTCTTACCCAATAAAGAGCCAACCAAACAACATTATAATTAACAGCCATCAACCCTAGGTACAAATCAAATTTTAGCCATCCATTCCGCAAAGACCAACACATGCTCTTAACCATACATACATGAGTAATCCTATAGAACAGGGATGGCTAAACTGCGGCTAATAAGCCCCCACACACCCCTCCCACTCTCCACCTACCAGACTAGAGTGTGAGTTTGGGGCTTCTGTCCTGCCACAGGGTGGTGGGGCTAGAGGCCTCTGCCAGAGATGACTGGTACCTGCTGAGATTGGGGGCACAATTTAAAGGTTTGGGCTGCCCAAAAGCTTGAGTTACACCCACCTAGGCATGCAGCCCCTCCCTGCAGCTCACAGGAATTAGCACCAGTGAAGAGGCAGCAGCCAACAGCTGGGAACTGCAGGAAGAGGCCGCTGCTGCTTTAGCTCCCTGAGGAGAGCAGCAGCAAAGGCAGCAGCTCTCCCTGCAGCTCCCAGCTGTTGGCTGCTGCCTCTCCCAACAGCCACAGCTCCCAGCTTGCTGGCTCCAGCAGCTGCCATGCAGGGAGAAGATCTGGCGGCACCATGTGACCAAGCGGGGTCAGCAAACCCTGGCAAAAATCTGGAAGGAAAGGTGACCCCATGTGCCTCCCTCCATGCGCCACCTTTGGCAGCAGGGAAGGGGGAGTGTCTCGGGGCTTCAGCCCTCAGGGCACACCTGCCAGGGCTCAGACCCATCAGGCATGCCCCAGTTCTCAAATTTCTGAAGATAGTCATATGAGGCTCGGAGGGTCAGTAAGTTTGGCCATCCCTGCCATAGAAGCTACTGGGACTATTCACATATTTACTGTTCTGGAGAATAGCGGGTCTCAGTCTTTCAGGACATTTTTATTATTATGATTGATTCAGAATTCTTCATTTCATACTTGTTGTTAGGCAAAAACTTTCACCATAGAAAAAACAATGAAGATAAAGCAATCCAGTATTTCAGGTTTCGTAAACCAGATGTTGTAACTGAAAGACAGTATTACTATACAAGATGTCACTGCACTGAAGAGATAATTAAAGTATCATATGCTGTAAACAATAGTTAATTCATCCTGACATTATATTAAAATCATACAAAACATATATGGAATGACAAGAGAAAACATTAATTACAGTATAAAATAATTGCAAGGGTTATTTTATCTGGTTGCACTGAAAATGTGTAACTTTTCAAATATTTTTATTTCAGTTTGTTAATTATATATTGTGTAGCTCCCTGTTTACCAGATTATCACTGGAAACGTTTAATAATTTACATCTTATTTTAATTAATTTTATCCATATCACATCTCCATTCAGGGCCTGTTAAACATGCTCGGCTTGTCCAATATGGAGGATCAGTGGGGCATCTCTTTAGCCTGGCCACTTTATTATTATTTATTTCTATGACAGTAGCGTCCAGGAATCCTAGTTGTGGACCAGGACTCCATTGCGCTAGGTGCTGTTCAAACACAGAACAGACAGACGATCCCTGGACCAAGGAATTTACAATTATTTCTTAGAGGTATAACCACGCCCATTAGCATTTGCCTCTTCTGTAGTTTAGAAGCACAGTTACCATTACTTCAGATATGATGACAGAGACTGTCTTCATCAGGGATTTCACACTGCTGTCAGAAGGCTTAGTTCAGTTTTTTCTGTTCTCTCTCATTCTCAGTCATAGCTTACACAATGGAAAAAAGAAATAATCAACATAAGGCTGTCATTTATAAACATTCACTACACTGCTTAGCTGGATTTTGCTGCTAAGAAAATTCACACGGTCTGAATTGTGGAGGGATAATTAGCCCTTGCTATGAACTAACAAGAATATTTTATTTGTTATGAGCTGCATTTTTATGAGTAAAATCCCCGTAACATTGGCAAGCAGTGGGTCCAAACAGTAAATTGTAAATGATAATATAATGCTCTTTTTCTGAAAGAAGGTTAATCACCTTTTATGAAGTATGAGAGCTTAAATTAAAATGTCAATTCTGAACATCTCAGCTCAAGCCTTTTGGTGGAATGCATCTGGCAATTCAGGACATGTCAGACTGAATAGAGCTGTAACATCCTAGTATGAGAAGAGCAGCTCCCAAATATGTTCTCATGCTTCAAGGTTATCTCTTAGATTGCAGATTAGATGTTCATTTGCTTTGGCTTGTATCAGTGAATGCTGTCCCATCCTTTTCGAAGGACTCTTCTCCCCTTTGAAACTGCAAACTGTGCTATACTGTAGGCTGAACTCAGAACTAACTAAATAATTTGGGGGTTAGTGTTATCAACAAATCAAGGGTTACCTTCTTCAGTCACATTCAAATCTCTCTGTACCAGTACAACTCCACGACTAAATCCTACAGTAGCAATCCCCTGTCCCTTTCCCACAGAAGATTTATGCAAATCTTAATTACAGCGTCACAGTTTCAATATTTACTGACAGCATGTAAATCTATTGTGAAAAAGCACCATAGGACCCAACAATACAGAAGCATTGTTTAATTATATGCTATTTAGAGTGGTAAAACTAATAATCCCAAGTAAAATCTTGGTAAATTATCCAATCATGATAGAAACTTTCTGTGTCGGCATAAAATAGAGGCACAGCAAATAACCTTTGCTCCATCATGCCAGCTACATTGAATCAATAGCTATCTGTCTCATGGGCCAGCTTCAGGACTCAAACCACACATACTCACACAACCAATACATTTAATTCACATAAGGAATCAGAAGGCTCAGTTTTTGTGCCAACTCCCCAAAATTATGATGTTCACATTTGCAGGTCTAGCCACAAGGGACGTACACTGGGAGCATATTCTGTATGTTTTAATATATAGGCCTTGATCCAAAGCCCATTATAGTCAATTGGAATCTTTCCATCTCCTTCGGTAGATTTTGGATCAGGCCCATAGCCCCTAATCCCCTAAAATCACTCCCTATCATCATTAACCATGCTTCTGGCATGATTTCTTCTGCTGTTGCCATGTGTCCTCAAATAGAATACATGGGGGAAATTTGCTCTTTTGCAAGTTTAATGTGCACGTGTCCACTTGGCAACATGTTCTCTAGAAGAAACTGATGAATGTGTGAATGAATGCAAGCTAATTGTCTACAATAGTAAATGTATATGCACTAGTCTATCACAGTCTTCTCCTTTCTAATATTCAGGAGAAATGTTTGATACACTGTACATGTGTTTGTCCATGTGGGGCAAAATGTCACAGCGTCTCTATATCAGTGTGTGAGTTAAGAAGCTGCTCTTTAGCTAGTGAGATGTGGTAGTTGCTAAGACAACTGCAGTGCATCCACTTACAATGTCCGTGATCATGCACCACAAATTGGAATTTACCTACAGGTTCCTCATTTATTTGAATAGGGAAACAGCAGGGCATTTGCCGTGCCACATCCCACATGATGGCACATGGTGTGAGTGGCTGTTACTGTGTGCTCTGGGTCTAAATTGACACAGCATCCTACAGGAACTGAAATAGTATACATTATAAAGGACCTGTTAGAGCAGGGTGTAACCTCTGCCTCTTGCAAGGGAGGTGGAGGACAGTCTTGCAATTTTCTCAATTAAAATCAAGTTTTGCAGCAATTTTATTAAATTTTGGCACGCACATGTTGCCAAAACTAGAGTGAGAGAGAGACTGTTACAGCGTGGGAAGTATAGCAGGTGAGGTGAAGTGTGAGGCTCAGGGTTTTACATCTGCATTCAAAAGCACAGCACAGAGTAGGCTGGCAAATCAGACTGTCCTACAAGCAAACACATTTCACTGGTGCATTATGCCACTTGCAGAGATGAAGAAACCACAGTGTCTATTTGTTCTCTAGGTCCTTCTCTGCATCCTTGTTTAAAGAGAATATTTCTGTTTTGCATCTCATACGCTCAAATCCCCGTTACCAACACTTTCGTCATCATCTCTTCTAAACTGGCTAATGGGGACACGGTTGCACAGAAAATATTCATTTATAGTGGTCATACCTCAAAGGGCTCTAATTTAGATGGTGTTGAGAAGTCTCTATAGTGTATTTGTTATAATTTCACTGTGCTAAGGCCTTTACAGTTGGAGTAATGGTGGCAAGGCCTGGTTTTAGAGGCACAGGCATATGGCAAACAGAACCAAGAAAATCTTTTAAACATTTCTCAGTTTGTCTGTACAATATATGTGACATACAGAACACATGAGAATGTGGGTATGGATTTATTATTGACACTGAATGAAAGTCAATGGGACTTGTGCTCCCAACACCCACAGGCACTACTGAAAATCCCATCCAACTGATAATAACTCACTTGTGAGTCCATAGCCCTCACAGACTTGTACTGATAAAACTTTTTAGACAACACCATTATATGGAAATGTGGTCTACATGAAATGACTATAAGGTGGGTGCACAAAGGGTTCAAAGACCATACTCCTGAGAGTAGTTGTCAATGGTTCACTATCAAACTGGAAGTGTGTATCTAGTGGGACCCTGCAGGGTTCAATCCTAGGTCCAGTACTATCCAGTATTTTTAGTAATGACTTGGATAATGGAGTGGTGGGCGTGCTCATAAAATTTGCGATGACATCAAGCTGGGAGGGTTGCCAACACTTTGGAGGACAGGATTAGAATTTGAAATGACCTTGACAAATTACAGAATTGGTCTGAATTCAACAAAATGGAATTCAATAAAGACAAGTGCATATTACTTCACTTAGGAAGGAAAAATTAGATTGGTAGTAGTAGTGCTGAAAAGGATCTGGGGGTTATAGCGGATCACAAATTGAATATGAGTCAACAATGTGATGCAGTTGTGAAAAAGGCTAATATCATTCTGAGGTGTATTAACAGGAGTGTTGTATGTGTGACACAAGTGGTAATTGTCCATCACTGCTAAGCACTGAGCCTCATCTGGAGTAACTATGTACCATTCTGGGTGTCACACTTATAGAATCATAGAATCATAGAATATCAGGGTTGGAAGGGACCCCAGAAGGTCATCTAGTCCAACCCCCTGCTCAAAGCAGGACCAAGTCCCAGTTAAATCATCCCAGCTAGGGCTTTGGGAAGATCTTGACATATTGGAGGGAGTACATAGAAGAGCAACAAAAATAATAAAATAATAAGATTTAGAAAACCTGACCTATGAGGAAAGGTTAAAAAAACCTGCCCATATTTAGTCCTGAGAAAAGAAGACTGAGTGGAGACCTGATTACTGTCTTCAGAAATGTACAAAAAGGACAGTGATCAATTCTTTTCTATGTCTACTGAAGTTAGGAGAAGTAGTAACAGGCTTAATCTCCAGTAAGGGAGATGTAGATTAGATATTAGGAAAAAGGGTGAAGAAAAGGAAATACAGTAAGAAAAAGATTGTACAGTGAAATGGTGGGAAAACTTGAGTTTTCTTTCTTATCCCCAGTTGGTCACTCATGGATGGATATGCTTGGAGATACGTAAATCTGTTAGATCAGTACACCCAAAAATCCCAAGATTGCCCATCAGAATTCTGCAGAACTCTGTTTCTCAAACTGTGGGTCAGGATCACAAAGTGGGTCATGAGTTCATTTTAATGGGGTTGCCAGGGTTGCCATTAGACTCTCTGGGGCCCAGGGCTTCGTCTCCATTGGGCTCAGGTTCAGGGGGCATGTGCTTGGGCTTTCTGCACTAGGCCCCAGCGTGTCTAATGCCGACTTTGCAGAAGCCTGAGCCCTGCGATGTGTAGCTTAAGCCCAAGTCTGAGCAACTTAGCTTCGTGGGGCCCCATGTGGCTTGGGATCATGTAGTAATTTTGTTGTCAGAAAGAGTTGCAGTGCAATGAAGTTTGAAAATAGCTGCTGTAGAGCATCCCTGACAAATCTAAATCCAGATTTTAAATACTTCCCCGCACTTTGCAATATGCTGTGATGTCACATCGTCACAGGTAACACCACTGAAATATGCAGAAAAGCCGCTTCTTGTGCTGCTTTGTATTTTCAGTCTCAATAGATGTGTCCCTGTTTTCAGAACCATGTCAGCATTATGCAGTCATGTCTGCATTATCATGGATAACAAGCATCAGTAAAAAATGATTGAAAGATGACTATGGATGATAACTATGAAATGCATGTTGAAATATTTCTATTTCTCGTAATGGAGTGCTGCTTCTTCTTTATGCTTTCTTGGTAGACACCAATAGGTATAGGTTCTTATTCAAATTTTCAAGTGGACAGTAACTAAAGCGGTCATAGTACTTGAATGACAGTTCACAAGCTGTGATAGACTATATAATAGGATTCTCTTTCCATTGCATTGTATTTCCTTGTATTTATTGAGTGGGCAGTTTACTGTAATGCACTGCAATAAAATGCTCTCTTCTTAGGACACATTCTCAGATGAATGAATAGAAAAGTTTGTGTTCTAACACTGTATCAATTATTTTTAAGTATGGCACTGATTCTCAAAAAATGTGAATAGATCTTTAATACCTGTTTATTTCAGATATTGCTAGCCACAGTTAAACTGGAGACATTTTTTAAAAATTAGTATTATTAATTTTATTTTAGAGACTTTTAGCAACACTCAGATGCCAGTTTTGTGATACAGGTTTAAGATTTTAGCTAAAATTCCCAACACCAGGGTTGTGATTTTTAAAGGGCTCTAAGAAAGTTCAGTGGGAATTGGGTGTCTAACTCCCTGAAGCCCCCTTGAATATCTCAGTCTAAAAGTCAGGATTGTAACTCCTGATTTAGGTTCTTAAAAGATGGGTTGATTTTCAAGACTGCTGAGCACTCAGAAACTCTCACTAAAGGCAGTGGGAGTTGTTAAGTGCTCACTATTTGAAAAATCAGGCCACTTACTTAAGTGTCTAACTTCAAGCTTCTGCTTTTGAAAATCCAGGCCTCTGTATTTAGTATCCTGATGGAATCCAGTATGCATGCACACTGGAAATGATGGGCCAAGTACTGAAGTGATGTACATCCTGCACAATGCCAGAGACATCAATTGGGTTGCCCCAGCAAAGAATTTGTCCCCAATTTTAGCTGGAATGCATCATGACTGGGTAAATCACACAGTTTGCTATTTGAGAGGCACTTCTGCTATTGTGATTCTGCATATGTTACTGTACTTATTTTAGAAGAGAAATTTCAACTCGCTCCAGATAGTGCCCCTTAGTGCCATCTATCACTTTAAAAATAGGCCTGCACATACTTGCTTTCCATTTCAGCTTCATAGTGGAATTCCAAGAGGAAATTCCAAGCTTGCATTCCTTACACTCCCAAAACTGCCACTAAAGTCCTTGGGAACACTGAATGTGCAAGGAATGCAGGGCCAGGAGCTGTGGAAAGTGCATTACAAACCTGCATGCCTGCTCATGAAACTCTGCTCTGTATTGTTTAGTTTCTTTCCTAACAAAAGACATGCATCAGCCTAAATAGATACATGGTGTGGTATCACTGAGTAAGTTATAATTGAAATTGTTCCAGTTTGACATTAATTGTTAAAATTAAAATGCTCTTCAGTTTTAATTTGCACTTGTCATGCAATAAATATGTAGTACATAGTATATGTAGTACAAAGAGCATTTACTACTCCTGTTTACCTTCTTTAGCGATGTGTCTGTTATGCAAAACCTGCAGAAATTCTAACAATCCATCTATTTATCTACCTTAAAGTTTCCTACTGCGGCTCATAACCACAGTATCTGAGCACCTTCCATGTAATATATTGGCCAAAATAAGTTCTCTAGTGGGAGACTTCATGCATTATCTGGCCCTTTTACTTTATAAAATTATAGAAATATCTTATTGGGGTAGGTTTGTGGGGGAGAGGAGTGGGTAGTTGATGTTGTGCATAACATTCTGGTAGTGCTTTATCAAATAGAAAAAATCAGTTTTAGTACTGCCCTTAAAAACGGAGGCACCCGTGTACTCCTGGGGTTGGTATATTTAACTATTTGCTTCACTGCACAGCCGCCAAACATTCTCAGATGCTCGAGGCAATGAATCATGGTGCCTGAACATACTAGCCCTTGGCCACAGAACTTCCAGAAATGACCTTTGCAATGCCAGCAAACCAGCATTCCCTGTGCTGAGCCACCCATTTTCCCCAGTGCACAGGTCACCTTGAAATGCAGGGAAAAGGTGGTGACCATGCATGCAGGGACTTCCTTATCCACATAACATCATCTAGTCATTAATAAATGATAGAGGGATCTCAGTTCCAGTCATGATTCCAAAGAAATACATTGTTTGCAATTGGTACAAAAGCAAGTCATGAATGTCGTCTGTCCCCCCTAACCGTAGGAGCTGTTTACAGAAAGAACAACGGCTTCTCCTTCTACCTGGCTGGACATCTGATGACGATGAGTTTTGTCATGGATGGTATTAATGATAGTCTATTTTTATAAAAAGACAAAAGCTGTATCCTGTCTGTACCCATCTCTTGAGACCACTGTATAGGTTAGGATTTTTTTTGAAGGAAGAGCATAAATGTGGCCCCTAAATTCCCTCTGATCTGGGTATTCAGCGTCTCTATATTTTACCCATATAATTTTTTACATGCTAAGTACAGTATGTATCATTTACATTTATTAATGATTTTCCATCCCCTCCAATACCTTACATTTAAAATGCAGCGCGAGAGCATGATACATAATTCAGTTTGACAGTACATGATACATTAAAATATTCCATCACATCCTTACAAGTACTCTGACTGGCAGTGAAAAGACAATAATACAATATTGTGTTTGAGCATCCTGATTGCCTACCTCCTTTTAGTTAGTCATAAAAGAAAGAGTTAATTCCTATTCTGAAGAGTATGGTCCATTGATTTTATTCCTTTTTATTGACATATTCTTTAGCTTTATAGCCGTTTGAAGAGCAAATACTCCTACTTAGTTTTGGGAATTGAGTCCCATTGCCTCTTTGCTAAGCCAACCCCCTGTCAATCTTATAAAATATAAAAGGGGTCATGAAAATTCATGTATCTGACTGGACCCTTCTGGAGTGATATTTATCTCTCCTCGGTCAGCTTAGAAATCAGTCAATATGAAAGTTAAGGATGTTATGATCATCAGTAAGGGCAGGTAGGAAAAGTGAAAAGGGACCTAGAGGGGTTCGAAATAAGGAAAGAAGAAAATGGAGAAGATTCAGCTTAGAAAAATGGAAGATTTTTTATTGAAAGGGATAGAGAATACACAATACAAATATACATTGGAATCGGATATACTTGTACGATAAGTCAATTTAATAATGAGAAAAAAGGACGAGGGACAATAGTCAAGAGCAAATGTGATCATAGACAATGGAGACAGAAAGATCTGTTAGTGAGGCATTTTTTGTTTGATGGGGAAATGACCATTTTCCATGAAGGAAAATGGCAGGTATCACAGCACATTAAATTTCATAAAGATTTACTTTAATGGTCAGCATCAACCACCACCACTACCACAAGTGCTTTATAAAAGGTGCTAGAAATGCTTCAGCGTGTGTCTGAGATAACAAGGAATTTCCATTCACTTGGGTGGGTGAAGGCTGACTGTGTCAATCACCCTTCTTTTATTAGGCACTTCTGGAGATTTACTGTCTTCTAAATGTATGTTTTGTATCCTATACTCCCTGCTTCTGATTGGTTTAATCCTTCTCTTTCCAGCGCTTGTAACTGAAGCCTGCCTTATAGACAATACCATCGATAGCAGCAGGGGGGAAAAGGCAAAAGGGAAACATAAGAATTTAGTAGAAAGGAGACCTGGATTTCTACACTTCCTGAGAAAGCAGTTTTCCTGGGCTTTTATAACTTTGGGCAACACTCAGAGGAGGAGGCTGATATTTTAATTATGGTATTACATGTGTGTTGTACCTAACATCCAAAAGCATATTCATATCGCAAACTAGAGAGACAACATAGTTTCTTATACATGGTACTGAAGAGACTAAATCCAGGATGGTGCATATAGCTTGAAGCATGCTAGTGACATCGGTGAGAATTCAGAGAAGAGCAACAGAAATGAATAAGGGATGTTTAAAGCAACTAAACATTTATAGCCTGGTCAAATGTCAACTAAGGGAAGGTAGGATTATTAATTACAGGCATTTGAAAGGAGTGAAGAAAATGACGGAGAGAAATTGTTAAGGGTGGTAAAAGAGGTGTAATTAAAAGGAAAGGGATGAAATTAGGCAAAGGAAAATTCAGGATAAATATCAAGGTATAGGCCTGGATTTTAAAAGGAGAGTTAGGTGCCCAAATATAATGGGATTCAGGTACCTAATTCCTTTGAAAAACCCAGCCTTATCCCTGTCATTGAGCCCTTGCAAATGTGGTTTGGTATCCCAAGGGACATTCTGGAAAACTCATCGCTTGAGGAGTTTAAAACAAGACAGAAAAAGCATTGGAGTTTTCCCTGTAGATAACAATCCTGTATGTAAGCAGAAGGAAGGGGAGATTAAACTACCTAAAAGGTCCTTTCTCATCTTTAATTTCTATGATAAGACCTTGACTGCTAATACTGAAATCCACATTGTGAAAGAATCTGCTATGAATTTAACACATGTTGAGTCCCTCATTTAAAGCAGAGCTCAGTTAAATCACAAATCCCTCAGCACTGTTAAAAAGGACCATCTTTTTTTCAGTAGATTATACCATTGGCAGAACAAATATAATCAAATTGGCCTAAATAACTTTTCAGTCAAGAGAGACATCGTGGGTGAGGTAATATCTTTCATTGGACCAACTTCTGTTGGTGAGAGAGACAATCTTTCAAGCTCTTCTTTTGGTCTGGGAAATTTAATCAGAGCTCTGTGTAAGCTCAAAAATGTCTTTCTCTCTCTCACCAATAGAAGTTGGTCCAATAAAAGTTATTACCTCACCCACTTTCTCTCTTTTAATATTCTGGAACCGACATGGCTACAACAACACTGCATTTTCAATCACAGTCATTAATGAACTTTTATAAAGGAACTAAATTGTAGTTAAAAAACAAACATAAAATATTTCTACAGATAGACCAATTGTTGGGCTCTTTCTCCTGCCCCTCCCCTCACTAATGAGGAGAGATTATGGAGATAATTTTCATGAAAGTCTCCTATCATATAATATTAAATTGGACCAGCTTTCAAGGGGCTCAGAAGCAACTTACTGAAAAATAATAAATGCTTCATGTACTGAATCTTAAGTGCCAAAAGTATGAATCAGAAATACAGTATAATCTTCCTTGCAACCAATCATAAATACAATATAACCTTCCTTGCACCCGATCATAAATACTGCAATCTCCAGAATATGGATTCTATATTATTTACCTCCGCATATAAACAAGTTATACTTGAAAGAATTGTTCTTTACATATAATGAATTAAAGGCACCAAAGTCACAAGAAAACAAGAATATATACACAAAAAGGAAGAACTCATTAGAACCAGGTGCTTCAAGAGAGCTTAAATCCATAGTTATTTATTAAACATCTACACATATAGTATTCAAAAAGAGTTCTCTCTACCCTCTAAACCACACAATAATAGGCATTTATGAGAATAAAAGATTCTGCAGTGATATTCAGTTTTGTGGGGGGTTTTAATGTCTTGAGAACCAAAAACCTGCTAGTATATTGAGACACATTTAAGTGGGGGGGGGGAGAATAAAGATATCTAAATTTATTGCATGCCACATTGATGAAATAACTGAGCAAAATCTAAATGGGTTAGACACTGCCACTGTAGAGTGAACACCAATGATGAATGCATATAAACAACTATGATCACATTAGATGAGATCCATTTCTGAAAGATAATTTTCCCCTGTATGTGCAAGGTAACATGATATTGATGAAACAGAATAATAAAATGCCACTTCTTCACTGTAGAAAGTAAGCGATCTGAGCAGCTAGGCTAAGTGATACAACAATAGTAGGATGCAGCTATTTCTCTTTGTGGAAATAATGTCAGAAGACTATAATACCTGGCATTTTGTACATGGGCATTATTCGTAATAGTACAAAAAGGATGCTCCAGAAATAGAACTGTGCAACATTCAATGGTTTTGGTTTACAGGGGTTTGAGCAAACTTTTATGTTTCAGCTTCACTGAGTTTTGCTTTGAGCATTGAGTGAACCCCAAATCCCAAACAAAAGTAGCTGACAGTATCAAATGTACCTCATTTCATGTCACAACTATGCAAAGGCATCTAGTTTCCACCTGAAGTCATAAATCACCTCCAGGTACACTTAACAATTCACCCTAAGCTATGAACCTTTCAGAGAAACCTGAGCAAGTTTTGAATTAGTAATAAAAGTTGTACGCAGGTGAGTTTAAAACCGTTTGGTCTTTTGCTTCTAAAACTTTGCATCAGCCTAATCAAAAGAAAACATTAAGTTTTTCTAAAATTATATTGTATTTTAGTGTGATTTTATATTTTTCTAATTCATATCAAATGGCTACAAGTATATGTGACGGGTATGAGCAAAGAACAGCTAAGCTATTGACCATTAAATCGCATAAAAATATGATAGAGAAGAAATGTTTGGATAAGGAAGTTGGAAACCAAGGTCCTTAATATCATTTCAATTAATATCATTTCCTTAATATCATGCCCCCAAATAACTCTCCTCTCCACTACTTCAGTTTAAACCATCACTTTGGTGTATTATACCACTTTTCATGGGCGCTCTTTTGTTGGAATTGATTTTTTTCCTTTAGAAAAAGAGCCCTAAAGGATTTCTTTGCGGGGGGGGGGGGGTTGGGAGGGAGGCAGAAGGGTGAATAAGCATGGAGAATTACATGGATTTTGCAGACATTTATTTTGTTTGTTTTTTAAAGGCAGGTCACAGTTTGAGCCTGACTGCCTTTGACAGTGTCACTTTAACTTAAGGCCTATAAGCAAAGCAACTGCCTTTATGCACAGTCCATATGGACCATTTTAAATAAAAATCAGCATGGTCAGCACATATATCCAGCAGACATGAGAATAGTTATTGACGGGCAATAGGTATGGGAACAGTGCAATTTCAGACAGCAGGAGTCAGAGGAAAGACTGTTGTGAAGGTAAAAACAGGATATTGAGAATTTTCATTTAGCAATGTCTGGTTCCCCCACTGCTCCTAAAGTGGAAAATTTTGAAACAAAAATAGAGTCCCGGCATGCATGCAACTTTCAGAAATGAAAACCACCGCTTTAAAAGAACAGAAAAACAAACCTAAGTATAAGCTTGACTCAGTATTGATGGTTTCATGTCCTACTGCAAAGAAATATACAGATATCAGCTTTCATTTCCCCCCTCCCGACACACACACATGCGCAAATCTAAAGGTACTCATTTTACAAAGGCTTTGCAGAGGCAGAAGGGAGATGTGTGCATTCAGACAGTGATTAATGTGTCTAATGTATTATGTAAGCAATAAAAATGGTGTAAGAGAGATATTGCAGATTGATTGAAAAAAGGTGTCAGATGTACCACTGACAGTGCAAGAGAACAAAAATGTGAGAGAACAGAACTTCTGCCTTCAGCCAAGCATTTAAACTCTCCCCTCCTTCCTCTTCCAAAACTAAGTGTGCAGTGTGACACATCACAATTTACCCTACAGAGCTGCCTCATGGCAAATTGTCTCACTGCGCTTTAAAAAGAAATGGAAATTACTTTCTTCCTCACTCTGAAAATGATAAAATTTACCTGTAATATGAATCATTTGACTAGTTCCAAATCTCCTAGCCAGACATTTTTACTGATAGAATAAGGATAAATGTTTCTATTTAAGGAATCATTTTACAGCCTGTTATCAAAATGATGAATTTGTTACAAGCAAACAGACAGCACTCTGTGAAAAAGAGAAATATTTTGTAACAGTCTGTCAAACACTGTGCTTTGTTAAACTAAGAAACTGAGAAATGGAGCTGTGTGCACTCTGGAATGGCGAACTGAAGTAGTTCAGGCCACCTAGCACAACCACTCACGTTGAAATAAAAGGTCTGATGCTTTACTCCAATTTTATTCCAGCATAACTCCATTGAAATCAATGGAATGACGGAGGCAAAGAACCGGAGTCAGAGAGTGATGACTTGTGCCCCTACTATGTCCATGTTTCTAACATGAATGCACCATTAGAAAATTTCTGTTTTTCTCCTGTTCCCTTTCTTTGTATAGTTTTGCTCCAGTGCTTGCAATGACAGCCCCCTGCTGACGACTAGCTTTGGAATCCCCTGGATGCTTACTTAAAAGCAAAACTCAATTAATATCATCAACTCACCCAGTGAAGTGTGATCTGGATTCCAGGTTTATTTGTTGTTCCAAAATGATAATTTCTGGACGTTTTACTCTTTGTTTTGCTGAGAGGAAAAGACGGAGACAGAGCAAAGGAGAATGAAAATCTCTGATGGGCTGTTACTTTTTTTGGTTTTGGTTTGAGCCTAATAATTATTTTTTTGTTTGTACTACAATAGAGCCTAGATCTTGATTGGGCCCCCTTTGAAGAGCTTTAATTCTAAATAGACAAGCAAAGGGAGGGAGAAAGGAAGTTTTTATCCTCATTTTAGAGTTGGAGAACTGAGGCTTAGAGAAATTAAGTAACTTGCCCAAGGTCATGCTGGAAAGTTTGGTCAGAACTGTGAATGGAATTCAGATCTCCAGAGTTCCAGTCCAGTGCCTTAACCACAAGACTCTCCTTCCAAAATGCTGGGATAACGCTAAGTCAAAGTCGAGTTTGTTTCAAAGTCAAGCAGCATCTTTCCACTTACATTTATTACCCAGTTTCTCTTTTATCTCAGCATAACTGAAAACATAGCTTACATCCTAACCAAGGGAAGTGGCTGCCTCAAGGTATTGGTAACAGACAATAAAGACTTCCACTTCCACAGCACTGATTCCATCCACCACAGATCAGTAAGTGGCCAGAGAGGGACCCAAAGTTTGAACTTTGCAAAGTTAATGGGCGACTGGATCCAGGGTTTTCATTTGCCCCATGATATAGAGAGGTGGTGAAATTTGAATCAGCATCCAATTCTGATATTCTCCAAATATGAGAGATGTTCATATTCGTTTATAGTACCTTTTGTTCAGACCCACCTCTAGCAGTGACTGTAGTAATGACTGAAAATAATATCCATCCAATGCTTGTTTAATAGCCTGTGAATGGCTGGTATCAGTCCCATTCCTACTGGACTGAAGTATTGCTACAGTTTGCATCTTTGCTGACAGTCTTAGATGAGAAGGCCAAGAGACTAAAGTATTCTCTCATGCTTAGAGATTGTCCCTCTGGGTCCGGGTTGAAGCATTTTCCTGGGGCATGATACAAAATCTAGCACATGCTCCGCCCATTCTGCATTGGCTCTGAGAATACAGGACATTACCACCCAGGGCAGTCAAAACCCCAAAAGCTTAGCTCTTAACCTGACCCTTTGCATTATGGAAGTATTCTGAACAGCCACAGTATAGTTTAAAAAGAGCAGATTTTTAAGGAGTTCTGGAAGCTACAAAAACTGAGCGAAGTTTGTTACTTTGCTGTACATAAAGTCTTACTGAACCATGCCCAAATGCCTGTCCCTACTGAACCATGCACAAATCCCTATGCCTATTTTCCTTAAGGCTGCACAAGTCAAAAGAGCAGAAGAATAAGACCAAAAAGGTAATTTCTGCCCCAAAACACAAAATAGTAGACAGATTTGAAACAAATAAAATATGTATTCTTCACACAGACAATACCAATTATTTATATTTTATTTGAGGGTACAAAACCCTGAAATGGATGCTTCCCAGATGGAGTTTTTTTTTAAAGGGCCACAGGGAATAATAGCACAAGTGCCAATGACTTGTGCTCCTAAATAACTTAGGCGCTTTTGAAAATATTCTACATTCTCAGTAGGATTTCCAGAGTATTTTGGTTTCTTTCTCAACATGCTGCACTGTCATACACAGGCCCAGAGTTTGGGAACAGACTCCTGGCTCCTAAACATTCATGAATCTGTACTAGTTTTGTTTACACGTTAGAACCCCAAACCTTCCAAGTTTTGCAAGGTTTCAGATTACAAAATGAAAAATTCTTATGTCTCTTGACATAATAAATCAACTGGCAACAAAATCTAAAGTTAAGTCTGTATTCTTTACACAGATAAGACCCTGGCACCCAATCCAAGTCAATGGGAAAACTCTCATTGGGTTCAGTGGGCTTTGGAGCATGTCACTGGGTATCTACAGTAACTTGGTACAATCGGGCTAAATTAAGAATGCAATGGTAATCATAACTCAGAGTTTCTTTGTCTTTGTTGGTTTCAATCTGAGCCTTAATGTTATTTTTATATAGTTTCTCATGCTACATTTCCCATTTAAAAGTGATATCATTTTTCCTTTCCTCCATAGAGCATGGCAAAAGGCATTAGAATTTGGGTTTAGCTTTCATTTGTTATTCTAACGCTAACAGAGTTTTAACCTATTAAAACCATTTTGCGGGGGAGGGAGACACGGAATCAGATTTAAAACAGACAACAGTAAATTATGTTTTAATGTTAATGCAGTGCCCATGAAAGATGCTAGGTTGCCAGACCGGATAACTTAAGTCCTCTCTTTATCCACATACTAGGTACAGGATGGCAAATGTCTAAACTATCACACTGTCCCTTTAAGTATGTCTCATCCATGACTCAAATGAACCACTTCTAGAGCTCCATGGCACACTTGTTTTTTCTAGTAGTACTGCATGGCAATTGGGATGGCTGTTATTGTCAGGTGGACACTTTACCACTGAGAACAAAATATTAAATCACGAAGACTTAGGGGGAAACACTTGCATTTCTTTGCAGGTGCAGATGTTCTATCTCGTATGCCAGTGACTCTCAAACTGTATTCCATGGAACACTAGTGATACACAATAGTTTGGGAATCAAGGAGGAGGAAATTGGGGTGCTAGAAAAGTAAGTGGGTCCCTCAGAGGGTCTCTCTCACAGATCAATCTGCAGAATGGAAAGTTCCCCAGGAAGGGAACTGAATATATCCAACACTGAAATAAACAAATACACACAATACACATTGTATGTTCCTGTCCTTCACTACAGAGATTGTGACTGGTTATATAAGCGGTTTTATAGATTTGATTTGGAGAGCAGTATAGTTACAGTCTTTGCAGTAATTTATATTGCATAGTTCTTAGTTGGGCACACTGAAACCAGTAAATATGTTCTCAAAATGCAGGGAGAGATTTTTATCTAAGATCTCTGGACCAGTCTATAGCTAACATGGCATCTCAGACTCCAGCAGGTACCCTCAGCAGATGGTAAGTAGTTGGCAGCTTTAGATGTTCTAAATTAGATGAATCAAGATACCACTTGTTCCAAGGGAGTGGGTAGTTAATCACATTCACCCTTTGTATTACTGGCAGATAATGTGGATTTTGGTAATAAGCAACCAGAGAATACTGCAGGAGATTGAAATAATTTTAAATTCACCATACGAGGTTGGTTTTCTGCCCAGTATCAACTGTTTAACTCCCCTATCAAACCATGTTTGAAATAAAAAAATACAATTTAGAAGGTACAAAATCTGAATTTTTCATTGTGAAGGTCAGAGAGTGAGCTGTTGAGAGCTCATGTATATTTTAGTCTTTCTGCAGCTCAGAATTATGGAATATACTATCAGCCCTGATAGTATATTTTAGGCATGCCAATGTATGTGTCAAAATTCTCTTGCATCTGTGGATCTAATTTCCACATTCAATTACTATATAAAATACTGTATCATGGTATTGTCTGCACAAATCAGACAGACTGGACTTATTTTTATTACCCTCTTATTAGATGGTGGATAGTTGAATGTTTCAAGGTGGAATGTACAGTCCTTTATATTGTATTTTGCATATATATAGGGTGGTGGTCAAGAGCATGGAGTGGGCACCAATATACATGTTTATAAATCTAAATAGATAAAAAATTATGCATTTGGACACCTAAATATTCTCTTACTATAAATCTCCTGTCAGTCAGGTTTAATCTTGTGGTGTAGTTTCCCCTACTAGCAATGCTGAAAGTATTGTAGATTGCTGGGAGTTGTTTTTAATTAAAGTATAATGTGTGGTTTACATATGAAAAATTCAGTAATCTTTCATGGTTTTCCTGTATTTCTAAAATTTTTTTGCAGATGTTGCATCAGAGGAATTTCCTGAGAGTCGTCAAAAATATTGGGAGTACACTATTTGCCACTTAATCAGGATGCTCTTAATTGGAACGGCTATTTTATTAAGATTTTTTTATAGAAAAGCTAATTAGATTCATGATACTGAATAGCAATAACTGCTGCTTAATGAAGACAGGCAAATATTCTACCTAATGGAGACATATTTGGCTAGTTCCAAGAAGTTAAGTGGTATTTTACTTGGTGTTAAAAGAGGTATGAAATGATTAGCTCTGATCTTTTGATAAAGAAGCTGCCATATAAAGACTATTAATGAAAAAAATCACTACATTTCATTATATATTTTAACCAGTACAATATTTTGTCTTTTTAGACTTCACCACCATGCCTGAATTCTTTGTACTACATGCAACTGTGACACATACATAGTTCTAAGGATTAAATTACTTTCCGTTCAAGCAAGATAATGGATCCACTGTGATATCCCAATTAAAGGAAAAGAAAAGGAGTACTTGTGGCACCTTAGAGTCTAACAAATTTATTTGAGCATAAGCTTTCATGAGCAGCAAGCTGTAGCTCACGAAAGCTTATGCTCAAATAAATTTGTTAGTCTCTAAGGTGCCACAAGTATTCCTTTTCTTTTTGCGAATACAGACTAACACGGTTGCTACTCTGAAACCAATTAAGAGAATTCTACTATACTAATTTTATGCTTTCCTATTAAGGTTTAGTTATGTTTATGAAGGGGACGGTATGATGAGATTCCTACAATGGCATGTAACAGATCGTGACTGCTCATAGCAAATATATTCAACAACCAGTAATGGGACACTAGATGGGGAGGGTCTAGGCCACAAGCAGACTTAATACCTCCAAGGGTATACTTGCCAGCAGCAGTTACTATGCCTGTAGAACAGATAGTATGCATGCCCCCAAGCTAGTCTGGCAGCTGTTTGCTAGTCAGGCCCATATGATACTCAGGCATGTTACCTCTAGGAAGGCTGATCTATGCTAGCTGTGCTAGCATAGCCCAACCTCACTTGGACCAACAGTAGGATTTGAAAACAGGACTAAAAGCATGTACCATTTGAGCTAAAAAACTTAACTTGAAGAAATGGCAAGCACATAAGCCTCTTATGTGGACAAGGCCTTTTAAGATAGACAAAGGTGTACACTCTCCTGGTGTGGGTTACACTAGCAAACAACCACCTTGTGCTCTGAGACCACAGACAAATATGACATGTCTGCCTTCTGTTCTGCAGCATGAAGGAAGTAGCTCAACACTGGGACAGCTTTTTCTTTGTAGCTTAATTATTTGCTCTCCTTGTGGTACATGGTAGTAATTCATTTGTATGCTGCTGACCCAAACGAGCAAGGATATTTCTCTCTCTATTTGTATTAAGAATAATAAGAAACATTTACTGTACTGGTGTATAACAGCAAAGCTGAAGTCCAGACATTCAAATAAACCTTTCCGAGGAGCTCACTGATTTAGAAATGTGTCCCAGTGCACCGGATAACCTAAGCAGATAGTGACCTTGGCAACATGGCTTGGGTAATATTTTCACAAGGATGAACTAACTATTTTTGAAGAAACTCTCCAATGTATTAGGCACAAACAAGTTCTGCTTCAGTATCAGCCATGCATGTCTTCATTTTCAAACTATTTTTTCTTAAGCAAACAGATTTATTGGGGCCAATAGAAAATGTCACCGACCACTTACATCTGAGCTTTGCCGTGCTCTTCTAACACTATTGCAGAGTATTGATAGAGTACATGATTATACACCTGTCACATTTAGAGCTACTAAGCCATAAAACAAAGCACCTGTGTTCAACCAACAGCCAAAGGGGTTTGTTAACCCTTAAGAACCAATGGAATTGTTTACGCATCCTTAGAATTATAAGGGGAGGGCTGGGATCTTAGAAAACAGTTTCTTCCTGTCTTTCCCCCCAGTTCCCTTCCCCACATCTTCGCACTCCTCTTCCTCTCTCCCAGCAGATGAAAGAGACCCTTTCCACCACCATGTCCCTCCATTTCCCCATATAAGTGCTAGAAGAACATCACTCTGCATGACAGGCCTCCTGCCACCTATAAACCTTATCTCCCCTCTGGCCAGCCTCTTCAACACACAGTAGAGAGAAGCAGTGGCACATGAATTAAAGCGTGCAGCAGCAGGAGGAGGAGGAGGATGCAGGCTCCATAGTGTGGGGGGTCAGGAGAGGATTAGAGAGGTTGATGGATTTTCTTAGACAACTGATGGCGGGAACAGGAGTAGAGTTCCTGCTGGGCAAGAGAGACTGGAAACGAACATAATCTAGTCCCTCAGCTTTGAGCCCAGAGGATGAGGATCTCATTTTGAGGAGTCTTTGGGTCCAGAGTGAAATGCTATCCTCAGCCCACGGCTCTCCGCATAGCATTCTTTTCTCTTTGGGGCTCAGCTATGGTAGCTCACTAAGGAGCATGACATCTGTGTTTCTGGATACAGAAAGAAAATATTTTAAGATACCAGCTGAAATGTCTACAATAACCCTGAGCAGTTAGTGGGTGGAAATGGGAACGCTCTCACAAAGCATGATGGGACAGGTGCTCCTCTCTTGCTGTGCCATCTTCATTCACGATGGCGCAGGAGAGCAGAGAAGGAAAAGTAGCGGCAGAGGAAGAGAAGACACATTGTTTATTATAATAACCCTAACTCTAACCCCATGCATCCGATGAAGTAGGCGTTCACCCACGAAAGCTTATGCTCCAATACATCTGTTAGTCTATAAGGTGCCCCAGGACTCTTTGCTGCTTATTATAATAGTGGCATTAGAACAGCCCTTTTTCCCACACCCATACAAGGAAGGAAAGGATTTGGAGAGGCAGGACAGTGAGCTGGCCTAGTGCACTACTAGGGCCCTTTAATGTACAGCTTAAAAAAGGGTTTTGTTGGTTAAAAGCTGGATGGGCTTAGAAATAGCTTCCAGTAGAATCATTTATTAAGAGCTGCCTTTCACACTGTCCTGTTGTGTACTTTACACAGCTGCTGACTTAAAACGCCCACGAAAAATATGTTGTGTTTCATCAACCAAGACTGAAAAGAAAGGGGAGAAGGGGCACTGGCATAATAGGCTGGCTGAGGGTGCAAAATGTGTGGGATCTAAATTTCATGTGAGAAAACAAGGCTGTTTGAAATTTGCAGGAGAAATTAAAAAAACAAGTATTCAGAAGCAGTAAATATCTTTTTCTTTCCACATTCCTGTGACTTTAACTTGAGCATACTGAAATGTCGCCACACAGCCAGTGAACATTGTCTCCTGTTGAAAATATTTGGTCCGGATTTTTAAAGTTGACTGTCAGGCGTCAATGCTGCAAACAGATCAGTTAGTAGGGACCCCGCTGAACCACTAACAGGACCACATGAGTAAAGGGATCTGTGTTAGCAGATCCAATTGCAGGGTCAAGGCCTAATTGTGTACCTACAATCAACTGAAAACACAAAATTGCAGCTACTGACAGCAAAGAATTTACATGTTAGAAACTAAAGGCTTGTCTAGATCAACTCTTCATTCTTTGCAAGCTGGGGTGTAAATCTACCCCACACTAGCCTGCCAGGCACTCAGTGTCCATATGGACCCTGTTGCTGTGCACTAAAAGTTCCCTACTGTGCTTTAATCTACTTCTGTTTGAAAGTGGAGTAGATTAAAGAGCACTAAGGAACTTTTAGTGCCCAGCAAAAGGATCTATATGGACACTGAGTGTGTGGCAGATTACAGGGGGGTAGATTTACACTCCAGATTCCCAAGAATGAAGTGTTCATCTAGACACGTCCTAATTATCTGGTTGTGAGTGAGATTTTCAAAATATCAGTGGGATTTGTGCTCCTAAATCAGTCACATCAGTACTTTTGAAAATCCCCACTCCCATTTGTCTGCAAATCAGGTATGTTATGTTATTACCACTAATTGGGAAGTGTAAGAAACATACCTTCTTCTCTGCTATGAATTGGAATTGCAATGCATTGCACAATGCATCTGCCCTCCAGAATAGAAAAGGTACAGAGAGATTGTTGTAGGAGCGTTTAGGACATTCGGTGTTTGTGGCTACTGACAGCAAAGAATTTACATGTTAGAAACTAAAGGCTTGTCTAGATCAACTCTTCATTCTTTGCAAGCTGGGGTGTAAATCTACCCCACACTAGCCTGCCAGGCACTCAGTGTCCATATGGACCCTGTTGCTGTGCACTAAAAGTTCCCTACTGTGCTTTAATCTACTTCTGTTTGAAAGTGGAGTAGATTAAAGAGCACTAAGGAACTTTTAGTGCCCAGCAAAAGGGTCTATATGGACACTGAGTGTGTGGCAGATTACAGGGGGGTAGATTTACACTCCAGATTCCCAAGAATGAAGTGTTCATCTAGACACGTCCTAATTATCTGGTTGTGAGTGAGATTTTCAAAATATCAGTGGGATTTGTGCTCCTAAATCAGTCACATCAGTACTTTTGAAAATCCCCACTCCCATTTGTCTGCAAATCAGGTATGTTATGTTATTACCACTAATTGGGAAGTGTAAGAAACATACCTTCTTCTCTGCTATGAATTGGAATTGCAATGCATTGCACAATGCATCTGCCCTCCAGAATAGAAAAGGTACAGAGAGATTGTTGTAGGAGCGTTTAGGACATTCGGTGTTTGTGGCTCAAACATCGATGACTGGCATGGGAGAAGTCGATTAGTGACCATTCTCAAGTGTATGTGATCTTTCCCCAATAGTGCCAGGGTGATAGTGTGAATCCCTACATTGTATGTTGGTGGTAGCATTTTATATGGACCATACATGGAAAGGAATGAGAGAGATGTTTTGGCCTCTGGTCTGCACCGTAAGGTCAGAGGAGTGGTCTGCTCTTCATCCTCTATTAGTGGGTGCTTGGGAGTGGGGGAGCAGAAGTTTGGTGTTGGCAAAGCTCCAGAAGTGCTATGTTAGGGCTGTGATGCTTCCCCCGGGATTCCTTCCTGTCTTCTATGAGTGTAATGCTAGCCCCACCTCAAGAGTGCAGTTCTTCACCCATTACCACTGTGGCTCTCGCACTAAAAAATATACTTCAAAAATGTTACATATCTATGGATTCATTCTTGTTTAGGCTTGGCTTTTTGATGATTGTTGCATCTGAAGTACATGTGGAGCTGTGTCCATAATTCCAATGACTGTGCATGCAAACTGCCGTTAGATATCTAACTGGCCATCTACACATGCATTTACTTCAGTTGCTGACAAATAATACATGTGTATGTACATACACGTTTTTGGAATTCTGAGCCCAGAGGTTTAACTTTGTGCAGTTGTAGTAATGTTATCAGAAGTTGTGAAATGCAACAGTCAAGGTCTTAGTCTTAATCCAGTCCTCCAGTAAATTTATCTGCCTTTACAACTGACATTTACTTAGTTAGTGGAGCTCCCCCTAAGGAAGCAATGGAAGATCACAGTGTTGATGAGATCTAATTATTTTTCTATAAGGGTTTCAAATCTTGAAAACAAATCTTTCAGAAAAGAGAGTTATCATGGGCATGTTTTTCCTACCGAAAATTGCATTTTTTCTAAATTTGCTTTGGTCTCTGACCCTAATCCTCTAATGCATAATAAAGCAAGCTTATCAAGCCACTTGTGTAATCCTCTTTCCTGGGGCAATTACTCATGGCATAAAAGCCACTATGGCAGTTCCTATGCCATCCTTGCTCCCAGTTGCTGGGGAATAAAGGGTGTGGTCAGGCCATCCCTGCATCATGCCAATCCCCAGCTTCTGGAATAGCCCCTTGGGTCCATGTGCATCTGGCATAAAGCTGTTCTTTCTTATGTCAGGGGTCACAAATCCTCCTGAGCAGTGCCAGATTGGTGTTGAACCTAAGAATGTCTCTCTATAGATTTCTTACTTAAATAAATCGTGCAACATTTTCATTCTAATCATTACTATACAAGAAAACTTTCTTTCTATACAAGAAAGTCAAAATAAATTAACCTAGATTAGTTCTATTATTCTAATTTACATATTGCTAAAGATAACTGTGCTGTAAAAGGTTATTACACTTACAGTTCTTCTTTTTTGTGAGTCATAAGTACAAAGTATGAAACACAGTTAGCAATATCAGAGAATTTTGGACAGGCCCATAGACAGATTGCCACGAAAGACACCTAAAAACATCTATTTGAGCAATCACATGTACCCTAAATTTTCAAACCACTTCCTAGAACCAGTCCCTTCTAAACACACAGTTCCCATGAAAGTGCGCCTGGTTAAATCCTGTGCAGCTCTTGGAAAATGTAGGTGTAAAATCCATTTACAAAAATGGGGTTTCAAAAACACCCGGCAAAAATTAGACCAAAATGTATAGCTTCAGGTCTTCGATCAGAATCTGTAGCCGTCACTATCAGGCAAACACAGTTACACAAACATTTGCTAAGAGAATTATTGGATTATAAATGGAGACTGATAACTGCAATTATATGAGACAGAAAACGAGGTGGCAAATATATAGGTTTATTACATTAAGCTTCCTTTGTGTTTTCTTCTCTCCTTTTCTTTATAATGAAGAAGCTGTTACTGGCAGATGGAATTAGGTATGAGCTACTTTGAATGCTTTTAGTCTGTCAGATAGCTTTACACTCAAGAGCTGATGCAGAAAATAACTTTTTCTGAATAACTTCACAAATTTTCTTTCCTGGGAACTTTAGCCTTCTTTATTCAAAAATGTTTTATACTTTTAAGATGAAGGCTTCTAGACTATATTATAGCATCACTAATTTTAGTGCCATCTGAACTGAATATATTTTCTGTGTGTGTACCATAAGGATTTTTTAAACTTCCATTTTCTTTTATTGTGATCTGTTATGATATGATGCCAGGCTTCCCGGTGGCGTCACTTAGCAGTTAGGTCTTTGGGCCCTCAATTTCACCCTCTCAATCTCTCATGCCTCCTGTCAGCAGCTCCTCCAACACTGAGATGGCCGACCTTTTGATGGGTGGAAACCTTGACCCTCCATTTGGGTCACCAGTTTAGGTCAATCCCCCTTTAGCAGTGTCCAACAAATTGTAGAAGGCTCTGTGTCCTTATGACAAGGAAGAACCCTCAGTCTATCTCCTGACTTCTGTAGGTGGTTCATCCCTTCCCTGCGACTTTCAATGTGTCTAACTTCTCTTTACTCCTGGGAGGGGAGGAAGTGAGATTTATTTCCCTATATGGGAAAGTTGTTTGGTGAGAAAACCAGGCCCTCCCACTCCACCAGGCTCCTACCCAGGGCCCTATGAAAGGCAAACAATGTCTGGCACTAGGGTGAAACTCAAGCCTGCCTTCCTAGGCCACATCCTACCCATCTGCCCCCCTCCTAGGTCACAAAGTCCAACATGAGATAGTAAAGGGGAGAGAAAGGTAACTGAACCTTCAGCTCAGCTTCCTCCCCAGGGGAATGTTTCTATGGCAGCTTTGGTCAGGAGCTCTCAGGGTAGATCTGCTCTGTTCCCCCAACTACCCTCATCTCAGTTGTTTGGCTCCTTTCCTCCAGCTGGAGCATGCTCTACAGGTTCAGGGGGGCAGAGTCACTTGGGCCAGAACTGCCCCTTAGCATCCTTTCAGCTCTAGTGTGGGGTTTATACACCCCATCACATCTGTATATAATTAAAATTATTCAGATGTTTGTCCCTAATGATGTTAATTTTAGGATTTCATTACACATATGACATTGCTAATACTACTAACAATTTGCATTTATATCATCAAATCATAGAAATGTAGTACTGGAAGGGACCTTGAAAGGTCACCTAGTCCAGTCCCAGGCACTGAGGCAGGACTAATTATTATCTAGACCATTCTTGACAGGTGATTGTCTAACCTGTTCTTAACTACCTGCTACCACAGAGATCCACAACCTCCCTAAGTATATCTTTATTATGTATTTATTATAACAGATATTATTATATCCTTTCTTCCAAGGATCTCAAAGTACTTTGCAAGTATTACAAGTACTTGTATCACTTCAGCAAGGTAGGTAAGTATTTTCCCTATTTTGCAAATGGGTACGATAAGCACAGAGGTTATCTGACTTGCCCAAGCTCATGCAGTGATTCATTAGAAGAGCTGGGAATCGAATCCAGGATCCTATCTCTCACCACTAGAAAACACTCCCTCCATAAACAAATGGTCTATTTTATGTTAACTATGTTTACTCTTCACATCTGCGAAAGTAGAACAAATTACTAGGCTCAGATTGTGGCTGGCATTTGACCAGAGTAATAAGAAAGACATATGCTCACACCCTTCCAGGCTTATCATACAGCTCCAATCCCAAGCTTTGGCTCAGTGCACACAGAGATAGCGCTAAGCTTTCCAAGGTGGACACGCCATGGCTCAGCACCCTTGTGCATCAGCTGTCAGGCCAGGGCAGAGGAGAAGGGCACCAACCCCCAGAGACATTCTGCCCTGGGACAGCCAGTACAATCTCCAGCACCTATCACGGTTGAACTCCCCTCTCTTTTTTGTGTGACAGTTGCTTTAAAAGGCATGCTAAAACCCCTGTATCTGTAATGGGTAGGTCAACAGTATAATTGTACTGAGAAACTCATGTGCCACTACCTGTGGTTTTCCTCAACATCTTGTGGCTCACGTGAAGGCATTCCCTCCAGCACTTAATGTCTTACATTGAAAGGCTTGTGCTGTAATGGCAAATTGAAGCAAGAGTTGTGCCCATGATACACCCTCAATAGCCCATGAGTATTATGTTAGGGAAATGTCCTAATTTATTATAATTAAGACAGATACTGTGTAGAATCCTTTTAACTACAGCCAGTAAATATGTTTCAGCAAGTTCAGCATTCTTGTCAGCAAGTTAAGGAAGTATGGGCTGGATGAATGCACTATAAGGTGGGTAGAAAGCTGGCTAGATTGTCGGGCTCAACGGGTAGTGATCAATGGCTCCATGTCTAGTTGGCAGCCGGTGTCAAGTGGAGTGCCCCAGGGGTCGGTCCTGGGGCCCGTTTTGTTCAATATCTTCATAAATGATCTGGAGGATGGTGTGGATTGCACTCTCAGCAAATTTGCGGATGATACTAAACTGGGAGGAGTGGTAGATACGCTGGAGGGGAGGGATAGGATACAGAAGGACCTAGACAAATTGGAGGATTGGGCCAAAAGAAATCTAATGAGGTTCAATAAGGATAAGTGCAGGGTCCTGCACTTAGGATGGAAGAATCCAATGCACCGCTACAGACTAGGGACCGAATGGCTCGGCAGCAGTTCTGCGGAAAAGGACCTAGGGGTGACAGTGGACGAGAAGCTGGATATGAGTCAGCAGTGTGCCCTTGTTGCCAAGAAGGCCAATGGCATTTTGGGATGTATAAGTAGGGGCATAGCGAGCAGATCGAGGGACGTGATCGTTCCCCTCTATTCGACACTGGTGAGGCCTCATCTGGAGTACTGTGTCCAGTTTTGGGCCCCACACTACAGGAAGGATGTGGATAAATTGGAAAGAGTACAACGAAGGGCAACGAAAATGATTAGGGGTCTAGAGCACATGACTTATGAGGAGAGGCTGAGGGAGCTGGGATTGTTTAGTCTGCAGAAGAGAAGAATGAGGGGGGATTTGATAGCTGCTTTCAACTACCTGAAAGGGGGTTTCAAAGAGGATGGCTCTAGACTGTTCTCAATGGTAGCAGATGACAGAACGAGGAGTAATGGTCTCAAGTTGCAATGGGGGAGGTTTAGATTGGATATTAGGAAAAACTTTTTCACTAAGAGGGTGGTGAAACACTGGAATGCGTTACCTAGGGAGGTGGTAGAATCTCCTTCCTTAGAGGTTTTTAAGGTCAGGCTTGACAAAGCCCTGGCTGGGATGATTTAACTGGGACTTGGTCCTGCTTTGAGCAGGGGGTTGGACTAGATGACCTTCTGGGGTCTCTTCCAACCCTGATATTCTATGATTCTATGATTCTATGATTCAGAACTAGGTCTGAAAAAATAAATACCCAAGATAGCAATACGGTTGCCAAAAGAGAAATGGAATGACTTACATCCTGTATTAGATTGACAACTGAATTGTTTGACAAAAGATGGGCCAACAGGGATATGCTGGTTAAAACACATCATTGATACAACTTTTATAACTATATGAAAACTTGCTGCAAGCTATAACTTATCCTGTCTTAACTCTCCCTTACTTTGTATATCTGAAACCCTCTCTTTTACTGCTTGGGAAAGCATATATCAAATAGTTTACCTTTAATACAACATTAGAAACTAAAATCTCCTATGCAATCTGTTGCATGCAAACATGATTCCTGGAAGCATCACCAAGGAAAATGGCATACTAGCAGTATCACTAATGTTAAGACATGTGGTGCTTCTGGAGGTGCAGTATTTCAAGAGAGATGCAAAAATGAGATCATGAATATTTGTAGTCATTATAGATTTTGGCACTTTTCACATGATTATGATTGCTCAGCCTGTGTCTTGCCTAAATTCCAATTTGGGTAATTCTATTCTGAATATATTAATTGACTTTTTTCTATCCCATCCTAAAAAACAAAAATAAATATTATATAGTATACTAAGGTAGATGGCTGATAATATGACCACTGTCGTAAATGCAGTTTCTAATGTTCTGGATGGCCCGAAATAATCCAAAATGTAATGGTACTGCCCCATTATGTCTTCTCGAGGATCCTAAGAAAAGTGACCATCCTTAACAGACCTGGTTTCTGCTTTAGTAATCTCCCAGGGACGTTGTTATGCAACGCTGTCCTTTGAGGATAGCCTATATGTTTATCTTCTTTTGGAAAGAGCAGGCAATGTCAGATGCTTACAAAATCTTATCAGAGATAATCTAACAATGCTGTATAACTCTGCATTCCCACTTCCTTCAATTTTCTCCTTTTTATCTTTGGGATGGATTCCAATACCCTTACTCACCCCAAGTAAGTCTAATGGGACTACCCATGAAGTAAGATTCTGGCAGCACTTGATCCTGGACTTATGGAAAGGCTACAGCTTAGAGATGTGAGAAATTTACAATCTTTGGTTTACTTTCTTGTACAAACTTTTTTTGTGGTTTCATTTTATCTCTTCTCACACAGAAACTAAAAAATGTAGGGCTGTAACTTCAGCAACATAATTATTGTTTGCCCTGAAAGCATAAACCACATTTTTGAAAGGAAAGACACCTTTGCTTGACAAATGGGTTCAGAAACATGCCCCCATTTTATTCGATCTATTTTTAGTCTAACTATTTATACACCTTAACAATACTTCATGCAACAACAGGCCTACTTTCAAATTCATCAAGATATGTGCAAAAAAACCTCTAGATTTTGGTGTAGTTTTGTCTTTCATTTTTACCATTTCACAAATCTCTCGCCTAGCATATCCATCAACCCTTCAACAACTACAATATCTACAGACTCTAGGAGCCATTCAGCTGGTACCAAGCATATAGTTTACATTACAGTGTTTTAACCCCTGAACTTTATTTGTGGAAATTTACATGCACCTGCAACTACTTTATTGCTTGGGCTGTGATGATGGATATGAAGCTGAAAGAAAAAGGGTGATTTGTTTTCAACTATAAATTGCATTTTCTCTGAAGTTTCATATTCACCCAATCCAGAGACCTCCCTGTTAATCATTCACTTTGTAGATGTTCTTGAGGAATTTTGCTACTAGAGAACTAATCTCACTAGAGAATTTCAGTCTTGTTAGTGGACTGAATGGCTGCATCTAATTTTGGGGATCTTATTTTATTGATTGTTCCAGGAAAATTCTGTCATCCCTGAATATCTAACATGGTCTCCCTGTTATTACCATCACCCACTGATAAGAGCTTAAATGTGTTTTGTTTCCCCCACGTTAATTTTAATCAGAACCAACTCTCACCATTCTATATAATTTTGAAGTGTAATTATTCCCACACATTTTATTTAGCAGTTATCCTCATTATATCAAGTAACAAGTAACATTCAGCACAGCTGACAAGCTATCCAATTAACTTCCCAACAGAAAGGAGCTCTCTTACCCTAAAAGGGTAGGACTCATTCAAAATTCTTCAGTGCCAAAGGTCCTGACTATGCAGCTATTTTGACCTCCTACAATACATTATCCACGTATTTTAATGGTGGGCCTTGCCTCATTCCCTGTGTTTTTTAAACAATAAAGTTAGATTTGGCTATTTATTAAATCTAACTTATATATGGCAATCTCCACCCAAATACCAGTGCACCAAGCTGACCAATACTTTTCTCCCCGCTTCATTTTTGGGCATTATCCATCCTATGGATCATTAGTAAGAAATATTTCTTGGTTCAAGCAGCATTTTATTTCTGGCAACTCCACTGACAGCAAGTAGTTAGCATGAATTCATGTACAAAGGATGTGCAAACCAAATGTAAAACTCTAAGAATACGTCAACTTACAACACTGTGAGGAGTTTGCAGAAGCTCTGCTCCTTTGGAAGCCAACAGCAAAACTCTCTACGTTCCATGGGAGCAGAGTTCACCAGCACTGAGCATACCTCAAAAATCAAACACAAACACACACACACTCACGTCAGACACAAAAATACTGTCAACTGGGATGGCCCCCAAATTTGATCTATTTGAAAATAGCTGTAATTTGGTGAGGAATATTAGCATTACCATCTTTAGCATTTTTCTTTCAATAAATCCACCACTCCATTGAGAGACACTTCTTGGTATTTTTTGCACCAAGAGCTCCTTTTGTGGCACTAAAATAACATAAATGCTGGCCCTATCGCAACAGTTAATTAAATTTCCCATCCCTCTACCAGCATCAAAGATATGTGGAAATCAGAGAAATAAAAGGTCTATGATCCATAGGTCATCTAACCCATTACCCTGAAGATCCTGGATTGATCCTGGCAACACACTTGCTAGTACCAAGGGGTGGTGTTTCTAGTATTTGCCAAAGACAACCATTCCATCTCTGCTAGTTTTTCTAGTATCCAGAATAAATTTCCCATGTCTTAATTTTATATCCCACTTTCAATAGACATGTCTTGACCTATCCTAAATAATCTTCCATATCCTTGGGATTCTGTTATAGTTGTAAAAGACTAAACCATTCCAGGCAGTAGGGGGAACAGAAGATGAACCACCTAAATGTCAGAATCTGGAAGTATTATTCCTACAGAGGCACTGTTGAGTAGCACACACTCACTAGCAGCAGTCACTATCGGTGCAGACCGTGTTCCACACCACAGCTGCTTGCAGGAGATATAACAATAATCAAGCCCACACACTGCCAGGGCACCGCTTGTATTCAGGACATGCAGTCAACCGCATCATGTCTTCTCCAGTTCCCAAACTGGGACAGCCATAATCTTACAAAATGGTAGACGGCTCTGTGACCTCGGCTTTCATTTAGTTCATGCACCATAAGCTACAAGAACATGCCTGATCTTTCTCTCACTTCATCAATGGGAGATAAGCCATTGATTTTAACAGAAGTAGTACTGGGATGAAGATGTGCCAAGTTAATTGCAGGTCTGTCAGAAACACGGTTGTGGGTAAAAAGAAGGGAAGGAAATTAACAGCTGCTAAGTGGACAAAAACAGGAAGGGAAAAGTTATTCAAATAATGGGAAGTTCACCACAGAAATTACTCAGCAGTGTCCTGTTATTAATGAGTGCTCTTTTGTGACAGTTGAATGTTAATGTGTGTGTTTTTGTGCTAACTGCTAAGCAGCGATTCTGACTATGTCATCTATTTTCTGGGATAATTTTTTTCACCGATGTGGAAGTATGACACACTCTTTGGGGGCATTTTAGTGTACTGAACATATTTACAGTATAGACACAAAATAAGGTGCTTATCCTTGATTAGAGCTTTCAACTGCTCGGAACCACCACAAAGAGAAAACAACAGTAGATCCTGCATTTTAGATAGTGTTTTTCAAGATAGAATGCCTTAATTTGAAATTTAACATCTTTCAAGGCAAGTTTTTACTTTTGTCTTAAAGTATGTTTGGTTGGACACTTTGATCAATGCTTACTAGTGATGTTCCTTCATGCACTTACAGTATTGCTCTGTAATACAAGCACAGGGGAAATCACAGCTTAAAAATAAATTAACCTTATGCAGCATGGGGAGCGAATGTCAATGACAACTGAATAGGTTTTTATCTGATACTGAATTCTACACTGCCTTAGGCTTCTGGCTCAAGGCCTAATAATTCAATGGCAAATTAGCAAAAAGTAGACTCATAACAGACTTTCAAAGACTACCACAAACCAGGAAAAAAAACCCATGATATAAGATATGAGGCTTTCCAGATCTTGATACCATGATGAGGGGAAAACACACACACAGAGTAGTATTGTGGTTTGGCTGTAGCATCAGTTGATGCAAAAGAAACTAGTGCTCTTTCTAAACTTTTTTTTTGGAGGGTGGGGGTAGGATTTAAATGTTTAGGATCTAAAACTCACTCACCCTTAGTTACCTTCCTAACTGAAAAGAAAACAAATTGCCAATGTAAGAACGACCATACTGGGTCAGACCAAAGGTACATCTAGCCCAGTATCATGTCTTCCGACAGAGACCAATGCCTGGTTTTTGAGAGGGAATGAACGGAACAGGTAATCATCAAGTGTTTCACCCTCTGTCGCCCATTCCCAGCTTTTGGCAAACAGAGGGTAGGGACACCATCCCTACCCATCTTGACTAGTAGCCATTCATGGACCTATCCTCCAGGATCGTATCTAGTTCTTTTTTGAACCCTGTTATAGTCTTGGCCTTCACAACCCCCTCTGGCAGAGAGTTCCACAGGTTGACTGTGCATTGTGTGAAAAAATACTTTCTTTTGTTTGTTTTAAACCTGCTGCTTATTAATTTCGTTTGGTGACCCCTATTTCTTGTGTTACGAGGAGGAGTAAATAAAGCGTCTTTATCATATCTCCCCTTAGTCGTCTCGTTTCCACTGAAAAGTCCCAGTCCTATTAATCTCTCCTCATATGACAGCCATTCCATACCCCTAATCATTTTTGTTGCCCTTTCTGAACCTTTTCCAGTTCCAATATTTTTTTGAGAAGGGGTGACCACATCTGCATGCAGTATTCAAGTTGTGGGCGTAACATGGATTTATATAGAGGCAATATGATATTTTCCATCTTATTATCTATCCCTTTCTTAATGATTCCCAACATTCTGTTCACTTTTTTGATTGCCAATGCACATTGAGTGGATGTTTTCAGAGAACTATCCACAATGATTCCAAGATCTTTCTTGAGTGGTAACAACTAATTTAGACCCCCATCATTTTATATGTACAGTTGGGATTATGTTGTCCAATGTGCATTACTTTGCATTTATCAACGTTGAATTTCATCTGCCATTTTGTTGCCCAGTCACCCAGTTTTGTGAGATCCTTTTGTAGCTCTTTGCAGTCTGCTTGGGACTGAACTATCTTAAGTAGTTTTGTATCATCTGCAAATTTTGCCACCTCACTGTTTACCCCTTTTTCCAGATCATTTATGAATATGTTGAATAGGACTGGTCCCAGTACAGACCCCTGGGGGACGCCACAATTTACCTCTCTCCATTCTGAAAAGTGACCATTTATTCCTACTCTTTGTTCCCTATCTTTTAACCAGTTACCAATCCATGAGAGGACCTTCCCTGTTATCCCTTACTTTGCTTAAGAGCCTTTGGTGAGGGACCTTGTCAAAGGCTTTCTGAAAAATCTAAGTACAGTATATCCACTGAATCCCCTTGGCCACATGCTTATTGACCCCTTGTTCACCCCAGTAGATTAGTGAGGCATGATTTCCCTTTACAAAAGACATGTTGACTTTTCCCCCAATAAATTATGTTCATCTATGTGTCTGACAATTTTGTTCTTTATTATAGTTTTAACCAGTTTGCCCGGTATTGAAGTCAGGCTTACTGGCCAAGGATTGTTGGGATCACCTCACCTTAAAAATTGGCATCACATTAGCTGTCCTCCAGTCATTTGGTACAGCAGCTGATTTAAATGATAGATTACAAACTATAGTTAGTTCTGCAATTTCACATTTGAGTTCCCTCAGAACTCTTAGGTGAATACCACTAGTCCTGGTAACTTATTACTGTTTAGTTTATCAATTTGTTCCAAAATCTCCTCTAACATCACCTCAATCTGGGACAGATACTCTGATTTGTCACCTAAAATGAATGGCTCAGGTTTGGGAATCTCCCTCACATCCTCAGCCATGAAAACCAATGCAAAGAATTAATTTAGTTTCTCCACAATAGCCTCATCGTTCTTGAGTGCTTCTTTAGCACCTTGATTGTCCAATGGCCCCACTGATTGTTTAGCAGGCTTCCTGCTTATGATGTACTTAAAAAATGCGCTATATTTTTTTGAGTCTTTGGCTAATTGTTCTTCAGATTCTTTTTTGCCCTCCCAAGCAATAGGAAAATATTGTTTATTCAGTAAAATAAAGCCACAATATATTATTTATTGTTTTAAATATTTTAAAACAAAATAAATTGCTGTGCAGCTGACATGACATATATATGATCAGTAACTTGTTTATTGTTTATTGATGGTTTTATTTATCATCTCCCTGCCAGGGTTGTAAAATTACAGGCAGTCCATAAAAAATGTGGACCTTCCCTCCTAGGTGTCAGGAAAACCTGTAAAATCATTTTCTCACCTGTAATTTAACAGGCTGTTGTTGACAGTGCTTTCTATAACTCAGCTAATTGTATTTCTAATGTTAAGTAACTCCTAGAATCTATAATCCCATATCAGAAATTCCTGTTCTTGAGGACTCTAATCCTGATTGACTTGGCAGGAGGACACTTATTCATGTAATTTAAATCAAGTGCCAGACCACTCTAGCCAGCTTCAGAGATATTCCAGCCAATCAAATCTGACGGGTGACTAATTTACAGTTGGGCTTTAGTCTTAAAAAATGACTATATGAAAATAGCACATAGTCCAGTAAACAGACCTATCAAGTAACAATGTTCTTCTCTCAGTTACAGCAGCATAGTAACTCAAGAAACTCCATTAACATCAGAGTCACTCCAGAGTTATACTGGTATCACTGAGGCCTTGTCTACATTCAGGAGTAGCCTCGATTCAATAATTTGTTGCCAGCAGCCAGTGCAGCTGCACCATGCTGACTTCTGAATGTGGGCAAGCCCTACAGGGGTTGGCACATATTGAGTTAACTGAGTTTAATCCCCAATCAGGATAAACACCCACTCAAAAGGAGTAATTTTTTTAAATTTAATGTTATCGTTTTTAAGCTAGGCAGCTGTTATTGTACCTGGCCAGTTGATTTTCAAAGACAATTCTGAAAGATTACTTTCATTGGATTTGCAATACACATGCAAGTGAAAAATTACACACCTGTAAATTACTGTCTCATCCTTTGTTCTCTTTTTGCCTTGCACATAAAGTCCTTTAAATTAAGAAATAAAGACTATAATGAAAGGGAGCCACATAGTATCTCTCATGCATTAGTCATGTACGGTTTTCTTACAGAACAGTGACACCTCAGAATGTCAGCATCTGACTGTGATTTAGTAGTTACAGAAAAATCTCTGCTCAACCATCTCACTTTATCCCCTTCCTCCCCCACCCCCCACAGCTTTCATTACCGCTTTTCATTCATTCGCTCATTATCTACCTCTCTCCAGCAGCACAATCTCAGCTGAATAGAAAAGGTTATATATTACATCTTTCCCATACTGCTATGTGCATTTGATTTTTAAAATTGTTGGCTAATCTCATCTCTCCTGACGAAAATAATTGAAAACATCCTTCCTGACCAGGTCAACAAATATCTAAATTACAATAAACTAATTCATCTCTAATTTCATGTTTGCCCTTTTCACGAAGCTCATTAAACTACCATACAATGCCTCAGCTCTTCTTGAATTTACTGATCACATCTACTCTGCTCTGGGTAAAGGTCATTTTATAGTTCTACCTGTCTTTGTTACGGGTACTTTTGGACACAGTCATCTGCTCCACTTTACTCTCTAAATCCAAAATGCCTCGCTTTTATGTTGTTTCTTTGTCATGTTTCTTTCTCTTTCTCTCTTTGGCATTATTTTCAAAGAACTTCAATGCAGAGCTCCATGTCAGAACCACTTTTCACATCTGTAGGAGTTTCTCAGGGGTCAGTGTAGGGTCAGGTCTTTTCAGTTTTAATATCAATAACCTAGACAGTCTACATATGAAATGCAAAATAGTCATGTATACAGATGACATTGTTCAGTTGTTTATTACAGATGAAGTTTCTTCTGTCTCCAGTGTGCTCTGCTCTGAGGTGGCATATGTGATCAGCTGGCTTAATAATCATTTCATACTCAATTCCTATAAAAAGTGATATGATGGGATTTTCTTTCTGCCAACAAATTCAGCACAGCCAATACCTTTACAGTCCATATTGGAAATTTGACTTAAGTTTGTGTCACATCTAACAAATACATTAAAGTAAAATCTTGGGAAAACTCTGTCCCTCCAATAAGCATATTGATTACATTGCAAATGCAATTACTATTAAAGTTGGCCCTCTCTGAAGAATTAAACATCTCATTTTGATATGATTACTGCCACGTATTGATTTGTGTGGAGTCATTTTCTTCGTGAAGAATTATGATCAACAGTTTTAGTGTATAATCATTCAGCTAAGAAAATCTCAAGGCCCTATGTTTTAAATGGGCCCAACTCAGCCTCTTATTTTTCACCCAAAAATCAATTCCAGGCCTATTTACTGCTCTTTGAATTTGCATCTTTTAATTGATTAAGGTAGAAAACTGCAGATATCAAATTAGAGTCCATTGCTGATTAATATGACCCTCGATGAATTCAAGTTGCAGTACCTATTGAAGTCTGAAGCAGCTACTGCTTCTCTCCAGACATTAAAAGCACTTAGCAATTTCAGTCATAGTATTTCTTCTGATGTACAGGAACATATAAGTACAAAGGGTGTGCAAAAGGTTCACCTAGAACCAGAAGCCCACCCACACTGAGGGCGAGGGTTGAGGGGAGAGTAATCTACTGTGATCCATGAATATCAGCCTATGTATGTGAAACCTTTGTGATCCTTGAATGGTGATATCTGTGCGGAATTTAACAGAAATTGCTAATCTTTCTACAGGCTTCTCTAACCTATCTACAGAATTTTAATAGAGATTGTATCCCTTCCATGGAATAACATAGGAGAATTTAAACACCTACAAAAATGATATTATTTTGTATTAAATTGTATAGAAATGTCTATAGAACCCTCCCAGGTTCATCTATATTAAACTGGGCTTCTCCATAGCAAATACCAAGCCTATGTTAGGTGTCTTCTAAGTTGCTAGTGACTTGACCCTTCTCCTGCTGTGGCATTAGGAGGCCACCTAGTCTTCAGTGATGTTGGATGGTTGCTCCCCTATACTCTAGTCTTGGAGAAGGAGGAGTGAATACTAGGGAAGGGCTCCTGCCCTCTCCCACAGGTCCATGACATTATTTGGAGAGTACTAGCAGGAGCTGGGAAAAGACAAGTGGCAGTGGAAGTATTATTCAAATCCCACTGCTCTACTGGAGGCCGTGGGTGGGCTTTTGTGGTGCACTGGTACACATTTTGGTAAAGTGGAAAAGGTGGCCCTTACTTCACTCTTACCTTCAAAGATCCTGCTAAAATGAAACACCATCTGGTGCTCCTATAGAATCCAAGATAAGGACATCCACCACCCCAGGACAACAAAGAAGGGCAGGTCATTATGGGACAGCTGAGCGAGGGTTGGTGGGGAGTCCTTAAACCGCATGAAACCAAGACCTCCAAATGGAGCAGCAGGTGCTGATTGGGTGCCAAGACCCTGTGAACAGAACCTGTGTGGTAGTTCATGCAATCGAAACATGCATTGTTTGTAACCTGTTAGCTCAAGAGGGGCTCCTACATTATTTACCCTGGGGAACTGGAGTAGTGGACATCGTGACAACCTTGTTTCTTACCTGCCTATAGAAAAAGTCACAACAGCATGCTAATTCCCATGGTTACTGGATATAAAGGACAAATGCTATCATCATTTTTATATCTTTGAAGAGTAGATTCTCAAGGACACACTTGTGAATCTTAAGTAGATATTTCATTCCTGGAGCTTCATATCAATTTACCTTAGGTACATTGGGTAAAAACATCGGGGCTGATTTTCCTCTCACTTCCACTTATGTAAAAGTGGTGACACTCCACTGAAGCCAAGAGCGTTATTGCAGATTTACAGTAATGAAAATGAAAAGAGGGTCAGGACCATAAGTAGGACACACGTAACATCTAGACCTGAATACTAGATGAATTCTGGTTAGATCTCTTACTGTGGGGCGGGAGGGGAGATTCTCACCTTTTGGCTTTTTTCTAGTCCTAACTCATTCAAAACAACCATTTTTAATTCAGTGTATACTAGCCTTTCGTCAGGGGCTAGGAGACACTGAGCCCTGATGCCATCTCATGCATTCCAAAGAAAACTAGCTCTCCAGAAATACTTATGATCTTAGGGATACAAATCATCTCTGGAAAGTATGATATAGCCATACCCAGAGTCGGTCAAGATCCATCAATGGATGTAATGAATGTACAGTAGTGCAAGTGGTGCATAAAAACCTCTGATCAAGGAAATTTCAACTATTTTATTACCCAGGTGTGGGAACTTAATTGTTTTAGAAGGAGATTGCATTGCAGCCTTGGTATTTTCATAAATAGATCAGAGACTAAACAACCTCAACTTCTTATATACTAGGACTCAACAATTATTAATCTAAAGTTTGAAACTACACAGCATTTGAAGCCTACAAATATTCTTTTGATTACGCAATCACTCTAACTCAGGGACAGATATAGTTTTAATTTCTTTCTTAGTAGTGCCTTGGTTTTCAGAGGTATCAACTGGAAATAAGTCTTTTGGATAACATTTCCATATCTATCCATATATCCATCCTCTCACCTGCATTAATCCAGTTTACTTAGAGATAAAAAAAAGTATGAATTGTTTTACAATCTATAATCGCAGAGTATGAGATTAATGGGTAATCAGCAAATCAGCATACTGTATGGCATAGTAGAAGCTGAAAAAAACATGCAGGGGACAATTTATCATGTACTGAAAAATTATGGGGGGGGGAAGGGAAGAACTATGTAATGAACTACAGAAATCACATCAAAGATAACCCAACAACAAAAATGTGCTGCCTCACCTAATTCTAGCTAAGAACATTATCAATATAATACAAAACTTAACCAATGCTTCTACAAACAAAGTAAAAAGATTACTCAGTAAGGCAAAGGGCAATAAAACCACTAGCCACAAAGTCAAGACAACTTCTCAGACAAAAATCTCCAAGTAAAATTTAGTGTTAAAACTTAAATACCAGAAACATCACAACAGTATTTTCTTTTTTTTTTTATTACCACCACAACCCAGAATATTTTTTTCATGTACTAATACATGGCTAAATTCTCCTAGTCCCTCTGTGGCTATGGAATTCTCACACTACTGTGTTCATCTTATTCATGCAAGCAAGGCCAACCAGTAAGGCCTATGCAATTACCATTGAATCCCTGCCCATGAGGCTAGGAAGCACACACACCATACAGGAACTTTCCATAGCTCACTCTGTACTGAGAAACCAAAGTTTGTTCCCTGGGAGTGTAAAGGGTGGGGTTGGCAGGTGAGGCAGTAGCAAGAACATAGCCACTAACTGCACAGGCTTACTGTCTCTCAAACCTGAAAAAAACAGGGTATGTTCAGTTGTAGGTATCATCAGGAAAGGTTCCAATTAGTACTCAGAGAAGGAAGGCATATTCCCTTTAAAAGTCAATCAAAAAAAAATCTAAAGAATAGTGATTTAAAACAATGAGGGTGAAAATCTGGCCCTGCTGATGAGCCCTTCAGTTGAGCCAGAATTTCATCTTTTGTGTATTTTTTATTGTAAAAAATTTCTGTGATTTTATTGTTGTCAATATTAATGCTTGAGCAAATTCAGATTAGGGGCCCTGATTCATGGCCTTTGCTCTTTCTTGATACTTATCATTTGTGAAGCATCCTTTGGAAAAGGATTCTATTCTTAAAAATAATAATAATAATAATAATAATCAACTGCAGATTTTAATTTCTCAAAAAATGTGTCTTCCAATCCACATAAATCTAAGCAGTCGGCTAAATTCTGCTCTTAAATGGAGCTGCTAGCCAATGACATTTCTCCTCCAAGAAGGATTAGGCCTACACTGGGCCAAATTATCCTGTGTGCCAGTACTGCAAATCCACCACAAGTGTAATAAAGAACAGTCTGGCACATTAGTTCAGCTTGGGTTACGTAAATTTGCTTCACACATTAGCAGATGATGTCAGAGCACAAGCAACAGTTCAGCCACTTGTGAGTTATGACAAGCCATCATCAATGAACAAGTGAAGATCAATATGTTAATTTTGAACTATGACATGCCTGTTTATCCAGCATCAGTATTAATAAATGGGCTGTCAGTCAAATGCTGATGGCATACAAATTCTAAAAGAAGGGGCTGAATATTTATTTCAACATTTGCTGCAATATCAACCATTTACTTCGGGCTGTGTAATTATTCTGTGGGACTATAATTTAAAAGGGAAAAAAACTCTAGCATTACTGCAAATATTAAGGTTGCAAAATCAGATATTAAAGAATCTGTAGGTTAGGTCATGTTGGGCATCCTATTATGGCCTTCTGAGCTTATCTCCTCCTGCTTCAGTTGCTGAACTTATACATTTCCCTATAAAAACAACTGTTCAATTAGCTATCTGTGCACAGAATCCATTTTAAATGCCCACTTAATGGATTTTTTAATGTTAGCTCAATCAAAAATTTTCAAATGATCATAACTTCAACATTTGTTTCTAAATTCAGAAAATCATATACTATTTAGTGCACCCTATTTAAATACCAAATTTGAATGTTCAAGGTAAAGAAATTTTCAGTAGTATGCTCTTTAAAAATGATGCATTGCACATTTGTAAAGTGGAGAAAATATTTTTTTACCTTCTCATAACTCCAAAATCCTGTGGTGATTTTTCTCAGCCTTTCAAAAATTTAATTCTTTGGAATCAAATTAAATATGCAAAATTTCATCCTAGAAGGTAATATATACATTTATATAACTTGTCGCCTGCAGTGGCCAGCTCTAGCACTTTCAGAGGAAGGTATAAGAAACCTTGCTGCAGGCAGTTATGGGATAACATGCTGTCATGGCAAGTTTCCTTTTGTCCCCCAATAGTTAGACATTGGGTTATGCTCTGAAGCATGAGGCTTCACATCACGTCCAAAATTCTTGTATATTTTGTAATAAGTATTAAAAACATCAAATATTGGGTGCACTGAAAATTACAGTATTACATATGATCCATAGGCCTTTCACAATTTAATGATTAATTATGCCGAGTTGCAGTCTCTGGCGCCTTCCTCCCTCTTGATCCTGCTGCTATAGCTGCTGTGTTGGATCGCATCACAACTTCCTTACATTGAGGCCTGCTCTGAGCCTAAAGCTCTTTAGAGTCCTCTAAATTACCACTCATCTTTCCCGGAATTATCTGATGATTTGCGGGGTCTCAAGCATGAATTTTGGATTGGGGATTTAGCCTCACTTCCAAAGAGGGAAATTTTATCTTGTGTGCCTTTGCTTCCATCCCTGAACAGGGCCCCATGTTGTTGAGCTAAAGTAGGGCCCAAGAAGTTATAGTACTTCTCTTGGTTGTACTACTATCTCTATGCTAACTACTCACAGACTAGCCTCTACACTCCTGACCTGTCTCACTGAATCCAGTGCTGCATCCCGGCCGCTCTGACAGCTGAGCCTCTGAGTGGCTCACCAACAGCTTCAGTTTTGGTCGTGTAAAGTTTATCTCCTGATTTTTCCTCTGAAACCTGCTCTAGGCCCCGAACCCCCATTTTCTGTGACCATACTAATGTTCTCCCCATACCCCCACCCATCACTCAGGCCAAAAACCTAGGAATCATCTTTGACTCTTCTCTCCCCCACATCCTGTCCACCTCCAAATTCTGCCCCTTTTCCCTCTGCCATATTTCTGAGATCCAACCTTTTCTTTATGTCCATAGAGTTAAAATTCTTGCCCGTGTCCTCCTCATCTCCTGTTTTCACTACCGCAGACTCCTCCACATTGCCCCACTCCAGTCTATATAAAACACAGCTGTCAAGAATATTTTCCTGGCCCATCATTCTGACTAAGCCACCACTTCTTCAAATCCCACCACTAGCTCCTCCATCTTCATCACATCACACCTGTTCTCCTCACCTTTAAGCTCTACATACCTCCACCCCTGCCTGCTTACACAACCTAGTCTTTTATTTTGTTGGCCCCATGCTCCCTCCCCATCCCCACCTCTTCCCTTTCTGTACAGACTGTACTCCTTGAGCTAGGGTGCAGGGCCACTACTCTGTCGCAGATTCATAGATTTTAAGGCCAGAAGTGACCATTAGATCATCTAGTGCAATACAGGCTATAGAATTTCATCCAGTTATAGCAAAGGCAATCTCCTCCTGCACATCCATTCCGAAGATATAATCTCACCACAACACCCACTATAAATGAGTCAACACTAACATAATCATTTTTCTTCATTAAAAAATATCCAAAACCCTGCACCAGGATGCTGGGTACAAGCATGTGCTGAGTAACTCTAATCCTATAGCTCTGACCCCAATCACCCTTTCCTCACCATCCTATTGTTTTGTTGGAGCATTGTTTTGTTGGCTCTGTCAGAAATGAAACTAACATCTTGGGACTATATTTTCCTATCTGTGCCAGGAGGAACTGAGCACACTCTTGGGCATAACGCTTAAGGCACTAATTTACTGAGATCCAAACAGATGAACCTCTATCCTGGCCTATCTAGCTGCAATGAGTTCCTGTCAGAATTTCTTGGACCACCGAACCGTGATGTGGGTTAAATCTCCATGACTGACTCTTTCTGTTCTACTTGAGTAGAGAAACTTCACTTATGGCAACAAGACTCAATAGCAGTGATTGCAGCAGATGATTTTTACCTGATTGTTCTCTTTAATGGGTTATGTCTCGGTCCTCTTGGCTTTATGCTCTGATATTTTCTCCAGGCTAAGCCTAGATTCATTTTGTTTTTCTTTCTCTCTCTTCTTTCCTACCTAGCAGCCTTAATATGGGAACTTACCACTACCAGAGAAAAGAAGGAATATCCTACCAACCCCCACCCCAAAAAAACAGAATTTCTCACAACTCTAGTGTGTAGATGAGTATTTAAAAGGCTCCCAGTCAATTTTAATTGGTTGATTGTTCTTCTAAACTTTAACTTAAGGATAACCCTAATATTTTTCATTTTCAGACTGGATCTCACAGATGCAGAGAATGTTTCTGAAAATCCATCATATTTTCTGTGCATACTAACACAAACCTACATGAAAGCATTGATGGGAGACAGTGGGACAGCCATTTTCCTGCCTGTTCAGAACTGATGGATCCTAACATCTAGCTTCAGGGACTGAATTAAGTATTTATGAATGTGATGGACAGTATCAAAATTTGGCAATGTGCAGAAAGATCATTTCAAAAGGCAGTCAGTCAGTCCAAACAGGAAGAAAATGAGAGAAGTTTAATTTTTTTGGCATTCATAGATATCAAAATAGTGGACCCTAGAGCTCTTGTCCAGTTAGCTACCCAAAAACAGATGCACAGGCAACAGTTTATCTTGAGAAGCAGCAAGGGAAGTAGCAAACAAGTGAATGATAACTTATCATGGACTTAGGTAGTGTTATGCAAGATGGATAAGTAGAAACTAAAGTCAATGCGCTCCAATTTTGGGAATATACGGTATTTTAGGGAGAAAGCCAGTCTGCAGTCTGTCTATGGATAAGAATATGTATAAGCAGGATTGTATCTTAGAGATTCTCCTTCAGCTTTGAAGGCAAAGTCTCTCTAGAATTAAAATTTAAATCCAAGCAGGGCTGATGTAGGCTTTCATCCTTCTGGCTCAGAAAAATAGTTTATTGGGTTTGAGTTTTCTGAAGGAAACTTTAAAAACTGAGGCTATGTCTGCTCCACATAGACAATGCAGATCCTATACAGCAGGGGTGGCCAACCTGTGGCTCCAGGGCCACATGCAGCTCTTCAGAAGTTAATATGTGGCTCCTTGTATAGGTACTTACTCTGGGGCTGGAGCTACAGGCGCCAACTTTCCAATGTGCCCGGGGGTGCTCACTGCTCAATCCTTGGCTCTGCCACAGGACCTGCCCCACTCCACCCCTTCCTGCCCCCTTCCCTGAGCATGCCATGCCCTCGCTCGTCCCTCTCCCCCCCCCCACAAAGCCTCCTGCATGCCACAAAACAGCTGATCGAGAAGTGCGGGGAGGGAAGGGGAGGTGCTGATTGGCGGGGCTGCTGGTGGGTGGAAGGCACTGGGAGCAGGGAGGGTGGAAGCTGATGGGGGGCTGCTGACATATTACTGTGGCTCTTTGGCAATGTACAGTGGTAAATGCTGACTCCTTCTGAGGCTCAGGTTGGCTACCCCTTCTATAGAGCATATTGTAAGGGTTGGAACTCGGTCCAGTGTTTGTGGCTAAAGTTGATTCCACACACCCGTTGTGCAGTATGCTGTGTGCCAGTTGATTGCTACCTTCCACCCAAGAAGTGACTGAACTGCAATGCTGCTACATATCTTGAGTTGTCCAGGGCTTTGGGATTGTTGAAACCATAACATGCTATGTAAATTAAGATAACGTTATCCAATTCTGTATCAAACATGAGCACATTGATTTGATATGGTCAGTTAAACCTCACACTATTCTTTATTATTTGCTCTCGTTAGGCAACTCAGAAAACAGGGATTATTTTAAAAAATGGTAACTGCCCAAATAAGGGTTACAAAAAAAAAATGCAGCTTTGCAGCACTGGCACAGTTGCAACTGAACTACGAAGAGAAGGAGGAATTCTCTCCAGAAGGACTGTCAATTCTGCTGCTGCTGCTGAAGCTTTGTGGAACATAAAAACTTTTTTCCCCTACTCTTCTCCTGTAGCAGTCCTGAAAATCAGCCTTTGCCCCAGATGTTTCTCTTGCTTCCCTTCCTTTGCTTTTCATTTATCTGTCAGGCATGGAGGAGGCAAGAAAGACTTTCTAAAAATCATCCACTACATCAAGGAAAGGAGGCAATGCAGCAACAGTTAAAATGAGGACCAATTAGGAGGGCAGTCAGTGTTGCCAAATATTTAATGCACAACCCATTTGAACTTAGCTAAAGGAAATTTTTAACCATTGGCAATATGGGGATCATATCACTTTAAAAAATGTCAAGATAACCAGGCAGTTTACTTCAACCTGGAAATATGCTTTAAAAATACAGAGAAAACTGTTCCTGTAAGAATTAGGATGTCTATTTACCTTATCCTAATGAGCACTGTTACAATATATAGCACATATTGCATGAAGGCACTCATGAACACATGATGGGCTAGATTCTGTTATCCTTCCTCGTGAAAAGCAATATCCTTCTCCAAGAGTGAGTTACTACTTGGCAGGAGTAAGAATGGCAGAATCTGGCCGTATAACTTGGATCCCGAAGATGTGGGAGGAGGGGGCTCTCTCATTTACAGAGGTGTAAAAGATAGCAGAATTTAGCCCAGGCACTACTTATATACACAATTTGAAGAGAGATAATGTTCTTATTTGTCTGATTTTGCCAAATTTACATTACTCCCTATGTGTGATTTGGGTAGCAGTACAGATAGATCACACCTACTGGATTGTTGACTAGTAAGAGCCTGATTTTGAAAGCATGGAATAAAATTTCCACCAGTGGCTTTGTATTGTGAGTAATTTGTACATCTCTATGTCTTTCATTTACTGCTTTTTTGTTATTTTTCATAAAAGGAGCTACATGTGACAAACTAGGGAAGTTGTTGCATTGTTAGGAATCTTAACTTGCTTCTAAATTTAAAATGACCAGAATGTCCAAGTATGTGAACATTTTCAAGATGCTAGACGGGAGGCAAATCCATTTTCCTCCACTAAGCTACTCCTCCACATCTCTGTAACATTTGAACCTGTTTCTGCATGAATCTGTCAGGATAACAATATCTTAACTTTATCTGATATGCTTCTTGGTTGAATTGCTACCTCACTACTATATACCTAAGCCAGCAGAGCAATTTATTTCTCTCCTTTTCTAGGGGTGTTGTGTTGCTTTTTCTATTGACTGTGTGTTAAACCTTGAGGCTATAATTCAGTATTTAACTCACTTCTAGAGAATTCCTTACTATCATCTTCAGCGACAAGTGGTTGCAGTTTTCATAATCACAAGCACAAAAATGTAGCTGAGAAAATAGTTGTGTGACTTCAAACCTACATGAGGAGCATCTTGACATTTAAATCCAATTACCCCTTTCCTTTCCTGATGAGAATATGATCTCAACCAGTGGAAAATTCTACTAGACTATATCTTATCCCCCTGCTCCTAAAAACTTTTCAACACCACTTTTGTTATTTTGCATTCCCTTCTTTATTAGTCATTTTTATGAAACAAAGGACCACAGGTGTGTAATAACTAATAGGCTGTGCCAAAAAGTCCATACAAATTCTGTTTGAAAAGTCGTCATAGAACTAGGATCTGTTCCCTAGCTAAAATCATTAATTGGAGAACTGGAATAAACTCCAAGCTAAGACAGAATGCTGTTCTTTGTAATAAATTAAACTGTCAATCACTCAAACCACCCTTAATATCACACTATTTCCCCAAGCTCTTAAATTACAGGCTGAATTTCATTTATCAGCCTGCTGTATGTGGAACAGGATTAATTAAACTCATTTCAGTATTACAGTAAAGCTCCATTTCTCTCAGTACTAAAGAATAATTGACTCCAAATGAATTGGAAAGTGGGTAAGTAATTGTAGTTATTATTCTGATGTAAATATTAGTTCTCTTCTGACATTTGAAAAGATTTAGTGGAGGCACTTTTGTGATAACACAGATCATTACTTTGGCTAAAAAAGGAGAGATAGCATGTGGAAAGCAAAATTATAATAATTAGTTTACGTACCTGAAAATACCTGTGTCATTTATTTTCATATAGTTATATGCCCTGCAAAAACTTTCATTAAATGTTGCTCTTGATTTATGGCACCAAGTGTGTTGCATTAAACTCAATGTAATATATCCTGTTCCTCTGGAAATATTTCAGAGTTAATACGAGTTCTAATATTGGAACAAGAAATACTAAAAGGCTTCTCTCAGCGATACAGTTACAATACTGCTAGTCTTTTACAGTTAGATCAGTTGATTGACGTTTCTGATGCTTAATTATAAAAAAATACAATAATAAAAAAAATACTCAACACAATGAAATCTCCTATTAACTGGACAACCAGAATCACTCAGACAAGAAATTACAATACAATCAAGATAAATAGCAGCTTTTATGGCATTAAGAATTGGGAGTATCCTGAAACATCACCTAAACACTGACCATCAGTGGTACCTTCATAACAGGTCAACAGATTTGAAGGATTAGAGCCAACGATGTCAACATTAACAGCCTAAACTTAAACCTCTAATCAGGGGTGGGCAAACTATAGCTCAGAGGTTGCATCTGGCCTTCCAGATGTTTTAATCCGGCCCTCAAGCTCCCACCGGGGAGTGGGGTTGGAGGCTTGCCCCACTCTGCACGGCTCCCAGAAGCAGTGGCATGTCCTCCCTCCGGTTCCTATGCTATCCCTCCCTCCACACTGCCCCCGCAGCTCCCATTGTCCGGGAACCATGACCCATGGGAGCTGCAGGGGTGGCACCTGTGGACAGGGCAGCACACAGAGCTGCCTGGCTGCACCTCCCCATAGAAGCCAGAGGAGGGACATGCCACTGCTTCTGGGAGCTGCTTGAGGTAAGCACCACCCAGAGCCTGCACCTCTGACCCCCTCCTGCACCCCAACCCCCTGCCCCAGCCCTGCTCCCCCAACCCCTCATCCCTAGCCCTAGCCGGAGCCCTCACCCCACCCCCTAATTTTGTGAGCATTCATGGACCGCCATACCATTTCCATACCCAGATGTGACCCTCGGGCCAAAAAGTTTGTCCACCCCTGCTCTAAATCCAAATTTAGACTTGTACATAAGTGACCTGATTTTCAACAGTGCTGAGCACTGTTGGCTTTAGTGGGAGCTGTTAGTTGCCCAGCACTTCTGAAAAACATTTCACCTATTTAGAAGCCAAAGTATGGATCTAGGAGCCTAACTTTGGGTTCCTATTTTTGAAAATCTTGGTGCAAAAGTTTGTTGTCATAGAATGAGAGTGACCACCTAAACGTGACAAAAATGAGTAAAGACCAGGTAGGTGAGGTAACACTTCTTAGCAGATCAACTTCCATTGGTGGAAGGCACAAGCTTTTCTCAAGAAGATCTTCGTGGATCTCAAAAGCCTGAATCTTCCACCAATAGAAGTTGATCCAATAAAAGATATTACTTCAACCACCTTGTCTGTCTCATATCCTGGGACCAACACGGCCACAACCGTACTTCAGACAATCCCACTATGATTACAATCCCTCATTGTTGCCACCCGCTTTCTTACTCCTCATGGTGTCCTCCACTCATACACCTCCTGTCACCTACATCCCTCCTTTTGCTGCTCCTATCAATTCTGCCCAGTCCTCCCTTTTTTTTTCTTCACCTTTAGCCTCCACCTTCTCTTGCCTCCGATGACTTTGGCACCAATGTCATCTATCCATCCTCATCCTTTCCACCTCCCTAATCCTTTTCTGATACCATGTTCACCATCCCCATACTTCCCCTACTTCTTCAGGGACACTTGCCCCAGCCTTAAAAAGACCACTGCCATCTACAACATTTTCATTCCCATTCTTTTCACCTCCTTTTCACTCATTGAAACCTGGATGCCCCCTCACACTTTCCTCCCCAGCAGCTTCTCTCTCACACATACACTTTCTCCTCGCCAATGAAAACAAGCCCACTACTTCTGGCTCACCAATATCTGGAGTTTTGGTCAAGTCTGGATTGACATTTTCTGTTACCAATTTGTCTCATTTTAAGCATGAGATGCATGGGATGGGGGTATTAGAGGAAATCACCCAAATAAAAGAATAAAAACAGAGACAGAAATAGAGAAGAAAGTAAAAGTCATGATAAAGTGATTGATAAAACTTCCATAATAAGAAAAGAAAGAATAAAATCAAAAATCCTCTGACAATGGATCAATCTCTACTTGAATGTGAAAACCTCTTGACCACGTGAATCTCATAAGCTTGGAGAAAGGTTCATGGATGAAATCTTATATGAAATCTGTGGAATACTTTTGAGAGCAGTGTACAGTTGCTAGTATGAAGAGCAAGAAAAAGTGAACATGTATTATTTTTTCTGTTAACAGTCTGTGAAAAAACCCAAAGTAAAATATAACAAAAGAAAGGTTGAAAAATAACATCAGGAAACTCATAGTGCTGACCATGCACTTGGGTATAAGCAAACAAAGATTAACTTGGTAGGCAACCTTCAGATGAACAAAAGACACCATTTAAACTTACCCACATTTCAGTGTGATAAGAAAAGATGAAAGCCAATATTTTCAGACGTGGTCTCCAATTTGAGCAGCAAAATCAGTGCTACCTTGGACATGTTTAGCCTAAATAACAAATATTTACTGATGGCAGATCTGATGTGATGGAGAGATCTTTTTCATCATGTAGCCCAACCACCTAATTCATGTAGATTCATCTTTCCATAAGCTTTTTTGAACTTTCCCTAAGGACACGTAGTAAGTGTGCTCTCACAATCTCACTACAATTTCTGACTGACCTTACTACCAAAACATTCTTCCTAATACCTAAGCTAGTTTATCCATCCTGAGCTTTAGTCTACTGCTCCTACTGCATAGGCAATACAAAATTTAAAACAGCAATAGGCCCAAACCAAAACCCCAGATACAAACATTTCCAAGCTTTGGAAGAGTTTCAGCTCCGGATGGGACTGGACTTTATTTTATGGGATGCTTGACCTTGGATCTGCACACCTTAGATATTTGAAGAAATTTGGATATGGAACTGAACTATGCAGGTCTGGGTGATGTTTTTTATGAATGAAATTGTGAGGTTATATGATTGGAGTATCACTGCCCAGCAGCTGGAATGCAGAAGTGGTAGTCAGAAGACCTGGGTTGTATTCTTGGCTGAGACACCTGCTGTCTGAGCTTAGATAAGTCACTTAATCACTGTGTCTAAAAGTTTCCCCATCTGTAAAACAGGAATACCACCACCCAGTTTTGTAAAACAAATAAAGGCAGTATGTAACTCAAAATATATTATACTATCAACTCCCTAATAATTATATGTATTATTAATATTAAAGTAATTATATGAGAAGGGAAAAGCAAACCATCCTTCAGTTGGAGTAACTGTTAAGGATACTATTGCAACCTGAGCATTGAAGCATTCCATTTACCAATGGTCTATGGGTAACAAGCTCAGCTAAACTCCCAGAGGGGAGGAAAAAAATCAAGAATGCCCAGAATAGCTTCAATCCAATAGAAATGGGAAGGGAACTATTTTGATTATTCAAATAATGTAGTATTATGAAATTAAAGCAGTATTGGAACCAGAACACATCTTCCCATTTGATTAAAATCTATTGATAACTCAAATATTGAATGTGTGTAAAACTGTGCAAACACTGATATTTTAAAAAATTCTATATGGACTCTGAACCATGAATTATTTATGAGTTCCAATTTTTCACAGTGCTGACTTCCGATGTTACAGGTTAGCAACTAGAATCTTTATGGCTAGACATTCTTTTCCAACCTAATAACTCCAAGACTAGTAATTCACTCATTTCTTTGTTTGACTAGGCCCAAATGTTCCTCTACCAGAAGAGGTGGGTGGGTGTGAGTGAGAGATAGAGAGAGATCCAATTGATTGAAGGGCATCTTTTGCGTCTTATTACACACATTAGTCAATGCCAAGTATGAAATTGACAAAGAAAGTGCAGTGGAGATTGTAAGGCACCATCTTACAGATCTTATTACATTAATGACATAGTTAAGGTTAATCACATTGGTTTAAATTTTCATTGCATAAAGGATTCGGGAGAAGTTTCAGACTGTAGTCAAAATGATAGGTTTAATAATGCCTGACAGGGTTCTTTCTTTTGTAGTTACATTTTGCGATCTTCACTCTAGTGACACCTCATTATCCAAATTTAAATTTCATCAAGTTCACGCTCAATAATCTTTGATCTAATTGTTGGCGGGGGAAGGAGGGGTTCCTTTTCTATCTAGTTTTCAGATTTTTCTCTGGTTTGCCACAATTGATTGGCAGTACCACTGCAATACTAGACACTATCTCTCTCTCTCTTTCCTCTACGTGGTCCATCATACCCTGTCATTAAATATAACACTCCTATTACCCTCAAGCACATGAGACAATATTATAAATTCTATTTAGCCCAAACACAAAAAGGAACAGTCCTTTTCCTTTTGCCTTCAGAAAGATGTGAGCTGAACAAATTAGTAGGTAAAGGGCAATGATTCATTTATATACTTATTTCAAAGTACAATTTTAAACCTGCCTTTTAAAAACTAAATGCCAGAATCCTTCCAGCAACAGAGGAGTAGAATTCCCAAAGGTTTATAAGGACCATTCTATCTTTCAAAACCCATTTTATTATTCTTTAGCACAAATCTGAACTGGTCAAGTCAGCATTTGAAATGAGTTTCTGGCTCAGTGTGCATTGCTAACTCCGAAAGAAAGCTGATTTCAGGAAGTGAAAGGCAAAACATCTAATCACAGTTTAGCTACTAAAAGGGTTATAGTCACTATGAAAAGAATTCAGAGTATAAGGCAGCCTGCCCAGTGGCATGCTGAAGTACATTACACTATGAACTAAAAAAACGCAGTATGTAAGGGTGTGTGTTTGTTGTTGTTTTTTGGGGGAGGGGGGCTGGGGAGAAAATAAGGGTTGGTGGTTGGTTTTTTGGATTTTTTTGTTTTTGTTTTTTGGGGTTTTTTTTGACGGGGTTGGGGGGGGTTCCAGGACTTTTATTTTTAAGTAATGCTGTTTGGTCTAAAGGAAGGCTGATTTTGCTAACAGAATATCGGGGGGGGGGGACCTTTCCTGAAACTCTGTATAAACCATGTTTTGCCATTTGGTCAACAAGGGGGATATTTTCAAAAATGCCTAGCAGCACAAGCCCCAGTAACTTGGAAGTTTTCTATTAAATATCTTAGGAGCTTGTGAATCTCTGTTATTATATTTTTAGCTGTCTACTGTCCTAAATATTGAACTGATAACTTTTCATTAAAGTTTCATTGTTCTATTGCCTGACATTTTCTATTTTAAACTGTGGTCGGGTAAAAAAAAACAACCCTTGCTATGGGTTTCTAGTATGACACACAAGACCAACAGCCATTTTCTCAGAACTTCAAGCATTACAACACACACAGCTTAGTTACATGCACACCCAAGATTCCTTGAACAAATTTCTTTCTGGTTATTTTGAGAAACATCCTTGAATTAATATGGTGCATTTCATATTGCTCTGTAGAGAACTTTCTCAAGGAGTGCCAGAAGGCAGCATATGGGGATTGTGTATCCAGCTAACCATCCACCTTGGACAAGCAAGAATAAAACAAAATTGTGCAGATGAATTTAATCTAAAATGGTATTTCGTAGACTGATGCTATGAAGATATAAAATTCTACTAACGTTAGCATCTGCAATTTATTGTAAGATATGATTGCTTGGATTGAACACAAAGACTGCCTGAGAGAGAGAGCTCCTATAATACTTAGAATACAAAACAGTGCAAAATAATATGCTCTGTGCAGTTGTTATTTTATGCATGGCAAAAGAAAGTGGTGATTAAGTAACACATTCAGAGCCCAACAGCAATTCCTGACAGTTTACTAGAAAGTCCAAGTTTTAAGTCTTGATCCATGGTAGACCTATCTGCACTTAAAGCTTGCTGCATGCTCTCTGCCCAAAATCACAGAATTTGCATTCAGTTACTGACAAGTCACAGATTAGAAGAGAAAAGATGGAGACAGAGAAGAGCACTCAGTTATTTCAGACTTTCATAAAATTGCACCAAACAAATATGTTGTTAAGATCATATGGTTACACATCCCTTCCCTGCTTCTCAGGGCAATTTAAAAAAATCTTAACACTAGTTTCAGACTTTGGGCAGGGAGGAAGAGAGGGACAGAAAGCAATATTGTTTAAAAACAAGCAATGGCAAGGAAACAGTCACCGGTTATTTGTATCCCTCTCCACAAAGCCTCTGATTTAGAACTCCCTCATTCCATGCCAGCTGAGGAGATACAAAAATACAAACCACCCAAAACCCCAGGATGCATGGACAGCCAGAGGATGTGCTGATTCAAAGCATCTGCTGGGCAGCCTGTGCTGTCAGATCCTGGGAGAGTCCAGCCAGATTCTGAAGTTGGGGTCGAGCCACGTTACTATCCGTGTTACTAGAGCTCAGCTGGTTTTCCCATCCTTTGAGAATTTTTGAGCTATCAAAAAATTTCCGGTCCTGAATGGTAACAAAAAGTCAAAGTCTCAAAAATTTTCACAAACCACTCATCCAAAAAAAAATTCTGATTGGGTGAATTAAAATGTTTCATTTTGATAATTTCAAAACATTTTATTCTGATATTAACCTTTATTCTTTTTAACCTTTTTCTTGTATACGTTTTCTAGAATTTCAAAACAAACAGTAATTTCAAACTGAAAAACAAAACAGTTTTGTTTAGAAAATGTCAGAAGTCTAGTTTCAAAACTTTCCCACCTCCTCCCCCCAGTATTTTTTTTCAAATTTGGAGATTTGTTGAAACCACAGGTTCAGTTTTGACAATGGAAATTTTCTGATGGAAAAAAATGTCTCACTGGAAAATTCCCAACCAGCTCAAGTTACTATGTCCTCCTCACTCCTGGGTGACTCCCCCCATTAGCAGTGCTGCCACTGTCGGTGCAAAGATTCACAATTATTCTCACCAGTGACTGAAAGGAGAAATCTGGCCCTTACGCTTTCTGGAATCCCATGTTTGAAGGCCAGCAGTGTTATCTACCATTCCTTGGTAGGTAACATGAGCACTACACCAACTACCTTAAAAACCAAAGTTCTTTTATCTACACATAATCATTGTGGAACTGAATTTTAAATCTCTATTTGTACAGCAACAACTGACAGCAGTTGCGGTCCGTTGTAATTGTAAAAATCAATTAGAGATCTAATTGTGTAATTGAATTTGCAAATCTGGTGAGAAGACATTTAAATCTTATTTGTCTCCTCCAAAAAGTCTCAGGCCCCAAAATAGATGTTCTGTTGAGGGTCCATTAAAAATCAAGCCCAACAAACCCAATGACACTTTTTGGAAGGTTAAAGGTGATGTCTGGTCCCCATTGAAATCAGTGGGAGTTTTGTCATTGACTTTAGTGGGGTTAGGATTTCATGGTAGCAATTTACCCCCATACCACTGGCCAAAACTTTTCTCCTCCCAACTCTACTGTGAAGTGCACAATGGATTCTCTAGATTTCTACGCTTCCCTTCACCCCAGCAGACTGAAGACATAAAGCCGTGTAATTATAATTAAGATTTTGGAGAAGAAGGCATATGTTCCTCATTGTTGTTTCAGCAATTTTTTAAAATTTAATTCAACATTTTGACTGCTAATATACATATGTGAAATCTGATAATCCAGATGGTGCAGAATTATCCTGGAGGACCAAAATGATTGAGCCTTGCTTACTACTCACACCAAAGCTTGTTTTGTAGCTTTTATTTCAAAGAAAAATACATAAGACTGTTGCAGCACCCACAGTTCATTATGTGGTTGTTTCGTTCTTTTAAGTGTGCAGATTTTTAATTTTATTTGAGTCTGTTTAGAAGTTTATTATGCTTCAACTAGATAATTCTACTACCCAGTTCATTACTCTATTTATACTCATACTGGACTACATAGGGACCTTAACCAACAGATGGCTATAGGCTATTGGTACAAAGGCAAGTAAGGCTTGTTATTTGTCATGGCAAAAACTGGCTAAAGTTATGCATCTGTCAGAGCAAAAGAATGCTCATTAGCTTCATGATCGGGATAAGAAATGGCTTAGGCCCAATTCTGTTTGCATTTACACTGGTATAAATGAGGATTTATTCCTTTGAAAATTATGAGATTATAAAAGGTATAAAGCTTTATACAAGACCTTATACAAATCTCATTTAAATCAATAGGCATCTTTCCATTGGCTCCATGGGCTTTAGATCAATCTCAAAGTGAGTCGAGAATTAGGTCCCATGTTTTTTGGGGGAGGAGGAAGGTTAAGGAAAACTCTTATAAGTCACGAGTCTGACAAATGGGCAGCTTTAGGGTTTATCTACGTAAGAAAGTTGCACTGGTTTAACTTGATTTTTAAACCTATATAGTGAACCCATGCAAAAAGCTCTTTGTGGACACTCATTTCAATTTAAACCGGATTTATTTTACATCAGTTAGAAAGCTGCTTAAGATAAACCAAATTAAGCATGTCCACACAAGGGTTCACACTAATTTAATTAAGTTGGTTTAAAAAACAATTTAATGTAACTTTCTCATGTATGCAAGACATTAGGCCCAGGTCCAACAAAGGGATTTGCATCGGGAGTCCATTAAATCCCAAGGCCATGTCTTCACTGCAGCATTGACTCAAGTTATCTATATTTGAGTTATTTCTCTCCAGTTAGCCTATCTCAAGTGAGAGCAGCCATACTACTAAATAACACTCAAGTTGCTGTGCCCACATTGACACTGCATTTATTCATGTGTGACACTGACTTTTGGGGGCATATCTCAAGGTTCTTTGAGTTGCAGTAAGATCTGCCACTTTATGAATTCTTTACCAATGAATTGGGGGAGAATTTGTCTGTCCTTCCTAGGAACATGGAGGGAATTATGGAAAGGTACTGGAGGATTAGTGGCTCTTGAGTGGAGCTAATCTGCATCCACACTACAGAGTAGTCATATTAGTACCTAATGAGTTGTGCTAACCTGAGCTTTAACCTACAACTTGTGATGGGCCAGCCCACTTGAGTTAAAAGCACCTCTACATTCAAGGTAAGTGTTTCTGTGTATGGATGAGACTCAAATTAGGAGCAACACTCAAGTTATAACTCAAGTTAACTTTGCAGTGAAGATGAGCCCTAACGAAGATCCACCTAATTCACAGGTAATCCATATGGATGTGCCACACAGATCCCAGTTCAAGATCAGGATCTTAGTAATTAGTAAATAAGCATCTAAAAAAGTGTTGGAACTTGCCTTACTTTCAGTTTCCGGTTCCATTTGTACAGACATTTTCTGAATTTCTAGCACAAGGGAGCAAGGGATAGTGTCAGTGAGGTACAGACTTACCTTCATTGGAGGTGGGCTCAAGTTGAAAAGTTCAGACCCTAATTCAGAATTTCCCCACAGTTCGGGGGGATAGGTATGGGGCTAGAACTGTTGATCCATATTATGTTCTGAGCATACACATGGAGAAGTTAGATAACATAAAACACTCTTGCTGGAAGGTTGCAATGTAACACTACTTTATTTCTTTTAATTCAGAATGATAATATACAAGGACTCAAAAACAAAGAGAGAAAACAAGCTGCTCCCTAAAATAGAAAAACACACAAGTCAACCCACCTTACTCTAAGCTGGCTTTCTGCCGACTGACTGCTCTAGACCCAGATTGAATGCTTCCCTAGCCTGCCAGCAGGAACAGAATAAGCCCCTAAGCATTTAAAGTGATACAATTTTAATACAGTTTTCAACACACCACAGCCCAGATCTGTTACAGAGCGAGGCCTAGATTGTTCCCAGCATTCAAGGGTGATGCTTGGCTCCAGTGTTCCAGTTTGGACAGCTCTACAGTAAAGTAATGGTGGACTAAATATCACTGATGTGATGGAGAGGATTTGAAGGCCCCTTTGTTAAAATTCTGCCACCATACTTGAAGGTAAACTTGAATGATTTTCCTCCCCTTTCTTCATGCACACAGGCCCCTTGTATATTGGGGGAAGGCTCCTTATTAAAATACAGTCAACAGCACACTGCTGTTTATTAATATCCTTGCAGCTCTAAAGGTTTTCCTGATGAGGCCCTTCTAATACATTTTAACTGATCTTTCATTTCTCATCTTTAATCATTCTGTAAAAGATCACATGGATCAGTGTTATTGATGGATTATTGCACAAAATGCTACACCATGGCACCACACGTACAGCTTGATCCTGCACTGCTGCGGCCAATGGGAGCTATGCCATTGACTTCAGTGGAAGCTGAATCAGGTTCAGATACTGTGACATTTTTTTAAAAATAATGAAAGTGCACACACCAGTGAAGGGAATTAGATGAAGTGAAATATTTCATCAGTGAAGCTTTCTTCAAAGAACAGATGAAATAGAAAAAAGTTAATTGGACAAAAGAGAATCTGGAGTGGAATACACAGAGCACAGAGAGACGAAAAAGGGCAGGATGATACAAAACCTAAATGGTAAACAAAATATGGGAGGCGCATTGAAAAAGGGGTCTGGCGGTACATGGAGAAGGGCAGCAGAGACCAGAAGGTGAAAAACTGATTAGCTTTTAAATACACAAGTATCTCTGAAATGAAGAGGCAATTGTTTTAGGAGGCAAGAGACAGACTTTTAAAACAGAGATATGATAATGATATGCAGCAGATGAGATGGTTTGAAGCAAATTTGTAAAGAAAAAAGAGGACATTCTACAATAAGAAGAATTAAAAGGGGAATGGGACTGATGGGAGAGAAGAGGTTTCAGAAATTACAAAAGGCAGCTGAGTAAAAGGGAAACCACAGGAAGTGATTCAAATGTACAATGCATTTAACACCAGCTGTCCAACATCTGCAATGTCATGCATTGATATTTGATGTCCTGGAGCTTTCCCTTTAAATTAAAGGGGAAATCAGTTGGACTTCATATATCAGAACTTTGGCTCTGCAGAACACTGCCATAGGCAGCACCTGTAAGTGAAGTTCTTGCAGGAAGGTAAAGGTAGCCGAGTAATTTAGGTCATGATCATATAGAAACAAGGTGGGGAGCAATAATTCAGAGCCATCGCCCCTTAAGTACCACCATACAACATTTTTCTCTGAATTGCTTTCATGTTCTCTCTTGTCCATCCTCCTCAAGCTACAATACACAGCTAGATTTTTCTTGAAACGACTTTTGAAGTTTATTGGGAAAAAACAATATTTTAATTTTTGTGGGATCACAGGAAGAGCCACAGGAATCTTAATATGTTTAGAGGGGAGACAAAGTAAGAATGCTGGGGTGTGGGGGGAGTTCTTACATCTAGCATTACCTGGTGGAAAATATAGATGTAGTAGAAAGGTGATGCTGTGCCAAACTCTGTCAGCAGTCATACATTCTGAGATAATGCTTATAGAATTGAACCATATGAAAACTCTTTCCCACTAACCATTCTACCCCTTTTCCCGTCCTCGGCCAAATCAGAAATAAAGATTTCTGACTTCTGTAAATCAATCTGGCACATCAGGAAAGATCCAGACTTAGCAGTCAGTGGGTGCCACTCCATGAATTCAGAGAAGTTGCACCCACTTATTATGAGCCATGTTCAGACCTGCTGTGGTGCTTCTGAAGGGAAGACCATATGGATCACCTTCATAGCTCTGCATCAAATGGAGTGGAGTTATCACAACATATTTGCACATAACTCCAGATTATAGTGGGTCAGGAAAGCTGAAAATTGCACCTTGTTGACTTATAACTTGTATGTTTGTTTGAAAGAAAGGACAGCAAATTGGAAGAGGTTTTGATCCCAAGTGGTTCAGTTTTGCAGGAATTAGTTCTTTCACAGATAAAGGATCTGCCATGGGATATATTTTCACTGCAGTGCATGAGATATTAGGCATATAAATTCCATGTTTTGTGAAGGTAAAGGTCCCTGCCCAACCTGATGATAGAAACAGACCTTAAGTGTTCACAATATCCCTTATTATTTCAGATTCTAGGGGCCAGATTCAGCCCTGATATCAGCAGGTGCAGTTCCCATTCTTGTCAGAGGGCCAATTATACTATATTTGAATTTGTACCCATGAATATGGATTTATTGGCATGCTGCACAGATTTACATTAGCATCAACCCTGGCAGCTAAATCTCAGCAGTATCATCATACTCCTGTAAACAGAGAAATAAGGTAGGCAGATATTGATAAGGCTGGGATGGGAGAAGTGATAGGGAAGGAACTTGCAAGTCTGTGGGTTTACAATATGCAGAGCTTTTAAGCCCAATTCCCAGTCCCAAAGTATATAGTAATTGCACTTTGCTTAAGAAAATGAGAACAAAAATTAGAAATAAATGGTTTCAGAGTAGCAGCCGTGTTAGTCTGTATTCACAAAAAGAAAAGGAGTACGTGTGGCACCTTAGAGACTAACAAATTTATTTGAGCATAAGCTTTTGTGAACTACAGCTCACTTCATCGGATGCATCTTTTCTTTTTAGAAATAAATGTTACTAAGGCAAAGAAGTCTGCCTTCATGTATTAGATACTAATTCCTTGGAAGTACAATGTTCAGGAGGACTCCTACTTTAACATAAAAGTGATGAATATGTATTGTTGGAGAGCTCTTATCATCTATTTTCACCGAGTTCTCCACTAAAGACTCTGTAATGACAATGTAGTGCAAAATATTGTGTGCAAAATACTGGGCTGCTACATGTGCTTATGAAAGCCACTAATACACAGACTAGCATTTGGGCACTATTTGGATTTTAGCATGTGTTAATACAGGGACAAATATCTAGTTCCAATCAGCTCTGTAAGTCAGCAAGTGTGATGGGATTTGTAGTAAGTTAGTTGAAGCATATATTTGCCATATTTGTCTCCATAAAACAATAAAAAATAGAAACTGACCTGTGGTGGATTTTACATGGTAAAGGTCTAAGTACTTGACAATCTCAGGTATTCAATGTTGTGAATAACAGTAAGAGAACAATAGAGATTAGGGCCGTGTGCAGAGTTTGTAATCAACCTGACATGAAAATGGGCTCAGGAGTCATTTTAAACCATAAGCCACATTTGGAAAATAGTCTCAAACCTGGGATGATTATTTTTGAGCAGACTTGGTCCTTTCTTCACCAGGGCACATCTTTCCTACCTCCCTAGCTGTGCCCTTGGCCCAGATCCCAGAGAGACCATGCACGCTACTTCAGATGTATTCAAGGGGCAGTTGGACCCTTCCTGCTCAGTGCAGCAAACTGGGAATGGTCCCCAGTGAAGAAATCTAAGGTCAGGTGAATGCATGCCTGGTGCCTGAGGGAAGAGAACATCTAAGGGCTACTCAGAGCAGTGGGTTCCTTCCTGCCAAAGCAGCTGCCAGCCCCTGCAACAGACTCTGTTAACCTATATAACTCCTATCCCAGCAGAGTTTTTTCAGCTCTAAGTAAATGTCCTATTACCTGTCATTCAGGTAATTCTGGCATGGCCTGCACCCATTTCAAAAGTAAACAGCATCACTTTTAAAGCCACTACATGCACAGAATGCCATGGCCCTACCATTGTCCTGCTTACTGTATGTGAGGGGACCAGACACTAGTAAGTGTTCAATGAGGAACAATCCTGTGTGGAAGGTGAAAGAGACTAGACAAGCTGTCTGTCTTTTCCCACACTATTATTCTTTCAAAATGTGAAATGATTTTGATCAGCTAAAGCAATGATACAAGGTGTTGCTCAAGCCTCAATCCCTCAGAGAAAATGTCAAAGAGTACAAGTTTAGGCTGCCAGATCTGTCATTTTTTCCATGTTGTATTATTTCACACAGGTTTATTAATCCATATTAAAGATGAACTGAAAAGCTTTAGTTTGGGGAAGGAGCATCAAAATCAGCAATTGAAAACCATGCAGACTCTTAGGAAGGCTACCAGTTGTAAAACATTAATGTGATGATGCGGTGATCTCACAACCTCTACAAAGAGCCAGACTATTTCTAAGGTGAACTGAAAAGCTTATTCTAAAACTTTTACATTATTTAAAATTCCATGTGAGTGACAAAGCGTCTGCCTAGGGCTAAATCTTAACACAAAGACACTTTCAAATATTTGAACATGAATCTATGCCTCTTCGTACAAAAGCACTTGTGTACTAGGCCAAGACCTATCTCCCTGCACACACAGCCTGCACACTGGGGAGCTTCCTGTCCTCAGTCTCCCTCCTCATCCCCCCATCTGCATAGATTGTGAGGCCAACAGACAGGGATAGGAAATGGGTTCACCTAACTTGCCTCGGCCCCTATCACACTGCCCATGTGTGCCCGCGCGCACACACACACCTATCTACCTTAAAACAAAGCTGAGCTTCTTGGTGCGTGCAGCTTGCACAACTCCTGAGCATGTTTTGCTCTGTCCTGCTCCCATAGGGAGCACGGCAGAACTATACCAGCTCAACTGCCTTCCAGGTCTTGCACAACCCTTATTTTCCACAGGATTTTGATCTCCTCAACAATTTCATTGTCAAGGTAGTAACTTTCAGCTAGATTTAAAATTAGCATGATCCGTGGCAAGATATAACTGTGAAGCATATACTGCTTTGTTAGGCTCATACAACTCAATAAACATTAAATGTCACTGAAGTTCTTCACTGTCACTAAATGTTATTCAAATCTGGTCAGACATCACCCCTTTCAACCATTTCTATGCAAAATGGCTCCTACTCCTTTGTAGCTCTCTTCTCAGCCAACAGACACTTCTTTTATAGTGGATTCAATTAGTTACATACTTGGAATTTGAAGACAAGCCTCTTAATACAGCCAAATACCGTACTCTCCCCTTTTACAGATCTTCAGCTGGCATGTGCTAGATTGTGGCAGCAGGGTATTGTCTGAAGGTGGCCAAAAAAAAAAAAGTATTAGCGCACTACCCCACATCTTTAATTGTCAGGCTGAGACCGCTGGCTTAATTCTTCACTGCTGTATACTTTAAAGTTGTTTAAACCTGTGCAAAGTGGGTGGGTGCAAAATACCACCATTCTGATAGTATAAAACACCCACTTGGCACAGACATCAATGGCCACATAAGATGCAAGGCAGTGAAGAATCAGAGCTGTATCTTTAGCTTAATGTATTTGACATGGCAACTGAGGAACCCCAAAGCACTTTTTTGGAGCCATCCAAGACCTTTGGCTATTCTAAAGAGATAGACAGAAAGCATGCCTTATAAATGGCTTAAGTGTACAGTAGAAAGACAGGAAATCAAACTGACAAGTGAAAAATTTTAAGGACTGGAACTGGAGATAGGCAGTTAAAAGAAAATTTTGTGATGCTGGACAAGAAAACATGATTAGCTATTAGCAACAACTAGAGAATACAGAAAAAGGCTCCACACTCCTAAAGAAAGGGTCCAAACACTCTTTTCCCAGGATCCGTAACCATTTCAACTGGATGGAATTTCTTTTGTAGCCCATTAATATTCACTTTTATAGCTGACCAGATCAGGCCAACTGACTGAGGATCTGGGGGAGGCAAACACTTCACTGCCTAGACAATACAATGCATGTCCTACTAAAGCAGCAACATAGGGATGTCATAGAGCAAAGACTAAGAAGTACTTTCAAAATTGCTCTTAATTAGTGAGCCCACATGCAGCTAAGGAGTAGTGCAGAGCTTCATCTATGATTTGACCAACTTATACTTTATTCTCCTCTACTATCCAATATTATAAAGTATAGACTTTACGCGACGGTCATCAGCTGATCTCAATGCACACTATAAACACTGAATGAGCCTTGTCAACACCCTCTGAGGTCACTAAATATTACAATACCATTTTAAAAATGTGGAAATAGAGCCACAGAGCGATTAAGAGACTTGCCCAAGGAAGCGTTTGACAGAGGCAGGGATAAAACCTCATTTCCTGAAGCTCACCCTTCTGCTTTAACCTCAAGATTGTCTTTTCTACCAGAAGCCAAAAAACCAGGATTCCTCTGAACCACAATCCCATGTGCAGTAGTTTTCATGTTATTTTATTTTTTTTATCAGCCTTTCTAAATTTAGAAAATTGCAGTTTTCAATCCTTTTTCCCCAATAAAGTACAGCTAATAAAACATATTGCAAGTCTACATTTATTAACCTTCTCGTAGTACCACACAAATCATAAAACAATTCAGTTACAAGCGATGGATTTACTTGTGTCTTCAGCAGTTGGGAGATATAACTGTATCATAAAATACACTCTAATTTGTTTTTGGAGTTTAATCGTGATCTGTCATTCCACATTTCAGTGGCATTTGGACACTAAGTTTTTGCAATATTAATAACATCATAATCTTCATTAGTATGCAAATCTATACCATCTGACAAGCTCCTGTTCTCTTCCATGAGCTCCTTTGTTGTTGCAGCTTCATGAATTTCATTATGAGACTAGATTATTATCAAATACTGGCAAGGAAGGCGAAGTGGAGAATGGAGAGAATGATGTGGAAATTATAATCCCTTCTTTTAATAATGAATCCAGGTTCATCGTGCAGTTTGTTTTCTCGCAACAGATACTGCTCGTAGAAAATGGAGCAAAATGAAAAAGATTTTTAAACAAGCAATTCTGTAAAGTAACCTTTCCAGCAGATGTCCCTGGTGGGGCTGGCTGGAGGAAAAAATAGGTTCCCCAACCCTTTGCCTCATTTAAATTTCAGATGACACCCATGGATCTTTTTAGTATCTACCCATATGTTTTGGTGATTCATAGCTTCGTTATGCATGGAAAAAGTGTAAAATAAAAAAATCCCTGCTGTTCAATAACTGGTAGCCATTTTTCTTCCAATTAAATTGAAAGTGAAGGATCCTCAGATTTACAAGTGCAACTAAAATAAGTACTGTTTCTTAGAATTGTAATTGCATTTGGAGGGATTTGTTCCTATAGAGGTGAACACAGCTCTCTGTTAAGAGCATGCAAACTTTCCTCTCCATCTCAGAACTAAAACCTGCTCCATCCTTCTCTAGTCCTTTTTCATAATTTTTGGCCTGAAGTCTTTTCTCAAGAGTAACTCCTTGAGTGGCTAAGAATTGCACACATCCTGTCGTGCTTGTTACCCTGTCATCCTACCCAGAAACCCAGCCCACTCATTTGTCTCATCGACCTATTATGTCTTGTCTTTTAGGCTACATCTACTCTACAAGCTAAGGATATGATTCCCAGATCACATAGACACTTGTGTTAACTCTTATTTGGGCTAAAAAATAGTAGCATGGCTGGAATAGCACGCACACTAGTGGTAGCAACATGGGAATAGCCACGTACGTATCCAGGGGATTCAAGCAGGTTTGTATTCAGCATGGTTAGCCCCAGGCTGCTGCTGCCATTGCCCATGTTACTATTTTTAGCATGCTAGCTCAGATAAGAGCTAGCACAACTGGGAATCACCCCCGGGCTTGCAATGTAGATGAAGTTTTTGTGGCAGGGCCCAGGGAGTATCTCGGCTTAATTTAATAATGTGAATTTCTAGCACTCCAGATTGCAGAGAAAAGCATGAAAATATGAAGCGAGTGTGATCTAAAGGCTCAGAAACCAGAGGCCAGAAATATGGAGCCCCCAACCCTAATTTTTTTTTGCTCTTCATACATTCTATGTGAAAAGTTCTCTATTGGGGTGGTGTTAGGGGGGCCCCTACAGAAGAGAGCAGTGGTTTTTGGAGTTCACAACATACTGAGATGGATGAAGCAGTTCGTACCTTTCAGAGCTATTCTTTCAGGCATTTTGAAAACTCAGGCAGACATTACTGCTTTGGTTATGGTTTTCCTACATAGGAAAAATTTACCAGCAGAACTATACCAGTATAATTATACTGCTATAGTTATGTCGGCACTGGTATTCCTTATGTGAACACTCGAATTCCAGAATAAAAGTTTCCATGTAAGAAGTTATACCAGTATAACAATAGTGGTATAATTATACCAATATAGTTCTGCTGGTTAATTTCCAAATGTAGACAACACCTTATAGACTCAAGTCACATTTTTGTGCTTTTCTTTGTAACCATGACATCTAGAAACTTTTCTTTCCAATAAATAAATAAAAAATAAACTTAGAATCATAGAATACCAGGGTTGGAAAGGACCTCAGGAGGTCATCTAGTCCAACCCCCTGCTCAAAGCAGGACCAATCCCCAATTTCTGCCCCAGATCCCTAAATAGGCCCCTCAAGGATTGAACTCACAATCCTGGGTTTGGCAGGCCAATGCTCAAACCACTGAGCTATTCCTCCCACCATCCTCTGCCTGTAGCCCAGGGCAGTGCTGTCCTGTGGTGATCATGGAGCATTCATGTGTGAAGAAGGGTGTTTTTGTGACACAAAGATGGTGCCACAGGTGCTGCATTTCCAAAGGCAGAAAGGGCTGAGGGCAGAAAGCTCCAGAAGTGCCCCTGGTGGAAAGATCCAGCTTCGCTCTCCTGCGTGGGACAGCAGGGGTGACTTCCCTCTGCTCTCCCCTCCCAGCTCAGACTTTGCAACTCTAAAGCAGCTGCCCAGACAACTACTGTACTTGATTAAACCCAATAGGGTGAAGGAGAAAGAGGTCCAGTGAAAACGTGCTACAGAGAGAAAATCCAGCAAGTCTCTCCCACAGTATCTGTTTCTCCAGTGGAAACTCAACAGCGATTTGTCTGGGAGCTGCAGAGCCCATGGGAGGATTTTCATAGGGGCTGTCTGTGGGGGCAGGGCATAGACCAGACCCCTGCATGGGAACTGTAGCCATCAGCCTTTGGTGCCACTTCTTTGAAACTTTATTGCACTTAAGTGGGATAAAATAAATAGGGTTCTATAAAAATCAAATTGGGTTCTATCAAAGTTACTCTAACTCCCCTCCCCATATTATTTAATGAAGAATTATGTTCTTGCTCTGTAATTTTATGTCATCTTAATTATTTATTAGGTATTATTAATTAGATCATCATTTTCTATTTTAGTCTATAGGGCTTTTCCAGACAGATCCTCCTATAGAACGGGCCCAAAAACTCATGTATTGAAATATAGAATACATAGTAATCCAACAAGAAGTGACATTTTCTACCTTGTCTACTGTACAACAGCAAATTCTAGTCAGCATTAACTATGATATTACACCCTTTTTTTTAATTAAATCATGATACATTTGGTACACACTAGTTATCTAAATTTAATATTTTTAGTGATGTTAACATAACTTTGACTATTAAAACAAATTGCTGGGTAACTTTCATGAAAATATGAAACTGGAATTAATAATGAAACATGAATTCAGTTCCAATACCTTTTAATGAATAGTGCAATTCATATTCATACAGAACTACAGCCCACCTATGCTGTTTATCACTTACAAAATTCGTGCAAAAGATCATATTCTACAAAGATGGCACTTTTTAAAAGCTTAGATTATTTTGTATCACATACCAAAAGGAAGTCTGATTTTATATGCCTCTCTCTGTGACCTACACTATAATAAGATTTCTTCAGCTTTTGTTGTTACTAAAAGTATATGTTAAGTTGTTAATATTTAAAAATGCAAACTAGCAGTTTGTTGCTGAATATTAAACAACATTTCCAGTTTTCATACTCTCGTAGTGGGGGGCTGTCAAACTCAAAATTTCAGTCATTCCAAAGTCACACCAAAATTTTTCAGATTTCCCTCTGTTCTTGTCCTAATTAAGGAAAAACCTGTCATTAGGAAGATCTATTTAAAGCCAGTACAGAAGTGTGTTTGGACTTTGATTATGGCAATTAAAAAAAGTGCTATTCAAAGATGGTGCTTTTTTATTATTTACATAACTTTTCACATTCTTCTAACACATTTTCCTAAGAAGATAGCTAAATTAGGTGATAAAAGGTTACTTTTGTCTTTGAAGTTGAAATATGTAACCATTATTTCTTATCTGTCCTGAATTAGAAAGACTTCAGTATCATATTTTAAAGGACTCTATCAAAATTCACCAGACTTCATGAAACAAACAAATGCTTCACTTTTTGCCCTTGTTTAATCCCAGCAAGACAATTCATTTTGTTTTCAAGGAACGAAGATTTCTTTAAACGTTTTACAGAAGCACTATCTTTTTATTTTCAAATTGTGCAAAGTGGGGTTGGGAAACATAACCACTTTCTTTTCAGAACACGAGAAATGGAGACAGTTGTCAGGGATATATTTTAAGAGAAAGGTTCGGATATAATGTGGTATATAAAGAAAAACAGTGTTTTTATCTTTTGGTTAAAGAAAGAACAAGATTGAAATACAATTGAAAATGGCCAAGTAGGTCATGTCACAAAATGCAAAAGGAAGCACCATGTTACAAAATCCTCATTCTTCCCAATTCTGACAGGTTTGAATGTTTGTAAATTATCCATAAAGCGCACACACGATATTTGTGACTGCAGAATTCTATGATAAGTGACCTTTTTCAGCACCTCTGAAAGTTTCACCTGCACTCTGACCATTAATCCATCTCACTGAAACTACCCTTGCCATTCCACTTAGTTAACTTCACAGAACTACTATTTATTTAAACAACCTGATAAAAACGGTTCCATCTTTGCCCTTCAAATATATAATTCCCCCAACCATACTCAGTGGTGCAAGTACGGTGATACAATCCGGTACGCCATACCAGTAAGATATTTATAGCAGGTACGGCGTACTGGAAAGACACAGGAGAAGCCTGCCCCCAGTCTTTCCACACAGCTGCATCTCCTGGGTCCTTCTGCCTGGGGTCTATACAGCAGCCCCACGGGAGGACAGGGTGGGGGAGGGGCGGTACAGCAGCTGCGCCAGAGGAGCTGCTGGCATGGAGTGGCCCGGCGGCCCCACATTCTGCTCCTTTCCCCATTGCAGTTCCCAGGAGAGCCCTGAATCACTCACCAGACCCACACAGACCCTCCAGTGCAGCTGTACCGCCCCCAGCCCGACCCCAGCACTTCCATGCAGCTGCATCTCCGGAGTCCTCCTGCCTGGGGTCTGTACAGCAGAAGTTTCTGGTGCAGCAGGAGAAGGACAGAGGTTCCCCTCCCCAGATAATGTGGGATGGATGTGGATCATGGAGAGGGGACAGGGAGAGTATGGGGGCCCCGGGCTGGGGGCAGGGTGGGAAGGAGTCATGTGGGGATTGCATAGAGAGGTCACTTCCCCCCCCACCATGTATTTCATGTGTCCCTCCCATGAGTGCAGCATACCATCAAGAAATGATTTCTGTTTGCACCACTGACCATACTCCAAATCACACTGATACCACTGCACTCATGAAGTGCAGGATTAGTAATATTCACTCCCGAATTAATGATAGGTATGAGGAGCTATTATTATTTAACATTTGTAATGCAGTGGTACCCAGAGGCTCTGATCAGGATTGTGCTAGATGCCATGCAGAGGCAGACATAGTCTATGCCAAAGCAATTTACAATTCAAGAAGATAAGCAACATAAGCAGGATGGAGTATATGTTTGGGGATAAATTACATCAAAAACAACAATCTATACTGTCTCAATTCTACTGTATTCCATTAGCTTTTGCAGGTCATCCTCTTAATACTTACAAAAAATGTTACTGTCAACAATTTTATCTAATAAATATTTAACAAACATAAATATATATATACACATACTGGTTTTCCAGAGCGTAGTTACTGAAACACTGGCTGATTTCTTGTAGGTGCCATGGCAGAAGGTGGGTCTGGACAAGGCATTCATTTATTGAGATTGGTCTATATCTATAGGCAATATTGCTCAAGTTCATCAGCAAGAAGCCCAATTTCCCTGATTAGAGAATATTCAGATAGATCAGTGGGTCTGATTTTTGTATATGCATTTGCAAGTGATATTGCTAAAGTGATCATGATGGGGGCCTCTGGAAGAGTACATGCCAATATTGGAACAGTTTTTCTAGGGATAGTACTTCCAATAGGCCACAGGCCTGCTACTTAGCTGTAGGCCATGCATGCATTCTCGAGCAGTTTCACATTCCCTTTCCTATGCTTCTGTGGACACCGGAGTGAGATGAAATCAAAATTCATTATTTTTAAAAAACAGCTTCTGTAGGGTTACCATATTTGAACATTCAAAAAAGAGGACACTCCACGGGGTGGGTATTTGCTTGTGCCCCCGCACCCTCGGCTCTGCCCCAACTCTACCCCTTCCCCGCCCCAATTCCAACCCCTTCCCCAAAGTCCCCTCCCCAACTCGACCTCCTCCCTGCCCCATTGGTCCCCTTCCCCAAATCCCCACCCCAGCCCTGCCTCCTCCCCGAGCACGCCTCATTCTCCCTCTTCCCCCTTCCCTCCCGCCGCGCGAAACAGCTGTTTCACGGTGCAAGTGCTGGGAGCTAGGGAAAAAAAGCAGGCACTCTCTCAAGTGATCGACATTCACTTTCTTTCTCAAATGATCAACATTCACTCTCTTTCTTGAATGATCAACTCTTCTTTGGGGAAAAATAATAATGGCAAAATCCCAGATGTTTTTAGATATTTAAAAATTCCTCCCGGGCAGCGATTTAGGAACCAAAAAGCTGGACATGTCTGGGAAAATACGGACGTATGGTAACCCTAGTTTCTGCCCATTTTCTTCTAATGGAGGCCCAAGCCCCAGACTATAGGGTCCTTCCTAAATGTCTCCTTAGCCCCCGCCCCCCCTCCTCCTGCCACCCAAGGCCTCAGCCGTCACACTTGTGGCTGCAGCCATCACACTTGTGGCTGCAGCCAATATACTCCCCACTCCGACGGACAGCACCACCAGGCCAGCTTGCTGCTTTGCTGCTTTCACTGGTTGCACTCTCAATTCGATTTAGGAAAGGTGTTTTCTTTTCCCCCAAGCTGACAAATATCAGGCTGCTGAGATGCCCGTTGCAAGGTGCTGCTTTCTTCCACCTTTCTTCCTCTCAAAGTTGATCCCTTCCTCCCCTTACGAGTAGGATTGCAGGTGGGAGGCATAGGCCATGACAGACAGCAAGTGCAGCTGAGCCCAGCACCTCATCATCCACCTAGATCCTAGTGACAGGAGGCCAACACCAGGATACCAGCCAAGACTGAAGCCACCCAGGGTGACTCAGCAAATCCCAGGATTACAGTCCCGGCCAGGCTGATACTGTTGGCAAATATGAGAGAGAATCAATAACTGGTATGTCTATCAATAGGACAGGCTCACTGTGGCCTACTTAGGTGAATTGCAGCCTCTTCTTAGCTTTGCCTCAGGACTTGGCCTCACAGAGCTGTGATTCCCACCCCCCAGGCTACTGCTTAGGAGAAGGGTGTTTGCCATTAGAGGAGCTGTTATTGCACTTTTAATTGGGATTAAGAGCAGACCAGGGAGGTTTCTGGTGCTGGGGTGTATTTTTCTGCTGCTGCGTTGACTATCTAAAAGCAGCCATCGGACCCGTTTATAAGCAGAGCTCAAGAGTTCCCCTAGACCTGTACCACCTGTGGAAGGAGCCCAAGGACTGCTGCTGCTGCAATGCTGAGGGAATGACTTGTCCAAGGGGAGGGAAGCAGGCTGTCTGCTTTGCTCTTATACTGGGGCTGATCAGAGGAGGAGCTAGAGGGAAGTTTCATCTCTGTTGGGCCCAGAAGCCAATCATTATCTTTTTGCAAGAATAGCCACAGGGATGAGGTGGTGCTGTGTCAGGAAGGTGGCTCACATAACCTGGAGAGGTATTCTCAAAAGCTAAAATAAAATATAAAACTGTGGATACTTGTCTAAAAAGAACTCAAATTCTAAACCATTTGTGAACTAAGATAATATTCTTTTTTACTGATAGTTCCATTCACATTAATAAAGTACTGCACAAGGCCCTTCTACCCTTCAGAGCTAACACATTTGAAAGGATTAAAATGTTTTGCACTGCACATCAAAAAGGAAAGTCAGTTTTAATAGGCTGTATTCTGTGACCTACAGCATAATGATTCCTTTCATTTGTGTTGTCACTGAAACAACTGTGTGTAATTTGTTACCCATATTTTTAAATGCCAACAAGCTAATCTTTTCTGTGCTTTAATTGCATGCCATCCAGCTTGCATAGTCTCCTACAACATATTTAATAGCACATCATTTTGGAGGAAACTTTAAAAAACAAAGGTTTGTCTCCTATGCATGGTTATTAAAGGACATGCTGATAAGTGCAGTATAAAATAATTTACAGAGTGAATTCTTAGAGATCCTTTAGGAGGAAACAATATATTAACGTGTTGTAGTATTAGTATATAGTGATCACCATAGACAACATAAGCAACCAATTACCAAATCAAATTATCTGAGATGCCACAGTTTCTATTTCTAAGCACAGAAAAATGCTGCCCTATCCCAGACACGCTAATGTAAGGTAACCATTGATAATTGTTGACTTATTAATGGTAATAACTGTATCTAGTGTGGTATATTTAAGATATTGTTTTATGACATCACTAGTTAGTACACAAATAGCCACACTGTTCCCCTACATTGACTAGTAAGAGAGTTGTGGAATTAGAAATTTCCAAGTGTAGGGATAGCATCCCAGTGTGTGTGGCCTGAAGCAATTTATTTCTATACCTGTTGCCCCACCTGTATAATGAAGGGTACTAATACTGCACCTCTGCACACAAGGATAATGATGGTCCTTATGCTGACCATGCTGTCAAAATTTTCATTCTGGAAGAATATACAACAAAAAATAAAAAACTTCTGACTTTTACTAATTTGATAAAACTTGCTGAATGCAGTGACCTCATGTGATATACATCTCATTGTTATGGTAGAGGCCACACTTAAGTTCAGGGTCCCCCTGCAGCAGTCTGTCAAACACATTACAAGACAAACTCCCTACTTTGAAGATCTTCCCATCCAAACAGATGTTACAAAGAGTAATATTCATTAGAGTACTCATAACAGTAAGCACTATGCCAGGTGTAATGTTTGCAGGGCTGAGCCCTAAATAGGTACAGTATTATTCACTAACATGCAAAGACAGTCTAATTTTTATGAAGCCAATGCAAACAGTATTGATTGTACAGTCCTAGATAACTACTATCCTTCTCAAAAGAGGCAAGAAATCACAATAGAGAAGTAAGTGTCTATGCAAGTAGATTTCGTTAGTCAGCTAGGCGCATTTCATTTCAGCTTCACTGAACCTTAGAGAGCAAGGTGGGTGAGGCAATATCTTTTATTGGACCAACTTCTGTTGGTGAGAGAGACAAGCTTTCGAGCTTACGCAGAGCTCTTCTTCTAGTCTGGGAAACGTATTAAGGGTTTGTCTAAACTGACAGGGCTGCAGCTGCACAACCGCACCGATGCAGCTGCACCACTGTAGCACTTAATGGAGAGGCTATTCATGCTGACAGGAGAGCTTCTCCCTTAGGCGTAAGTACTCCACCTTTCCAAGAGGCGGTAGCTAGATCAACAGGACATGGCGCTGTCTTCACTGGAGGGTTAGGTCCGTATAACAATCTCACTCAGGAGGGTGGAAAATCCACACCTGTGAGTGACGTAGTTATGCTGACATAATTTCCTAGTGTAGACCAAGCCTCAGGCTATGTCTACACTACAGCTTAGGTCAGCATAATTTAAGTCACTCACAGGAAAATCTACCCCCCCAAACGACATTAGTGCCAGTGTGGACAGCGCTATGTCAGTGGGAGAGCTTCTCCCGCCAATACTGCTACCGCCTCTTGCAGAGGTGGTTTTTATTGGTGCAGCCGCACTGCTGTAGAGCTTCTAGTGTCGACAAGCCCTTAGTGTCACAGCTAAATAAAAGGTGAAACAGATTGTTTAGCATGAGTAGTTAACATGTATGTCAAGGGACCATTCAAGGTGAAGTAGCCCGTTAACACCCCTGCAGTCAAAGAATAGGGGGAGGAGGAAGACAGCTGTGAGGGCTGGGTTGGAAGTGGGTTATAGACTGTTGTAATAGGGGAAGGGATAGCTCAGTGGTTTGAGCATTGGCCTGCTAAACCCAGGGTTGTGAGTTCAATCCTTGAGGGGGCCATTTAGGGATCTGGGGCAAAAATTGGGGATTGGCCCTGCTTTGAGCAGGGGGTTGGACTAGATGATCTCCTGAGGTCCCTTCCAACTCTGATATTCTATGATTCTGTGAATAAGTTATAAATTGAGTGTCCCTATTCAGTCCGTGATTTTTAGTGTCTAGCAAAGTTATGAATTTAAGATCCCAGGTTCATCTTTTGAAAGCGTTGTGCAGACTTCCTTTGAGGTTGAAGACTGATAGGTCAGATATAGAGTGATCACTTTGTGGAAAGTATTCATCCACAGGTGACAGGGTGTTTTTGTCATTTATCATTTTCCTGTGAGAGTTCATTCAAGAGCATAGTGTTTGTCTGGTTTCACCCACCTAGTTGCTCTTGAGGCATTTAGTGCACTGCATGAGGTACACCACATGTGATATATATGTGTAGGACCCATAGATCTTGAAGGGGGTGTTATGAGTAGTAGTTGAGACATGTCTGTGGATTTTACATCTGTTGCTCTGGCAGGGCCTGATGCTGCTTTTAGTTGGGGTGCCCTGGTCTGTGGGGAGCTTGCTTCTGATGAAAAGCTTGGAAGGTTGTTTGAAGGCCAGAAGACGGGATTCAGGAAATATTTATTTCTGGATGGGGTCCTCACTGAGTATGTGTTGTAGTTGTTTGATGATACCCCCAATGAACATAAGAATGGCCACACTGGCTCAGACCAAAGGTCCATCTTGCCCAGTATCCTCTCTTCCGACAGTGGCCAATGCCAAGTGCCCCAGAGGGAACGAACAGAACAGGTACTCATCTAGTGATCCAACCCCTATCGCCCATTCCCAGCTTCTGGCAAACATAGGCTAGGGACAGTACTTACTGATGGACCTATCCTCCATGAACTTATCTAGTTCTTTTTTGAACCCTGTTATAGTCTTGACCTTCACAACATCCTCTGGCAAAGAGTTCCACAGGTTGACTGTGCATTGTGTGAAGAAATACTTTTTGTTTTAAACCTGTTGCCTATTAATATCATTTAGTGACTCCTAGTACTTGTAATATGAGGAGTAAATAACACTTCCTTATTTACTTTCTCCACACCAGTCATGATTTTATTGTATCTACCCTTAGTCATTTATTTTCCAAGCTGAAAAGTCCCAGTCTCTCCTCATATGGAGGCTGTTCCATACCACTAATCATTTTTGTTGCCCTTTTCTGTACCTTTTCCAATTCCAATATATCTTTTTTGAGATGGGGCAACCAGATCTGCACGCAGTATTCAAGATGTGGGTGTACCAGGGATTTATATAGAGGCAATATAATATTTTCTGTCTTCTTATCTATCCCTTTCCTAATGATTCCCAACATTCTGTTAGGTTTTTTTTTGACTGCCACTGCACATTGAGTGGATGTTTTCAAAGATATATCCACAGTGTCTCAAAGATCTCTTTCTTGAGTGGTAACAACTAATTTACACCCCATCCATTTATATGTATGAGTTCCAGTTTGGGGAAGAGGTAGGTGACAACTTGGGGAATACGGATGGAGGGAATTTTTTTCTGTATTTGAAGCAGGTTCTCTTAGGAAATTTGGGTGGTCCATTCCATGATGTGATCTACTTCTCTGGTGGAGTGTCCTTGTTTGGTGGAGGCGGTTTTGAGTGTGTTAAAGTTGTATGTCCTGGTTTTTCGCTTCAGAGCATATTCTGTGGTATTTGAGTGCCTGGCTACAGATAACAGGTTTCTTGGTCTATTTGGGGTGGTTACTGATCTATGAAGATAAGTGTGGTGACCCATGGGTTTCTTGTATATAGTTGTCTGTAGGGTTCCATTGTTGAAGCTGACAGTTATGTCTAGGAAGTTGATGCTAGTGTGGGAATGTTCCAGAAAGGGTTTAATGGATGGGTGGTGGTTACTGAAGTTGTGGAAATCTATGAGGGAGTTTAAGTCATCCATCCAGAGAATGAAAATATCATCGATGTATCACAGGTATATCACTGGTTTTCTGGTGCATTTGCATTTTAATATTTAAAACATATTATGAGCCTTATCCAACAGTGGTTGAAATTCTGGCGCCATTGATTTCAATGGCAAAACTCCCATTCATTTCAATGGGAGCCCACAGTGTATGTAAAGTTTACATCAAAGTTGCTTCACTTAAGTAGTTGATAAAAATCAGATCAGGCAGTCACCAGCCAATCTATAAATATGATCCAGTGTAGTTATCTGAACTGGCTAAAGGTTTTGAGTGAGAAAATGCACTAATTGATAAATCTTACACACAGCGACTTTGCTCTGTAAATGGTAATTAGAGACACGTGGACACACACCATCTGCTACAGGGTTAGGAGGACATCTTTCTTTTCTGAGACCTCTAGATCTGTTCCAAATTTATAACATTTATAGTATTTAGCTATGAAATGTAATTCATACTTCAGCATTTAATAATCACAAACACTAGCATAACTTGAGTCATTCAAAAGCAGAAGACTAGAACACAGAGAGCCAGTAATGAAATGTTAAATACTGATTATTTTAGCTTGTAAGACTTAAGATCAGAAAACTGTATAATGTAATTTTACAATTAATGTTGACATGTTTTAATTTATCACAGTTTTAGAGAGTGAGACGTATTTTATTTCTAATTTAAAACATTAAAATACTTTGGTCTACATTGATGTAATTAGGTGTAAACATGGCACCCTTCAGCACAATTCAATTGCAACAAACAGAGCATGAGAGGTTGAAGGTTTTGCCTCAAGACTCCCATGACAACCACCATCAAAGGGATGAGGCCTAGTCTTCAAACCCTTTTCATACAAGGTAATCCAACTGACTTCAGTAGAACTACTCACTACAGCTGTTCAGAAAAAGGTTGACAGAAGGGTTTTCTGTTGGGAAACACAGTTCCCTCAGAATTGAAATACTTTGTGAACTCATGTCTATTCTGCTCACATTTTGTTTCAGAGAAAAGAAGAAGAAATTCTGACAATGTCAAAATATCCTGCTCCAGCATTTTCAGAACAAAATGTTTTAATTTCTTTCATAAAGACTTTGTTTTGAATTTTTTTAACTTTTGTTTCATAATGCATAATACAACATTTTTTGAAAGCTGAAATTGAAATGCTTTGATGTAGCTGAAACGCTTTTCCCAAAATTTTCTTTTGAGGAGAATGTCAACATTTTCAGGCTTTGTTTCAGATTGGAATGAAAACCAATTTTGAAAGCCTCCATGAAATGGAATTTCCATTTTACATCCTGCTGTACTAGTCACATAAATCAGGGTTTGCAGGATTGGACCCTTGAATTTTATGATTTAGGATCCCCTGTTCCATAATTGTCTCTGAAACAGAAAATATGCTAATCTCTGTTGTAAACATCCCCACAATGATTTATAATAGTCATCACTACATTTTGTTTAGTACTGTAAAGCCAATGGATATAAATCAAGTCATTAGAAGCAATGACATTTAATCCCAGGGAGAATGTTTTGTTAGGTTGAATTTTTACACTTAACTGGAGAATCATTTCTGGTAGAGAAGACAATATACCGCATTTTTCTACTCATTATATATTTAATTCATAATTGAAACCAGCTACAGTGAATGCATCAGTGAAAAAAGATATGTTAACTTAGACCTTAAAAGTGTTCGTTTACTTTTTTCCTGTTTGTTAACTGGCCCAATGAAAATATTGGTAGGCAGGGAAATGCATTGTATAATCAGACATCTTCAGTAAGTAATGGTATCTTAATTCTCAGAAACAAAAGCTCTCTTAGCTGTATCTGCTCTGTTTTTGAGATCATATTGTATTATTCTGACAGCTGCAGTGTGTTTTGTACTTCAAAGGAAACTGGATAACAGCATTGGTTGTCTTTTTTTCCCCACTCTATTATGAGCCCCCACTGTACAGAGAGCTAGCCATGAAACTGGACTGACATTGTATGTGCAAAGCAGACTGATTCTATATTCAGGATTTTGCTGGAGATTTTATGGTAGAGGGTAAAGAAAAATATAATCCTTAAAGGAATTGCTAGAGCTTTAAAAACTACTGGCAATTATTTATCATAAATCAACTTCTATGTTGGTTCTGGATACAAAAATGAAATATTGTAGCCTTTCACCTGTTCTATTGTCTCTGTGATGTTTCAGATTGTAAGTTCTTCAGAGCAGGAATCCATCTTTTAAATATGTATAAAGAGCCTCACATGCTTTTGGTACTCCAGAAATAAAAGTAATATCTAGTGTTTAAATGGAGTTGCTTACTATATAATGAATATAACGAAGTTATCTGTAGAAAATCAGAAGTCACAAATGGGAACCTCCAGAAAAGTAAAGAGGTTGGTTATTTTACACAGTAACTGTATACAGACTGCACTGGCATACATGGGACTATTTTAAATACCTGACAGTTGAAAAAATTGCAAAATCATATTTTACAGTACCTAAAGCTACTTAGCAATCCCCTACTTCTAGTTAATGAGCATATTGTTATGCGGTGATGATGACTAAATGGTCTGTAATGATATTTAGAGGCAATGCACTCAGTGTTTTGGGAATTTATCCATTACAGCTCCTAGTTTCAGCACTTTAAATTATCAGTAGTTGTGCACAGCCGGCAGTGAAAGGGCACTGTAACAGGCTACCACGAGTGTATGCCTGAAACACCCCACCCTGTTCATTCTACTGGGAAAAGTTTATCTGAGTTGCATTGACTCAAAGTTATGGTAGGATTTTTCCTACTTTCACTGACCCCACCCAGTTGGGCATAGGGCAGCACTGCCCTCCTACTTTCCTCTAGTAATCTGCACCTTCATTGAAATGAAGCAGTTTGCTTGGGAGACCTCAAGGAGGAGGTGAATGCAAATTCCCACCTTCAGTTATACAAAAGCCCAGCCTTTTGGAACTATGCCCTGAGGAGGGGACCATTATGTTCCCGCACTCTGAAGATCAAAGGCCCAAGCTGTATAAAGAAAAGACAAACTATGCATGGGTGTGCTAGTTTTGAGCTAAAACTCTTGTGAACCTGTAACCAGAGAAAAAATCCTTTGTGGGTTTTACCAGAGCCCCTGCTGGAGTCAGTGCAGGAGAGGGGTGATTTCTGGGAAGCTTGTTAGCATGCAGGTTCTTTTATTGTTTTAATATGTTCTCTCATAATGCTTTCACCTTAAAAATAAATGTATGGTAACTTATAACTGTGTGGAGTTGTGCTGCTTATAGCCTCTGGGGAGAGAGAACAAAGTGCAAACACTGGCCTGTTTAACGCTGGGACTATTACAGTGTAGGCAGAGAACTGTGCAGCCTGGAAAAGACCCGGTTAGGAGGGACGGACACACAAGTCTCTGCCCCAGAGATAATGGTTGAGGAGTCGGGAGCCTGCAGTTTGTGCCTTCAAGGGACCACGGAGGAAGAATACAGGTGCAGTTTCCCTGAACCTAGCGCTCCCTTCTCATTCTCATCCTAGACACCCACCCTCATCCCTCCCCACTTTAGTCTAGGGCAAGTCTACACTACAAACTTTTGTCAACACGAGTTACACTGACATAAAGCCACCACAGTTAGTACATCGCTTATGTGCATGCACACTTGACAACTTACATTGGCACTGCACATACTCACCAGTATTGCTTGTGTTGTTGTATAGCACTGTGCACCATCATGGGAGGTATTTGGGAAATTTTGGCAATACATGAGTTGAGCAGGGATGACTGGGAGCAACGGGTCAACTTCCAATCATGCAACTTTCTCCACACCGTAATGGCATCTCTATCCCACTGATTTCATGCCTATTTTGAACATTCCATGAACCACGCAGGAAATGACAAGGGAGTTGCTTGGTTGCATGCAACTGAGTATAGGGCAATGGCACTGAATACTGGCACCATTTTTCACAGGCAGTGGTGATGTTAGCTGTTATCCCACTCCCAAGATTAACAAAGGCAGAGAGAGCACAACTGCTGCTGGCATCCCAAAGCCACCTGGGCCCGTATGCTGCTATCCTGCATACTGCAATGGTGCCTGCTGAAGTTATCACCGACTGGTGTGGGAAAGTGTCCTTCCATGGAGGAAGAAATAAGGCTTTCATCCCTAGAAAACGTTGGGAGAGAATTGCAGAGTACCTCCATAAAAGTATCATCAAGTTCTCTCAGGAGGATTCAAGCGGATATCTGTGTACATAAATTAACTGCTCCACATGGACCCCTCTGCTTAACTGTACAGGGGAATGAAAAGCAGATAACTGTACCTCTCTGTCATACTGCTAGCTCTCCTAGTATAAGTAAATTAAAGAAAAATCACCAGATGTGTCCTACTAAGTTGGTAGGCGCCATCACTGTAATGGGAAATTAATTTGCACACTTACCTGAGGTTCCTTCCCTTGCATCGGGCTTGTCTGTGTTCCACTGCTGGGACTGACTGGGATTATGATGGAGTTCTGACTTGTGGAATAGTTGGACCCCTGGATCTGTGACAGGAGCTCCTGGGAGGCATCCGCGGTGGGATGTGCAGTCTCCACCAAGCATGGCATGTTGCTTTTACAAAAAAGCACCGATAGCCTCCCTGGCCTTCGGATATGCCTGCTGCAGTTTCTTTGCTTTCACAGTGCACTCCTGCTGATCCTTGTCATGACCATTCTCCTGTGTCCCCCATACAATCTGTTCATAGATGTCCAAACTTTTTGTTTCATGTTGCTTTGGTTCTTTTTTCCTTTTGTTTTTGTGTACGAGTTTTGCATTTTCCTTAGCTACATATAAATGAACGTTGATTCTGTGTTATGTATAACTCAATAGTTACGTTCCCAGAAAACCTGCAGACACCCCGTTTGAAACAATTGTACTTGATTCCTCCCAGTCCACATTTTGTAAAGAATTTGAACTTTAGAGGAAAATGTATTTAAGCAGAAATTGTCCTATTAGAATGTTCAAAATACCCACTCAGTTAACAGTGCAAAGATAATACTACTTCTTACCTAATCACATATTGTAGCAAATGGAAATGTTTTAATCATGTAATAGTGACTCACTCTTTCTCTAAATGGACTTTTAAAAGCTTTTATGCCCATTTATTTCTCTTTGCTACTACAGGAGAATTGCACTTCTAGGCTACATCTGCATACTGTATGTTTTTTCTGAGTCATTACTCACTGAAAAATCAGCCATTACGAGTACCTGTAAAGCTATTAAATAACGTATATGTATTAAATAAAAACCAAAAGTCTTGTGTTTTCAGTATTTGTTTACTATCCTCCCTGTATTACTCATTAGCACTTTAAGAGTTACAGTTTTGAATGCATTGCAACCTCATGAATTTTGGTGGCATGCATGTTCTTCAGTAGGAATACCCTGGCAATTAGTATTAGTTAAGTATTAGTTAATGGAGACTTTTGAACATGACCAGCTGTTTGAAAGCTACATAAGCATTCTCAAGATTACTATCCTGCTGATGTACAGCTTGTAAAATGATTTACAGTTTAAAATTTCATTATTATTGATTGCTACACAATTTTTGCAGAGCACAGGGTGTCCTGCTACCTCACAAGCTTTCCCATTCTGAGTCAGGAACATTAGTTTTTAATAGCATTCTTTGTCCTCATCTCAATTTCACACAAAGGCAGGCAACAACAAAAAAATGAATTTTTGTCAAGCTAAACTCCCAAGGCTCCCTTTACCAAATAAAAAAAAAATCTGAAATGCATGTTACTCTTGCTATTTTTATATCTATAATTCATTTAATCAGACTCTCTCTCATGTACCCATAAAGGGACTCAGACAACAAAAAGAGACTGAGTAAATACAGAAGTTGTTTTTCATTTTATCCCTGGAACAACCCATCTTCCAAATATAAAATTTCAGTTATTAAAATCAACATAATGAGCTATAACCTTTCAAACATAGGAAGTCAGATTAATCTCTACCAGTGACTCAGCAGCACTTCCATAGTAAACCATTTACTTTTACAACAGCCTTAATAAAACTTGTTTTCTTTTGGTCAGTTTGCACATGCATGATAGAAAGCCACAGTATATGGGCTGAGTAAATGGTGAATTCTCTGTAAATTGAAATCTTTAAACCATGATTTGAGGACTTCAGTAACTCAGCCAGAGGTTAGGAGTCCATTTCAGGAGTGAGATTCTATGGCTTGCAATGTGCAGGAGATCAGACTACATCATTATGATCTCTTCTGACCTTAAAATCTATGAGTCTGCCAGCTAGGTCAGCTCTTTATTGTGAAAGGAATTACATAAGGAACTCCCAGGTTTTGATTAGGCCCTGTTGGAGGTCATTTCCATCTATAGCAAAAATAAGAGGCCAAAGAAACCTATCCAAGGGGAAGACTAACATCCTGAGCCAACCAAGTTATAGCTAAGTGAAAACTACGTTTTACTAGTGCACCATCTGAGAATTAGCAGTACTGAAAGAAGAAAAAGAGTACTTGTGGCACCTTAGAGACCAACAAATTTATTTGAGCATAAGCTTTCATGAACTACAGCCAGGGGTGAAAATAAATCTAGGGATTTACCGGTACAGGGCTGGGCTGTGGCTGGCTCTGGCTCCCGGAAGGGGCGGAGCCTCAGGCAGAAGGGGGCAGGGCTGGGGGTCAGAGCCAGCCCCGGCCCACCCTGTACCAGCAAGTGCCTCCTTCCCCCTCCCTTGGGTAACAGCAGCAGCCGGAGCCCTGGGCCCTTTAAATCGTCCCCAGAGCCCCACCGCCGCTTCCCCAGGGCTCCAGCAGCAGGGCTCTGGGGACAGGGCTCTGGCCGCCACTACTGCCCCGGGCCCTTTAAATCGTCCCCAGAGCCCTGGGGAAGCGGCAGCAGAGCTCCAGGGACAATTTAAAGCGGCCTGGGCCCTTTAAATCGCCATCCCAGCCCCGCCACCGCTCTGGCAGCAATTTAAAGGGCCAAGGGCTCCAGCCGCTGCTGGGAGTCGCAGGCCTTTTAAATTGCACCTGGGGAAGCCGATCCACTCTGGTACAGTGCACCGGCTCTTGCTGGGGAGTACTGGCTTACTTTCACTTCTGGCTACAGCTGACTTCATCGGATGCATGCAGTGGAAAATACAGTGGGGAGATTTATACACAACCTTTAAACCTTTTGTAGTGATAATCAAGGTGGGCCATTTTAGGATTTTTCCCCCTCATTCTCCTGCTGGTAATAGCTCACCTTACCTGATCACTCTTGTTACAGTGTGTATGGTAACACCCAATGTTTCATGTTCTCTGTGTATATAAATCTCCCCAATGTATTTTCCACTGCATGCATCCGATGAAGTGAGCTGTAGCTCACAAAAGCTTATGCTCAAATAAATTTGTTTGTCTCTAAGGTGCCACAAGTACTCCTTTTCTTTTTGCAGATACAGACTAACAGGGCTGCTACTCTGAAACCAGTACTGAAAGGACACTGCTAAATATGAGAAATATGTTTAACCTTAAACTGTTGCTGAATGGAGCTCCCAGCAACCAAAAATTTGAACACAGTGCACTCTGTCACTTGAGGCTATCTATGTAGATATGCGTATGTACCCAGTCTCCCAAAATAGATATGCCTTCACACACAATGAGCCAAGTCCCAGGTATTGTATTACAATATTATTATTTATGTGTATTACAGTAGTCTCTAAAGCCCCTGCTGAGATCAGGACCCACTGTGCTAGGCACCATAGAGACACACAGAGAAAAACCCTGCCCCAAAGAGATTAGAATCTAAATAGCTAAGACAAAGGGTGGGAGAAAAGCAGTATTGTTATTCCCATTTTATAGACAGGATATAGAAAAATTAAAATGCCTCGATTCCCTGCTTATACAATAGGAATAGTTTAAGTGAGGTCACACAAGAGGTCTGTGGCAGAACTAAGAATTTAATTCAGATCTCTTGAGTCCCACTCCAGTGCCATAGCTCTCAAAATAATACAGGTATAAACTTATACAAGTAGTGCTATTGATTTTGATTGAGCCATTTGTTTAAGATGATCAGAACCAGGTCATAACATGATCATTCGCACTGCAGGTGTCATTATGGCACCAGGTGTCCCTTATCTATGGACAGAGTTAGAGTAATAAAAAGTCTGATGAAAAATAAGATGTCAGAAATTAAAAGTGGTATGTACCCACTGACCACAGCCCGGCAGTGATCCACATTCAGTGTCTGAAACATGGGAATTAGAATTACATGAAAAGGAGAAAACTAGATTGTTATGGAAGTTGCTGAAATCGATTTTTTTTCTTTTTTAAATACAGTCTGGAACTCAGTAGCAATACTATCCCATCCTGTACTCACACACAGCAGCCCCTCTCTGCTTGTACTGCTGTTTAAGTTTAATTGGAATACACAGCATTTTTGTAACATTTATATTGTGGCAAACATTTAAGGAAAGCAGAAAGGCCCTTTCAGCTCAGCACATTTATTTCTGATCACTGAACCCAAGTGGAAATACAAGCAACAGAATCTTTTCTTTACTGCTTGTTTCAGTCAGTAATTCCAGAGGCAATAGGATTCCCTCATTCCTCTGCTTGCAGAGGAGTATTAAAACAAGACAAGATTGGCTAACTCAGAGGACAGAAATGGGATATGGAGCCTTTCAGTAGGTCATTGGTTTGAATCCAGCACAGGTCTGTAGTAACCAAAAGTCATTACTATCAGATAGAGGCTCAGTGGTCTCAGTAAAATTATTTGAGTAGTTTCACTCCAGTTCCTAGTGCAAGTGTCTGCAATACAAAATCACCAAGAAATTAGTTCACATTGGGTAGTCAGCCATCAGGTGGTAAGATCCCCTTTCTAATCCTATGAGTGGCCAGAAAGAGAAAGAGTTCCACACAAACTTCCACGTGGCTGGACTTTACAAAAACAAGACAAGCCATTTACAACACACACTTCACTTCTCTACAGAGGAAAATGGACAGTAAACTATCTAAACTCCTACGTGCCACAGGGGGCTACAACTGTGGTACCCTCAACTCACCTAGCAATATTATTAATCTATCCAACCACACACTTAGCACAGCAGAAGAGTCTGTCCTATCTCAGGGACTCTCTTTCTGCCCCACCACCCCAAGAACATGATACAGTTCTGCAGTGATCTGGAAGCCTACTTTCATCGTCTCCAACTTAAGGAATATTTTCAATACACCACTGAACAGAGCATTGACCCACAGGAACCCTCCAACCAACAGTACAAGAAGAAGAATTTTGCGTGGACTCCTCCTGACGGTCAAAATGACAGACTGGACTTCTACATAGAGTGCTTCCGCAGACGTACACAGGCTGAAATTGTGAACAAACAGCATCACTTGCCCCATAACCTCAGCCATACAGAACACAACACCATCCACAGCTTCAGAAACAACTCTGACATTATAATCAAAGGGACTGACAAAGGAGGTGCTGTAGTTATAATGAACAGGTCGGATTATGAACAGGAGGCTGCCAGGCAACTCTCCAACACCACATTCTACAGACCACTATCCTCTGATCCCACTGAGGAGTATCAAAAGAAACTACACCATCTGCTCAAGAAACTCCCTGCTACAGAACAGGAACAAATCTACACAGACACACCCCCAGGACCCTGACCAAGGGTATTCTATCTGTTACCCAAGATCCATAAACCTGGAAACCCTGGATGCCCCATCATTTCAGGCATCGGCACTCTTACAGAAGGATTATCTGACTATTTGGACTCTCTCCTCAGACCCTACACTACCAGCACTCCTAGCTATCTTTGAGACACCACCGACTTTCTGAGGAAACTACAATGCATTAAGAAAAGGAGTACTTGTGGCACCTTAGAGACTAACAAATTTATTAGAGCATAAGCTTTCGTGAGCTACAGCTCACTTCATCGGATGCATTTGGTGGAAAAAACAGAGGAGAGATTTATATACACACACACAGAGAACATGAAACAATGGGTTTATCATACACACTGTAAGGAGAGTGATCACTTAAGATAAGTCATCACCAACAGCACGGGGGGGAAGGAGGAAAACCTTTCATGGTGACAAGCAGGTAGGCTAATTCCAGCAGTTAACAAGAATATCAGAGGAACAGTGGGGGGTGGGGTGGGAGGGAGAAATACCATGGGGAAATAGTTTTACTTTGTGTAATGACTCATCCATTCCCAGTCTCTATTCAAGCCTAAGTTAATTGTATCCAGTTTGCAAATTAATTCCAATTCAGCAGTCTCTCGTTGGAGTCTGTTTTTGAAGCTTTTTTGTTGAAGTATAGCCACTCTTAGGTCTGTGATCGAGTGACCAGAGAGATTGAAGTGTTCTCCAACTGGTTTTTGAATGTTATAATTCTTGACATCTGATTTGTGTCCATTCATTCTTTTACGTAGAGACTGTCCAGTTTGGCCAATATACATGGCAGAGGGGCATTGCTGGCACATGATGGCATATATCACATTGGTAGATGCGCAGGTGAACGAGCCTCTGATAGTGTGGCTGATGTAATTAGGCCCTATGATGGTATCCCCTGAATAGCTATGTGGACAGAGTTGGCAACGGGCTTTGTTGCAAGGATAGGTTCCTGGGTTAGTGGTTCTGTTGTGTGGTGTGTGGTTGCTGGTGAGTATTTGCTTCAGATTGGGGGGCTGTCTGTAAGCAAGGACTGGTCTGTCTCCCAAGATCTGAGAGAGCGATGGCTCGTCCTTCAGGATAGGTTGTAGACCCTTGATGATGCGTTGGAGAGGTTTTAGTTGGGGGCTGAAGGTGATGGCTAGTGGCGTTCTGTTGTTTTCTTTGTTGGGCCTGTCCTGTAGTAGGTGACTTCTGGGTACTCTTCTGGCTCTGTCAATCTGTTTCTTCACTTCAGCAGGTGGGTATTAGTGATCTTCCTGAAAACACCATCCTGGCCACCATGGATGTAGAAGCTCTTTATACCAATATTCCACATGAGGATGGACTACAAGCTGTCAAGAACAGTATCCCTGATGAGGCCACGGGACACCTAGTGGCTGAGCTTTGTGACTTTGTCCTCACCCACAACAATTTCAGATTTGGGGACAACTTATACCTTCAAGTCAGAGGCACTGCTATGGGTACCCACATGGCCCCACAGTATGCTAACATCTTTATGGCTGACTTAGAGCAACGCTTCCTCAGGTCTCATCCCCTAGTGTCCCTCCTCTACTTGCGCTATATTGATGACATCTTCATCATATGGACCCAAGGGAAGGAGGTCCTTGAAGAATTCCTCCTGGATTTCAACAATTTCTACCCCACCATCAGCCTCAGCCTGGACCAGTCCACACAAGAGATCCACTTCCTGGACACTATAATGCAAATAAGTGATGGTCACATAAACACCACCCTATATCAGGAAACCTACTGACCGCTATACTTACCTACATGCCTCCAGCTTCCATCCAGCCAAGGCCTAAGATCCATTGTCTACAGCCAAGCCCCAAGATATAACCGAATTTGCTCCAATCCCTCAGACAGAGACAAACACCTACAAGATCTTTATCAAGCATTATTAAAACTACAATACCCACCTGGGGAAGTGAGGAAACAGATTAACAGAGCGAGACGGGTACCCAGAAATCACCTACTATAGGACAGGCCCCACAAAGAAAATAACAGAACACCACTGGCCATCACGTACAGCCCCCAGCTAAAACCTCTCCAGCATATCATCAACGATCTACAACCTATCCTGGAAAACAATCCCCCACTCTCACAGACCTTGGGACACAGGTCAGTCCTTGCTTACAGATAGCCCCCCAACCTGAAACAAATACTCACCAGCAACTACACACCACACCACAGAAACACTAACCCAGGAACCAATCCCTGTACCAAACCTTGTTGCCTACTTTGTCCCCATATCTGCTCTAGTGTCACCATCAGAGGACCCAACCACATCAGCAACACCATCAGAGGCTCATTCACCGGCATGTCTACTAATGTTATATATGCCATCATGTGCCAGCAATGCCCCTCTGTCATGTACATTGGCCAAACCGGACAGTCCCTACATAAAAGAATAAATGGACACAAATCGGACATCAGGAATGGTAACACACAAAAGCCAGTGGGAGAACACTTCAGTCTTCCTGGACATTCTATAACAGATTAGAAAGTAGCTATACTTTCAGAAACAGACTTCAGAAACAGACTTCAAAGAGAAATAGCAGAACTAAAATTCATTTGCAAATTTAACACCATTAATTTGGGCTTGAATAGGGATTGGGAGTGGCTGGCTCATTTCAGAAGCAGCTTTGCCTCTCCTGGAATTGACACCTCCTCATCTATTGTTGGGAGTGGACTACATCCACCCTGATCGAATTGGCCCTGTCAACACTGGTTCTCCACTTGTGAGGTAACTCCCTTCTCTTCATGTGTCAGTATATTTATGTCTGCATCTGTAACTTTCACTCCACGCATCTGAAGAAATGAAAGCTTATGATCAAATAAATCTGTTAGTCTTTAAGGTGCCACCGGACTCCTTGTTGTTTTTATAGAAAATAAATAGTTTTTAAAACCCGCACAAATATTTCATAACATTTTAGACCTCAGACAAAGGGTTCCTGGTATCCCAAATAAACTATGGTATTTCAAAACAGCCAGGACAGGCAGGCAGGGTGACCCCATAAATACTGAACAGACCTCAGCAAAGGTTAGAACTTGTTAATGTTTGATGCTTTATAATATAGTGGGGGAGGAGAGTGACGGTCCTTCTCGGTCTATCCTGAGGTGAGAAACTACAGCCTGGTACCCCAGGACTGAAAGGCTGCACTCCAGATCTCCAGCTGGACACAGTGAAGTGCGAGGGGAGAATTACAGTCCCAGGGAACAGGAGGTTTTCCCTTTATTTGTTACTTTAAAAAAAAACTGTTCACCAAAATTCACGGCCACCCGTGGGACCCAGAGAGCTGTTTTAACATCACACTGTATTGCTGTTTTAGGACAGAAGAGAAATGTCATATGCAACTGAAACTGCAGGAGAAATTGAGGTAACCAGAATATAATTACCCAAAGTAAAATTCTGCTGAGACTCCGACCCCAGTGTTATCATTCCTATTTCATCAGAGAACTCCTACAGAAGATCTGATTTTCAGAAGTTCTGAGTATCCACAACTCCATTTAGAGTTAGTGACAGCTGAGGTTGATCAGTAGAGTGGGTCAGAAAATTGGGAAGGATGGAGATGGAAAATTTCAAAGTTTTGGCACAAAAATCAAAACCTAAAAATTTTTGGTTAAAAACTTCCAACTGAAAAGTCAAAATTATTTGGAAATGTTGCCATAGTGCTTCATGGGAGTTGTGGATCAGGCATCACATGCCCCTACTCTCCTATATGGGTCAGGCTCCCTAGCTGGACTGTACCTCCTATATTGCACCAGGGTCTCCCCTCTTGTTGAGCCACTGTGATGCATCATGGGAGTGTCTGTCCAAAATAAATCATGGGAGATTTAGTCCAGCTGAGGAACCCAGCTCAGAGAAGATTGGGGGCATAAGGTACCTGAACTATAGCTCCCGTGAGGCAATGCAACAGCATTTCAAATAAAAGTTTTTGGGATTTGAGCCATTTTGGTTTTTGACAAAAAGTCAACATTTCCCAAGAGAATCAGAAACTTTTTATGAAAAATTCTGTCTTCTCAAAAACAGTTTGGAGAGAAAATTTCAGCCAGCCCTAGTATTCAGTAATGTTGAAAATTGGGCCCTTAATGACCACAAGTGGCCAATTTTAGGTCTTCTCTGAAAATATATCTAGGGAATTATGACAGCACCTCCCTGTATGCATGTGCCTGCCCTAGACCATCTGATACTTCTTCATTGGTATACAAGATATCATCATCACTGGTGCCTTTTGCAAACCTTGGAGGTTTGGGCTGGAGGATTTTTGTTTGTTTTTTACTAGTAATACACTGCATTTTTTAAATTAATCAGTAATACACTATGTGTATGCATTTAGGAATAACTTTAACCAAACAGTTTATCCTCCACCTCTGAGATCAAACAGGCTGGAACTGGATATGTGGTGGTAATAGGTGTACACTGACTAAGCCCACTCCATTCAGAAAAGTGAGTACCAAACACAAGGGTTTTGTCATGCAAGTGGTGATTTGTGCGCACAGTTGCCACAATTGTCCAAACAATCACTGTCATGGTACAAACAGTTTAAAGCACCACTGTGCACCTAATATTATAAAAAATTAGCACAATATTTCTATTTGAAGCTTGCTACTTTTTAGAGTGAATACTAAGACATGGAAAGTGACTAACGTATTTATTTATGTAGAGGTTTATATACTACATTATAGCCCCATCCCAGAAAACTGGTGACAGTACTGGAGGTTCCCTATTCAAACTAGTCTTGCAAATCCTATTTTGACATTTTAAAAAATTAATGCTTTTTCTGTTAAGAGAAGCAGCTAACCACCCGTCAACAAGCAAAGTAGCCTGCAAAGCAAACTCCAGGAGTGAGTTCAGATGTTGTTACATTTTGTGTTCCAGTTTAGTGTTCTTGCTTTTGCCCTGTACACCACTTAGGTGGAAGTGTCACATTGAGTGCCATGGAACAATTCACAGTACATCAGTTACAGAGACACCTCTGCTAAATAAATTTGTGCTGATCCACTGTGAAAATTCTGTGTTCAATAGCTCTCAGCGTATCTCATTTCCTTCCATATCTGGAGTGGCTTAACAGCAAGCTCAGCTGTAGAATAAAGCATGCAAGGGCACTTTGAAATCCTTGTGTGGAAGTAATGTACAAATTTACAGTATTATGATAAAAATCACTTTGGGGTTAAGTGCTAATAATAATTTCAAGTTTGTAGAGAGCTTGTTTAATAAACTAGAAGGAAAGTATTGTCTGTGACAGCAAAGATACAATATTAATTTGAACCCTGGCATTTTTCACATTACAATGAAGTGCCAACTAGCTGCAGGTATATAACTTGTATAGAAAGTGAGAATGTGCGCCACAGGTGAGATAACATATCTGAATCGAAGACACATGTTCCAGGATGCAGCCACTTGTGCATCCAAGCAAGTAAATCGTTTTTCCCTTTTAAAGGATAGGAATCAGAAAAAAAATGAGTAGATGGTAGGAAGTGGTGCAAGGGAAAGTGCTGAGGTTTCTAGGAGATATGAGAAATGTTAAATTATAAAAGATTGGGGCTTTTTAAAAAGGTTAGCAGTTTTACAGTTCTGTCTTTTGACCCCATTACAATTAATGGCCCATTTATTTCAATGTTTTAGTTTCTTTTTGACATACTAGCCAGCTGCATAAAGAAGTTTGACCTACAGTACTTGGCTTAGTGGCAAGGGGTATCTCATATAATCAGTACCCTTCATGTGCAGATACACCTGCAGCTTACCAGTCTGAGAAGACAGTTTAAAACATCTAGGGTGAAATCCTGGCCCCACTCACCTCAATGGCAAGATCACCATTGACATCAAGAGAAACAGGATTTCACCCCTCCATGTAACCATATTCCTAGTGTTGGAGTCCTACATAATAAGGAAACCAATAGAGTTCTACAGCAATTTCATAGAAATGACCGTAGAAACCTCTAGCATCTAAAAAGTAAAGATTTCCTTTTTTGACCCATCCTACAGATTTCTATAGCAGGGATATTGATTCTATACTGAAATCTGTAGGATGGTTCTAAAAACTACTGGAAGACTATTGACTTGGATGCAGGACAATGAAGTACAGACACAAGACTATAAATAGAAGCTACTACTTTATTAACTTAAATAAATGGCTTAACCAAATAAACAGCATCCACACATCTACCCAGCAGTTCCTGTTCCAATGTGGCTTTTCCAAGTGGCCTACAGAAAAAGGGTGTAGGGGTATCCTTAGCAGTCCCTCTAGAACTAAAGGGATTCAATCCCGCTGTCATCCTGATACCCATACCTCAAGTGAGGCCTAAGGGACGAGATAAGAAGCGTCTGAAGTTGTGCAAGACACTGAATCTACATCCCTGCCCTAAAATAGAGGCCCAAATCCAATGCTTGTCTGGCTCGCTCGCTCTCTGAATTAAATGGCCTATAAACTGCACCCTGCTAACCTTCAGTCTGCAATGAACTACACTGCCAGATTACTGCCCCCCACCCCAAGACAGAGCTACTAAAGTAGTAGGAAGAGAGGAATGTAAGAACTTTTATTGACATTGCCAGGTCTGCCTCATGGAACCATTAATTCTAGACCCACACTGCACTCAACCAAGTCCCCAACACACTGGGAGATCCAGCAGCCCCTCCCATCAAGATGATATAGACTGAGTGTATGGAGTAAAAAAGGGGGTGCCAAAAATGGCAGCCCATGCCCAGGATGAGACTTAGGTAACCACAAGGGGTCAGGAGATCAATTACAAACTCTATACCCTCCTCCAAAAAGCCAATAAATGTTTGTGGAGGGAGAAGCAGCACACCTGGCCTCATCCATTCTCATAAACCTCTTACGTTCACACATAACCCTGGAACATTCAGGAGCTTTATGGGGGAAGGGAAGGATGCTCAATGCTCAGCTAGAGGCTAAGGGACCCTCTCCTACCCCTGCCCTATCCATCCCAAGCCTCTCATGTTATGGGCGGGATATTTCCTATTAATTTATATAGGTCTCTTTTTTAAAGAATAGATTCAAATCCCGAACAGGGACAACCCAGCTGGCATAGAATCATAGAAATGTAGGGCTGGAATCAAGTTATCAAATTCAGCCCCCTGGGTTGAAGCAGGACTAAGTGAATCTTGACCATTCCTGGGAAGTGGCTGTCCAACCTGTTCTTAAAAACAATCTTAATCCAATGATGGGGATTCAATAACCTCCCTGGGAAATCCATTCCAGATCTTAATTACATTTACAGTTAGAAAGTTTTTCCTAATATCTAACCTTGCCACAGATTAACCCCTACCTCCAATGGACATAGAGAACAATTGATCCCCATCCTCTTTATAACAGCCCTTAACATATTTGAAGACTCTTATCAGGTCTCCCTTCAGTCTTTTTTTCCTCAAGACTAAACATAGCTCTTCTAAACCTTTTATCATTTTTGTTGCTCTCTTCTGGATTCTCTCCAATATGTCCACATCTTTCTTGAAATGTGGCACTGAGAACTGGACCGAATACTCCAGCTGAGGCGTCACCAGTGCCAAGTAAAGAGGGACATTTACCTCCCATGTCTTACATGCAACACTCCTGTTAATACACTCAAAAAATATTAGTCTTTTTCACAACTATATCACATTGTTCACTCATTCAATTTGTGATTCACCGTAACCCACAGATCCTTTTCAGCAGTGCTATTGCGTAGCCAGTTATTCCTCATTTTATAATTGTTCATTTGATTATTCCTTCCTAACCATAGTAGTCTGCACTTGTCTTTATTGAATATTGTCCTGTCAACTTCAGACCAATTCTCTAATTTGTCAAGGTCATTCTGAATACTAATCCTTTCCTCCAAAGTGCTGGCAACCCCTCCCATTTTACTGTCATCTGCTTCACTCCATTATCTAAGTCATTTATGAAAATATTGACTAGGACACAGGAATGACTCCTGTAGAATCCACCAGTTATATCCTTCCAGTCTGACAGCTCTCTGAGTACGGTCTTTCAATCAGTTGTGCACCCATCTTACATTAATTTCATCTAGATCACATTTCCCTAGTTTGCTTATGAGAATGCCATGTGGGACTGTGTCAAAAACCTTACTAAAATCAAGATATATTACGTCTACTGTTTCTCCCCATCTACTAGGCCAGTAGCCCTGTCAAAGAAAGAAATTAGGCTGGTTTGACATAATTAGTTCTTGACAAATCCATGCTGGCTATTCCTTATAATCCCATTATCCTCTAGGTGCTTACAAATTGATTGCTTAATAATCTGTTCCAGTATCTTTCCAGGTATTGAAGCTAGGCTGACTGGTCTATAATTCCACTGGTCTATAATTCTTTGTTCCCCTTTTTAAAGATAAGTACTATGTTTGCCCTTCTCCATCCTTAGGGACCTCATCTATCCTCAATGAGTTCTCCACAACTATCCAGCCAAAGTAGCTAAATTCAATTTTATGCATGTCCTCTGTCGGTCTGTTTGATCTTCATTTTCTCTTTATATATGAGAAAATTTGTATGCTTTTCTATATTAAAAAGAACAAGACCCGTGCATTTCTATGCATTTTAGCAAATAAATTACAATCTTCCGGATGTATGCAATATGTACTGAATGTGAAATAATTTACCCTAGGTACTATTTACTATTTATTTTAGTGTAACAAATGCTTGCTATTCTGATACCTGACAGACAATTGGCATACTCTTTGTGTATTGCAGCGTAATGATTTTGTGGTGGTGAGGCTACAGTTTGTTGCCCTCATACACAAACATACATGACCAGTCTTTCACTACTTATATTAGCATAGCCAAAAGGTAGGGATAACATGATTCCTGTTTTCCTGGATAATATTGCATCATCATTTATATAAATACAGCTGACACATGGATGTTAGCTAGAAGCATACAAAATTCAAGTAATCACTTCAAGCCCTCTCAGGGATGCAAGTATGCATAAGTGAAATTTCTGAAATGAAATTGTTTTAATACAGCATCCGTGGGTTTTTATGATCCTTGATCTTTTGTCAAAGCTGAATGTATGAAGAAGTAAAATCAAGGCATGGTATAAATGCCAAGGTTATAAGGAACTAATTACATGAAACCATATCTCTTTTCACAGCTGATTCATGCTGCAAGTCAGGGACATCTTACAAAACAAGAGAAAACACCCACTGGGAATCCATTCTTCATTTGCTGAGACACAAAAAAAGTGCTTTTGTAGAGCAGAAGAAGAATGAGAAGAGCTACTTCCACACATAAGAATCTTATTCCAGCCACTCGGCCCTATTTTACAGCACTGCCATTTCACTTCATTGAGTGGGGCAGATACCTTTGACAGGCATCTGAGGCAGGACACGACCTTTAAATTTATTAGGAAATAATATTTGGCTCCCTGTTGCAATATACCAATTTCCTGAAATGGTTAAGAACTCAGTGCAGAATGCCCCCTTAGCTGTCACATCAAAATAGGCTTACCATGCCAAACTTAATTTTCAGTCATATCCTTCACAGTGCTTGAGAAGTCACGGAAATATCTGACACTGTAGTTGCCTCCTAGCATTGCTGATCAGCTCTGTGGAATTGCAAGGCAAAGTGTGAGCCAAGAGCACAAATGTGGCTATACGGCACATAAACACTCTAACAGGATGGTATGGAGACCCAAGTTAAGATTATTTTTAGTATCCTTAATACCTCATTCTCTGTGAAATTCCACAGGGCATGGCTGAAAAAAAGCAAAATTGGCCTCTAACTAGAGTCATTATTTCCTTTTTCAAATAATAATATTTTTGCATTCTCCAGGGCAGCAGACAGCAACCAACAGGTAATGCCAAATTTCTTATAAGACTGTGATCAATAACTGAGCTGTAACTGAGATATGGTTTATACAGTGGGCTGGCTTAAAAGTTATTTGGTTATCTACGGCAATTGACAATAGCTCATTATTTGCAGTATTCCCTATAATATATGTCTACAGGATACTGAGATAGCTTTATGGACAGAATTATCTTCTGAGATATCTTTATGCATGACCACTCTACTTTTACATAAATCAACTTCTATATTGAATTATATATTTATCAATTCATCTTGTTGATCGAGGCTCTCTCTTTAAATATGTAGAGTAAAAATGGGCCCTGTGATGCAAAGGCCCTATTATCAGGAAACTAAAGTACCCCTTTCAGTTCTTCTCATCCATGTGAACTATTGTTTATTTACCTCTTCCATTCGGTCTAGTATGTATGTGGGAGCAAAAAGGTAGCATTTAGATGATGTCTCTCAGGTAGAATACTCTTCTCCTTGTTAATTGCAGAAAACAGATTTGCTCAATATCAGAAACTGAAATAAGGTCATGACATTCGGGGGGAAGTGGGCGGGCTTTTTATGGTTTGTGAAACCTTCATTAAACTTTCCGAAGACAGGGCCTTCAGTGGCTTGGGGAACAGCAAAATCTTCACAGTGCTACTGGGGAACATCACTTGTAATTTATTCACGCAATGCTTTTTATGGTGCAGTTCAAGACAGATGCATGACGTGATTCCAACACCCACAAACCTGAGGCATGAAGTAATTGAATCCATAACCAGAAGCTGGTAAATGGGTAGTCTTATGAGTTATGCTGTGTTACATGGAGAACAGCTTGCTTCACAATCATTATTTTGCAGTAGTTCAGAATTCATGTAATGAGGACTCCACGCTGTTAGGATTCTAACCCTTGATTGTTGGAACATTTCTGTCACATTAAAAAAATGACATATTGCCAGAAGATAGACAGAAAACAGTAAGCGGAAGCTGCTTGGCAGAGAGTAAAGCTACAGTTTACTTGCAATTTTCCTGCGAATAAGTGGCTCACTAATAAGACTGTTAATAAGATGAGTTCTACTATATAGGAGTAATGTAACAAAACACTTTGTTGCCAAAGGGCACTGTTACTATATTATTCTCTGAGCCAAAGACAATTCTTAAATTATTGCAAAATGTTAAAAATTTGCAGTTATATGAATCAAAACATGATCTTTAAAGTAGAAAAGGCAAAAGTTAAATGAAAATTCCAAGATATTGATTTCTCAGTTATACTTTAGGTGAGCACATTAAGGAAACTATTAAACATTAAAATTCAACACTGCTTTATTTAAAATCATGTACTGATGAAATGTAGTTCTCTGCAAGATGCTGCTCTAATTTCCATCAATTCCACTTACCACCAATCACTGCATTCATTAGATCAGAGAACCTGATTCTCTATTTTTGATCATGCACTTGTACTTCAAGAATTGTTTAAGGCTATTCCCCCCACACACACTTTTTTTTTTTTTTAAGAAAAACAAGCGGCATATTCTCTGAAACTTGGCGCTCTCTCTCTCTCTTTCTCACACACACACACACTTAAATTGCCCCCAACAATTTCAAAATCTATATAAAAAAACTTGAAAAGCTTGACGGAAGATTTTGACTTTCCCAGTTGGGAGTATATTTTATTCTGCTACTACACAGCATTTCTCAACAGTTCACTTTGTGTGTCCATGTGCCCTTTGGTTTTTAAAGGAACTGTACTGTATCCCATGAAAAAAAGCAAGGGCAGCTCCCTGCCTGTACTAAAAATATCCCCTTTTGTAAACACCTCGTGAAATGAATCAAGCAGACTCCACTTTCTGCTGTGGCTACTGCTGAAGACAGATATATTCATGGCTTTTATTTTAAAATGCCCTAGATGAGATCATTTTAGACAGCTCTCTTTTTGATAGCACACATGCTAGCAGACCGATAGGTTTGTGAAAATAATTTTTGTACAACACAATTAAACAGGTGTAAATTATCTCCAAGATTTTTAGCCTATTCTCAGTTTATTTTCTTGAGGAAGCAATGCATTTGGGAAGTGATACTGTGGTGCTTAAAAAAACAACTATTCGGCAGTTTATCATAGGACAACATAAGAGAACATCATAACTTTTTAAGCATGAATAGACCTGCAGCAGATGATAATTAGATGAAAAGTCACAAAACAATAAACAGGAAGTCTTCTGTACTGAGGTTGGGGTGAGAAGGAAGCAGCTTGCTTTGAAATAATTATTTTACTGCAGAGCAGAAATGGCATAATGAGAATCTCATGCTGCCAGAAGCTGTAACCCTTGATTGTTGGAATACAACTGTCACGTTAAAAATGACACATTGTCTGTAGATTGGCAGAGTGCAGTAATTATAGATCTCACATCTGTACTACACTTAGCCAATTAAAAAGATTCTTATTGCAAGGATGGGCCAAGGTTAGTGAAATTATTGAACAAGTTTAATTGTATCTACCTTTTTCAAAGAAATATACCCAAAATATATTTTAAATTGTACCACGCCTACTAAGGGAGTATATAATACAAGTCTATAAAATCATGAATGGTATGGAGAAAGTGCATGGGGGAGTGTTATTTACTCCATGTAATACAAGAATTAGAGGTCACCCAATGAAATTAATGAGCAGCAAGTTTAAAATCAACTAAAGGAGGCACTTCACAAAATGCATGGTCAACCTGTAGAACTTGTTTCCATAGGATGTTGCGAAGACCAAAAGTATAAATGGGGTCAAAAAAGAACTAGGAAAATTTATGGAGGATATTGGCTATAAGCCAAGATGGTCAGGGACACAATGCTATGCTCTGGGTGTCCCTTACCTTCTGACTGCCAAAAGCATCTGGCAGTGACAGGATATTGGGCTAGATGAATGATCTGTCTGACCCAGTATGGCTATTCTTATGTCTTATAACAAAGGGAAAAAAGTCAGACACGAAGGCTACTGCTCTGCCTTTAAAGAAAGGCTGTCTCATCTTATAATCAATGCATAGTACCACACTTATTTTAATTGAAGAGTTCAGTATGACTCTACACGTCACGGAATTAAGATAAAACAATCATTAATGCAAAACAAAGGAGACCACTCTGCACCAAGATCTGATTCAGGTAAGTATCCTTATTCAGGAAAACCCTTAAGCATATGTTTCATTTCAGCACTAAAGTTTGAAGCAAAGCACACGTTTCAAAGTGATTTCCTGGGGCCTATATCTGTACATGTGAGAATGGTGGCCCTCCACCATTACACAGGTATAAGTCTGGCCTTGTAGTACAGACCTGACTTATACCACAGATATTTGTGGCTGTACTATACATAGCTACAAACTACAAGTCTGGAAGTTAGGAAACTTCGTGCTGCCAAGAGTTAGAAAGAAAGCAGTACAAATTAAGTCATTTCACAGTGCAACCCTATCACTTTCTGCTCCCCAATACGAGGTGGTATATTGTCTAGACCAGAGCATGAGTTTGCTTGGAAATCTCCCGAGAGCCAGCCTTTGAGGATTATATATGACTTATGTTCGGTGATCCCAAATGCTCCCATAAGCACAGCTATGCTGACCTTAACTAGACAGCATGTGGTTTTCCATTCAAATTTGAAGCATTGTTGAGTTTTAAAACTTTTGGAGAAAGCTATTATACTTACTAGCCCAAACAGAACCATACAAATTGTATTAAAGTTTTAAAATTAATATGCTGTATCTACAAAGACTCCATGAAAAACAGTATGGGAACTCAGTAAACAGATTACATTTATTTGAGACGTGCTTAGATACTACCCATGCTATAGAAAATCCTAAATAGGTTAGATTACATTAGGTTACACGTAGGATCTTGCCACTGCTAGTTAGTGATATTCTTCATTTCACCTATTCCACAATTTTTTTTTCCCAAAGAGGTAAGAAAACTTTACTCCAGAAGTTAAGCAATAGCTTAAAGTAGCAAGGAAACAGCTTCTGGCACAGTCATAAGCAGTTTTCAGGGTGAGTTCAGCAGCAGGGGAGGATACAAGTGATCAGTTAAGTAATAAGAGTAACTGGGGTCAATGAAAATTACTGTGGTGATTTTCAGCAGTTAGCAGGGATAGGCACACATTATTATGGATTCACAAAGCTTTTGTGAATGGAAGGAGGACATGCAATAGATGGAACACAAGGGGAGGAAAACAGGATGCTAACTAGACTGGAGGCTGCAACATACAAGAAACTTGCTTTGGTCTCTGCCAGATAAGTAAAAGACAACAAAAGATTTACTATAAATCTCACTAAAGGCTAGATTGTGGATTTACCACAAGCCCTGGGTTAGGGGCAGCATGTGGTTGTGCTGCCCCAGGATCAGATCAGAGACCAAGTTATAAAGTACAGTGTCTCAAAAGGAGAAGTAATCCGTGCACAGTATTACCAACTCTGAGTGTTCAAAAATCATGAGATTGGTTTAAAAACCATGAGTTTTAAAATATAAACTTGGGCTCTTTTTATTTGCTTTCTGGATTTTGGGCATGTAGGGTTCACTTGTGTCCTGTTTTTCAGGCTTTTATCTGCAACCACCAGGGATAGAAGCTGGCTTTTTTTTTTTGAATGATAACTTAGGATTCTCCCATGACTTCAGAAACAGGGCTTTACGAAGAAACTCCAGAAATCACAAGGTTTTGCAACACCGTGAGTGAGCACTTTAACTGGCGCAATGTATTTTCCCCTCAGTACCAGATCAGCTGCATTGATTGGGCATGAAGATGGGTGAAGTCAAGCCACTGCCCACATTCCACCCTGCCCAAACCATTCCCTGCCCACATGCATGGGATGGGAAATAGCAGCCCTTAAGAGGCATCTGTCCCCCTACTCTGTTGTCCAAAATACCAATACCCTCCTGCTCACGTGTGTACTATGGATCATAATTTATCCTAAGATTTGCACTGAATCCTCTTCAGGATCCTGGATTTCACTGCAACCCGTTGCGCCGAAGTTACAAATGAAGCAGATATGAGGCTTGACTTATAAAAGCAAATCAAAACCTACATACCTTTTCCATTTGCCACACTGCTTTAAGGTTCCAAAACATTCTGAGATACATCACATTTAATGTTGGTAGCAAATGCACATACTCTGCACACTCTACAGTATTACCTTTCACAGGAGAAAAACAGAAAATAACTAGCTGGCCTGTAGGAAGGAACAGAGGCAGTGAGGCATGTCAATGCCTCTAATAGGGACAGGGGCATTCAAAGGATAATACTTCATTATGTGCCATATCACATATGGATGAAGAGTAAGTACCTCATGTACTGCAGAAACAAAGCCTAGCTGCTGATAATCTAATGGGGTCCCTGACTAAGCACCCTACCCATTACTCCTTGAAATCAGTGGGAGTCTTTCTGTTGACTTCAGTGGGCATTAGATAGGTCTCTTACATCTCTTGAGACAGATTTTATTGGTACAGGCCATGTGCTTGTCTGCATAACCATTGCATCTGAAAAGAGGGAATGTGCACACACAGCTGTTTATGTGTACCTGTTTGTGTGCACTAACTGGATAGCTACATGTGCTAATGGGTAGTAGATGCACAATTTTGTAGTGTGTGTGCAAATGAGGAGAAAATGGCCTTTCCCCTGATAATTACTCTTTTCGTCACCAACCTTCTGATTTGTGTCCCAGTTTGTTAGACCACCATTAAGAAAGACTACCATTCTTATAATGAACCCCACAAAGCATCCAAAAAATTGTGCCCTTCCCTGGTGTATTCTTGCCTGGACTGGCTAGTTACTGAGCAATCTGTTTTATGCTTAATAGGTTTCTTCTTCATTCACACTAGATGCGGTTAGTAATTGTTTCCACCACCAAGTTTCAGCAATTTAATGACAAAGGGAGTGAAGAATATCTCTGAAATGAGCACTAATGCAGGGCTCATGAAAAATGTATTAAATTCAAGACAACACCTTGGGCCAAATCCAGCCCTGATGTAAGTGGGTGCAACTCCACTGACTTAAAAAAAAACTTTGGACCCCAAATTATCAGCAGGTGTTAAATGACAATTTCATTGAAGTCAATGAGCTGTGCCAATTTACAGCAGGTGTGGATCTAGCCTTTTGACTTTTAACAGATATGCATCCATTTTCACCAGGGCTGGATTTGGCCTATTGAGTGGAATAATGTTCTCCCAATCCCTATGACCTTCACTAGTACATATGTGCTCAAATTCCAGTTACTGGAAATAAAATACGGATATATTAAAATTTTTTTTCTTTCAACAGCATGATTTATAGCATTAAATTCTGTATCGTATACTGCTAAACAAAAGAAGTATGATCAGTCATTAATTCAACATCCTGCTGTAAACAGGACAGTACGGTGCACAGAGTACAAAGACAATGGTATCTTACAGGTATCTAATGGTATCTAAATGCCTACAGCCATTTACTGGGCTGGCTTTCAAACACCTGAAATTTTTAACAAATCTTTAAAATATGACACACAGCGTTCAGATTAAAAATCTACGTAACCAAATTATGTTATGCAATTTCTAGTCCTGTTGTTTTATTTATTACTTTTTGCTGAATTGTGAGCAGGGAAAATGTTTCAGAACTATCTGGGCAGCAAGAATGAATGAGGATGGAGGAAAAAAAATAAAGACACATTTTCAGTACTTCATTATTAGGTTTTACTGAAGAATTTAATAAGTTGAATTTTCCCATTAACACAATTGAGAATTTAATGAATTTCTTCATTTATGACTTCAGTAAGTTTCTTCAATTTAAATTATAAAACTATAATACAAACTGCACTCTAATTGTCCAAGTGTCTGAAGATGACAGTATGTTTAAGTTTTCACTTTAGCATCTAATCTAAATAAATTAACAAACAGCACAAAATCTCTGCAGTGATTCTTAGTGATGTAATAGAATGAATAGTTTCTGAGAGAAATGTATTATTAAAATAATGAAGCTTTATACTTACACAGCACCTTTCAACAGAAGATCTCAAAGCACTTTGCAAACATTAACTCTCATGACATCCCTGAGAGGTCATTAAGAATAATTATACCCATTTTACAGGTAATTGAAAACAAGACTCAGCTGAATACAGTCATGAAAATTTAGAGACTGAGCCTGATCATGCAAGGTACTGAGTGCTCTCAGCTCTACTGAAGGTTGTTAAGAGTTGAGAACACAAAGCACTTTAGAAGATTAGGCCTGTATGCTTGTCTTCACTACATGGAGCTGTTCCAATCATTCGGCCGAATGACCCTCCATTCAGATCATCTCTTCCTACTTGCTACAGCAGAAAGACCTCTTCAGCAGTTCGTGTCCATTGGGGTTGAATGATTTGGCCAAAATTTCACCATGATGGGTCACTGTGGGTTGGCAAGGGCATGATACTGGCCTTGTCCTCACTAAAAAAAGCCACTGTGCTTTTAACCTGAGTTTATGAGGATTGTAACTCATTTTAGTTAAGACAAGGCAATTTGTACATCAGTTAGCAGATCAAGTTAAGACGGACGAGCCAAGTTTTAACTTAACTTGCTAACTTGTGTGAAAACTACAAGGTGCCTTGTCTTTACTAGGATTGTAACTCATTTTAATTAACTCTAGTTAAGAGCACACTGTAGTGAAGACAAGGCCACTGTTAGCCATATTTACCTTCTTGCTAGCTTTAGCACTAGGAATAGTATCATTCATGGGCTTAGGGTTGGTTTTTTTTGTCATGCCTCTTGGTTCGGTCCCTCTTGATTTGCAGTGGGTCGGGTCAGCAAACCCAAGTTCAAACTCAGTAGCAAGCTCAACTTCATTTCATGAATACTCTACACTTCAGAAACTTATTTGATACCTATATAAACCTTATGTGGGTTTGCAACATTGGGCTGGAAGTCTTAACAAAATATTTCTGGCTCTTCTGTTTGTGCTTAGAAATATTGCAAGGTGCATTTTGCTCCTTTTTACCAAGCTGGCCAACCCGTCGGTAGCCTTTAAAAATATTGCATCCATTTCACAGTTTATTCATGGTGACAGTTGATTCCTGCCTTAGACTGCTATCTATCCAGCTCAGGCATTTCTCTACAATATGCTACACTGTTGTATCTAAGTGCTCTAGTGGACTTAGAAAAATAAATTTTGATAAACTGACTACAGCAAGCCCATCCATTTTGCTGCAAGTGTAGCTTCTGGTTTTCACAGACCAGTTGTCCCACTCCACGTTATTTGTGAAAAGTGGCCTTTGGGAAACACTGGCTTTCCCCCAATTCCCACCTTCCTCCAAAGAGGTAGTATGGGGGGGGGGAGAGAGAGAAAGAGAAGCTGCAGAGTTTAACAGTGCCAATTGTCACTGCCTGGAGTCATCAGTGATATGGGATTATGAGAGAGACTAGCTGAAAGGTTAAGGATTTATCTAGAACATCTGAAATCAATATTAAACCAAGATTTATAGCAATGCAGGTGATGAAAATTCATGTTTACTGGGTTAGCTGCTGTGATGTAAGGAAGCAGACAGGGACGCATTGTTCCTTTCCCATGAGCTGGCATTGGCTTCCACCATTGATCACCATGAGGTATGTACATCTACCCACTTAACATTTCTACTTTGCTTGGTGGAAAACTTGAAGCTTGAAAGAAATTACTTTTGGCAAAATAGGTCTGGGTGAGTGGGGCACCTTAGAAACTGGCACAAAGGATTCCGGGGATGTCTGTGTGAAACAGGCTGTGAGTCTCTGCATATGGTTCATGGGTTGAGTAAAGATGAGACTCCACCTGCACTATATACTTTTACAAGAGATAATAAAGATAGTTTTATGGGTCTGAAGAGCCATCATCAGCATTTTCCATTGTATATTTTATAGCACACTTTAAGAAGAGTTATAGACCTGTAAATATCAAACAAACAAATAATGGGCTGAGTGAAAATGTTACAGGACTTACATCTTCATGTCTGTGTTGTTACATGGGCTATTCTTACAACAAAACAGCTGTATCCAGGTTAAAAGAAGTAACAATAAGTGAAATGTAAACTTTCCTTTAGAAACCAGACCATACAAAACATGGTGGGGAGGGAAGGAGGGTTCAGTTTCCTTACAGATTCAAAACTGAACCTAGGAATTGTGTGAGAGTCTTAAAGGTACATTGTCAAATTAAAAAAATACAATCCGTCAGTAACTACATTTATTTATGTTATAGATAATACTTTAGAATGCAAAAAAGTGAAAGAATGGTACAAAAATCTAGATAGTCACTATTTATACAGCAGTCCCTAGCTGTATTTCTAATGATGAAGTTGTTTGTTGATTATACAAAGCCATATGCAAATAAGGGAAGGCAGAAAATGTTCAGAACATCAGAAATTCTAATAAGGATTTCTACCTTCTCAAAATGTTCCAGTATATTAATTTTAGCTGCTCTGATACCTTTAGGGTGTTGCTAGAGAAGAAAGAAGACCCTCAGAAGGAGAAGCAGGTAGTGTTCTATGGGGACAAATGATGCATAGGAATACAGAGTAATTCCTTATTGGAGGCTAATAAAGGTATATCACCTAAACAAAGATATTAGACAGATTGCTTAAGGTTTCAGAGATCCAAAACTAACACTCAGGAACTTTGTCTTATCTGATGGGTGGAAGTGAAATCACCACCCACCATTTCAGCAACTAGTTCATTTTAAGCAGTTATTCAGGAAGGGTGTAAGAGCGTACAAGTAGAAGCCAATACTTCAAAAATATTCAGAAGCTGGTTTGATTACTGTAAATCTAATTTACCCAGTAAAGTGCTTAGGTACACAATATAAACCCAAAAAAATAGATTAATCTGAAATCAATCTAATGGCACCTGTATAAACTGTTGTGTACTTAACTTGTATACACACAAGTCTGGCTTATGCAAGGTATTTAGCCATTGCATGCAAAACTTGATTTGAGTGCCTATATATAGCAACATATGTGCAAAGGATAGGCATGATTTCAGAAAATCAGAATCAATCACTTGAATAATATTATGCTTATTTACCTTATGAAGTCATTCAGCCCAAACAACAAGGTGAAAATCTCTGTATTCCAGAGCCAGCAAGTACCTTGCACATAAAACTCCCACTGAGATCAACGGAAATTTTGAGTGAGGCCCAAATGCATAATACGCTACAGCATTCTATAGAGTGTTTGCATATGACTGGAATATAACGAGCTGTGGCTCAGTCCTCAAGTTCTTACTGTTTTTGTACATCCTTAGGCAAAATTCCATTCAGGATTTAGCTCTGTGTGACCAAAGGGAGAGAATGCACAGCTAAAAACATCTGCTCATAGTAAATGGAAACAAACCCAATATCAAATTAGTGGGCAATGCATGAATATTGGCAGAAATGGCCATGTTAACAGAGAATCTGACCACCACCCTTAGATTAAAAGGCTAAATATAAACCATGTAAGAATCCCTAAGGGAGGGAGAGTCACATGCCTCAGACCATAAACCAACCTCAATCTGAAAGCATTTAGGAAGAAATTATGGAATTTCCTACACCTTCTTCCGAAGGCCTTGCCATTCTCAGAGATGGGATACTGGACTAGATGGATCATTGGTGTGATTTGGCATGGCAACATCTGTGTTTTTATTAAACAATTAATACCCAACCCCTGCTTTGAGGAAGGCAAACATTACCCCTTTTCACGGAGACGTTCAATTGGTTGCCCAAGACACATGGGAAGTTGGGCTTCCCGAGTTCATGGCTTTATACCACAAAGGATTTCAAACCTACTAGCCTTCAAAACTTTTGAAAATTTAGCCCACTAAAAATAGAAAAAGATGAGGCATGAAAACAGTTTGTGGTAGCAGATCTTATTTGCAACATTTTTAGCCACTTATCAAAAGCAGTTTGTCTAAGTATGAACTCACAATTATTCCTTCTATTACTTTGCTTCAGGAAGGAAAAAACAGACCAGAAAAATGCTGCTTTGAGATTTAATTTTGGAGACCTGTATAGACACATTTAACCTTGTTTAAGAAATACATAATTAATCCTTTAGGAGAAGAACACAAATTCACTGGGATTCAGGCACTCAAATGTCTAGTCTTTTAAAAGGATGGTACTATCTCTTTCCATGCAAAGTATTAGGAGTTCAGCACATCATTCAGCACACTCAAGCTTTCAAACTTGTTCCCCAAACTCACACACTAGCACCATGCTGCAAGGGCAGGGAGTTGGAAGAGCATCCTGGGCGTATCGACATGAAACAAGCTTGCTAAAGACCCTGTCATCTGTCTTTTCCCACAGTGTATTTCAGTTATTAAGAATGTAGTTCAACAGCCTCATCTGAAGATCCTGACAGTCACCAAGGAAATCACTCATATTGCTTTTTCCAGCACTCACTGACAACAGTTTGGCAATTACCACCTTCCTTAATGAGAAGAAAAAGGCACATGATTGTAAATGAGCATTTTGAAGTCCCATTTGTTTGCTAGTAAAACTAGGCTGTGCATTCAGATGTCAGAAGTAGTCAGAGTAGATCAGGACAAGACTGCTATGATTTGAATGACTTGATACCATGTGTAAAATGGATTCTTCCTCACTTATGAATACTAATTGCACCACCTAATCACCAGATCTATTTACCAATCAAAACAGAGGCTTTTTTCTAATGTCAGTGTGTAATTCAGGATAACTTGGCACATGAAGCCTTTAAGGGAGCTGATCTGTCAAGAATTTCACCAGCATGCAGATCAACTGCAGTAAAGTATATTTGATTTTATATTTTGTATATACTATAAATATATTTTATGTATATTAAAGTTCAAGGCCAAGACTACAATATTTTTTCAAAATAAATGGACCATGATGATCTTGTATAGTATTATATACGTAATAGCTGCTTTGAAATAGCATAAGATGCCCCTAAGTTTCAATTCATGTCAGTATCACTGAAAGTTTTAAGTGTTTGTGGAAATTGGAAGACAGAGAGCATGGATCAAAAACAAAGTCACTTAGGAGTTAGAAAGAGTGAATAGTGTGAAAGTAATTCCTCATTGGTTATTTTAGCCTCTTTAGGCCTGAGAAGATGGAACTCTGTAGGGAGAAGACTAGAGAGTCATTATGAAATGTGATTTTGTCAAAATTGACATTTTTCCATGAGAAAATGTCAATTTTGATTAAATGTTTTTATGTTCCTATCTGGACATTTGAAACAAAATATTCAGTTTTCAAATGTTGATTCTGAACAAAAATCTTTGTTTCATTTTGACTCAGAGTTCTTTTGCTACAGTTTTGGAAACCAAAAAATAATGGTTTTCTATTTTCAGTTTTTTTATATTCAGGACTTTTTTTTTTAATAAAGGGACAAAAAATACACACACACACACACAGACACACACACACCTACACCTTTCTGCCCCCATTGCCTCCAACTGGAATAGTTGAAAAACAACAAGAAAGTATTTGAAAGTAAGTTTAATGAATAAAATGTACTATTCAGTAGACTATTCATTTTTATTTAAGTCACCAACCCATATGGGTTATGGAACTGAACAGTCAGCTGTCAGAGCAAGTGGCTGAGAAGCTTAGTGAAGGTGATCATTCCTTGCAACATCATGTTACCATTACTACTGGCTCATAAAGGGTCTGATCCTACTGAAGTCAATGGCAAGGTTCCCATAGTGCAGGATTAGGCCATGAAAGAGAGCAAAGAGGAGTCAAATAATTATTGTTTAAATATTAAAAACTTCCACATCTGACTCTTGAAGGAGCGACTGTCTAGATAGTTATGACTACAGTCATTATATGTTTCATTTATTAATTGTGAGCAAAATACATTTTTTAAGGAACTCAGTGATCAAGTGAAGAGCTGTAGAGTATCAATTGCTACATGAAAGGGAGTAAAATTTGGTTTGCAAACAGTAAAATGTTTGCTTCTGAACAATAATATCCACTTTAAATTTAATATTGACTTGCAGCTGCAGCAGAGTAACAACTTTAAAGACAGAAATTATCTTGACCAAAGGAGCAAAACAAGAAATCAGGAGTCTGAAGGCACTGTATTACCTAAACTAGTTGGAGAAAATATTCATCAATAAACCTAATTGATGTATGTCAGTGAAGAAACATTAAAGATTCAAATAAACAAGTTCATCTGCTGCAGTTAAATTCCTCTTGCAGCATTTAAAGCAAGTCACATCTATTGTTTACACAGCCTCTAACCTAGATGTATTTGCAATGAGAACTTAAGAAGTCAATTGTTGCAAGACACGCATTAAAGTCAATGGGCATTCTACTTGTAGGGGGCTGGAGTTGCAAAATTAGGGCAAAGCACATCAAAATAATGAGCAGTGGTTTAGAAGTAGAAAGAAGTAGGAAATAATTTTACACAAGACTTTGCAAAACAAATTGCAATGTGGATGCCTGGTGCACTTTTGCACACCTATCATAGACTTCAATGCATCTGTTTGTGCCTAACTCATAACTTGGTCCCATGAGTCTGTTGACACTTTTACCTCATCCATAGAGGATGTCAGGTAAGTCTCTATTAGCCAATGAGAAGTGGCTATATTGGTGGAGTCTTGGATGCACACAGTTTTCTGCTTTAGCCCTGAAGTTTTAATCAGCATTCAGGCAGATACATCAGGAAACAGTTTTAGCAATATTGAATTACTTTGTGTAAAATATATACAGTCAGCTAATGGAGTGTTTCATGTTTTAGAAAATATCTACAGTTATAAATTGAATGCCTCAGAAGAATATCTAAACTGTAATATAATACAAAGTGGCAACACTTTACTTTAGATATCCATTAACTGATGTTCAGCATATACAGAATGCTAATGAACTTCTAAGGAAGCACCCATAACATCCCTCTGAACTCAGATTAAATGATCATTTATGATCATTGCAATGACAGTGAAATCTGAGTACCTCTCTGTGTTAAAATAGAAACCTTCTCTCTTTTTCTGAAATTTTGTTGACATTAAAACAAGTGGCTTAATCTCTCAGCTGGTGAAGTATATGTTGAACTCCTAACTAATAATTATTATTAGCCAACAATAATTTAGCTAGACATTGCTTTCTGGTTGAAATAAAAGGTATTGATTTTGAGTATAACCTATTAGGTTACATGGTCTGGGCTGTCTTACAGAGCATACATCTCTTCCCCTGTGATATCAAATTTGTTAGTCTCTAAGGTGCCACAAGTACTCCTTTTCTTTTTGTGATATCATGGTAGTTCATTCATTTGAGCCATTGGGTTCCTGGTCTTAATAGGACTGGTTTGGTAGTAGGGTGTTCTCAGTGAAGGATCCCTCTACTCTGGAATTTGCTTCTTCTCTTTGTCTGACAGAGCCTGAATTTGGCAGCCTTGGGGGCAGGCTGCATGGTTTATTGAGATTGATAGGCTTTTCTGGATAGGGGCACCTGGAAGGCTAGACCAGGATTCTCCATGGAGGTACGGGTCTTTTTGATCTGAGATCTATGTATATTTGTTTATAATTGTCTGGTTACTATAGCCCTAGATTGCAGTTTTATGAATTTAAACAAAAAATAAATTGACAATTACATCCTATGAAAATCCCAACCTAAAACACTGATTAAAGATTTTTCCCTACTTGTATGGAAAGTTACCATTAATTTAATATGCAGAAAATGTCTAATCCAGATATTCACTATGTGGGTATCTATACTATATGTTTAAATAGAAAAGAAATCTAGTATGCTGGAGTGACCAGATGTAAATGGGCCTATTTTTCATATGACTTGACCAACATATTTATTCAGAGTTTGCTACCTAGTCTTATGCTCGTCACTGAGATGAATGGTTTGGTAGGGGTGCCAGCAGAAAGACAAGCTATGAGCTAGTAAACAATTAATATTGAACTAAACAAAACCTGCAGCCACGGGCATAAGCCATGAGAATTTAGCAGAGAGGCCAGATCCTTTCATTTGGGCAATGAAACTTCTGTAAGACTTTCCTACAGCAAATAAATTACTAGGGCTGGCTGCAGAACAATAACTCTTTCAGAAAATATTTCCAGGTTTTGAAGTTTGTTTTCACTCTGCATTAGAATTAAATTTTTCATAAAGAGAGAGCCACCACAGAAAATTCAATTGCCTGGTGGTTAGGGGACTCTCCTTGGACATAGAAAACCCAAGTTTTGAACCACGGCTTCCTATGTCCCAGGGAAGTTTCTAACCATTGGGCTATCAACTATTCTGGGTAAATAGGTTTCTCTCTCTTGCGTGCTCACAAAAAAATCCATTCTTAACCTGAGAAACTTTCCTAATGAAGTTTCATTGAAACCAATGTTTCTGTACAAAAGTTTCCATTTCTATGCATTGGCATTTTCCAACAGAAAAACATGAAGACCATTCTAATAAATCCTGGATGATGGAGCCATTTAGTTCTCAGGTAGTTGTGCACATCACCTTCTGCAAGGTTCATTAGAATCTCCACAAAATGTTCACAATGAAACCGCAAAGCATGTGAAAATTATCTGTTTGGGACTTTGTTATAAATTCAGAACACAGCTTGGTTAAGTAAACAGCTTGCCATGTTTTGCAAAACTTTCAAACAAAGTTTTGAGTTAATTTGGATTAACGTGTTACCATAACTAGAAGAAGCATGGATTTACAGGGTTTCACATAACAAAACTCAGTGAAACGCCACAGTTTGAAATGAGTTTCACATGCTCATGGAATGTAAACAAATGAAGAAAATGTTTGCATGAACCTCCACAAAATAAGCTGCCTAGTTTGACGCTGTTGATTCTCACACACACTGCATAATAATCAGCCAAATGAGCACTTGGTATGGGGAAAGGCTGACATATTATGTTCAGCATGACATTTCAGACAACAAACTAGTCTTCACAGATACTTATTCACACACACACACACACACACACTCACTCTCTCTCATATATGCTGTCATCTATGGATTCTTCTACAATAGCCAAACACCCACAGAATTTGTGGTATTTGATATCTGAACTCAGATTGAACAGAGCAGGCCTTATCTTTGTAATTTTTTTTATGATGTTTATATTGTAAGGAAAAATTCAACAAAAACCTTAATATAAATAAATGGGCAAATAAAATTCCAGAACTGACACCCCACCAAAAAAAGTTCACATTTCAGATCTGAATTTTGCAATTTATACCCATTTCTAATATAAAATCACATTTGTGTGACTTGATACCACTGTACTGCTCCCTACATTTAAAGCATCTCCTATTATAAATCTGGTTTCAGAGTAGCAGCCGTGTTAGTCTGTATTCGCAAAAAGAAAAGGAGTACTTGTGGCACCTTAGAGACTAACAAATTTATTTGAGCATAAGCTTTCATGAGCTACAGCTTACTTCATCGGATGCATTTGATGGAAAAAAATGCACCAAATGCATCCGATGAAGTGAGCTGTAGCATAATAAAGCTTATGCTCAAATAAATTTGTTAGTCTCTAAGGTGCCACAAGTACACCTTTTCTTATTATAAATCTGTTTCATTCTTCCAACAAGTGAAAGGACACCACCTTTTATCCTGGTAGTTATCACTTTTGCTTGTTTCTATTACTTTGTAGAATCCTGACTCCTTTTCCTGATGTTTCAAGCATTTGTGACTCTCTAGTTCAGGGATCTCAAACTCAAATCACCACAAGGGCCACATCAGGACTAGTACATTGGCCCGAGGGCTGCATCACTGAAACCTTTTAATACAACAATACAAAAGTATAGTCAAAAATGAAAAAAATGAAGAGTAATATAGTATGCTATTAAAAGTCAATGTATTAACTTTTTAATAACTTTAATGCAAAGAGGGGTTTTAATAAAATATAAACACCTGTAACTATTCCTTATGTGGTCAGTAACACTGGTGATGATCTATACTAACAGTCTATCAACATAGCTATAATGGCAGGAACTTTTTAAAGTAACTATTCATACAAAATATGTTGCCACTTTTAACAAAGATTCTTCCCAACTACTCAGAGCAAAGAATCATACATGCTGAACTTCATACCTCAGACTGCTCGTCTAGTCCATGAGTCCCCACCCCTTCCCCGCCCCCATTCCAACCCCTTCCCCAAATCCCCGCCCCGGCCCTACCTCTTCTCTGCCTCCCGCACTGAGCGCGCCGCAACCCCGCTCCTTCCCCCTCCCTTCTGGAAAGTCCTAAGCACTGGGAGGTAGGTGAAGGAGCGGGGATGTGGTGTGCTCGGGGGGAGGGAGGCTGGGGAAGGAGGAGAGCTTGGCTGCTGGGGGAGTCAGCACCTATGGCGGGCCACAGGAAATAACTCTGCAGGCTGCATGTTTGAGACCTCTGCTCTAGTTTGTGGACGCTTTGGTTTTCCCCTTGGCCAAACATCTTTTCACTGACAGAGGTGCTGGAACTAGGGGAGCTGCCGTACCCACTGGCTTGAAGTGGTTTCCGTCATATATAGGATTCACAGTTTGGTTCAATGGCTCTTAGCACGCCCACTATACAAATTGTTCCAGCACCCCGGTTCACTGATGAATAGTGGGTCCTTTTGGAAAATACGGACTTTCACCCAGCAGATACAGATAAACAGTACTGAATGACTATGCATATTCTTCCTTGTCAGATAGTTCAGTGATGAAAGGATCTGTAGGCAGTTTGAGACCTATGATCCCTTTCACAGTTACTCCAGTGCTCTCGCATACCTGTAGCATGGACTTATTGAAACAAAAAGATGCAGACATCCAAAAGTTGACTTTAAAAAGTGTCACTGGCAACCATTATTTGGGATATTGGTATTCTGAGTGATCACAGTCCACTGAGCAGAAGATAGTACAGCAAAGTCTTTCCTATCTCACATCAACTGAAATGGTCTTACATGGGGCTATAAAGCCACATGATATACACTTCCTTAAACTCAAGCCAAATGCTCGTAAGCACCTGAACCTGCACGGTGTGGAGCATCTCATCTCCTGTGAAGTACTAACTGCCTTCAACTGCCATTTTCCCAACAGGAGGAATTCAGCAGCTGGTAAAATGACACCCAGTCTGGAAAGCAACCTTCTCACAGATTTTACATGCTACCCCAATGAGTTCTCAATGTTAGTCACCATCACTGAGGAAGATACAGCTAAGGGAGTTGGAGCCAAGAGCATATACCACATGAGCAATGCAGCCCCATCTTTTACAGCTCAATTTAATGCAGTATCTAATCCTGTAAAGTATTGAAAGCCATCAACTCCCATCCAATTTCAGATAGGTTTGCATAGAAAATGTCTTCTTTCAGTGCTGAATAGGTTGTCATCCCCTAGTAAGACTGGGGATTCTGAGAACAGAAAACCTCACATTGCGTAACAATTCAGCTTTCTGCCTTCAAAAGCCAGTGGAGGTTGGCAATATCTGAAGGAGAGCAAGCAATCCTGACACATGCTTCTAGGTAGGTTAATGGAGAAATTTATCCCAGGCAGAGTTTTGGTGATTTTGATTCCCCCATCCCTTCTTTTGATATCCCGGTTATAGCAAGGGAAGTCCATTTTCCCCAAATTCTTGTTGGATTCTTCTGTCCCCTAGGCTCAATGGTTGACTTTCCCAGGGAGCCACACCAAAGTGGACTCCATCTGCCCTAATGTAGCTGCCTCTGTCCAATCCACATACATGCAATAGCCTTTTTCTTTAAAAAACCCTTATTTACCTTTTTTCTACCCCAAACATTCTCCTGAATGTGTAGGTAGGCGAGAGAGAGAGAATGTCCTCTAGTTAATTTTAAAGCTTGGGTTTCCAGGTGTCTACCAGTTTTCTACTGACATGTACTTGGCAAAGTAAAAAGTACAAACACACAAGGTGCTGATATTGTTGAGGCAGGAAATTGCCACCTTGCTGACGGAGAGCTGCCTGCTGATATGCCTGGTGACCCCAACTAGCAATAACAATATCTGACCCTTTCTTTTTCCTGCTGGCACTGTTTTGTCAGGAAGAGGCATGACCCTGTTTACTTGTTCTCTGTTCATGTTCATGGCTTCATGTTCTCTCTAACTATAACCTTGACTTAGACTAATCTCCATCATTCTCTTTTCCTTTCATATTTTATTCATAGGGCTCAGGGTCACTTTCCTTAGGTTGCACTTTGGCTTTGCTCCCCTTCCTATTAGTATATGACTTTTTTAAAGTGCCCATCACAGTAGCATCTAGACGTTTCACCAGATTAAAGCTATATCAGTTACCTCCAGAGGGAAGAACTCTCTTCTGCCTCTCCTTTCTGCATACTTCTTGCAGTGATCGGGCAGCACTGGGATGTTTTCCAGATAGTCATGTTGGGTACCTTTGACATATTTCTTGAGGCAACATCCATTTAAAGTAGCTTTCATCATGCTCTATAAGGTGATGAAATTCAAGATTCGGTGGAGGGCTGGAGGAAGTACCATAGATATAGGCTCCCTGTCTAGAAGCTGCAGGCAGGAGAATGTGGTGATTTAGTCTTCATCTTTTAGAAGATAAATAATGCAGTTGAAGCCACGTAAAGGACACCAGGATAACACAATGACAGACCACTCCCTAACAACACTATCCCCTCCAACGAAAGCCTTTCACTGACAGTCATGATTTCAAACCTGTCAGCTAAAGCATCCCCACTGAATGTAGCCAAAGTTGGAGGGAAGAAAAAGGAGAAGTAGTCACTAACACAAGGAGGGTGTAGGCTAAGCAGAATTTTGGAGATAAAGTCAAAGGGCTAGATTCTTAGCTGTGGTAAATGAGCATAGGTTACTTGACTTCAGTGGAGTTGCACCAATTTACACCAGCTGAGGATCTTTATACCTCTCTTCCCAAGTGTGCTATACTGTACTTTTCTTGAACTACCACTAAACACATGTAGTCAGTTACCAACATGGACAGTACCTTATGATTATTTATATCCACTGGGGGGAGGAAAAAAGTGTTCCAGAACACACTGCATAAAGCTGCATTTTTACCAACACCCAATGAGTGTTACTTGCTGCTTTCTCCTCTCTTTCAATCTCTCTTCTTCTGGAAAGGAAAATAGTGTCTTCAATAGTGGAGCCACATGAAAGTAGCCCAGACATTTTCTGCTGCATTAGGCAGAAATAGAGCACGGTAGTTTCATGTAACGTACTGTGTATCCAATTTCCTGAAATGGTCTGGACACTAGGTGCATTATTTTGGGTGACTGTTTCCCTGCTGCATGCAAGAATCTCAGATAGCACTTGCCTGAAATTCATTACAGTTCTTTTGGCTACCGAGATCGTTCCTGCAGGCGACTATTATAAATGCAGTGTTATATTTTTAAACCTCAGCTTTTATTTTTTTAATAAAACTGAATAAAGTCTAGCGTCCTTGTCAAAGTCAGGCTGTGTATGAAGGCAAGGTATGTGTATGTAAATATTAAATGTGACAATGGAGAATAACTGAAAGGTGCTAAGTAGAAATTGCAAGTAACTGCTGACAGTGTCTGAAAGCTAATGATGCTAATTAATGATATTCCCATGGATAGGTCCATAGGAGGAATGGGAAATGCAACAGCACAGATTTGGCTTTTCTGCTTTCTTTGAAGAATTCTTATTGAATATAAATTAAGCGTAGAAAATGTCACTTCCTAATTAGGATGCCTAACTAGCTCAGAGAAGACAAAGCAAACAAGTAGTGCTACCTTCCTCATAATAAATTTACAGCAGCTTCTTGTATTAAATCCATTAAATTTGCACTAAAAAGGTATTATGTACTTTCCTCCTCTTTATTGCTTATCAAGGAAATTTTAAAGATTGCAAGTGTGTAGAATGGAGTCAATGAGTTTGGGATATTTTAGAACATGGGGTTATTACCTGTCACAAGCACAATAGTTCATGTCTTTTTTTATTAAGATAACAGAGATTCAAACTGAGATCAGAGCCCCATTGTGCTAGGCACTCTCCATTCAGTCCCTTCTCCAAAAAGTTGGCCCTATCTTGTCTGTTTAGAGTGCAAGAGACAGGATGTCTTACTATATATTTTATTACAAGGGTTGAATACAGCTTAAGTCATTTTGTGAGATGAATAGAATTTGTGCATTCAGGAGGTATAGCTGGCCAAAGTTACTGCAGGCTTTCATTTGGCCAGTATTCCTAGCATTATTTTCTTTTGTTTTGATCCATATGATTTTGCTGCCCTCTCTCTTTTGCTTTGAATCTTAGGTTCCACTGAACCCCCAAAATGCAAAGCAAAATGTAGTTGAAATAACCACTTCCACCTGAATTCGTGTAGAAACACATGAAAGAAAATTTTAAAAACACACAGGAGTTTCATATGACCAAAAGACAATCCACAGGCTATGGGGACTTTTAACAAACAATGATCTGAGCTTAATGCTGGTAGTGAAACTGGAAACTAGGTAAGCTCTACATGGTTAGGAGTTTGTTAAGTGCACTTTACAAAAGGAGTAAGTATTATCCCCATTTTTCTAACCGGTAAAGTGAGACACAGATAGGAAGTGATTTGTCTAAGGCCACAGAATAAGCCCTTGGCAAAGCTGCACGTAGAACTCAGGGGACCACTGCACCCTGCTGCCTTTCCATGCTTCTCTGAAACCATTGTGTACAGTTCTGATCATTACACTCAGGCACCAGCAGTGAGAAGCAGCACTAACTGACCCAGTGGTCCTTGCATACCCAAGTCTTCCTATAACAGGGTAGTCTGTCACTTTTAAGGGCAGTGGGAGCCTGGGGCCAATACCATTCCAAGGCATGTCTCCTTGGAGAACAGGTAGTTCAGGGAAGGTTGCCAGACCAGCTTTAAAGGTGGGGAGGGAGGATAGAGTCATGTGATTCCCTGCTGAGGATTAAAATGAAGTGCTCTTAGCTCAGAGAGGAAGCCTAGAGTCAGTCTCAGTGGTAGAGCTCAGCAAATTTGGGGGGTGAATAGGCTATTTGCAGAAAAATGTATTTCTTGGTCAAATGCAACTATCTGCAAATTCAGGTTGAATTTGGCAAATAGTTCCAGCTGAATAAAAACAGAAAACCAAATTCTGACTTTTCCTTTCAAAAAGATTATTCATTTAGAAATTTTACTATATTTAACTTTAAAAAACCCACAAAGGAGATAGCATAGAAGACATTTTAACTCAGGGGCTGAGGCTTAATATGAGACCTACAAGAAGAGCTATGCAGAGCTGGCAGAGATGAACCAGGCAGCTAAAAGAGCTGGAGTCTGAAGTCCTGCAAAAAGGAAATTGGAAACCCTGAGGAAGGAGAAGGTTGAAACTGGAAGCAAAACCATGTTTGTTGTGGGGACTTAATAAATTAGTCTCCAGGAGGGGGAATGTTATGCTAAACTCCTGGCTATGAGTGAGTTAACAGGAGAACCAAAAGTTGAACTGAGAAGGGGCAAGTGCTGTGCCACATTGCAGCATGGTGTGTTCCAGCCCTGCACTTCTCTAGGAGTGTTTCCTGAGTGATGAGGGACGGACTGGACACTTCTATTATGAATGAATTGAGAAAACTGAAGACTTTCCCATTGTAAAGAACTCAGGTTTCAAACAGGTTTCAGACAGCAACCTTAAGAATGTCAGCTGATCTCTGTGTTGACTTTCTTCATTTGTAAATTTTTCATGCTCTTTTAATGGATTAACCTGTTGTCTCAATTATTTTTTATGCCTTTCAGAATAGCATTACTTTCCCCAGGTACTGTACTCCTGACCAAAGACTCACATGTTTCATTAAGCTGCAGTGTCATTTTAGTCACTGAAAGCCAAAGGAATTGTACTTTAATTGGCTAGAGTACACACACCATACTGCAGTGCAGATCCTCCATTGCCACTATTCCAACCTGTGGACTGCAGACACTGCCTCCAGGTCACCTGATCTATAATCACACTTTCAGTTGCCCATCTCAGACCCAATGCCCACCCATAGGGGTCCAATGCAAGTCTACAGGAGGCACAAACCCACTTGTATGGCTCTCTGCATCCTAGAGAGCAAATGCAAAGCATTGGCTGAACAATGGGCTTTGCAGAGGCCCTCCATGCTGGGGTGATTTTCATTGTGAGAGTCAGAGCTTCAATTGGTATAAATTAATCTATTGATTTCAATGAAGTTACACCAACTTACATCATTGAGAATCTGGCCCTTAAAGTGCACTGGGTCAGTCATTCTTAATGATTAGTTAGGTACTAAAAGGTCAGCATAATTAAAGCATATGTTCTGAACATGAAATACATCCCCCTTCACCATTGCCTCTTGGAATTTATTCAGCATTTCTTTGGTGCCTGTATTCAAAATCCCTTCCAATAAAATACCACCTACTTCTGCAGGCTGTAAATTGGCATGACAGTAGCAAGTGCTAACGTTTCACTATTCCATGTTAAGTAAATGCTAACCAGTCTTTAAAATCCCTTCCCCAGCTTCTCACAGCATGAATGCAATAAAAAAAAATCTCCAAGAGGATTAGTAAAAAACCAGAATATATACCCTTCAGTAGCTTTCTTTATTCAGTTGATAAATAGGAAACATTTAAATAACTTACTCTGAAGGAAAACAGCACTAGATGAGAGCTACAGTACATTAGGGCAGACCAAAGTATTTTGCATCTTATTTATTATCATTGGCATATGCTTGTATTATACCTTAGTGTCTGTAATTCTGCTTAACTATTAATGTAATCGCTTTCAACATGGAAAATGACCATTTCTTAATGGGTGGGGGGAAATATTTCTCTCATGGATTCTTAATGGGAAGTATGGAGAACAATACAGGGAAACCACTCAGAAAATGGAAATTAAAGATATATGTATATGGGATTTAAATAAAAAATAAACTGCTCTCAGTATCAGTGTTTGGAGGAACAGTATCGACAAGTTGGTTTTTATAAAAATTGGAGCTTTATTATTTCCTGGGTTCCTGCTGACTCTGGAAATGTCATCTGCAGTAACAGCAACAAACTTCACTATAGCAGCTAGTGGGGACAAATATAGCTTTTCCAAAAATATTCATAACATGCTTCCACAGTAAGCATTTTGAGTTTCCTTTGCCTTTTTTTATTTTTAGTTTTTCCATACAATAGAGGACCCATTTGCAAAGTACAGCTATGTTTGGGAAGGAAGAATTGGAAACAAGTGCCTGTTTGGGGCCATTTCTAAAAATAATTAAAAAGTCATAAGAAAAAAAAGTAGTGCCCATTTTGATAACTCAGAGGGGGCTAACCAATTTTTAGGACCACTGGCAAGATGCACTGAGAAGGAAGGTGGATGTGTGGGTGTTGAGAAGTGAGACTCATTCATTCATCATAAAATGAACAAGACCCAACCCTCCTATGATACCAAGAAACTCCCCTCCAGGAAACAATTGGGTAAAACCATCTCATTGTCCTTCAGATCTCTCCTTAAAGCATTCGTTTGGCATGATACCTACAAAAAAAATTGACAATGATTAGGCAGTTGATGTCATGAGGCAACTATCTCTCCTGATGATCAATATTGTTTCTTTGTGCTCCCTCATCTGTCAGTCTGTATCCAGCTATTGTCTTATACTTAAATTGAAAGCTTTTGGGTGTAAGGGAATATTTTTGTTATGTGTCTTTATGGTGCCTAGCACAATAGGATTCTGGTCCATAGTACTTTACAGAGTCTTGGAGCTCAGGTATATTGGTGTACATCTCCCTCCTTATCTTGCTTTTTTTTTAGCAAAGCAATACCTTGGATCCAACTGTATTTTTGAATGGAGGATCTTGTTAGCCCTTCGGATATACATAGGGCTAAGTTCACTGGTAGTGAAGCGGTGGCACATCAGTCAGAAAAATGGTTGTAATGGAGATAGTGTAATGGTAAATGAACAGTAAATTTTGTGCCAGGTAAGAGCAGCATGCACAAATTTGCATTCTCTTGAGTCCAGATAAGCACCCAGCATAAGCTTGGTAGTGGTTGCATCAACAAGTTGGTTTGTTAGTCAAACAGGGAGGAGATTAACTGGAGTACTGATTTCTTTTGAATGCAATAAATACTACTTTGCATTTTAATAGAGCCTTCCATTTAAAAATACCTTCCAAGCTTTAGTAAATTCAGGCTACACAAACGCAAGAGATAGGACAATCTCCACATTTTTACATACATGGAAGAGCCAGGAATGCAGAGGACACCCTGTTTTATGCTTTTAGCTACGCACTGATCCCTCCCCTTCCATTTTAAAACAAGTGGGCTCTCACAGGCCAACTACTCTGCTAAATTGATCAACCACAATCTTCACCCTTCTTAGTAGGGCTGTCAAGCGATTAAAAAAATTAATCGTGATTAAAAAAAATTGTGATTAATCACAGTGTTAAACAATAAAAGAATACCATTTATTAAAATAGTTTTGGATATTTTCTACATTTTCAAATATATTGATTTCAATTACAACACAAAATACAAAGTGTACAATGCTCACTTTATTTTTGATTACAAATAGTTGCACTGTAAAAAACTAAAGAAATAATATTTTTCAATTCACCTAATACAAGTACTGTAGTGTAATCTCTTTATCATGAAAGTTGAACTTACAAGTGTAGAATTATGTATATAAAATAACTTCATTCAAAAACAAAACAGTGTAAAACTTTAGAACCTACAAGTCCACTCAGTCCTACTTCTTGTTCAGCCAATTGCTCAGACAAACAAGTTTGTTTACATTTGCAGGAGATAATGCTGCCCGCTTCTTGTTTCCAATGTCACCTGACAGTGCGAACAGGTATTCTCATTGCACTGTTGTAGCCGGCATCACAAGATATTTATGTGCCAGATTCACTAAAGATTCATAAGTCTCTTCATGCTTCAACCACCATTCCAGAGGACGTGTCCATGATATTAACAAGTTCTGCTCGATAACCATACAAAGCATGCAGACCAACACATGTTCCTTTTCATTATCTGAGTCAGATGTCACCAGCAGAAGGTTGATTTTCTTTTTTGGTGGTTTGGGTTATGCAATTTCTGCATCGGTGCATTGCTCTTTTCAGACTTCTGAAAGCATTCTCCAAACCTTATCCCGCTCAAATTTTGAAAGCACTTCAGATTCTTAAACCTTGGGTCAAGTGCTGTAACTATCTTTAGAAATCTCACATTGGTACCTTTTTTGTGTTTTGTCAAACCTGCAATGAAAGTGTTCTTAAAACAAACAATATGTGCTGGGTAATCGTCCAAGACTGCTATAACATTCATCTGGCTGGTGAATCTTGCCTATATGCTCAGGGTTTAGCTGATCGCCATATTGGGGTCGGGAAGGAATTTTCCTCCAGGGCAGATTGGAGAGGCCCTGGAGGTTTTTCGCCTTCCTCTGTAGCATGGGGCACGGGTCACTTGAGGGAGGATTCTCTGCTCCTTGAAGTCTTTAAACCACGATTTGAGGACTTCAATAGCTCAGACATAGGTGAGGTTTTTTGTAGGAGTGGGTGGGTGAGATTCTGTGGCCTGCATTGTGCAGGAGGTCGGACTAGATGATCAGAATGGTCCCTTCTGACCTTAGTATCTATGAAACATGAAATATATGGCAGAATGCAGGTAAAACAGTGTAGGAGCCATACAATTCTCCCCAAGGAGTTCAGTCACAAATTTAATTAATGCATTATTTCTTTTAAAGAGCATCATCAGCATGGAAGTATTACCTCTGGAATGGTGGCCAAAGCATGAAGGGGCATATGAATGTTTAGCATATTTGACACGTAAATACCTTGCAATGCCGGCTAAAAAAGTGCCATGCAAACACCTGTTCTCACTTTCAGGTGACATTGTAAATAAGAAGTGGGCAGCATTATCTCTCATAAATGTAAACAAACTTGTTTGTCTTAGCGATTGGCTGAACAAAAAGTAGGACTGAGTGGACTTTGAGTGCAGTTATGTAACCAAAAAAAATCTACATTTGTAAGTTGCACTTACACAACAAAGAGATTGCACTATCGTACTTGCATGAGGTGAATTGAAAAATACTATTTCATTTGTTTGTCATTTTTACAGTGCAAGTATTTATAAAAAAAATACACTTTGATTTCAATTACAGCACAGAATGCAATATATATGAAAATGTAGAAAAAATCCAAAATATTTAATACATTTCAATTGGTATTGTATTGTTTAACAGTGCGATTACAGGTGCGATTAATTTTTTTGAGTTAATTGCGTGAGTTAACTGTGATTAATCGACAGCCCTACTTCTTAGACATTCACGGCATTGCCGTTCCCCAGTCCATCATTAATCATAACTTAGATCATCCTTAGATCAAGGCTGCTGCAAGTCATGCCTAACTACTTATAGCATCCAAAAGCTATTCTGGAGGGTTTGGAAATAGCCAGAGATGTCCTGTTCATGCTCCTTTCCTTAACTCTATCCATGTGTGCAGAGGAAATTCCCAGCTGACCAGATCTGCTGTATTTCCAGCCTCTTTGGGTCAGTGGGGTGGAATCAAAAATCAGGCCCCTTGTCTTATATGTGAGTATACTGTGGGTATGTGAAAGATTAGCTATCTTTGCACCTTTTTGGGCAGTGAAAGTAGTAATGTATTGTGAAACCATGCATTGTGTTCTGAAACAATCCACACCATTTCTGAGTGAGGGCATCAAAAATAAAGCCATATAATAAAAATAAAATAAAATAAAAATGTTCCCATGAATTACATTCCAGAGAAATCAATAATTTATAAATAAAAGAGAAAAAATTCACTCCCATGTAGTGTTTGCAATCCAAACATTGCAGTATTGTGAAAGGGCATGACAGCCAAAAAATGAAACTGACTTAGTCTATTGTGATTATCCAAAAAGAGAAATGCAAAGAAGTAAGATAGTGAAAATAGTTTTTAATGTGTTTTCTATTTAAAAACGAAACAAAGAAATTGTTTTCTATAACTAATTTTTACTAGTGTGGTTCCTTATTAGAAGAAATGCAATTTGTGTCAGATTTTGTTCTTGACATCTCTCTGCAGAATGTGAAATATCCCAGTAAGATTTTGTCTGTTGTGTAAGACATTTTCAGCACTGACAGCTCCAAGAACAGTAAGAAGATAACAAAACTTCAGCTGGCACCACTTTAGGCAGACCAACTAAAATGGAGTTAATAAAATACACACATCCTGATTACAGGAACGTTAATGTGTTCAGTCTCCATTGCACTGTGAAAACACTGGATCATGAAGAGCTTGAAGCCGGAAGCTGAGGACCCTTCAGAGAAAGAAAAAGGGAGCGAATGGGAAGAATGGAAGCATGAATATTGAGAGGTGGGGAAGGTACAAATGAAGGAGCTGTCAGATGTTAAGCTAATAGAGATCAGATGGTTGTTAAATTCTAGGAAGGAGCAGCTAATTATATGCAGAGAGACATTAAGACTGCCACAGAAGTGGACGTGTCTTTGCAAGGCATCAGGCCAGATTCACCTCCAGGGTCATAGGGCAGGAGCAGCCACACTGGAGGCATCAAGTGAGAGCCAGCGATACTGCCACCCTCCCTCCCACTCCACAGAGTTCTTCCAGAAAGTAGCAGCTCACTGAAAAGTGCATCTCCAGTCCAGCTGGGTCCCATCCCATCCTGAGCCAGCTTCTGGGGCAGACTTGCTGGAGGGGTTTCCAACCTGGATCCCACCAACGTCTGACATGCAGCATGTGCACATCATTCAAGTGCTTGAGTAGCATGTCATTGCACATATCTCATCTAATGATTCTAAAGAGAAGCACAATGTCAATAATGTTGTGCTCCAAATGCAAGACTCATATTAACTAACTGTACCTAGTTAGTAGACAGGCAGCTGTGATCTTGACAATTGAACACAAGGTAGGAGTCAGGACACCTGGTTTCTAGTCTAGACTCTAACACCAACCTTCTACATGATCCTTAGGTTTTCAGCCTAAAATCTGGCCACTGATTTGGGGTTTCTCAATTGTTAGGTGACTAGTTTAGGATGTCCATCTTAAGTATTAAGGTAATCAAAAGTATGACCACCCAAAGTCAGACCACACTTGAAAGTTTGGCTTGTAACCTCTCCTGTCTCCCATCTGTAAAACTGGAATAACTATGAACCATATTTGTGCAGCACTTTGTGATCTAAGGTGGGGGAAAAATCACTGTAAGTATTGTACAGTGAAGTGTAGAATTAATTATTTTCACCATCTAATCCTGCAGTTTCTGGAAAAAAAACTGTTTATTACAAATGAGTTCTCTTATAATTCACTTTCTTTTGCAATTGACACAGAGTCATTCTTGCTTTGTGTATAATTAGTCTGTCACCAAATATAAGAAGGTGCTATATATAATACAAGGCAGTGTAGTGATGGTTTAACTTTGACTACATTTCATATGAAGAATGAGATAAATGTTCTTAAAAGATCAGGAAGCTCAAGGTCTTCCCTGTAATAACTACCGTTCATAGAGATTAGCATAAATAAATACGACAACATCTTTGCCATTAAATCAATTAGTTTGAAACTAAAATGAACTACTAAGTCACTGCAGGGTCAGATGGATATACTGCCCAAGGGCACTCTGTAAAGAATATGCTCAGGATTTTGACACCAAGAGATATCTAACTTTGACTCTTCTTCAAGGGAGATAGGCACTTTATCCAAAGCATTCACTGTGAAAGTTCTCATCTATGGAAAATGTCACTGAGTATTTGCAACTTCTCTGAGAACTCAAGAGATTCATTGTACAGATTCACTTGTTTCTTGATGGCAACTTTATGCAAGGCACTCTATACTTTCATTAAACCTTGCTTGCTTCATCTCTTTAATTTTCTGTGTATTAAAACTGTGAACTGTATATGTGGCTGAGATGGACTATTAAGGTTTGTTACTGTCAAATAAGACATAATTTTAGAGATAAGAAATTACTGAAGGGCAAAAAATATATATAGTTTATGACATTGATTAGGCCATCATCTCAAAATAAAAATCTTGTCAGTCTTTTTACAGGGAGTTTTTTCTTAAATGTACAATTTATTATTTCTAATTTAGAATGAGATATGTGCCAGTAACATAGTTGGTAACAGCACTTTGCAAATACTTAATCGTTTCCTGCTTGAAAGAGCTTGCAATTTAACTCAAATATACTATACATGATAAAAGATTAGGCACAGGATTAGGTGCAGACCAGGCTGGACAATCTATTCATAGCAAACAACTTAGTCAAAAAGTTTAACCCCTTTTTCTGTTAATAAATCATCCACAAGCTGAGTTACATTTTTCAAATTTGTTTGCCGATATTTTTATGCAAATATTTTAATCTGAATGCTACTCACAAAACTATTGTTTGGAAAATTCACTAACATAATTTGCTATTGGTGCTGTGATTGGCCACTTCAGTTATAGGTTATCATTCTCGCTGCCTGATTGGGTGACAAGCTATTATAAAAAAAGTCTGGAGTCACTGAATACATCATTGGTGACATGAACATATTTGCACAAATGTTCACAATACTTCTGAAGTATCTATTTTTGCAAATATGTAATTGCATAAGAATTGACACTCTCTCTTTGCAGTGATATTGCAGTAAAAAAAAAAAAGCAAACCAACATTGCTCATGGAAGCCCATTAAGGGGCGCACACATAGACATGAAATCAACTTCTATTTAAGCCCAGTCCCAGTACTGTGGCAGAGGAGAGAACAGGGTTAAAAGGCGAGCCAGGAGGGATTTGAAAAAGAGGAGGTATGAGGCACTTGGAAGAAGAGAGGCTCCTCTGTGTATTGTAAATGGCATTAAAAAAACAATTCACATGACAAGAAAGGAAATGGAGCAGTTAGATGAGAAGACTGAGTGGAGCTGGGCATAATAAAAGACAACAAGAACAGAGATATCAGTGTCAGGCCCATCCAGGGTCTCTGAAGGTCAAGTTCAGGCGGAAAAGGAGAGAACCAACAGAAGAAGCGTAGAGCATACAATGAAGTAACACTATCTGATTTCTTACTTATCTATTTGCTGCTAAGATGTCCATTGTTGTGGTGTCTGGCACCACATTTTATAATTATTCTTTAATATAACCAATTTCAGTTATATAGTTGGTACATGTGTCCAACGTATGGCACAAATGTACATTACATTGCCATTTTGGTTACCATCTAGGAGCTAGCAGTGCCAAAAATACCATGGGTGCAGCAACACATTAAACTTAGATCTGATTAGTTGAACAGAACTGTGCAATGTGTTTTTACTGGCTGAGTTCACTGCACCTAAGAATGGTTTTCTCCATGTAGGTTTAAATCTGATGTGACAGATTGCTGCTGGTGAAAGAGAGAGCTGAGAGGAGACAAAATTTAGAAGTCATATGCCTCAAGAAACATTCAAAAGACTAGCAACCAGCTCCACCATATATCTTCCATTCAGAATGTACTCTTTGCTGTTGTTCTGACCACGTTAGCACCAATAATTGAAGTCTCAGTTCTGATATACATTCTTCCCTCCAGCTAATGGAATTTCTTTATTAGACGTAATAACTGAAGTACAGCACAAAAATACAAGATATCCACTCTATTAAAAACAAGTCACCTTTTGAAGTAGTTAGCAATAAAAGTGTGAATTACTCATCATTAATTCATTTTCTTTTATAATTTAAGAACAGATAGCTCAGATAGCATTTATAATACCTTCACCTTTTTTTGTACAAGAATGATCCTTACTTTTTACAGGAAAGTTAAATAGGTAATTATATGTTATGAAAGGGATTTTCAAAAGCTCCCAGCAATGGTCCATCTCTGCTACCATTGAAACTATGCCCATAAGAACAATAGAACAGCCATAGCGGGTCAGACCCAGTGGTCCATTGAGCCCAGTATCCTGTCCTCCGACAGTGGCCAATGCCAGGTGCTTCAGTGGGCTCTTTTGAAACCCCCTCCCTAAGTCTTTCATTACAAGCTTGGCAAAAGAAATTTTAAAAAAATTTATCCAAGTCTGTCTAAATACTGGTTTGCATTTTGGTGAGTGACCAAGTTCTCTTAACTAATCTGGTTTTCAATTTTGGCAAGCTTGAAGGCTCTCAGGGACGGGATACAGAGAGAAAATGTGCTTATATTATAAATCCTTTAAAAAAATGATCCAATTCTAGAATCGGGAATTATATTTCTGTGTTTGGCCCACAGAACTGTCCCAAAACTAGCATCCGACCCATGGCATTGAAAATGTTAGACCTACCCTTGGATGTTATTACATCTTATAATTTTAAGAAGGAAAGTAGGTTATACAACCACTGTCCTGTCTTACATTGATAGGCATAACTAGTTCATGCAAGGATAAATATTTAAATATGTAAATTCTTGCCTATACATTTTGACAGTATTGACAGCCAAAGTAAATCTCTGGTATCTGTGACAGAGGATGAGAAGTGATTTAACAAGCTGAATCCGATATTAAAAAATAATGAAGCCCAAAGCTGAAGTATAAAGCAGAGGAATAACATTGGTGACTCTGAATGATGCTATTACACAAGGAAATTACTAAATGCATGTTGGCAATTATACATGAGAAACCAAACATCTCCATATAAAACAAGCAAATTGCCTAACCCAATCCACGGATTTCTTTTAATTAAACATTTGACTTTTCAGTATTCAATATATACAATTTCTGACCCCCCAAAAGGGATTTCATTACAACATTCCGAACCAATAAGGAAAAGAACATTCAAACTTTCTGGAGGTTTCAACCTGTATCTATGCTACCTGGAAACCCATTTTACAAGAGTAATCAGAAGAATCAACAGACTAGGGTTCATTCACTCTAAATATTCCCTCCCTCCATAGGACACCATAGTTAGAGAGGGTAAAAAAATTCTGATTTAATAATATCTGCCATTTATAACACTTTACAGTACTTTAATCCTGAGCTACTTACTTACCACAGCAAGGGCATTCAAAATTAAGGGAGGTAGCTATTAACCCAAGGTTACACATGGTGAAACTGAGGCAGAGGTACAAACTTGCCAAAGGCCACAATGCAAAGCCAGTATAATGTGACGATTAATGTGTGTGACTATATCATCCTCTCGTACTTAGCTGCAACAGAGATCAAAAGGGGTACTCAAGTGGCTGTCTCTGGGGAGAACAGCCCTAGGTGCTATTCCACAGGCTGTATCTATACAGTTGAGCAACTATTGCCAGTTTAAAGGCAAATATATTAGTAGTGTCTATGGGTTCACTACAGGGTGGTGCCCAAGCATCTAATAGAGGTCTAGCTCAAATGGTATAAAATTGTGCCTTCAGAGTCAGATATCATGACTATCATGATGTCTCTATGGGTTAAAACATATTTCTTATACAAGTGGATTAGAACTCTGGAATTCCAGGCCTCTCTTTGCAAAGCAGTTTTCATACTCACTATTCCATAGCATTTTACAAAACCATGGATTAAATGCTTGTATTACACTGACCGCATCAACAAATTTAGCCACCAATAAAAGCTCAACAACATCGCTCAGTCATGGGCACCAGAACCAGTTTTGTTACCTAAGAATCCTGCCAGATCCACTCTTCTGAGTAAAACAAAAAAAACCCTTTAAGATCTCCACTTCCAGCTGAACAGTATTAGTTCTGTATTAGAACCGAGTAAGAGGAGACTTTGGACTTGCATCTCATCAAAAACAAGGCACCTCCTGATCTTGCTCTCATTGAAGTGAATGGCAAAAGTCCCTTTGACTTTAATGGGGCAGAATCAGACACATAGTGTGCATTGTCTCACACCCTTCCTGCATAGTACTATGTTAACTCCTGCCTACTGATAACAAATTGCTGGTATGGAACGTGTACACATAGCAATAGCAACACAGAAATAGTTACAACCCTTAATATCTGTTTATATTTCTGAAAAAAAAGCCAAAGATCAGCTTGTTTGAGTAGGTGCTATAGCTGCAAGAAACTCATTAATGTAAATGGTATATAGTCAGGGGACTGATAGAATAATTTTAAACACACACAGTATTCATAAGAACCTGAATGATGTAATGAAAATTAATCTGATGGGACTGAGCTTCTCCGGTGGTGCTTCAATTTGTAGTACAAAGGTACTGTAAAGTGGTATGCTGACCTGCAATTGTCCTTGTCAATGGCTGCAGATTTGTAATGTAGCCCCATTAATTAAACTGAAATCTTTTTAGGTAGCACTGACAGTGACAAGTGGCACTATCCAAACCGGAGAGATGCACCAAAAATCTCAACTGATTCCAAAAACAAGAGAGTGTTTTCAATAGCATACACTTTAGCTTAACTGCAACAGTGGTCATAAATTATAAGTGAGACAAGGTGGGTGAGGGAATATCTTTTATTGGGCAAACTTCTGTTGGTGAGAGAGAGAAGCTTTTTGAGCTTATACCAAGCTCTTCTTCAGGTCTGGAAAATATACTCAAAGTACAAATGCTGAGTACATTTTCCAGACCTGAAGAAGAGCTCTGTGTAACTCAAAAGCTTGTCTCTCTCACAAGCAGAAGTTTGCCCAATAAAAGCTATTACCTCACCCCACCTCAGCTCTCTAATATCCGGGGACCAACATTGCCACAACACTTCATACAACAAACTATAAGCAATTGCAAAGTTCTCTTACTTTAGTCTTAAGAGACATTCACATCTTTATCATTATATTCCTGATTGGATCCCCCTTTAATAGTTAAGAGCATGTGGGATAATACTTGTAAAAGTGATAAGTGCTTTCCAGAGTATGTTCAAAATGCTCTATAAATATTACTTCCTATATACATAACACAGTGGGGGGAAGGTATTATAGGAGAACACTGCATGCATGCCAACTGATAAACATTCAGAACTATCAAAGTGGGCACAATTAACAGCAATTTTTAGTTAAATGCAGGCATTTATGAGATGATATTTTGGCCTAGTGGGTATGGCACTGGCCTGGGACTCGGGAGACATGGGTTCTATTCCTGGTTCTGCAACTGGCCTGCTGACCTTGAGCAAGTCATAGATTGTTGGGCTCAAGGGGTAGTGATCAACGGCTTGATGTCTAGTTGGCAGCCGGTATCAAGCGGAGTGCCCCGGGGTCGGTCCTCGGGCTGGTTTTGTTCAACATCTTCATTAATGATCTGGATAATGGGATGGATTGCACCCCCAGCAAGTTCATGTATGACACTGAGCTGGGGGGAGAGTAGATATGCTGGAGGGTAGGGATAGGGTCCAGAGTGACCTAGACAAATTGGAGGATTGGGCCAAAAGAAATCTGATGCGGTTCAACAAGGACAAGGGCAGAGTCCTGTACTTAGGATGGAAGAATCCCATGCACTGCTACAGACTGGGGACTGACTGGCTAAGTGGAAGTTCTGCAGAAAAGGACCTAGAGATTACAGTAGACGAGAAGCTGGACATGAGTCAACAGTGTGCCCTTGTTGCCAAGAAGGCTAACGGCATACTGGGCTGCATTAGTAGGAGTTTTGCCAGGAGATCAAGGGAAGGGATCATTCCCCTCTATTCGGCACTGGTGAGACCATATATGGAGTATTGCATCCAGTTTTGGGGGGCCCACTACAGAAAGGATGTGGACAAACTGGAAAGAGTCTAGTGGAGGGCAACAAAAATGATTAGGGGGCTGGGGCACAAGATTTATGAGGAGAGGCTGAGGGAACTGGACTTATTTAGTCTGCAGAAGAGAAGAGTGAGGGGAGATTTGATAGCAGCCTTCAATTACCTGAAGGGGGGTTCTAAAGGGGATGGAGCTCGACTGTTCTCAGTGGTGGCAAATGACAGAACAAGGAGCAATGGTCTCAAGTTGCAGTGGCAGAGGTCTAGCTTGGATATTAGGAAAAACTATTTCACTGGGAGGGTGGTAAAGCACTGGAATGGGTTAGCTAGGGAGGTGGTGAAATCTCCATCCTTAGAGGTTTTTAAGGCCCGGCTTGATAAAACCCTGGCTGGGATGATTTAGTTAGGGTTGGTCCTGCTTTGAGCAGGGGGTTGGACTAAGATGACCTCCTGAGATCTCTTCCAACCCTAATCTTCTATGATTGTATGATTTCACCTCTGCCTCAGTTTCCTCATTATCCCCATGAGAATAATGATATTTACCTACCCTGTAAAGCATTTTGAGTTCTACAGGTATAAGAGCTATACAAGAGCTAGGTATTATTACTATGGGCTATACATTGATATAAAATATTGCAGGTCTATTTAATATCATTGTTCTAATAGGGACTGCTCCTACTCACATTCTAGTTAATGGAAGAACTCTTATTGATCTCAGTGGTGCAAGATAAGCATGTCATGTATTTTTACCAAATATTATTGTAATTTTCCTTTTCTTTCTTTAGGGATAAAATATAACATGGGACCCCAACAACCCAAAAAAGTAAGTTCTTCAGATAAAAATGCAAGAAAATAGAGCAAGACATATTTGCAATACAGAATGTGGGAGAGAAGGCTCAGAGCGAACTATTAGATTGGAAGTAAAAGTATCAAACAGGAATGAAGCATTAAAGCTTTTCCCTGGCGTGCAAACTTTTTTATTAAAATACAAATTTGGTAAGCCATGAAAATTTAGTTTTATGGTTGTTTGCTGGACTAGATATTCCTAAAAGATACTGTAAACTTGAAAGATATTTGCATATTCATATTTGATATGAAATTTTATTGCTTAAAAGAATTGGTTGAGTGTCACTTAGAATATTAGAAAGAAAAATACTGGTATAATTGTGCCATCTAGTGGCTACTAGTTCATTCAAAGTAGCTGTGACCATATCTCTTTTACTTCTTTAAAGTTTACGGGATGAATGCAAGTACTTGAAAGAATGCTTGAATTTACCAGTTGTTTATCCAAATTCCAGGGGGAACTTAGTGAGATATAGTTCATATCGCTCCTTCTCTGCAGGTTCAACTTACCTTTCAAATAGGAGTGAATAGGAATTTTGTTCACAATTCAAATTATGACATTTGCTTATGGTGGAAATGCTAGTTTTAGATTCATCAGCAGCAATGTGGGGTGTTGGGTTTTTTGTGGGGAGGACTGTACCCTAGCATGGAATAAGTATGAATGATCAAATATAAGTCTGATTTCTTCATATGATTTCCACATCACTCAGTAAAGAGCAATATGCAGTAAATACAACGAAACAGCTGGCCATTTACATATACAAGACGACTGAAATATATGTTTGATGCATTTACATCAGGGTAAGTTTCTCAACAGAATAGCAATCAAATACTTGCATAGTCCCCACAGGCAACTATACACGGGAGTACCAGAATGAGTTGGTTTCCAAGTCAGCCTATATCACGTGGTAATAGTAATAGCAAAGCAGTAGGAAAAACTTTACACAGTCATTCTAGAAAAAAGTATAACTTTTTTTGAACAGTTACAAAAGGAAGCAAGTGTAGAGAACATTCTACTCTGTTTGGGTCTTAGTCAGCATACTGTATACAGAGAAATGAAGAGATAACCCAGACTGTGTTCCACCTCACCCTTGTTCCACTATTATGCACAGCTGCTTTTATAATTTGTTTAATACTGACTAGTTCTATTTTATTTTTGAACACAATTTAATAAGTTTACTAGCACAGTTTGGATTTTTGCTCATTACTTTTTTATGATGAATTTTGAAGCAACTTTTTCCAGAAAAAAGAGAAAAAGAAAAATCCATTCTCCTTTGAAGAAGGAACTTGGCAAAATATAGAAAATCAGTAGTGATGCCAGATGGGAATGTAGCCTGAGTTGCAGCTTCCCCTTTGTAACTGAGTGGCAGAAAAGGCTTGTTCTTATTCTTTGACAGCCTAATCTTAAACCCTGTGAAGATTTCTATTGGGCCACAGAGAGGCTAATCTAACTCCTATTGAAGTCAACTGGATGCTTTTTCATTGCCTTCAAGGGGATTGGATCAGGCCCAAACTGCAGATTCCTGCCTGTTCTCTCAACTGAGCAGAGGAAGAGCTGTGATGTCACTATGATAATTCGCAAAAGTGCTTCAGCATGAAGAAGAAAGAGAATACTCATTTCAAATCTAAAACTGATTTTTTTAAGTTTTGGGACATCTTTAATCATCATCAAGGAGCAGGTGAAAGATTGCAAAGATAGGAAAGATTGTGATTTGCATCACAGTTTACCTCTAAACGTTAAAGTATTTTAGGCTAAAAGTATTCACCAATTGAACAGCTATATCTGTATATTCCCTGCCCTCCCATTCCTCCCTCCATCTGAACTATAACATCTTTGGAAAACCACAGTTATAATAACCAGTTAAACAAAATTTTAGTCAAACCAGGAGACAGTTTTTCTATGATAATGCAAACATATCAATTAATTAAATAATTAATCCATACAATTCATCCCTAATCCCATTCTGGTGAGATAGGAAAATGGTCAGCAAGAGGCACAGACTGTCTTTGCTTTGCAACCACTTCACCATTTTTCACTCCAAAGAGCCAGATCCAAAGCTCGTTAAAGTCAATGAAAAGATTCCCATTGACTTCACTGGCCTTTGGATTAGGGCGATAATGAGAGCTATAACTTTAATTTTTTATAAACATTCACTTTGAAACACACTCCAACAACTAATGAGCAAACAAGTCAAAGTGAGGAAGTTCATTTCAATCAAGTGTGGGATTCTCCTTCTTCCTGACATGCCAAGCGTGTGAAATCATTTAAAGGTGAAATTATTTCAAGCCTCTATTAATAGCTATAATAAGTAGTAGTATTTTATGCTGAATAATGATTGCTTGCCAGAACTGTAACCTATCTGGGTCATCATATTCAGGCTCACCTGGATAATCTATGTTGTGTTCCTCTTGTAATATGTACACCTGTATTTTTAAAGACAGCAAGATCTTGCTGAGTGCAAGAAATGGCACAAATTGCTGCAGAGTGAGAATGTGTATAAGATTCCATCTCCCGGAACATGTCCTAAGGCAGATGGCTCATTTTCTAGGGGCTAGAGCATCATGCTCTAGCTAGTAACTGGAAAATGATTTCTCCTAGGGTGACATTCACCGCCATGCAGGTAGCCTGTACTGGTTGTTGCCCTACTTAAGCCTTCAAAACAAGGCTGATGCAGAACTTGAATGATGCAGCATCTCATTATAGGAGCAAATTTCACTCCTAGAGATACAGACAGAAATTTAGTTTAGGTGTGTCAAAATGGAAAGAACTTAATTTGCCTAGGCTGGGGACTGGAAGGCAATTAACCAGTGCAGCCTACTTAGAAAGACTAGGCAAGAGTGTAACAAGGGGGATCACGCACAATTTGTAGCGTATAGAAGATGAGTGGATTGTACCTATCAAGGACTCTTTGCATTCATCCATTGTCCTCCCCAAACTCCCTATATCTGCGCTGCAGCTCGGGCAGACAGACTTGTGTTGCGGGGCTCGAGATGGTATGGACGTTATGGCTCAGGCTCTGTCGCCTAGGGGATCGATGGGCTAGCTTCAGAGCTCCCATGTCCATACTGCTATTTTTAACATACTAGCTCAAGCCCCACCATTGCTGTCTGTCAGGGCCATGTGCAGAAATTTAAATTTTACTACTTTTGGAGAGGCGTGGTTCTCTACCCCCACAGCAGCCCAGGGGCCAGAGGAGATTGCTCTCCTCACCATGGCCCCAGGGTCGGAGGAGCTCACTCTCCACCCTGCAGCCCCGGGGCCAGAGGAGTTCTGTGTCCCCAGAGATTATTGGCTGGCCCATGCCCCTGCTTTCCCCCCCTCCCATTCACGCCCCTGTGCTGTCTACCTGGATTAGGAGATTCACTCCCAGCTGCAGTGTAGACATAAGGCCTATTTCAGGGACTCCCTGCAAGCCACATCCTCCCTCATGCCAAGGGTTCTGTATGTCCCCCATGTCCCGTTCCCACATACCATCATCCCCCACTCCCCTTCCCCCCTGGCAGGGACTCTGTGTGCACTCATATATCTCCCTCCCTCATCTATGTTCCTCCTCCCTGAGGCTCTGGTTTCTCCCCCCCATCTCTCAGTCCCTACTTTGCCCCTTCCTCCAACCAACCATTTAGCCCCAGGTCCCTGCCCCTCCCATCCTTCTGATACTTGCTGCTTCCCTCCTACCCTCATTCAGGGCTCCTCCCACACCAGCATCCCTGTTGTCCAGTGCTTACAGTGGTCTGAAAAAAAGTGTGGGGCCTACCATGTGTGCCCCTCAGAGGCTCAGCTTGATTTTTAAATGGAGGGGCATGCAACCCCCCTCAGTACACATACACAGACACACATACATACTCTCTCTCTCTCTCTGACTGCAGCTTCCCTGATAAACCCTCCCTGTGTCCTCATGCAACAAATTAAGGTAGCAACAATGGGCAGACAGAGATTCCTCTGCCTACAGCACCATGCAGTCTGAGGGCCTGGATATTCCTGTGAATCAGGCTCTTCTGGTATTTCAGTTTGCACAAAAATCAATAGGCTTGTGCCCATGATCCTAGAACATTTCCTGCAATTTTGGAATTGCTACAATGCATTCCAAAGTTATCACACCAGAGAAATGGCAACATGTTGAGTGTTAGTTCTTGCTCCATACAGCTAATTAATTCCTCCCCCTGCCCCTCCATTTCCAGTGAGTACAAGAGTTATTCATGCTATAGATACATAGTTCGGAGATGGATCCGTACCAGAATCCTGGATACAGACAACCCCCAAACTATGGGAACATTCCATCTGCCAGCTCAGGCTCACCTCTAGCTTTGATGTCTATGTAAACAAACCTAAAACAGAAACATACGGAAATGGAAAAGTCTAGTGCAGGAGCAGAGTCTCAGATGTGCTGCAATACATGTCATTTTGTAATTTAGCTGAACAGAGAGTCAATGAATAGATCTGCCATTAAACTGTACAAAGTATTTATCACTATTGATAACATCTCATTTAGTAATTTCTTGGGACTTTTCTTCCAGCAGGACTGCACTTCTAGCAACAATCAGGACATAAGAGTAAGAAAAAACTCTGCAGAGGAATTAGCAATGGGAAACCAGAAAAGTTCATTATATACACCTGTGAACGTACCTACTCAGTTTCAAAGTACAGACGGAAAGCAAAATATAATGTTTGTGATGAAAGACCACCAAAAAAAAGATGCAGAAATGAATCCTATCGGGCTCCACAAACGGAGAAGGAGATTTATAATTAAAAAGAGCCCTATATTGATTGCTATGAACAATTCTTCTCTCAACTTGCCTATGCTTAAATCTGAGGACAGAAACAACAACAATTGGAAAAGTCTCTATCAAATCCAAAGAGAAAGAAAGAGAATAATGAGAGATACTTGTTCCAAATACAAGAATAATAACAGAAGGATAATCACTCCTTATCACGTTTCCAGAATATTTGTAGAAGATAAATACAGAATTCTATACTGTGAAGTTCCAAAAGCTGGCTGTTCTAACTGGAAACGGGTACTCATGGTTCTCAATGGGTTGGCTTCCTCCACAAAAGATATACAGCATAACACAGTACACTATGGAAATTACTTAAAAAGGCTGGATGGGTTTGATCGCAAAGGGATTTATCACAGGCTCAACACTTACACCAAGATGCTTTTCATTCGCGAACCCTTTGAAAAGTTGGTATCCGCATTTCGCGACAAGTTTGAGCATCCAAACAATTACTACCACCCTGTTTTTGGAAAAGCTATCATTTCGAGATACCGTGTCAATGCCTCCAAAGAAGCATTAAGGACAGGTTCTGGAGTCAAATTTAAAGAGTTCATTCAATATCTTCTAGATGTACATAGGCCAGTGGGCATGGACATTCACTGGGATCATGTCAACAGGCTTTGCAGCCCATGTTTAATAGACTATGACTTTGTAGGGAAATTTGAAAGCATGGAAGAAGATGCAAATTTTTTCCTGCATTTAATTGGTGCTCCACAAAATTTAACTTTCCCTAAGTTTAAAGACAGACATTCCAACGAAGAACGAACAACCACTAAAATTACACAGAGCTATTTTGCACAGCTTTCCCCTGCTCAAAGACAACACAGTTATGATTTTTATTATATGGATTATTTGATGTTTAACTATTCAAAACCTTTTGAAGATTTATATTAGAAAGTAACAGACACTTCTATTTCATATCAGTTGAATTACATAATAGATACAGGTCTTGGTACACTGATACTCTAGAAGCACATCACTCTCATATTTTCTAAGAATAATCAGTGGATTCATGTTACATAGTAAAACTGATAGCTTTTCATGTACAAAATCTCATTTTAGAAAATTTACCATAAATAAAGAAACTGACTTTTACATTTGGCCTGAAACATCAAAGAAAAACGGGAAATAGAAAGTCCTTATGCCTCCATGTGGCGTCTCCTAGATGTTACCGTCTGTTTAGCAAAGGGTCAGTTAAAGAGCATTTCCACAGCAGCAAAAAATAAGTAACAGAGCATAAATGATTTACAATTAGTGACGTTTACATCTGCTCCTTAACTTCCTCCTTTAAATCAATTTTTCTACAGGTTCTCCATGTGATAATATACATCAGGGATCCTAAATAAAGCACATGATTTTCCATTCTGGTGGTTATTTGTGTTTGCATTGGAGGGTGGCAAGAAGAGTGGGTGAAGAGGTGGGGAAAGCACCTGAAATCCTGTGGTGGATCCAATAGTCTATTAAAGTCCTAACTGTTATGATGAGCTCTTTAAAATACCATAAGATAAAGAAAACAAAGTGCTGTTTCATTAACAGTTTTACAGTTCCTTGCAATCCGCAATGCATGCAACCATATACCAAGAAGGCCTTATAAATTTGAAGCTGGACACAGATTTCTAATTACTTTCTGTGATTACCAAATTAATTAGATAAGAGAAACTTTATTACAATTACAATACAATGTTCAAACATGTTCTAGTGAAAACATTAATACTTAATGACCATGTGAGTGCAGTGTTAAAGCAGATGTTGCAATTCACAGAGTGAGGATGTATTGTCTCCCTTCCGTATTCCCCTTATGCCACATTAATCTGCAAGAAGATAAAATGCAAAGGAACATTTACATCTTTATGCATGTTATTAAGATTATTTTAATCCTTTGCATTAACAAATCTTTAATTTAATCTGTATAGTCACCAGGAATATCAAATGTTTCCTTTAAAGTGGCAAATAAATGTAAACGCAACTTCTTGCTCATCAGGGTACTTTTTATCGCTACAAACAATAAGGCTTTATTTTGGTTAAAATCAGATTTCAGTTCACAGCAACAAGCAGAGCATATTTATTTGTGGTTTCATTTTGTTCATCATTTTCTATATTTAACTGTAGTTTTGCTGTGTTTTCTCTCAAGTAGAAACCTCCATGAGGTTCAAATGTTGGAGAGTTACAACAGCAGCAGAACATCCATGTTAACTTTATACAAACTATTGCTGACTATATGTGGCTAATTAATTAGCTGTACTGGTTTTGAGGTCAATGCTATTTTCAGTTAGGTGAGCACATTTGAATCAGTATCCATTAAGCAATCCAAAAATTGTAAGCCTCAGTTATAAGTCATGCTAGGTTCTGTACAAACATTGGCTAATGCAGACCTCAAGAAGAGCTCTGTGTAAACTTGAAAGCTTGCATCTCTCACCAGCAGAAGTTGGTCCAATAAAAGGATTACCTCATCCACTGTGTCTAACAAACCTGTATAAGACATTCTTTGCTCCAAAGAGCTTACAATTTTAGAACTCAATACTGCAAACATTGACATACATGCATAATTTTACACACTGCAAGTATTTCCATCAGGGTCCCACTAAAATCATCGTATTTTAACTCTATCTTAATTTTTTTTAACAAAAGGACAAATATGAATACAATATTTTTTATTGACAAAAGGTCTCACCCCCCCCAGCATGATTTCTAAAATGTCTGCCATTAAAAACTGAGAATATACTTTAAAAAAGTTCCTTGAATGTTTTTCACTCAGAAAAAGTTTTACAAGTATCTATGTGTCTAGCATCCCATTGACAGAGCCTTGCAAACCTGCGTATATCCTTTTTATATCTGCGGATCACAGATTTGATGCAGTAACAAATTTTGTATACACACATTGAATACCCTATTGAAGTCAATGGGAAAAATCAGGATTGAAGATCAGGTTTTTAAAAGTTAAACACATTCTTAGATGTTTTGCTGGATCTGAGCTAAAGTGCTCAGCACATTGCAGGATTAAGCACAGATAGAGGTGTTTTATTCAGTGGATCCTACAGAAGTTTATGCATGTAAATTCCTGAATTTAAAATAAGAGACACTGCAAATTTAGGTCTAGGCAATAGTAATTTAGGCAGCAATGTAGCTGAAAATGCCATTCTTCATTATTACACCTTCCTTGGAATTCAGTCCATGAAAAAAAAAAGAGGTGTCTCTCTAATCAACATGATTAGGTTTGGCTATAACTCGAGGAAATCTGGAGGAGTCACTAAGAAAAACAAAGAGGATGTGATAAGGTCTGAGCTCATTTTCTCTAAATGGATGTAATTTACTCATTTTGGATTTGACCCTGCAAGCTTCCAAAAGGATCACAAAGAACCAGAGCATTCAATATGTGATTGCTGCCCCTCCAGATACACTTCTGCATAGTGCTGAACCCTACTCACTTGCCTGAATGGGAGCACATTCTCATTAAGAGAAGCATTGGGCTTGTATCTTCATTCAACACAGTTATACCAGTATAGCTTATTCCCCTTCCAATATGGGGATATGCTATATTTTATAAGTGTCTTTATTTTGGTATAATTGCATCCAGACTGGGGGGTTGGGGGGGTTACCGATTTTACTATACCAGTATAGCTAGATTGGTACAATTTTTGGGTGTAGACGAGACCTGAGAGAATAGAGATTTGGGCATTCTTACCTTAGAGCAACACTTGGTTAAACTTTCTCTGGTCTCCAGGGAAGGCAGCATTTTCTGCTGTGCTGATTTGGGTCATGCTAAGGGACCCACAAGAACGGCTATTTATATGCCAGTAGAATTGGTCGAAAAATTAAAACCTATTTTGTGAAATACTTCTAAATTTTGAAGCTGCTTATATTTTGAAGCATACAAGGTGGACCCATTTATCATGTAAAAAGTCATACCTTTTATTAGTGTCCCCTCCCATCTGTTCCCCTCCCCCCCCCAAAAAAACCCATTAACCATTTCAATAAAAAAGGGTGGGGGGGAGGGGAAATTCCACAAAAAATGAAATGTTTGACATACATTTTTTTGTGAAAAATGTTGTTTAAAAACAAGAGGCCGTTAAAGGAAAAACTCTTCATTCAAAAAAAATTTGACCAGCTGTACACAGCACCAACTGATATAATTAATATGATATTTCAAGAATGGCAGCTCCCCATAGCATGGAATCTGCTATATATTAGACGGCTGGTTTGTTTGAGTATAAGTTTGTTAGCTGTGGGTGGTTTGTTGGTTGGGGCCTCTTACTTCTTACTGACCATAAGCAGTGTGGTTGGAGAGTGTTTTAATGGGCAATGAAATATATATATATAGATATATATAGATATATATATAGATATATAGATATATATATATAGACACACACATATACATATACACACACACACACCCCGAGAAAAGAGGGGAGGGGGAACTGTATTAAGAAATGGAGAAAGCTGATTGCCCAAAGCCAATAAGGGGTGGAACCAGGAAACTATAAAACTGAGCAGCAGGTCCTAGCTCTCACCCCAGTTAAAGAGCCCAATTAATTTGATGCAGATCAGAAACTCAGTCTGAGGTAAGAGTATATTTGGTCAACATTTTTAACCAAAATAAATGTACCTGCTGGAAAATGTGGTTTCATGTAAATTGAAGTGTTTCATAAGAATGTCAGTTTTAACTATTGCTTATTTTCCAGTTGGGTGATTTGAAATGAAAAATTCCACTTTGACATCCCAAAATCTTCTTATGGAAAAATGTTTAAGGTTTCATTTTTGACATTTCCAATTCAAACTTTCAGAATTTTTCATTTTGCAAAAATATTTCCAATATTGCAGTTTTTCCTCCTGATTGGGAATGTAAAGTAATTTTGAAGTGTCAAAATTTCCATCAAAGGAAAATCCCATTTTTTTAAATGTCTCTAGTTAGGAATTCAGTCAAGCTGAAGATCTAGTGCTGCTTATATCTCCAGTTAAAGGTTTTTGCCAGATGGTTTCTTGCCCTTAAAAGGTGCATTTTATAAAGCTGCATCCTCAAAGTTTGGTAGTAAAAGCTGTAATTTAACAGCCCTTGACAATCCTTCTGTACTATTTAGTGGGTAATTTACCAGCAATGTATATAAATAAGCATTCCTGAAATATTTTAAGATTTGCTGCATCTCAAACTCATTATAAAATGTATAAGACAAATTCTGTTCCCTTGGAAAAGTGCATAAGTGTTTGAGAAACAATATAATGAAACAATGTAATGTTCTAGCTTGGTTTTGCTGAATCAAAAATGCTTGCTTAATAAAGCTGGCCCTATGGCTCAATGTCATTTATAAAAATGTAGAGATATTGTGATCTAGCAATATGAACAAGGGTACCAACAGGCGAAATGGTGGAGTGGGAGCTTGGTTATCTTTTAAAATGCCTAAGATCTTTTGTAATTAGCATCATTTCTAGGCTCCCAGCAAACTCTGTTCTCCTGTACGTCTGTACAGTATAAACCAGTTTTAACACATTACTATTTATCATCAGCAAAGTGCTCAGCCCAACACAATATGCAAAAAGTAAAGACAGTCCCTTCCTGTCCTAAAGAGCTTACTGTCTAAAGATAGGAAATCCACATGAGGAGATAACTTTTGTTTCGTCATATTGTTTAGTTCCTCCCATTTTGATGCAAGTCATTTTTCAAAGGCCTGATGGAGGTTTTTAGGATGTATCTGAAGGAAGAGAAGGTAACAAAAGCTACATTCAGAGTTCCCCCTCAGATACCTTCATGTTTTCTTTCAAATAAAAATGAGTGAAAATAATGACAATAATAACGTGGAAGAGTATCTATTGAACTAAAAGTACTAAAAGTCTTCACATTTAAGTCTTCTTCTTTGTTGATACTCCAATCATACCTAACTAGTCAAGACAGACCTACAGTGTTTAATGCACTGCCTTTCATGTTTTCAATATCCATTCCCACATAGATCTATGTACACACACAGCACACCTGCATCCAACACTGGAATCTCTTCTGCTAGTTTTACACTGATGTAAATCAGTAACTCCATTAAAGTTAGTTACAAGTGTGTATACACACTGTTCACTCTATATGTGAGCCTACGGATATTTATAATAGATATATGCATGTATGATACGCATGATAAAGCCTTGGCAAAGGATTGCCTCCATCATGTGTACACTATAAATAGAGATCAATATTCAATATCAGCATTCACAGATGCTCCAGAAAAAAGTCTTCCGTGCATTAATTATCTTGGGGAGAATACATAAGTCAGCTGTACAATCATTTGAGTGTGTTTTTTCTTGGTTATTCATTCATTAATTTGCCATGTTATCCTGAGGTATTATGCCAGATCTTACAGGCTTTTTTTTTTACACTATCGTTATTATTCTGTTATGCAATTTGCTTGGACTAATTTTTTTCCTTCCCCAAAAACCAACCAGTTGCATAGGTATCTGGACAGAATTTTGTTGGCCATATGGAAAAGAGGTATAACTAAATAAAGGAATAACACAAATCCTAATCTGACCTCTACACTTTATACTCCACCAATATCAAAGCAGTAACATTTGCAGGCAGCCACGGTAGTTTATTTCCACAGCACAGTGTGGGAAACAAGTAACAGCACAATTTGTTCATGTTCATATTGCATTAAGAGATTATTCTTGTGTTGATGAAGCTATTGTGGTGACTTCAAAGCTGAGGCCTGCACACACTTGAACAAGGGCTCAATAAGTGTCTCATGCCTCATATGTCAAGATGCATACAATTCGTTTTCTTCCCCAAGGCAGAACTATAGGTGAAGAACATCCCTTAACTCTATCCATTAGGTTAAAGCAACTGAGCCTAACAGGCAGACCTGTAAATAAATATTTCTATATCTTGAACGAACTCCAAGGCTGTACTTTAAGGAGGATGTATTGAAACTCAAGCATAAGAAACAATCAGAATTTGTTCGTATTGGCTCCCACAAGTATGGGTGAGGAGATCAGGTTTAATGTTTAGAATGGACACTCAAGCCAGGCCTATTCCTAGTTCTGGCTGCTGAGTGACCTTCAACAAAAAAACTTCAAAAACAGACTCCAACGAGAGACTGCTGAATTGGAATTAATTTGCAAACTGGATACAATTAACTTAGGCTTGAATAGAGACTGGGAATGGATGAGTCATTACACAAAGTAAAACTATTTCCCCTTGTTATTTCTCCCCCCACCCCCACCCCACCCCTCACTGTTCCTCAGATGTTCTTGTTAACTGCTGGAAATGGCCTACCTTGCTTGTCACCATGAAAGGTTTTCCTCCTTTCCCCCCCCTGCTGCTGGTGATGGCTCATCTTAAGTGATCACTCTCCTTACAGTGTGTATGATAAAACCCATTGTTTCATGTTCTCTGTGTGTGTAAATAAATCTCCCCACTGTATTTTCCACCAAATGCATCCGATGAAGTGAGCTGTAGCTCACGAATAAATTGCTCAAATAAATTTGTTAGTCTCTAAGGTGCCACAAGTACTCCTTTTCTTTATGTTAGGCCAAAGTTTTCCAGAATAGCCATGGATTCTGGGTGCCTCTATTTTTGAGTTTCCAGCCTGAAACATATTAGGCCTGAATTTCAGAAGTGCCAAGCATTCACATCTCCCATTGATTTGGCCAGCAGCAGTTTGACTTCCATGCTTGAGTTTATCCCATGAAGTGACCACAGGGGCAGCTTAATTAGCATTTGCCAAGTTCTTTCAGGGATTTTAAAGCAAAAAACTAGGTAAGTGCCAAGTGTCATAAAAGGCAACAACATTGATAGGGAAGACTGTCACATGAGTCATATTGGAAGCTGACAATCCGTCTGGATAATCAACGCAGTGAAGAAATATTCTCTTTTCAAAATCAAGTTTAAGCACATCAGCTGCCTCATAAATGCAAGTCACATAAATTGCACCTGCTGCTGTCGGGGCCAATCTGATGGGAGTAGTTCTTCAGAAATATTTTGTGAATTGGCTGAAATAAGAACACCAGCTAATTAGTTTAAAAAAATCTTTCAAAGCCCAGTGTGTGCATACAGCTGCTACTGGAAAATTAACACAGATGATAAATATATATGTAGCCAATATCTCCTGCATAGCCTGATCTTTGACAACATTACCCAAGAAAACTTTATATTACAGTGATTTGTTTAATTCATTTTATCCAGTGGAACAGACAAATGAGCTCTTCCTTACGCATCTGTCACCCATTTCCAGTTGTGCTATTGACTCTCTTCTTGAGCATTTAATTTAACAAATTTGTCTCTAGTGTAATTCTATTAAATTTATACCACATAAAAGCACCCCATCTTTGATAATTGGGTTCCTCTCCATTCTGATTCTACCACAGCAGGAGTCCTGGACTGTGTTCCATACTCAGCTACATAGGATTCCCCTTCAAAAATGATAGTGATATTTTCTGTTGATATCCCAGTTGTGCAAGGATTTAAAGTGAGATTGTCAAAATATGAAATTAGAGATGAGCGTGAACAGCCAAGTTCTGATCTACAGCCAAATTTTTCCAGTTTGTAGGTGCTCTGATTTGGGATTTGTCCAGACCCATCCCTACTTGGGGCATGAAAATTCACTGTTCTCTTCCCTCTCATTCACACCCAAACATGTGCAATTGCAGAGGGTGTTAAGATTAATTTCAAGTAGTTGAAGCATCAGCATATGAAGTAGTGACACAAGACTACACTGTCACAGCCTGCACCAATCCATGCCGCACTAATGAAGTCAGCTTCTTAGCTAACAAATGAATTGTCCAGGCTACCATTCACCTTTGGATTTATGAATTTGATATGACATGAACAAAAAAAATAATTTTGCCATTGTTTTAAGTGTGCACTCAAGGACATTTAATCAATGTAACCTATCCAGCTCCCATGATGTAGCCACACACAGAACTCCCGTGAATATCAGCATGCTTACACATACAAGTCCAATACTGATGAAGACCATGAAGGGCACCTTTATAGATGACTTATATGATGATAATGGTCAGAACAAATTTTAGGCTTAATTCTGCAGTCTTTGAGTAAAAAAGAGTGCCACTGCAGTCAATCACAAATGAATGTTTTATTTAGCCTTTAAGACATGGGACTAGGCAACAGACCTCCTAGGTGCCACTGAATCGCTATGGGACCTTGGACACAATGTGCTTGAGTTCCCCATGGGCAATATGGGGATAATACTTCCATCCTTCACAGAGCTATGGTAAGACTTAAACAGTGTTTTTAAAGAGTTTTGCATTTCAGCAGCACCTTTCATCTGATGATCTCAAAGTATTATTCATCCCTAGTAATATATAAGGACAGATAAAAGGAGTTTCGCTTTTATTGAAACATTTTTTCAGTAAGATCTTACTTTTTCCTTTTTGAAAAAGGACACAAAGCAGTGCCAAACACAAAGCACCATGGTTAGTCACCATGACCTCACCAGTCTTTGAGCAATGAAAAGAAGACATGGAGGAGCAAGAGGCATGATATTTATATAACCTGGTGCTAGATTTCTGCATTGAAATCCATACAGACAAATCCTATCAAAATGACAGTGCACTCAAGCTGCTATTCGCTGATGCCTACCACTGTATTGTATATTTTTCCTTTCACTAGGAACTCTTTTCCCCTAGCATAGACCCCTCTAAACTAGAAAAATACCCTGTTAGCAAACTCATTTATCCACATTTGTCTCTGCAAAAAGGCTGTTAAACACCATTACAGATGTTAGTTGGTTATGGTCAACCTTAGGATATGTCAAGGTTTGAATTAGAAGGTTACCAGTGCTCTGTTTAGTGCTCTGTGAAGTATATGAGATGTTCTCCAGTAGTTTACTAATGCCCCTTCTGCCCTGCCTTATCTTTTAATCACCAAAACTGCTGACAGTTTTAAGTTCAAGAAGCAGATCAGCAAGTTAAAAGTGCACTACATGCTTTGCCCCAACCATGGACTGAGTTTTTCACTCTAGCCTTTAGTGAAGAAAGTGTATGCTGACTAGCCGGAAAATATTTCTCAACTGAGGAATAGTTGCCAAGGGATGGGATGCAAGCAGCATTGCTAAAGTAATTTGAAAAGACAGGCCAAGCAACAGAGAATATGCTACGAGGTAGTCTGGCAAGACGCTACCAAGCCTGCACTCCCCAGAAGCCTGGTGTTGAGGATACAGGGAGAGGACCACCACCAGATAGATACAGGATGCAATCCTAGTATCTTTCCACGTTTTGCAAATTAAACTGTCCACTTGGGCTATATGCTTGCATATTGAAGGTTGGATTCTCTCAGATATAGCATGCCGTGCATCTGGTCTAATGCTGATGTATCATTGGGAAATAGATGAGCAGCTGCAGGTGTTACAGATCTGAAAGTGGGATATGACCCCACATTTCTTCCAGAATAAATTTTAAGTCTTCAAAGATATTCAGCACCACAAAATCAAGTTCAAACTCAACTATATACATCCGTACTCTAGTTCTGCTAGGTCACTGACTGGTCAGTAGTTAAAGCATATATTTTCTTTCAGAGATACAAGAAATTCCAACTTCCAGAAGAAACAATCCAGGCTGACCCAAAGTTAAAGCAATCATACCATGCTGCTAATTGTATATTAAAAAATGTTTACCTGATCAATTTTTTTTCCAATTTATCACTATATTCTGAATATCTTGATTATCTAACCCTTATTAATGTGAGACAAATGATGTTGGTCTTGTAATTGGATTTCAAAAGTGAACCCTTATAGGAGTGAACCCATGGCATTTTTTAAATGTATGATCAGAGGGAAGATAGTTTAGCCACAGGTAGAATCTTAACTTTTAAGAAATGACAATACAAGTTTTTGTTCCAGTTATGCCATTTGTTCTTTGTTTCCAGTTCAGTATTTCCATTGTGGGATTAAAGTAATGATCATGCAGCTCATTGTACCATGATGATCTGGAGGTATTTGATTTTTCCAGTATTAAACTAGCCAGGCCAAATCCTGACTCTTTCACCATGAGTTATATAGTTTTCAAGACTAACGGAAGTTGATTCTAACAATGAAATATATTTAAATGAACGTATCGGCTGGGACATTCAAAAGGCAGACAAGGGATTTTTGCACACAACTCCCATTGAATTTCATTCTGAGGCAGGTTCCTAAATCCCTTTCGTTCCTTTGAAAATACCAGCCATAGGCTCCAATGTCTTCAGGATACCTTATCATTGGCTTGTCTCTGAAGAGCTCTTAATTGAACAGAACGCTATTGGGAAATGAGTACGCAATTCCTTACGACTGGCTACACAGAATGTTGTAGCCTTTTGGAGGCTAATCTGCATGTTATGTTTGCAATCTTCTAAATCCTGCAAATCCTAGAAGGCTGTGGAGACCAGTTCTGTGGAAGGCTCACCTATATCATAGAACAAAAGCTTACAAAAACTCCTGTTCCTAGAAAAGAAGTGAAAGGGGCAGGGTAGGACAGATTGAGTGCATGTCAGTGTCAAATTGTGAATGCCATTTTGATTCTCACCTTCGTAGTAACCCTCATCCTCTTTGCACTGTAGCCTCCACATTTGTTTAAGACATCCAGGGTGTGCGTTGAAAACCAGTCTAATCTTGATAAAGTCAGACACTCCTAGACACGGTCTGGTCCCACCAGTGTTCAATCAGCCTGGAACAAGCCTGTTTTCAAGTTAGGAGTTCAGGGAATTCACTGGGCTAGGGAAAATCACAAACTCCAGCCATGGAAACAAGCATCCAACATTAGAGAGAGTATTTCTACCTCAGAGTAGGGAATAGGTGCCCTAGCTGTGGACTGCTTGAAGTTCATGCTGCCTCCCTCGGCCACCAGTGGTAGAGAGTCACTTTGCGTGCTTCAGGGCATTTATTTTTTGACTAACAAAGCTTGGAGCAAGCACTGACTGGCCAGAGATGACTCTGCAACAACAATTTAAAGAAGAGTTACAAAGGATGCAGTGAAAACCAGTTGACTCTTGCCTTTTACTTTATCCCGTGCTACAGGAATGAGAGAGCTTATGATGAAAGGCTATAAAATTAGCACAAAAAGGAAAATACTACTGTGCACACTGTTTGGTCAGGTCAGCTGTGTAATTCACTGCCACCGCAGCCAGACACTCGCTTTATAAAAAAAAAAAAAAAAAAAGGTCTGAATAATTTTCCAACAGTAGGCACTTGTAGCTAGGCCAGCTAAGATAATGAGAAGGGAAATCAAAGCTCATGCCTCAAGACATAAAATGATTGCTTATGTGGGGATTAGGAAGGAACTCCTCCCCAACCCACACACACACACACACACATGCAGCATAGCACAATTGCTAGGCGTATTATGAAGGGTTTTCATATTTGCTCTCCCCTGAAGTATTAGATATTGGTTACTGCCAAAGGCAGGATTCCGAACTAGATAGAGCAGTGGCCTGATGCTCTATGGCAAATCCCATGTAACTTTTTCTGGAATCATTTCTATGGAATCCAAATGCCTGAAAGAATCTGGACATTCTACTGGCTTGATTGGTAACAGAAGATATAAATTATTCATATAAAATATCTTGCTGCAGTTTTAATGTCTTCAAAGTCCAATGTTCCTATTTTGAAGAAGATGAAGTATGGAAATAAGGTTCTAAAATTTAATTAAGTTTCTAAACCAAGAGCATTTAAATTGTAACTCTTCATGCTACAGGTATTTAATAGGATTATTATACAAAAGAGATTGCAAGGCTTTTACTATCTGTTCTTTTAATAAATTTGAGTGATGTTAGAGGATGCTGCCCTCATCTGGTGGCACCTTACTAAGAACCACCTGAAACAGCTCTAGTTCATACAGTGTGGAACTGCCTCAAAGATGAAGTGAGAGAAAATTATAACTGTAAGAACTAATAGTACTAACATGTAACCAAGCGCACTAGTTGCATGACTGAGACTGCCCAAGAGTCAAGAAACTTCATGATTTTTCTCTCCCCCAGTTCAAGAAACCACTATTACTCCATAGCAACAGATGTTACTCCCCCCACCATCCCTGAGGATCCAGCTCCCTCTAATTAATCCAAGGTGAAACAATACAGAGATCAGTGATGAGGGGTGGTGTAAATATGTATGAATCTGAAATCACAGTGAGTAAGATAGAGGCACCATATGTTCTAAGTCCCCATCATGGTAGTGGAGAAATGGGAAGTGCCAGGCAAAGCCGTGCAATAGGCTCAGAAGATCTATTTTTCTCCAATCCTCTGGAATATACACCTTCCTGTAGCCCTATACTTCCTCCCCATTGCTGTTCTTCCCTCATTCTTATTAGAAAAATCAAACTCACCCCCGCCCCTCCCCCAAAAAAGCATGCTTGTACCTGCAAGGTTGTATGGACAATAAGTGCAGAGTTTACTATGATTTCATGTGCAAATAGAGCATTTCCATGTATAAATGGTCACTGAGACATTTAAAGACCACTTGAACCCATAACTGTTTATTTGCACTTGCAAATATCCAATTGTATGCAAATGCAATAATTTTTCATTAAAATTATGCATACAATTTCATCTCATTGATGTGCAAGATTCTAGCTGTAAGGTATAGTATGCAGCTTGGTTCCAAGCCATGCATCCTATCTGCTGGACTACATACAAAACAGGCCCATAAGGGTGATGATTTACCAGGTGAAACTTAAATAAGCCAGATCCTCATAATTTTCATTGGTGGTAAATTCTCTTTCCTTCAGGGGAAGTGCCTCAAATCACAACCCACCCACTCTCATTCAGCATCGCAAGGTAAGCTGACTTCTTCCTTCTCTCAGCTGGGTATTAAGTTTGTCAGCTATGTTTTCCTGTTTGAGTCCATACTGAGCTTACTGTATTGTCATCCAATTGCGACGTTAGTTCTGCCGCTCCCATTTCTCTCTCTTGATTGTCTCCAATGGCTCTTCCTTTACCTTATTCTGAAGGTATTAAGGCACTAACAACCATTTTTCTCTACTTGGTCTTAGACTGATATTAAGTTTAAATGTCGGTCTTGAAGGAATGTTTTCAGTTTTCAAAGGAAATAGCCATTATTTTTCATCCCAAGAAATTGAAACATCAAGACTAAAAACACCCTTCATAAACTTCCTAGCAGTGTTGAATGATCTAGCAGCTGCCCAACGGAAAATGGTGTCCCAGTAATACAGAAACTGTGCTGCTAGAAATGTCATTTCTAAAACTGTTGATCATTAGTTGAACATCATAGATAAGGGTCTTTTTAACCAGAAGCGCTGGAATAACTCGAGAGGGTGACTAAAGCCAGTGAACACAATTTTTCCTATAATTACTGCATAATGAAACTAATTTCTTTTCACCCTGGATGCCTTTCACCTCTTGCCAGCAGCATTAATGTAGAATATGGATGTTAATAATGAGGAAAGTAAGAACTGAGTATTTTAAAATCTGAAGCCTTACTTTAATGGTGTTCAACATAGTAAGTATGCAATATAATTAGGCTTGGCAGATTCATTTTTGCGGTTTTTTAAAATAATTGTGATAGATAATATAGACCTTTAAACTTTTTTTTTATTTTTATCTATTTAGATCTTCACAGCTGTGGGAAGTTATGGGGGCAGATAATAGGAAGATCAGGCAATCATTTAAGGACAGATGTTGAGATTCAAAATTATCAACATGTCAAAATATACAAAGTAAGCATCCTTCAATCAAACTGCAGCAGCATTTTTCTTACTTTGCCAATCTGTGAATTTTTATTACATTGGATGGAAATATTTTCTCTTCTGTGTGCAAACCAAAATTGACATTTTACATTTACCAATAAAAATACAATCATTCTAAGCCTAAATATAATAATACAACTGCTTTTTACGAATTCAAAGGATGCACTCAAAACAGCAATGTGATATCATACTGAAGATATTTAGGACACTAGTTGGCACCTTTGTACATTCTCTTATTTATATGTACTTTAAATAAGCAGCATAATAATGCAGCTTATTCAGTTTAAAAGGCCTTCTACACACTAACAATATTCTGGTCCCTTAGGACACGTCTCACTCTTTCAACCTCCCCAGTATTCAAAAGGGGTACATTGACACACTGAGCAAGTTACGCTCATGCTCCTAGAGCCGTGCAGAGGATGGAAATTTCATGTCAAACATTTTTAAGTTTGGCTTTGTTTTGAATTTGAACAAAACCCAACAATTTCAAAATCTTCCATGCAATAAAATTCCAAACAAAGATTCATTTTGGATCAATTGAAACATTGTTTCAATTTGACAGGATATTGAATTATACCACATGCACTCCTCCATCCCCACAACAAACCCAGTTTTTTTGCAAAATTAAGTTTGTGAAATCAGCAATTTTGGGAAGCATTTAGATTTTAACAGAACTGTATTTTTTGATGGAAAATGGCTCCATCAAAGTTTTTCCAACCAGCTCTATATTCTCCCTTCTAAAATCACTATGTCCAATTTCTGTTCAGTTATTTTCACCCACCTCCCACAGCATTCAGTGGGCATATGCTTTATCTGAATCAAGAACTTGGCCCCTTTTTAAAAATCTGTGCATAATTTAAAACTACCCCAGGAAAGCTTTAAAATGACACTCTGCACACAGACTTACACTAAATTATTCCATAGGACAAGTCTGATTATTTCTTAAGAATGTCATGCGGTCCTACTGTACTTCTCTCCCATCATCTCATGCATTTGCCTGGTGCCTTTTGTCCCAAGACATTTTGCATTACTGGAATTATTTCATCCACTACTGAAATGCTGCCTCTTCTGGGACAAATACAGGAACTATGATAATTTAGGATAGTCTAGGAAAAACAATACCATATATAACTGAAACCTCAGGTAAATGTAGGTATGGTACAGGAAGCTGAAATCCTTACTCATCTAAAGTAACACATCTAGGGTGGGATTTTTAAAACTGACTTAGGAGAACTGGACTTGCAATGGAACTTGTGCTCTCAAGTCAGTCAGGCACTTTTGAAATCCCACTCCTTAATGCCAGTTTTACAACCTCTCCATTTGTGATGCCACCTGAAGTGACCCTTTACCCCATACATTCAGCACTGACTGGAGGGGAAGATATTGCCTATGGATCTGCCCGTGGAAGTACCAATGACACCCAGCTCTGCCTTATTTCATTGATGGTAGCTAGATCAAGGCCTCAGTGAACCTGCTCACCTGGAACTGGACCTGTAGAAGCAGAATTAGTGACTTAAGGAGCAGAATTAGGACTTCAGAATGGTTGGTTACAGCCCAGGACCTGTTGAAAATATCTTGTCATCCTAATACTTGGGAAGAAGTCTCATGTTGGAGTAACACAGGGATCCAACAATATAGCAGGAAAGAGCCATAAACATTTCTGTACTGAATGTGCAATCCATATGCCTGGAGTTGGTGTCATCCCTATTGGAGACAGAGACTGCCTCCAGTGAAGAGGCTACAAACAATTATGCTCCATAACTATGGAGTGAAGAGCAACTACAGTGTGAGGATGTCACCTGTAAGATTTATACTGACATTAAATCATGAAGCTCACAAAGAAAAAGCAAGAGAATGAGTTGTGGCTTTCAAGCAGACAAACGAATAGAGGCTCACATAGGATAACAACTGGATCATGCTCTAATAAACCATGGCTATACAAACACCCACACACACGCCCCTCTGCCAACTGCATGCCTGCAGCACAGAGAAGAGAACTCATATCCTCTGCTCCAGAAAGACATCTGCTCCTCCTCTACTACTTCAGATTCTTCCAATCTCTAGATATTACAGATCACTAAGTAGGGCTTACAGCAGATACATATTTTACAAACTCCAAGGCAATGGAAGAGGAGACAGCTACAAACCAATCATGAATATTGATCGTCAGAATGCTTTAGACTCATCAGGGGCTGAATCCTGTGCATCCTTGTGCAACACTCAGCACAAACTCAAGGCTGTTGCAGCACAAGTGAGCAGTGGCTATGTATGTGTACAAGTAAGGGTAAAGCCTAGGTGTAATCCAGTGTGCTCATCTTGAGCTCTGTGTGTATCCACTCACTTAAAAGGTAATAAGGGGTGGAGTGTGGATTAAGAACAGATGTGTCTAGGCAGATGTTGACATAAACATGATCCTCAACATGCAAATGAGCTTCTTAGTTCTGTACTCCCCTCTCTGGTTTTATCCTTGCTACCAGGCAGGAGTAGCTTGTTAGCCACACAGCATCATCTTCATTAACACAGGGCTAGGTTCCCCTGCACTCTGTCCTGTTCAATGTTTTAAATTTGCACTAATATTTGCAAAACTCAGCCCCTCTGATGTGCAGGATAAAGCTGTACATAATTCTTCTTCCCAGGTAAAATGTTATGATCCCCATTTTACTGATGAGGAAGCTGAGGGAGAGGGGTTAAGGCTCTTGCTCAAAGCCAGAGACTTAGCTCTGGTCTACACTGTGGGGGGATTGATCTAAATTACACAACTTCAGCTACATGAATAAAGTAGCTGAAGTCAACGTACTTAGATCGACTTACTGTGGTGTCTCCACCATGGTGAGTCAACTGCTGCCGTTCCCCCATCGACTCTGCCTGCGCCTCTCGCAGCACTGGAGTACAGGAGTTGACGGGAGAGCGCATCTAGACTAGACGTGATAAATCGATTTCCGCTGCATCGATCGCTGCCCGCCAATCCAGCAGGTAGTGAAGACAAACCCTATGTAATGGACACAGGATGTTCTAGATAATAATTAGTCCTGCCTCAATGTTTGGGACTGGACTAGATGACCTATAGAGGTCTCTTCCAGTCCTACATTTCTATGATGAGGAGCAGGAAGACTATAACAGTTTCCCAGGGAATAATGACAGGTGAGAGGTACAACAACCACCAAGAATCAGCCAACAGGTTGGTTTTGGGGTGTTGAGTCCATAAAACGTAAAGGCACAACAAAACAGGAAAACAGAAAGGAAGAAGGAGAAGTCCTGTCTTTGGGGACACCAGCATTTAATGATGAAAAGAAAGTTACTGAAGAGGGTTTTCTCTCTTTGTGGGGGGGGGAGGCATGGCAAGGGTCACATGTGTTTGGAGGTGTTAGTGTATTGTTTAAGTTAAGACTAGTGGGCTCATGGGACAGAGGGAGTACAAGTTCCATACCCAAGAGGCCATTACAGTAAGAAGTTCAGATATTAGGTGATGGAATCCTTAAAAGGTGGGTGGTGGCAGAGCCCAATTAACCAGCCCAGAGACCTCACCCATAAAGCAGGTCAGCAATTTCATGTACATATTCTCTGAAGCTATTTGAAATAACCAACTTATAAACCTCAAAGCACTGGTCAAAGTCCCCACTGTTCTGAGCAGTGAGTCAGTTTCCTAGTGTAGATGGGGCATAAGGGCACACACCATAGCACAGGACAGTCATTTCCACAGACACTTGTAATAACTGGGCCAACAAATTTACCCTAATTGTGAGTTCAACTGTAAAAGTTTATAAAAGTTCAGAAAGTGTCCCAATAAACTATAATATGTTGATGGGAAAAATACAAAAGGGAGAGAGAAAAAGTGAATTTGTCTAAACAAAAGTCTACCGGTATAATTCAAAGATTGTGTTAAAATCATGCTTAGTAAACAAAAAATGTGAATCCAAAAATAAGTAAACCAAAATTGCGGTGTCAAAACTAGGCCTAATTAGCAGACAAAATAATAAGGGGATGGGTTATTCTACCCACCACTCCCTTTTTTGAGTCCTTAAAGAGACTTGTGTGGGGGAAGACAGAAGAACAGATTAAGGCAACAGGAGCAAGCTTCACTATCATGGGTGCTATCCCCACTGTTTCCTGGGCCCCAGGCCTTTGTCATCCTGATCCTGAGAGATGTCCCGACCAGGCCAGGCCAGGCTAGACACATGTATCCAGGCAACATCACCACCCCTACCAGCTCAAGCTGAATCCCAACCATCACCTAAAATGAAACAGGATCAGACTTGAACAGCTCCAGCTCACTTCAACTAACGTCTGTCCTTTGGGGTAAAAAGTTACCACCATCTAAAATACTGTCAAACAAGGGTGTTTTCCCTTCCTAAAATGATCTCCAGCTAAAGAAAAAGGGAACCAGAAATGTTGTTTTAATGAAAGCCTTATTTACCTTATATTTAAATGCTTTAACTGTTTTCCTTCTTTTATCTTTAATAAAAATGTTTATAGAATTTTTTATAGTGTTTGCCATAGGACTAAGCAGGGTGAAGTCTGTATACTAAACTCTGAACCCTTTTTAACACTGTTAAATATGAGACAGTAACTGAGTTATATTAACACCTTTAGCCCACGTATTCCATCTAAATCAGGGGTTCTCAACCTCTTTCTTTCTGAGCTTCCCCCCGACCCCGCAACATGCTCTAAAAACTCCACATCCCACCAGCGCCACAACTACTGTTTTTCTACATATAAAAGCCAGGGCCGGGTGATGGTGTAGCAAGCAGGACAACTGCCGGGGGCCCAAGATAAGTTGCTCAGGCTCTGTCTTCAGCCCTGGGTCAGGGTCCTGGGCTTCAGCCCTGCATGACAGGGCTTTGGCTTTCTGCTCCGGGCCCCAGTGAGGTTAATGCCAGCCCTGCTAGATGGAACCCCCAAAATCTGCTTGCAGACCCCTTCCCAAGGGCCCCTGACCTCTGGTTGAGAGCCACTGATCTAAATTAATACAATACACTAACTTCCTGGTCAGTCACAATGCTGTCTGGGTCATTGCTACAAGTTTATGCAGCATCAATGCTTGTGGCATTTGCCCACCCTGCTGTAAGATTTCGCTTCTAGTGGCTTAACATACCACCTTATTAGAGGCACTTGTACTAACTGGACTGGTAGAGACAATGCCTAGTTTAGACAAAGCTTCAGCCCAGGTCCCAGCAATGAAACTAAAGCCATCTACAGCCAGTAGCTTAATTAACTCTGGCTGCTCTACATTCAGAGCAGGGGAGCAAACTGCAGCTGCTATTCTGTCTGTCTCCCAAACCGCCACCACCCCTTCACTTCACCTTAGAAGCTAATTGCTGGGTAAACAAGTCAGAACAGATGTACATTTTAACCCTCTCTGTTCCGCAGCCATTTAACGTAGGTCATGTGGATGCGGCTCCTATTAAATCCCCAATAAAACCATGAGGACTTGGGAGCCTGAGAGAAATGTTGCTCCTGACACACAGTTTCCATGGCACTGCCAAGGCCTTTAGGCTGAAGCCCTGCTATCTGAGTTCTCTCTTCCAACTATCAAAGAATAAACTTGCTTTCTGCGATCTTCATGGTTGTCTCTTACCCCTTTGACCAATTTCTTTCCATGAGGGTCCCCTGCCTTTTCCACATTTCTATCATCGTTAGCAGTCTGCTAGCACTTTCAGGCCCTAGCAAACATTACGGGCCCTATTGAGCTGTGCAAGCACATAGGACACAGTTCCTGCCCTGAAGAGCTTACACAAGCCAAGTATTAGGCTTAAGAGACAATACCAGAAGTATTCCAAGTCCCTCACTCCCACAACCTGTCCACCTCTCTATGCTCCCAGCACTTAACAGTTGATATAAATATAATGGTCAGAATACAAAAAATATGAACTAAATGAAAAATCAGGCAAAGAGAGGGAGCAGATTTTTGCACTTACCGCATTTCTGGGAGTATTTCTCATAAATCGTCTCCCAAGATACCCATAACCTGTCTTCCCATAAATCCATAGCAGCTGATCAGGTGATTACAAGTGAGTTTGTTAAAATACACTACAGCCATCAAAACTTACCTTATGACCTTCAACTATCCCCCCACCTCATCCCAGGGGGACACAAATTGTTTGTGCTAAGCAAAATAGATTCTTTCAGGCACAAAATTCTTTGTACTTGGGAAAGCGACCTCTCTCCCAGCCTTGCATCCCCTTTATAGTAAGAGGATAAAAGTCTTTGCACACTTATCTAGGAGTGATTAACGTGGGAGTTAGAGCCAGAATGACGCAAGCTAGTAGCTAGAAAGAATTTAGCTACTCTCATCCAAATCCGTGTCTTCTCAGGAAGATTTTTACATCTGAAAAAAGAAACCTGTGTCACCCCCAAAGCTTTCCCCTTTTTTTTCTGCAACAATTTGTCACTTGTAGATATGGGAACTGTATCATCATGGCTGGAGAGAATAAGTGGGGCATGATTTTTTTCCTTTCCTTTGATATGAACAAGAAAGAAAGAAAGATGTGAGAGGGAAACCGGAATAAAAACAAAATAAGCAGATGCAATGCTATTTTTGTATGCTATTGCATGAATCAACAGTGGCATCCAGTGGTATATTTCCATAGAAGACTATTGCATAAAAATATCACTAATCGTGCCATCCATCAGAATATTCTATGGAGCAAATTTTCCAAAACTGTTTTTCCAGTATGCACTCACTTTTGGACACAGTCATATATAGGTGCTGGAACTAGGGGTGCTGCTGCACCTCCAGCTTGAAGTGGTTTCCATCATATACAGGGTTTGCAGTTTGGTTCAATGGCTCTCAGCACCCTCACTATACAAATTGTTCCAGAACCCATGCAGTCATTAGCACCAGGAAAAGAGAGTGCGTGTCAGCAGACCTAATATATGCATCTGTTAGCTAGTTAGAAAGCTATTTACACTAATACTTAAACCTGCCTCAGTGCAGGGCACTGGACTAGGTGACCTATTGAGGTCCCTTCCAATCCTATATTTCTATGATTCGTATGCAAATTTGGTCTTGCACAAATTGGGGTGCATTTAAAATTATCTTTGCAAGTTTGGAAGCTAGGTTGAGGCATCTTTTAAATTTATGTGCAAGCTGGATAATGTTAGATTTTAATATTTTCTCAAATTATTTATTTTCAGAAATTTGGAACCCTGCTGTCTGAGTTCTCTCTTCCAGCTATCAGAGAATAAACTTGCTTTTTGAGGTGTTTAGGGCTGCCTCGTTGCCCTGAAGTTGTTTTTTATACTTACGTCCACAAGATGTCAGCAGATACATTTCCAGGTCTGTACTGTTCAATTAGGTCCTCTTTGGGTTACTGCCCTGTCTCCTGATCATTTAGTGCAGGGGTTCTCAGGAAAAATAATTTTGGTGGCTTCAAAGTGCGGCCACCAACTCTTTCTGGTAGCCACTCTCACACTTTTTCCTAAAATAATTAAATTAGCTTTAGGAAAAACAAATAAATATACACATACACATGTCCAAATCATTGTAATTTATTTATTGCTAGCTAGTAAGTCTGTTGTGAAAAGTGACATTAACAAACACACAAGTATCCCTTTTCACAGCAGACTTACTCAGCCCTAGGAAGCCTAGGGACAAATTAAGCCCCGGATAGGGGTTTGAGAGCAGCAGCAGGGGCCAGCGATGATGGGGATGGGTGGGTGGGGGACCAGGGAAGCAGCAGGGGACTGGAGCCTGAAGCCCCATAGCCAGAGCCTGGGGACGGAGCCCAAAGCCATGTGGCTGGAGCCTGGGACCTGCCACCACGCAGCCAGAGCCTGTGGATGAAGCCCACAGCCCCGTAGCCAGAGCCTGCTGCTCTGCCACCCCAGGTCTGAAGCATAAAGCCTGAGCCCCTCCACCCCTGGGAAGGTGGGGAAATCACGAGCGGTCTGCTCCTCCAGCGTTTTGCCCCAGTGTCTCCAGAGGGGGGGCAGGGCCCCACCAACCCACTCCAAGGCGGTGCATCCAGGAGCAACAGGATGGGGAGGGACTGCTACTTTACCCCTTCAATCACAGTCCAGGAGGCTGTGGCCGCAAGAAAAGCCCCTGGTGGCCGCATGCAGTCATGGTGGCCACATTTGAGAAACGCTGATTTTAGTGACAGTAAACCAACTGTTATATTGGGAACATACTGAGATGCAATCGACAGTTCTGTATATCGCTATGCGAACAAATGTCATTTTTGCTGCCCTTTTATTATTGCCAGAACAGGGAACAGAACAGACATTAAAAGTACCACTAGTCTTGCATATGGATTTTTTTTTTATAAATGAAGATTTTCAGGACTATGAACTCACACTTGAAATAAGACATGACCCAAAAAGGTTTCTGTGACGCTATCAATAGCATAAACAGATATTTGTGAAGTTTGACTCAGCTATCATCATTACAGAGGGAATCAGAGAGGGAGCAGTGTCTAGTGATTAAAACAGAACAGAGAACCAAGACCCGCATGTCTGGCTCCCACTTTAGCCAGTGACTCACTATGTTTTCTTTGGGCAGGTCAATCAGTTTACTTCTGTGCCTGAGTTCCTTCAACTGTTATCCTTCAAAATGATAATTCCTACTTTACGGGTATATTGAGGCTTCATTAATGTTTGTAAAGCGCTTTGTAATTACACTGCACCTTTAAGGTTCTCAAAGTATTCATGTCAGCCAACTATACAATGAAAGAGGGAACTGTTTACTAAGTAAATAGGCATAAATTAATTTCATATGTAGCTCTTGTGCCAGAGGCAAAGAACAGTAAAAGGACCAGGTCCAAGTGCACTTGATATATAGATTATATTTATGGGAGTCTTTCTAAATAAAGAAAATGCTTGTCTTTAGCCCCTACCTAGAAGCATATTCGCACCTATGGATTCTAGGAAGTTAAAATTAAACCACTTGGTCATCTTTACCAGTGTTTCTTTCTCATTCAGCCACCCCACAGAAGTCTTTGGGAACCTAATTACCTAGCTACCTTTTATCTGAGAACCTGCTTATATATCTTATCTAGGAAAGGAAAAAGCATTTATTGGTAAGAAACTGAGGCCTGGTCTATACCCAGTATTTGTTCTGGTGTAGCTATGTCCATTAGGGGTATAGTTTTTTACTGATATACTGGTACAATCCATAGTGTGGCTGCCTCTGTATAACTTAATCACCTTCATATATGGGAATAAGTTATAACAGTATAACTGTGCCCAAACTAGAAGACTGTACAGATAACTATACCAGTACAGTTACAGTGGTATACCTTGTGTGTATAAACAAGGCTCAAGAAAAACCAACATGTATGTGAGCTATTGAACCCACTGCAGTCTTTATTATTACTCATCGAGGCCCCCAAATCAATACCTGCCTCAACCTCACTCATTAATCCAGTTCAACACCATTGTAGTCAAATGGGTTGGAGGAAGGAGGTGGATAGCTTCTTTCAGCTCATAACCACTACTTAACCAGGTGTGCCCTGTCCAGTGCTGCCAGCTCCAATAGGACATTTAAATCCGTTTCTGCAATGGAGTCCAATACTCTGGGTTGGAGCTTCACATCAACTGGGAGATCAGCACAACATAAAAACTTTCACTCTCTCATCTACTTTGGGTTGAACTACCTAACCTGAGCCCACTGACAGTCAGATCAGGGTGGCCCACTTTCCTTGTAGCAATCCTTTTAATGTTGTCACAGCCAATTTAACAAAGAAATTCCAAATAAAGTTTATTAAACTGTATTGAAGCAAATGATAGATATATGAATTTAGCCTGCTAGTTGCTAAATGTGCCTTCTGTTTCCTCCATTTCTCCTACAGGGGGAGCAACAGAGCTTCTGTGACTGCAAGCTCTTGCATTTATGCAAGACAGTCCTAATCTGTAGTGCTTAGAGAAGGAGGAAACTGATCTTCAAGACAACATCTTCCACAACAGACGCTGAAGCTTGATATCCGAGGAGCAAATCAAATTCAGAACAAGAACATGGAAATAAAAATACCACTGAAACATCCCTTTCCAAGATACCAACTCTCTCCACCAATCTCTTATATCGTCCCATGACAGGTAGGCAGACCTCTAGAAAACATTTTCCAGCAAAAGCAAGCTTCCTATTCTGCACTGCAGGTTGAACCCAAGAGCAGGTCAGATGTGCCTTACCCTCTACACCCAGCAGCTACGTCTTTAACAGTCGTGGTCCTTCCCAAGCAGCAAAACCGATCACTCAGTTACATTGCCATTTGCATAATAGCAGTGCCTTGACTGAGGCCCCAGTTTGTAGCATAAGTTCAGACAGTAAGAGGTGGGCCCTGCTCTGCACATCATACCGTCTACATAGACAAGACAGAGGCTGGGAGAATAATGCTTCTAGTTTACAGAGAGGGAAACTGAGGAACAGATCGATTAAGTAACATAGCTCTGGTCCACCCCAAAAGTCTGTGTTGGAGCAGGGAACTGAACCCAGAGCTCCTGAGTCCCAGGGCAGGTCCTTAGCCACAACAAGGCCAGCCTTCATAATTGGCTTTATCTGTGCACCTGTATAGGGCTGCCAATCATCTGCCATCTGGAGCGACACTCCCATCAGGCAATCCATTCAAGCCCTGATGCATTTGCCAGGGCTGCAGACAGACAGCTGCACTTGCTCCTCCTGCCCATGGAGGGCAACACTGGCTGCTGCTCCCCCTCTGGCACTGACCAGATGGAGTCTGTGCACCAGGGAGGCAGCAGTGGCAGAACAGGAAGCCGCTGCAGGCAGCCAGGCAAGGAGATTGGGGCAGGAAAAAGTAGGGGCACTGCCCCTCAAATCCCCAGCAATTCCCACTCACAATAACCCTCCCTCCCATCCAACCACTAGCAGGCTCCTTCCCCGCCTCCAACAAACCCTCTTCTAGATTCTCCCTCCAACAACAATGCCTCTCCCCTCCAATACCTCATTCCCCACGGACTCCCCAGCACCCCCCTTCCTGGCTTCTGAGGTGTTTATGAAACAGGCTCCTGCCGCCCCACACCCGCTGATCGAGGAACCTGAGAAGGAGATCAGTGGCACTGCTGCTAACAAGATGTGTTGCACATGCAGCTGCTCAAACTCTGTCAATCTAGGTGTAGCGGAAAGCAAACAGAAAGTTTGAGTGTCATATTTTTCACAACTATTTTTTGTCAATTTGACTACAGGAACATAAGTTAGCGGACAGACAAACAAAAACTTGCTGAGGCAGCATCCATCACTTAAAGGGAAAATGGTGCATTTAAACTTCCAGTGTTGTATATGCAACAAAAATGAAGTATGAGCACCAGTGTGATTTAGGAGCCCAAGTCCTATTAAAAGCCTACAGGATTTGTACATCTAAGGCACATATGCGCTTTTGAAAATCCCAATGTAAAAGGAAGGGTAAGGGTATTTACCTGAGATGGGCTTGACCTAGAAAATACAATTTGGCCCATACTGGATCATAGGATAATGCAATGGACAACAGAAAAGTGAGAACATAGGCAAATCTTAAAATATCAAGGAATTAATCATACCATATGGAGAGAAGACAACACAAGGATCAGATAAGAGATTTTACTGCAGTGGTGTAAGTGACACCTTGCTTTTTCATTAGTTTCTCTACCTGCTCTTGGCTGATAGGAATCTCCCTCAAGCTCTGCACAGAACAATTTGACAAGGACACAGTGCTGCATTCATTGGGAATTTCTTCTGCAGAGTATTTTTTTTTACTTCTGGAGTCTTTGGCTCCAAGCCTGTCTTGGTTTCAAGAGGAGGTTTGCTGCAAGATCTTTTATCTGAGGAGTTTAAAAACACTAACCAATGGGCAACTAATCTCCCCACCTGTTCTTTCTGGAGGGCTCCTGCTCGCTCTCTCTTCCAACCTTCCATTCTCCACCAGTCAAGGATATTACTGTGCTAAATGCAGAAGTGTGCATTGGCATGTTTATTCAACATGCTCTATAAACAGGAATATACATTGATTAAATATCCAATAATCTGAACATTTTACATTTTTTCAGTTTAGAAGCATAAGGAATGCTATTTCAGAGACTGCTGTTCTTTAGTATATCTGGAGCCATACCTTCCAAGATAAGATAGGTATTAATTGAATGAGAGACCAAGGCGCTCCAAGAGGCACTGCTCATTCAGTAGGTACCACTCCTTCCTTTGAGCCAGCACCTCTCATCGTATAGGGGTTCTCGGGACAAATTATTTGGTGGCCTCAGAGTGCAGCTACCAACTCTTGCTGGTGGCCACTCTCACACTTTCCTAAAATACTTAATTAGCTTTAGGAAAAAACAATAAATATGTACATATCCACATCCAAATCATTGTAATTTATGTATTGCTAGCTAGTAAGTCTGCTGTAAAAAGTGATATTTGTATGTTTGTTAATAATATTTTTCACAGCAAACTTGCTCAGCCCCAGCAAATTGGGGGACAAATTAAGCCCTGGATGGGGGAGGCAGCAGGGACCTGGGGCAATGGGGATGGGTGGCTGGAGCCTGAAGCCCCACAGCCAGGTGACGGTGCCCGGGGACAGACCTCAAAGCCACACGGCCAGAGCCTGGGGTCTGCCGCCATGCACCTAAAGCCAAATGTTCGAGTCTGCTGCTCCACTACTCCAGGGCAAAACCCTGAGGCTGAAAGTCTCAGCCCCACTGCCTCTGGGAAGGTGGGGAACTCACCAGCTGACTGCTCCTCCAGCATTGTGCCCCAGGTGTCTCCAGAGGGGGGCAGGGCCCAACCTCTGCTGGTGACCCCATCAACCAACACCAAGGCAGTGCATCCAGGAGTAACAAAGAGGGGGAGGGGCCGTTGCTTTGCCCCGCCAAAGCCCACAGCCCAGGAAGCTGTGGACACAAGAAAAGCCCCTGGTGACCGCATTTGAGAAGCACATAGTTGGTACTGTACTGCTGGTGGTGTTTTTGAAGAAAGCTAAGGTCCTGGTCATTTATCATCCTTTAGACTCCCTGGTACTTTTCACAAGAGTAAGTAATGAAGTGAAACCTGGTGTCCTGGCCAGATTATATTGCATTATAACTGCTCTAGAAACAAGGTAGGAAATGTAGAATAATTTCTACTTTTGTCCTAAACCATTGTGAACTGTTACATATCTGAGGTGGCTGAATTCTCTATCTCATGTGGTGTTTTGAGACTTAATGTTCATAAGGGCTTTTAATCCTTGGAAGAAAAGATACTACAGAAGTTTTATTTATCAGAATATTTTTCCACCATTCATTAAGAATATATTAATCTTTCCATATTTTATTAGCTAGGATAATATGAATTAGGGGTTGGAAGGGAGAAATCTCACACTAACTTAATTGCTACAATACTGATATTTGTACTTAAAGCATGATATTCAAAAGTGTAAATTTCAAATTTTACAAGAAATCCCTGTTTATTGTTTGCAGAACTCCTGCACCCCAATGAGATCATCTTTCCACCAGATGTCACACTTCCCTTTTATTTCTTGCCAGTTTTTACGTGGGGTTAACTTCAGATCACATTCACTAATTTTTTTTTAAAGTGCACAAACATCTATGCACAATCATTCTCAATTTATTCATCTCTTACTGCAAACCTTCAGAATAAATACTCAGATATCAGTCACTCTAATTTGGCAGTCATCATAAACCTTAAGGTAGACATTAGAAGGCATTTTTATACTGCATACCTCGATCCTCAGCCTAATTTAAATAGGAGCTATTGAACTGTATCACAACCAGAAAAGCAATTTAATATTTCCAGCATCCTGAAGTACTAAACTTATAGCTAGGCATCAAGTCACTTGAATTAATTTGAATTCTGATCCTTTAGACAGTTTGTTTCCAAGGATCCCTAAATATAAGTGTGAATGGGAAATCAGAACAGCAAAAACTCCATCCTTTAATCCCCCACCCCTACTGACATACTGTAGTTAAGGCCCATATTTCTTAGTGGTTTTCTTTTCAGCTAAATACATAATGTTTATTCCATAGTAAGAAGAATGTAATTATTCAGTTCTTATTAATCAAGAGCCTGCCATGAGTGCAGGGGACTGGACTAGATGACCTCTCGAGGTTCCTTCCAATCCTATGATTCTATGGACCAGGGATAACATTTTAAAAACTGAGTGCCTAAATCCTTATTTAAGCACCTACATAAGTGGCATCCTTTTCAAAAGATGAAAGACAGTGTTTTTGTGTTTGTTTTGTTTTGTTTTAAGTCAATGAAATGTTTGGGAATTATACCTGTGTAACTGAGCAGAACTGGGTCCAATATTCCTATTATCCTGCATATTGGAAGATTTTAGCCATTTTCAAAATCTTTTCATGCTTTCCCTGCAAAAGTAATCAGTATCTCTAAAAGAAGCCACCTGAACAGTTTGCAGCCAGCCTTATTCTATTTTTAATAAAAAATGTCTAGTATGCTAAAAATTAATCCACATGAAGAAATAATTTGAATATCCAACACACTACCTCATTGTCGCCGCTTCAGATGGACAAACGTGCTGTTAATATTCCACTATAAAGATTCAGTTTATAACTTGATATAATTTCTTTCCTGTTCTTTGACAATGACCTATTTTTAGACACATATCATACTGAACGGGTATGTCACTTGATAGAAAGCCATCCTGAAGATTCAAGTCTATCATAAATAAATATGAAAGACAAACTGGTACATACAAGTTGCCTCTGAGACCTGCTTTCAAGTCCATTCGAAAATACAGTGAATGAAGATCATTTCAAATGAATGTCTGCTGGTCTCTGCTATGTTTCTTCTACAGGAATTGCACATCACAAAACAGCTGAGAATTTCCAAACAGACAGCCCTAAAAAGGTATAGAAGGAGGAAGACAGCAAGAGAATGTTCCGCTAACCAGGTGCCAGCACTTTCCCACCTCCCTCCCTTCATCTCTAAGAGGTTCAGGTGTCACCAGGGCACATGAAATGTCATGGGATTCATTTACTACTTTCTCTGCTAATTCTGCAGAAAGGAGAAGTTATTATTTAGCTAGTTAACATCAGATGCAAGACAAGCTGCAGAAGAAAGATTTTTTAAAATAAATACAGAGCAGATTTCATTACTCTACATTATAAATATCACTGAGCAATGGTAAGATAGACCTCCTAACAAAATGAATTGTGCAGGTATTGGCTGCTTGCTCCATGAAGGGCTTGTGTTTCCACCTTGTCAGATGACATCTGAGTCCATGTTGCCAGAGGCACTGGGAGTTTTGACCTCTAAAAGGCAATTTTCTCACTGTCTGCTAACAAATGTAACATTTTTCATAGTGAAGAGCTTTATATAGTATCTAACTTTCTGCTCTATAAACAGCATACCCAAACCTCCAACACAATAGAGCTAAAATTAATGACATCTTTTTGATTAACTTTGTAAATATTTACATATCAGGAAGTTGTCACTACATTACCATGATCACCAGTGCATGAGAAAAATACATGGGCTAAATTCTAGCACTGAGTTTACTGGGGATGCACAAGGGTGTACGTCACGCCAGAAGTTTGCTCACAAGGTCCTGGATGTTCAGATAGAAGTTACGTACAGGATCACTAAATCCATCCCCGTGCAAGTATAGTTTATTGTTCCCCTTAATAATCTCATACTGTGGGTGATAGTGTGTTTAGTACTGACCTGATACCTCCTCCCTAGATTATTAAATAAAGGCAAGTTTTCTTTCTAATGAGTTAAACCTTAGGGCATATTCACCACAGACCAGACCCTGGGATAACAGCTCAACCAAAAGAAGAATTATTGAGCAAAAGGCTGAATGTATATTGTAAATAAAAATATTTTGACCTTTTACAGACATGTCTGATTTATACAGACTAATATTTTATTAAGCACATGACTCTAACAGGCCAAACAAATTAATATTTTCATGGCAGTAGCTCCCCTGGGTATCCAAAGCTGGCAATAGGTTTTGGCCCTAAAAAAATATCACTTTTGATATAAAAGAATAGTTACAAATGATCTGCGTACAGCATCTTTCATTTCAATTCACACATCACATATATATTCACACACCTCATACTATATCTGTGCACTGAGAGATTAAGGATTAAATAACTCTTTTATTCAAAAAGCAAATTTTCTGATTACGAGATGGTGAAAAAATTAGGGCTCCTGGAACTTCTACATTTGCAAAATCCATTGCTATCTATGAACTTCAAACAGGTGCGTCTTTGCCTCACTAACATGGAAATCAGAGACAATACACTGTAATTGGTGGGTTGATGACAGCAAGCCTTGCCAAGGCAGGCAGTTGTTCCTGGCAAATTAAACCTTAATGGCAAAGTTAGTGCCATCCAATACATTTATAAAGGCACCTCAGCATCTAGATACCAAATACAGCATTAACATACAAATATAACTATTCAGAATGGTGACAGCTTTCAGAGTGGTAGCAGTGTTAGTCTGTATCAGCAAAAACAACGAGGAGTCCTTGTGGCACCTTAGAGACTAACAAATTTATTTGGGCATAAGCTGAGTGAAGAAACAGATTGACAGAGCCAGAAGGGTACCAAGAAGTCACCTACTACAGGACAGGCCCAACAAAGAAAGTAACAGAACACCACTAGCCGTCACCTCCAGCCCCCAACTAAAACCTCTCCAGTGCATCATCAAGAATCTACAACCTATCCTGAAGGACGATCCCCCACTCTCAGAGATCTTGGGAGACAGGCCAGTCCTCACTTACAGACAGTGCCCCAACCTGAAGCAAATACTCACCAGCAACCACACACCACACAACAAAAACATCAACCCAGGAACCAAACCCTGCTACAAACCCCGGTACCAACTCTGTCCACATATCTATTCAAGGGACACCATCATAGGACCTAACCACATCAGCCACACCATCAAGGGCTCGTTCACCTGCACATCTACCGATGTGATATATGCCATCATGTGCCAGCAATGCCCCTCTGCCATGTACATTAGCCAAACCGGACAGTCTCTAAGCAAAAGAATAACTGGACACAAATCTGACATCAGGAATCATAACATTCAAAAACAAGTAGGAGAACTCTTCAGTCTCTTTGGTCACTCAACAACAGATCTAAAAGTGGCAATTCTTCAACAAAAAAACTTCAAAAACAGACTCCAACGTGAAGCTGCAGAACTGAAATTAATTTGAAAACTGGATACCATCAGATTAGGCCTGAATAGGCCTGAATAGAGACTGGGAGTGGTTGAGTCATTACAAAACCTAAACTTAACTTCCCCAATACTAATTTCTCCCTACTGTTACTCACACCTTCTTATCAACTGTCTGTAATGGGCCACTCTCTTACTACTTCTAAAGTTATTTTTCCTCCCTTGGTATCCTGCTGTTAATTGATTTATCGTGTTAGACTGACCTCACACTTGGTAAAGCAACCTCCCATCCTTTCATGTATTTATACCTGCTCCTGTATTTTTACTCCATGCATTCGATGAAGTGGGTTCTAGCCCACGAAAGCTTATGCCCAAATAAATAAAGTTTCTAAGGTGCCACAAGGACTCCTCATTGTTTATTCAGAATGGACTCTGCTCTTACCACCCAAGGATTTGGATGTTTAAACATGGATCTCCCCATCAAACTATTGACCAAATGTGGCAAGGATCCTGCCAAATCTTTTAGCTTGACAGCTGTGCTGAAGGGGTATTTGCATTAGCTCATTTAAACATGCAGTGCAGCAGTTCAGTACCCCAATAAAGACAAGTGCTGTCATGGAAGCCTTTCAAAGAGTGCCTGGAATGGAAGGTGTCTTACCTTAGACATGAAGCCAAGATGCACTTGAGCAATGTCTTCCAGACAGGGAAGAAGCCTTCTGATGAGACAAGCAGAAAAACTGGATGGCCATATATGTCAGTTCCTGAAAAAGGTACAAACCAACCATGAAACACAATCAGCAATCACTGAGCCTACCTTTGTAAAGGAAAGCCTGAAAAGTTTCAATTGCTGCATTATAGCTATACCTCCCTCATGATCTCTTTAGTAGTTAACTGTTTTCTACCAAAAGCACACGAGAACCTTAAATCATTAAATAAGTATTTTCATAGAGAAAGAAGACGCCACCTTTAACAATTCAGTCAGCTATTCAGTATCATCTTCAGGCTGGTGTGAAATTAGCACGTGGCAGTATTTTCAATGAGAGGTGTTCCGACCATGCATCAGCCAGCATGGAATAGATTGTGCATTTGTGAAAGAAAGATAACAAAAATCAAGACATTGTGGTTGCAGTAAAACCCTAGTACCTTTTGGATTAAAATAAAGGTATGATGAGAAAGATGGCTCGTGCCATCTCTCTCCAGTTCTGGAGAAGAGTCCTATTTGAAGAGCTTATCTGCCACTATCCATTTGGTTGCTCTACATCCAGAGGGCACAAGTGCATTCTAAAAAGGTTCTAGGGGCAATATTCATGTTGTTGTTTAAAAGCAGACATTTTCTATTGTATTGGATAGGGATGCATTTCCTTTGTCCTAATGCTTTGGATAAACACTTTAAGGAACATAATAATTCAAATTGTACACAATGAAGAGAACTGCAGCTGTGTTATCTATATAAGTTTATTTAAAAAAAAAGCATCTTGCCAAATTGGAGAGAAGAATTTTGGGGTGGGTGAAGTGATTGTGGTGTCTTGTTCTGAAATAGAGAAATCCAAAAATATGAAGTGTTTGTAATGTGAGTGCTTCTTAATTCATGTTTTGAATAATTCTTTATTTTCTTTTATTTATTATTTTATCTTTTATTATCCAGATGGGGGAGAGGAAGATAAACACTATTTCATCACTCATTTAAAATCAGATAATATTTTTGAAGCACCTAAACAAATAACCATCTGAATTCATGATTCCAGACATTTTGATTAAACACCTATTTCTGGAAATCCAAGGGTCAGTACTACTTGCAAAGCACTCCTGAGAAATTCAACAGTTAAAAAAGGCTTGCCATACTTTGCAATGCAGCATGAAATTTGGGAGCTTACTGCTGTCTAGGTGATTGAGTTTCTTTCGCTATTATACATGCTAAATCCCAAACTAAGTATTCTTTCAGATCTGACTTTTGAGAGAAACCAAAATATTTTATTATTAATCTCAAAATGGAATCCACTCAAAAGATTCAGAAAATCTCTGAACATTAATCCAGTCTGTACAACTTTACAGTAATTCATACTCACACTACAGCCCTTTTTCTCCTGTTAAAAGTTTACTTTACATTTACAAAATAACATTATAGTGTTAAGTGAGAACCAGGCTGAGTCACTATAAACATGTCTATCATCACTCTTTCAATACCCTGCCTCTAAATTGCCTGAGAATTTATTTTTTAATTATGATGATCATTAATTTTCCAACGTAATACACATTATACTTGTGTGTCTATTTTGAGATTAAACAAAAATTAGTGCCATAACATGCTATCCCCCATAATAAACACTAAGGACAGATCGACACCACCACTTAGTCGATCTAATGTACGTCACTCAATGATGTGAAAACAACCTAAGCACTATCCACACCGGCACTATGTCGGCAGAAGATGCTCTGTGACATAGCTTCTGCCTCTCACAGAGGTAGAGTAATTATGCCGACGGGGGAGCACTCTCCCATTGGCATAGAGCATCTTCACCAGACACACTACACCAGCGCAGCTGCACCAATGTAGTGCTTCTAATGTAGATCTGCCCTAAGTTAATTCACTTTCCGTCTCGATCAACAACGGTTATAACAGGGGTCGGCAACCTTTTAGAAGAAGTTTGCCAAGTCTTCATTTATTCACTTTAATTTAAGGTTTTGCGTGCCAATAATACATTTTAATGTTTTTTAGAAGGTCTCTCTCTATAAGTCTATATATTATATAACTAAACTGTTGTTATATGTAAACAAGGTTTTCAAAATGTTTAACAAGCTTCATTTAAAATTAAATTAAAATGCTGATCTTACACCGCCGGCCCGCTCAGCCCGCTGCCAGCTTGGGGTTCCGTTCACCTAGGCCGGCAGTGGGCTGAGCGGGGCCTGTGGCCAGGACCTTGGCTGGCAAGGGGCCGGCAGCCAGAACCCCAGACCAGCAGTGGGCTGAGCAGGACCGGCGACTGGGACCCCAGACCAGCAGTGGGCTGAGTGGCTCAGCTCGCTTCCAGTCTGGGGTTCTGTCTGCAGGCTCCTGCCAGCCAGGGTCTCGGCTGCCAGCCTGGGTCTCGGCTGCCAGCCCTGCTCTGCCCGCTGCTGGTCTGGGATCCTGACCCTGTCCATATAGAGTAGGTACCTACATTCTCCCTGGTTCTAGCCATTCTCTTCCTCTCTCTGCACTGAGATGGGGGTGGGAATGCGCTGAGAACAGGGCTGGGGGGTGAAGGACCAGGCTAGGGGTTGGGGTGCAGGGTCTGGCCAGGAGCTAGAATGAGGGAGGGGGCTCAGGTTTGGGGCAGGAGGTTTGGGTGTGGAGTGCCTAGCTGGGCAGCTCCAATTTGGTGTGAGGGGTGCAGGTGAGAATGTGTGTGTGGGGGTGTGTGTGCAGGAGCTCCCATTTGGTGCTCAAGGTGGGGGTGGGGGGTGCAAGAGTCAGGGTACGGGGGAACTGGGTATGTGTGAGGCATTCAGGAGTCAGGGCATGGGGTTGTAGGGGGGTGCAGGGGTCAGGGCAGAGGGCTGGGATGTGTGAGGGGGTTGCAGGGGTCAGGTCAGAAGGCTGGGGTGTGTGGGGGGGGTGCAGGGGTCAGGGCGATGGGCTGGGGTCATGGGGGTGATCCCAGCCCCCTGCCCTGAGTGGCTCACGGCAGGGGGCTGGAGAGGATATGCCAATTCCACCCCCTTCCCCAAGGTCCCCGGAGCAGAGAGCACGTTGCCACGCTGCTTTTCCCTCTCCCCTCTGTAGCAAGGACCATCAGCTGATCGGCCACAGGGAGGGAGAGGAGGAGGGGCAGGAACCCAGCATACTGGGGGAAGGGGCGGGGGAGGGAGAAGCTTGCCTGCCCTGCAAGGAGAGAGCGGTGGCTGGGGTAGGCAGACAGCAGCGTGCCATTAAAAATTGGCTCGCGTGCTGTCTTTGGCACATGTGCCATAGGTTGCCGACCCGTGGGTTATAACATGGGTTGAGGCAGAACCTAATCACAGCACGTGGACATCCAGGGCTTTAGGCCCACTGTAAACGTTGTCTTACAACCAAGTCAGGGGACAACAGTGCTGTAATCACATCTCCTCACAATTATATTTGCAGTGTAGATGGGCCCTTATTAATTATTGTCTAGAGTCCATTTATGATCTCTTCCAGTATTAGAATTAGGAGCAAGAGGTGAAACCATCCCTAATGCAGAATTAATGACATTAATATAATGGGAGGATGAGTAGTTGGCATATAGGGGGACAAGGTGGATGAGATAATATATTTTGTTTGACCAACTTCGGTTGATGCAAGAGACAAGATTTCAAGCTAAACAGAGCTCTTCTCCAGGTATATAATGAGGATTATTAAATAACATTTCCAGCAAGAGTTACGTTGCATGTTATTTTGTGGTGTTTCTTTATTATTAACTGCGTATGTGCACGGTTTTTTTTGGTACTATCGAGAGCTGTAACTATAAAAAGTAGATTTTTAATGTTAAGTGGAATCCACAAAGATCTACAAAATGGTTTCCACTTAGTTGAACCCCAAGATGTAGTTTGGCTGCTCTTAAGTATTAATGAGAGCCCACAAGAAATACTGTAAATCAATCTGTATGTTGTTACAGAGGTCTAATAAAGTAGAGCTTTATCTAGGTATTAATTGCAAATAAGAAACCATGCTTCCTACCTCCTGAAGGGTCATGCTTAGTGCCACTGAACAGCTAGAGGTCACAGGACCCTGGGGAAAAGGAAAATAGCCCTTCCCAGCCAGGACTTTTGTGTATTGGTTTCTCGTGAGTCACTATTCAAGTGTTAAGTACAATATTCCTCCTTATACAGCTAGCAGATAGTTTAATATAAACATCACAAACCAGTCTGTGCTACACCTGACGGCACACATACTGAGCAATCTCCTGAGCCTTCTCCTCTCCTCACACATACTCCTAGCCTCTCCCCTAACCATAAACAAGCTTTTTCCTGTAATGGCTATTAGGGTAACAAGGTCCACCTGCTCAGACTAGCATAAATGCTTACCCTCACCCCAGACAAGCTTTGGAGGAAGAAACTCCTGGCCAGACCATCTTCAGGAGCACCACCCCCCAGGCCCACAAGAACCACCTAGGATCCTGATTCAAAACCAGTCCCCAAAGGTCCCCTGGGAGCAGCAGTTGGTTTCCTCTGCAACCACTGGTGGCCTGAAAACATTCTTGTATTATTTACACAGCGATGGGGAAAGAAGGGGGGTTGCCTCAGTGAAAAAACTGGGTGAAGGGATATCTCTGGCCCAAAAGGTTTTTCTCATTGAGCCTCCAAAGGTACTTCTCATCACAATAGCATTTAATTCTTACAAGACCGATACAGTGCTGCAGGCATTTCTACACAGCTGCAAGCAAAGAAAGTCTAAAAGGCTCTGCTGTGAGTAACATGGACAGCCTTTGTTGTTACACTTTCTGCATCAGCTATTTGGACAATGAGATGCCAAGCTCTCCTTTCTGTCTTGGTGTTCTTCTACCTGTTCACCCAGAAGTCCCATATTTTAAAACAAGAATAAGAAAAAGGGAGTCACAGCACTTGCATTATTCATACCCTGAATGTTATTTACAAAAAAACCCTACCAAAATAAGAACCATGGTTTTGTTAGTCATTGAAAACTTTTTTCTCAAGAGCAATTCAAGCTTCAATTAAACTGTGTTTGGTAATTTACTTTTTAAAAAGAGGCTGAGCCCGATTCCGATTTCACTTTCACATCTAAATCAGGAAGAACTCCAATGAAGTCAATAATGAGCCTCTCACTTACTGATGTAAAACCAGAGTGAGAGGAGAGGTAGAACCTCATTATTTTCAGGGGGGAAAGGACTGTGAAACAATAGAATAAAACCCAAGAGAATTCTCTGTTAATGCACAGTGTGTCCATGAAAGAGGTGTCCTGATAGAAGTACTACACTACAATAAAAAAAAAAAACAAAAACCTAGAGCACAGACCCTCAGAGGCTAGGGCAATTGACTTTGGTTCAGGGGCTCAGGCTGTGGGGTTAAAAAATCACACTGTACACACTTGGGGCTCAGCCTGGTGGCTATGCTCTGGGACTCTCCCCCCGCAAGAGTTTCAGAGCCTGGGCTCCACCCCAAACATCTACAATGCAATTTTTATTCCCAGGAGCCCAAGTTAACTGACCCAGGGCTAGTCACAGCCATGCAACAGTTATTTTATTACAACATAAACATACCCTAAGTTTCCTTCTCACCACCCAACCCCAAATGATCTTACTATGTCCATTCATAGGGAAAAAAAAATCAGCTACCTTCCTTCCCCCCCCCCCAACCACATATACCGATCTTTACTACAGCATATTACTTTGGCAGAGATATTTAAAGGTTGAATGTGTAACCCCATTTGATAAGTTGGGTCTTTACAGTTAAAATACACTATAATTTTAGGAATCCACATTTAGAAGGTTTGAAGCCAATGGAGCATCATTGATTTACACTAACTGAATATCTAGCCCAGAGGTCAAATTCTTGTCTTATGGTCCTATCCTGCTACAACTGAAGTGAATGATAAGCTTCAAAGGTACAAGACTGAGACTCACAACCAAGTCTGCACATGGGGTAGGATCAGAACTCACCCCCTTTCTGAAGTCTACCTTTATTAACAAACAAAATTAAAAATAAGGTAAGAAAGTTCACCATAAGCCTTCTCAGTTCCTAAAAGTCCCCTCTCCAGAACTGCTCAACCTATACCTCAAATCCTTTTTCCCAAGAAGCCACATCTAGCTTCCTTATATACAGGTGGGGAAAAGCACCACCTGCTTCAATGAGTTAGCAGAACCCCGTTAACCCTTTGTCAGCTGGATCACCACTGCTGATGGTGGAAGTTTCAGGCAAATGCTGCCTACCATTTAAAATTTCTTACTTGATAACAGGCTTTAAAGGGATATCAGATAAAATATGAAGAGTTGATAAAAAGTCAATCAGTTGCAAGGCCTGAAGTTAAAGCAAAGGAACATACACAGCTGATACCAAAGATAAGTGGTATTAATATGAATATTGTAGCATCTAGAAGGTCCAGCCAGGATCAGGCTGCCATTGTGCTAGGTTCCTGCACAAAAATATAGGAGGAGGTCTGTTGACAAAAGAGTTTGCAATATAATTTGAAATAAGATGTAATAAGTGAGTGTGATAAACAAATGGAAGGAGAGAGGGCGGGAGGGAATGGAGGCTACAGGTGATGTGATAATATAGATTATATAAAGTGATGATAATATAGATTATATAAAGTAATGTGATCATGTAAATTAGTTATGGCACAACTTGATGGTTCTAAATCATCTTAGATGTTTGTTTTGATGTGTTTATTTATTTAAATAAAATCAGCAATTCCTGATTGCCACTCAATTTAACCATCACTGGTTGGCTGACTTCTTGTGGGCACTACAGCTTAGGTGTGGTTGGTTTAAGGAAGGATTTGAGAAAAAAGGTAGTGGTTTAGCAGATTTCAGAGTAGCAGCCGTGTTAGTCTGTATTCGCAAAAAGAAAAGGAGTACTTGTGGCACCTTAGAGACTAACAAATTTATTAGAGCATAAGCTTTCGTGAGCTACAGCTAGTGAGCTGTAGCTCACGAAAGCTTATGCTCTAATAAATTTGTTAGTCTCTAAGGTGCCACAAGTACTCCTTTTCTTTTTGGTTTAGCAGAGTAATCCAGGGAGGGATTTCCTGAGCCGAGACCTTTGGGAGAGAAGCAGGCAAATGGGCAATCATTGGCTATTGCCAAGATTGGGTGGGCAACAATAAAAACTAATATGGCAGACAGACAAAAAATCAATGTGACACTAGGGCATGTTCACAAGGGAACATTTTATGTTGGAAAATCAGTTTCCACTCCTAGCTCACAGGAAGTACCAACAGCAGGAAGTTAAACTGTTTTTAAATTGTTTTCACTGCATATTCATTTTCTCTCCACCACATTGAAGTGAGCTTATAATGGACAGAAACAAAACAATGTAATTGTTACTATAAACTATGCTAATAAGTGCACTGTACCAAGTCCAGTAACACCACATCATTTTTATTTCAAACTATATTTACCTGGTCTGTTTAGATTCTTTCTGCAAATTCCATAGTTCAAAAATTGATTATGGATTAAAAGCTGAATATTAAAATGTAATATTGCTTTCCCTCAATAACTTTTCAGACTGAGGATTTTAACTGACAAGATTGTAAAAGTAGTGACATTATAGTAAAATAAATAAAAAGGTTTGAGCAAGAAAGCTGAATAATTACATGAATCATCTCCAGAAACAGTGGCATTTATTTTCTTCTCGATGTACATCTCCCTTTTATGTCAAGAAGAATCAGCACATATATCAAGATAAGAATAAAACCCTTAATTTACATAAAGTTAAGGGATTCATTCATACCCACAAGAGCAAAGGCATTCTCTTCAGGGCAAGATTCTGACTTTGGATGAGAAGCTACACATGACCCCAAAAATGGCATACTCCATGTTTGAGGAGCTATCAACACACCTTGTACAAAAATGATACTGCAGCATATGTATCTCCAAATGAATGTTAGCACGCATATGCATTACTTTAATTGTTTGCAAAACTCTCAGAGTTTTGGCATCTGCTTTATTCATCTAATCGAATGCGTTTTTATTGGTGCCAGACATGTCAAAAATTGTACATCTGCAGGATCCTCAGGTAGATAGCTCACTGAAATTTTCCTTTCAATTTAGCATGTGCAGAATACTTAACCACAAATGAAGCCCGTGTCTCTATGCATGGGCCTAAGGATCCAGGTCGGAAAAATTAAAGGCCCAGATTATTTGCTATGTGGAACTCAGCACAGCAGAAGAGAAGGGCAATCCAGAAGCCAGTAAAGGCTCCCTGATTTTCAGGCCCAATATACATTAGATCCCAGCTGGCAATGGCCTCGCAAGAGACCACATGCTAATTGTTGATGGGTGCAGCACAGCGTGTTCCACCTACACCCCTTCGGACAGTTGCCACAGCAGGTCATCCTCAGTCCCAACATAACCAGTCACACTTCACTATTCACCTCCCCTTCCTACTAAATTATTTAATTTTGAGGTATTCTTCACTCCAGTTCAGTGTTTTGTTATCTCTCATTACACAACATAGATGTGTGTTTAACTTTCTCCTCACATGCTGTGAAATTCATGCTCTGCTTTAAGAGCTGAGAAGTCACTATATCATCTCTCTAAGAGAATATACCCATGTGCTAAGACTATATAGAGTGTCCAAAGGGGTCACACCACCTTGTAAATCATTTATTTTAGAACTGATCTCATCTACCTTTGATCTTAGGAGGAAACCGTTTCAGTTACGGCCACTCACATCAAGTCTTCCTTCCTTTCCCATTGGCTGCCCTACTCGACTTCCTGCATCACTAAAGGCCTTCAAACCTGGAAGAAATCATTTGTTTTTCATTTTTATGGCATTGTCAGTTAGCCTCAGCAGAGCTACGGATCTCCCATGTAGGGGCCGGACCACACAAAAGCCAGTAAAACCATTAATCCAGCCCTTCCCAAACTTTGCCTGTGTGACCCCATTTTGATACTTTGTGACTCCAGACAGCAACCATGCAACATAGTGAACAAGGAATCCCCGGAATTTACACCCTAAGTATGTTATGTAATGTGGCACATGGCCTTTTGTATTGCGGCGTAGTTTCTCAGATTGATCCTGAGATTTAATGAACACAAGTTCACTGAATCCAGCTACACACAAATATGTGCTCACAAAAGGCACCATTAGCTTCAAGGCACATGTTGAGAGTGCAGGATATTCATTCTTGACAGTGACCCAAAACACCAGGACCATAAGTTTGGCCTTTGATCCTCGCAAGAATTGGTTACAGGAAATTTTGATGAGTTACTCAATTTCAGCTGCTGGCAAATCCTTGATATCAGGCTTGCATTGAAAGCGGTTTTTTACTCAATCATACTTTGCCATGTCCAACAGGGGGAAAAGGATGCAACCTGTTCCTCCATTGGGCTGAGACACTCAGCCATCACCTGTGACTTACCATGATTCTTTATCGACTGCCAACAGGGTATTCAGGGTAGCATAAAAGAAGATATGGGCCCTGCCTTAAGGCGTTTACAAGCCACTGCTTTCCCATCTCAGAAAAGGCTAGCACAGCCTCCTCCCAGCTCAGGCAGAGGATTCGCTGTTAATAAGGCTGCTGCCTGCTGATAAGGATCTTCTGGATTCAAGTCTCTCACCCGTATGTTTGCACAGCTGAATGGTGAAAATGGCAAAATGGCATCTGAACAGTTAGTGTCTCTGGACCTGTTCCACAAATGCCACGCCAGGAAAAATGGCAGTCGCCGCGCAATATGACCTCATGAATACTGCAGGCGTGAGTTCACGCTGTGAGAAGGCCTCCATTTTGATCTACAAAATGGTGGCCTTTATAGCGTCCTGGGACACACCGTATGTGCAAAGTCTCGGTGTGTGGAGGCTGCCAGTTTGTAGATGAAAATAGCGGCTTCTTGGTGCAGCATTTGTGAAGCAGGTCAGAACACATTCGGGGGTAGATAGCATTGTCTTGCAGGCCAAATCTGGCTTGTTAGACCTGCTACCCCAAAAGAGTTACAACAGTTTGAGAACCACTGCATTAATCGATCCATTATTTGCCCAAAAAAGAGAGCACTAAGATGCATCTTGGGTTCCATTCCAGATATGCCTATGCCCAAAGATTCTGAAAATGGATCATGATTTGAATCAAAATAGAGACTGTAGCCTTTTTTCACCAGTTCTTTGTATCCTACCATTCAGGAATCATTTTTCTGAGTATAACTTATTGCAGACCATTTCTGGAATAAGCAACACATACAACCTCTCTTAGATGTATATTTAATAGGGGACTGTCTGATAAGGATTTTACAAATCATTCAGTTAATTCAGCAATCCAAATGCAAAATCATGCACTCAGGGACACCATGTGGATTTGTGACACTCCCTGGAGGACTCTGTGTCAATAATAAACCAGAGAATGGATTACAATCATCAATAGAAGTGGTTTTTCATCTGTGACATATATAATATGGATATTATTTTTTAATAAGTAACAAAAGACTAATTAAATGCAATTTATCCATGTAAGTTAAAAATACTCAATATTAATTGTTTCAATAAAAGTGAGAGAACACAACAAAATGGCAAAGTACAAAATCTGAGAAATACTGTATTGTGAAATGATGCAGTACATATCGATCAACGGTATTTTGGGTACTTTTTTTGGCTTGAAATAGTCAGGACCAGAAGATGAGAAATGGGCAAACATTTAATCTAGATTGTATTTCCAGCCTCAGTTTTGTTTGCCTAAAAAGTTTGGACCCTGCAGTCTCTACTGAAGATTACTTCCTATTTTATTCTAGTGTTGTGAAGTTTGTTTACAGCTGTAAACTGGAAGTTGTATACTGGGTAGTTAAAAAAATCTAATTGTATTTAGACATTTTAATAAAGTAATGGCTTGTAAATTCATTCAGCAGACAGTTTCACTAAAGAGAACTGCAGAATACCCAAGCAAGAGAAAAACATTGCAGATTTTCTAATTTGTGTGGCCACAGTTGAGGCTCCCAGGACAATCCTCCTCAGCCAACCAATGGCAAACTATATAGTATGTGATGTCAGTTAACTGGCAAACACCCATGCTGGACTCCTTATTACAGAATGACCAGCGCTGCAATTTGCTTTAAACCCAGTTCATGTCCCTGTTTGACCTGCTTGAATTGATGCCCTTAATTCTTTCTTTTCCCTGCCACCAGGCCAGCTGACAGAAACCAGAAGTACTGGGATGTCCAGATATTTTAATCTTTTGAACTGTCTCACTAAAATAACTGCTTCTCCACATACCCAGCACATCTTCCATATAAAACCTTCTCTGAATTGACATCCTCTTCACATCTTTTGGTTCCATCTCATTCTCAGTTGTTGAAGCATTAGCGCAGGTTTCAAGTCCCCTGGCATCTATACTTTCTTCACCAGGAGATGTGTCTTGTTCCTTATTCAGTTCTGTGTTTGGCCTTATTTACCCCGATGGAAGGTAACATTCTACCCTCAGCCATACCAATAAAAACTCATCAAAGTCACCAAGGACACACTTGGGCCCAACAAATATTTTTGAAGCACTGCTTCACAAGGTACTTGCTCAGTTCTCTAACTTTCCCCTCAGCCAAAACTGCACCCACAATATCATTGTTTCTTAGCCATGAGTAGGAAGAAGTATAATTCTATATGGAGACATTAGTTTTAAAGGGACAGACATCTCGCTCTCAATTCTTCAGTGTTTCATTCTTGTTTTTTTAAAAAATATTCATAAGTGATCTGTTTTATTTATTTTTATTATTTATTAATATTAAAAATATCCCAAAGTGTTCTAGGTACTTTACAGAAACATGAAAAGGCAAGGCACTTGCCCCGGAAATGTATAGTTTATGGATTTGATCCTGCTCCCTTTGAAATTAATGGGAGTGTTACTATTGACTTTAGTAAAGGCTGCATTTAGTAAAGGCCTAATTTCAGACATAATACAACAGGGCAACAAGTACAGAGATAAATGATGAGACAGGACAAAGCATACAATAACAAGATCAGGCATTCACTGCAATATGCTCTTGTTGTGGTTCTTTTTCCAATAATTAAGAAACAATAGTTAAGAAGTTACTGTATTCATGGAAACAAGATGTTCTTACTTTTTATTTCATTCACACTTTCTTTGATGTGATTAATAATTTTCAGATATAATTATTTTAAAAGACTTCAGTAAATTATACTGAAAGAAGACTTAGGACACCTGGAAATCTGAACTTGTGCATGTGTTGGGCCCCTATCTTATTTTAATTTTTTATTGTAAAATATGAATCATGTGTTGTTTCAGGACAACATGAAAATGGATTAAAGAAAGTGGAAATGTAGTGACTTTTATGGATTTCTATTTCAACTCTTAATAATACTTACCAATAATTCTTTGATTAGCATACTGAAAAAATTCAAACTCAAACTATGTAATAGCAAGATAAAACAAGACATACGTTATAAAATGGTTTTGTCCTTTTCAATCCAAATTAAGGATTTGCAACAGGATACAAAGAAATGTTGATAAGGAAAATGCAAAATATTTAATGCCTGTGCTATTTAATACCTTAATAAAATATGTTTCACATTTAGCCAAGAATTTTTAAAACACTTAAGGTAAGCTATGCCTGAGCTTAGGAATTTTATATTATGAGTTCAGAATTCTTTTATAAGGGACACGATAATATTGCTAAGAAAATAAGTTATGTTCACTTCTAAAATTGTTTCTTTTTTCTTGTTTGCTGCACAGTATTTAATAATTTCTTTTGTACAGTTTTTTAATAGTTGAGCTTTAAGTGAAGCTCTGAAAAACAGTGGAAGATTTTATTTTCAGGGTCACAAGTACCATAGTGAGATTTCGCTCTTAAACAATGACACTTAGTATCTGTGTAGTTCTATGAATACTTTTGAAGTGTCATATTAAAACCAATCTCTTGGCCTTCAGGCAAAGAGAAGCAATTAGTCTTGGAGTTGTGAATAAATAAAAATCCATTTATATACCCGTCCTTGACATGTACCTTACAAATCTTAGAAACTTCATCTAGTGGGAAAAGCAATGTTAAATCATGAACACCAACACTAATCCTATTGCAATGTTGCTTCCTAAAACTGTTTAGTTTATATAAATCTTTTAAGTATTAATTTATATGTATATATTCATACATAGTGAAACACAACAACAAAGTGGCATTCACACAATTGAGTGAGAAGAAAGAACTGAGTGAGTGCATGTAGTGCTATACAGAACACCTTTAATATCTACTACAGTAATATGGGTAAAAAAACCCCCCCAAATCAAGAACAATGTCCTTTTCAAGATACCATGAAAACAATACCGCGTAATACAATTTTTCGTTCTCAAGTACTATTGTGTCTTTGCTTTGATCTTAACAAACTAACAACACAGCCAGACATTTTATTATTATGCAGTACAATTAAATTATACCTTTTTGAGTTGGGTTGGGACTGAGTAAGCAAGGAAGCAATTTCTACTTTCTGTTCAATAAAATATTTTAATTATTTCTGTTTCCTCTTTATTGGGCCTTGATATAGAAACACTATATTTCCAGTTATGTTTTGATTACTGCTCATGATTCTCATACTTATTTTATGTTTGGCAGTTAAACCATAACCTACAGATGAAACAAAAATTAAGCTGCTAAATCATATAAAATCTTCAGTCTGTGCCTCACCAAAAGAGTCTTATCTCTGACTTGTGCTGCAAAAGACTATAAGTCTCAGTGGGTTTTCTTTCCCGCCTGAAACTGCACTTGTTGAACTGTTAAAGGGAAACTACTTAGGCTACAATCTTGTCCAGTGCTATGTGTGAGGCAGCTGGCTGAAGACACTGTTATGTTCAGGAGGTAAGTTTCAAATAAAATCCACCCTTCTGTGCTGGACTTTCACAGGCAATACACAGAGGTACTTCAAAGGCCAAAGGTGAAACTGTTGCCCCTGCTAAGAAAAGGGGATGCCTGGGCTGGTAGGATGGTCAAAGCAAAACAAATCTGAGTCCATGCTGGATGTAGATCTCTCAGCTGACCTAGTTCTCGTTCTCCTTTTCATTTCAGCAGCTCAGCTAAAAATCCATAAATTAAGGAAATTAACTGATGGTGCCTCCGGCCTCTTTGTAAGCTATTTAAATCTTTAAATTTACAACATCTTCTGCATATATCAAGTAATTGAACTAACTGCAGGGATGTAACTTTAATGAGAAAATTTCCCTCTTCTGCCTGTAGTTTGTACTCTTAAAAAAACAACAACACTACCCTTAGGAAAAAAGTTTCTGTTTATTCCTGCCATGGAAGATAACTTTAAAAAAACCTCAAGTTTAGGGGGTTTTGCCTTTCTCACTTTGTTCCTTGATGGTGCAGTAATAAAAAGAATAAAAAGGCCAACTGGTTCCCACGCCTTCCTGCTCAGGCCATAAAAGTCAGGAAAGCAAAGAGTAGGAAGCCCAGTGCTTCAGATCCTCTCTCTGATAGAGGAGTTCTCTGGTGAGGACAAGCAATTCTGATTTCCCTTTAACCATGAAAATGGCCTGACCTTTGCAATAACAACAAAAAAATAAATAATTACATAACTTTTCTGCACTTACAGTTGTTTGCAGCTAGTAGGCGCTCAAGATCTAAAATTAACCTAATTCTCGTCCACAGAGGCTGACATTTATTTGTAATATACAAATACAAACACACACACAAATATATCCCATCCTTAGGCTCTTAAGGTCTGAAAAGTAATGATGCACTGAAAAAATTCAGGGAGGGGAGAGGTCAAGGAAAGGTACATTCTGGAGAGCAACATGGCAGAGTGATGAACTGCAAAAATAACAAGGGGGTTGAATTGCATGAAATCACATAAATGAAACAAAGGACACAATTTTTTAAAAGTTTATTCAGAGATAAACATAATTTTAGGAGGAAGGGGCTGAGAAGGATGTTTTCATAGTGTTCATTTGCCAGATTGGTGATCTGCAAAATAAAAAAGACCTGATCTGTATTAAATCATATAAATAAAATAAAGGAGACAGATTTTTAAAAAAAGTTTATTCCGGGAGGAATATTATAAATATATATATTTGGTGTAAGGCTGACCCAGTAGGCAACTCTCCATATGCCCCATTGGCCATCTGCAACTAATAATATTAATAATAAATACATTAAACCACACGCACAAATATTAAAAGTTTATTCAAGGAAAACATCATTTTGTGGGAGACGGGGGCAGTTTGGGTGTGGGGGAGGTGGAGAATGCCGGGTTCCCTGGAGATCAATATCCCAGATTGGGTTAGCGGCAAAAGAATAAATAAATGCAGGGCACCAAATCAATCTGCTTTTGTTAAAAGTTTATGGAGGATTTTGCTCTGCTGGCTGGAGGGCGGGGGCTGGGTGTGAGGTTCCAAGGGGGAGGCACAGCGACGGGAAGCAGCAGCAGCGGCTGCTGTTGTGGCCAAGCCAGCGGAGCGCCTGTGGAGCTGCCTGTCTGCCTGGGAAATCTTCATGGCAGACATCTCCATCTAGCCGTGCGCTATAATTGAAATGGCGCTTTTGGCCAGGGGCGGCCTGCCAGGGCGCTTTCTGCAATAGCACAATGCATGTCGATAGACGTCATTTGGTTTTAATGGCCTACAGGAAATTTGGCGTTTACAATGCGAGACATTAGCAAAGGGTGAAAAGGGAGCGAGGGGAGGGAAAACGGAGGAGAGGGGGGAAGGGAATAATTGCAAAACCGCCCCGCCACCCCCGAAAAATCCTCCCGATCTGCATCCTGCTTGCTGTAGGGTTTTTTGTGGTTGTATTTTTTTTTCTTTTTTTGTTAACTTGATCTAGTTTATCAACAAGTGCAGAGTGGGTGCTACCCTAATTGTAACAGAGGAGTCAAGAGATGTGAGAAACGTGCCCTGCGTTACTTATTTGGGAGCTGAAAATTTATGCCTAGTTGAAAATGCCTGGGGAAATATTACATCAGACCAAATGACAATGATTAAAATCAGCTTTTTTCCCCCCCTTCCTCCTTCTTCTTTTCAGTAAGTCTATTGAAGGACGTGACAGTGGCCTGATATTCCACAACATTAAACCGTTATCCCCCCAGCCAAGGAAGGAGAGGAGCTGGCAACCCAAACCGTTAGCACAAGGATTCTGCAGCCGAGAGAGGGGGGTTAGTTTGGGGAGGGGGGTGGGAAGCAGGAGAAGGGGGGTCGGGGTTTGCCATCTGGTTTTTGTATTATTATTATTAATAATCATATTTTTATTTGTAAAGGTATTTTTTAATCTGGAGATCTCCAGCAAAAGGAGGGGAAAATATCCAATTTTCATCGCAAAATTAGCTAGGGCGAGAGCAAAGGGCTGAGCTAATTGTAGCCTAATCCTCTGCCCTGGAGGCGTTTGCAAAGCCCTGAGCAAGAATTCGCCTTTTTTCTTCCTCTTCTCCCTTCCCTCTGTTATTTAGAGACGGGATTATTGCCTTTCTTCTCATAACAGCCTCGGCAGTTTCATTTTAAGGCTTCCCCCCCTCCACACACACACAAAATAAATAGAAGAAGCGTAAAAAAAGAGAGAGGGAGAGAGAGGGAAGAAGCAGCCTTAAAAATAATAATAATAATCACAGCAGGATCTAAGGAACAAAGATAGTAATAAAAGCAAAAAACAAACCCATCAACACACAAACCCAACAGAGCCCAAAGCAAAAGGGGGGTTTGCAGATCTCTCTTCTGAGTTCAAGGTAAGGAAAGCTGCTCTGACTGCTGCTCCTGTCTCTCTCCCTGCATGGACTGGGGAGTGCGCATTGCATTGCATTGCATGGCTTTTTTTTTTTTTTTTTTTTTGGAAAGTGCCTCTTCTTGAAACTAACTCAGATCTTGGCTCTGGAGAAGAGACGGAGGGTTTTTTTTAAAGCTACAGGATCCATTTTCATCCACCCTCCTTTGATAGCGCTGGTGCTCTGTGTGTGTGTGCATGCCTGTGTGTATGGTTTGTTTCCTTTTTCTAAAGCATGGCCAGTGTTGCTGGAGCCCCGATGCCTGGGGTCCCTAGGCTGCTGCTGCCGCCCTAGCCCCAACACTGAAGAAGGCAAAGGATCCGGGGGCAAAGCCACAGCGCGGAGGAGGCAGAGCTAATTGGGTCCCGGGCTTTTGAATGGTACACAAGGAGCACTGGCAACAATTGCACTTTCCAAAAGGGCAGCTGCAATAGGCGGCCTGGGAGGGGGAATCTGGGGTTTGGGGGGTTGTTTTTCCTTGCACTGTTTGTTTGTGAAGGGAGGGGGGGATGTTTGTTTGTGGGGGGTTGTTGATGGTTTGTGGTTTGATTCCCCCTTTTGCTTTCAGGGGAGATCCTCTTGGTTCCGGTGGGGACTGTGTGGGTCCGTCCTTTGGGGTTGTCTCTAGGGTGTCTAAACACAAAGGGGGAAGGCAGATGACAAAGCTTAATATGGAAAAGACGGGCGGTCTGTGAATGAAACTCTGGCGCCAGTCAGCTTGATTTGGTGTAGACTTCAAATCACTCTAGGCTATAGTTTGCATTTCTGTTCCTACATGTAATGTGGCACACTTCTGCAAAATTAATACATTAGTCTGGCCAATGTTCACCACCATTGGTTGCATATAAAATATATAGGATCGGAGGTGCAGATTTCCCCCCCTGCATTCATCTAAGACATCTTCTTTCTTGTTATGTGAGAATAAGTAAGGGACGCCATGTTGTGCCTTTTTTTTTTGTTTTTGAATTTTACCTTTGGGCATTGCTGTATATATTTCTAACAAAAAAGCTAGAAGTTTAGTGGCCGGTGTGCATGGCTTACTGGTGATTTCCCTGACCATCAGCAGGGAAAAGCATTTGGGTGACGTGAAACTTGCACTAAATAGATTGGAGAGTGCTAGGAATGGGGGGAGGAGAGTGGGGAAAGGAATTTTTTTTAAACGCGAGCTCAACAAGCTTACTGCTCCCAAAAAGTTTCTGACTTAATCCACTTGCTAGCAAATGTCCAGTATTTTCTGAAGCAGTATTAAGTTGTGTGCAAATGTTTTATGGACTTTATTTTGTAACCCATTGGCCAAGGTTTTAAAATAACCTCATCACTTCTTTGTCTTAGGTTTGTTTCACAAAATAAACAATCGGCTCAAAGTCGCCTAAGAGGCTGATTCTGGATATTACCATGTTTACGTGTTTATAGAGACAAAGGTAATGCCAAGTCTCTTTAATTTTGACCCTCTGGCTGGGCTGAATCCTACCTCCCTGGAAATACAGACAGTGCCATGAAGCCACGAGAGTGCAAGGTTAAGTTCTTTAGCTGGTTATTCTCCAAAGTGCTTTAAATGGGGTGTCGGGGGTGGGTGGGAGGGCTGAAACGGTGGTTTTACTTTTAGTGCTATAATAGATCTGCTGTTAAAGAAAGAAAGGTCTGTGGGGGGAAAAAAGCTTCAATGAGAATCCAATAAAGGAACCAGTCAGAGAACAGATGTTGGTGCTGATCTCATTAAAGACGAGTCAGTGGTCCTGCAGCAGACTGGACTTTGTGCCTTTGATGCACACACAGCTAGCTGGCTGCATATGGGTCGAAAGATGCCTCCTTTCAACATCTTATAGGGAGAGCTGTTTCATGGCAAGTCCTTAAACCTGCAGTTTTCATTTCATGTCTTAAATGTGCATGAAGGAATTAAACTGCACGAGTGAATAACAGCATTAGTTTCAATTAATTTTTATCCTGGCAACAATAAACTTTAGAAACAAAGCACTTTTACATCCTTAATTAGTCTTGGCTCCCATCTGTAGTCTTTTAAGTGTCTGTTCCTTGATTTAACTTTGTCCCTCCTTCAGAGCTGCTTTCTTTTTAATTCTTTTCCCTTTTTTTCTTGTTATCCCTTCCAGACTGTTTCTTGTTTCTCTTTTGCAACCTTTCACCTCCCTTGTCCCTATCTCTCTACCTTGCTCTGTGAAGTTTATTTCTACTGTATTTTCCCAACATCAACAGCAGTATTGGTTACCATGGCCCCAAGCTATGTGCAGAGGTGGGAAAGCTTCATTCGCCCAGAAGTTCTTACACTTTTGAAGTCTTTCTTTTAGTAGGATCTGAAATGTATCATCTAGAGTGTGTATTAAATGAACAGTATTCCTGTAGGCTTCAGAGGAAGAAAGGCAACACCCTGGAAAATTCTGCAGTCTTTCAGCATTCTCAGCCCTAGGGTGATAGCCCTGGGCATGGAGCTGAATGGAGCTATTGCAACTGCCTTCTGTTTACCTTTTATGGTTAAAATAACAGCTTAGCAAAGAAGCAACTTCATGGAGAAACGATTCAGTGAAATCATCTCAAGCTGTAACAGCATAGCTAGTTTAATCACCCCTAGAGAGCTGAACAACTGTGAGCACAATGGGACACAAAATCATTTTGTGTGTAAATGAGCATGGCATTGTGATTATTTCACTTTGCATGGGCAAATAGTTTTTACAAGCAGTACTTATGCAGTTAGCTTAGAAAGGCAGAAAAACATAAGCTGGCTCTGAAAAATCTTGGTGTGTAATGTTTGGAAAACTAAATATTCAGATAATTTGGGAATCAGGCTCTATTGATTTTGCCTTTAGCAGGTTCCTGTGTTACTTATTAGAGCAGGGTTATTGCTTGTGCCACTAGTAGTGATGTTATACCCTTTTGTAGGCAACTAAAGAACATGGATTATTTTACATGGTTTAAAAATGAAATTTGTTAATGTTTCTTCAGTATTTACCCTTAAGGTTTTAATTTTCACATCAGTATTAGAAAACACACAATTCCACAGGATAAATACTTTTAAGATCCAGCTCTGTGCATTAAATAAATATATTACTTGATATGGTGAATTTTAGCAGCAGTTTATATTGAGAAATACATGTAAGAAGGTAGTCAATACAAATTAGGATTAAGGAAGCAGGAATATTTAATTTTAGGATTAGTGGAAGTGCTTTTTACACGGTTTAGATAGTGTTTAAGACATATGCTCTTTGTTGATTAACTAATACAAAAATGATTGGCTATCGCAGCTTTATTAAACATTTGGGTTATTTTATCATATTAATCTTCTCTAAGAAAACAAACCTGTATCTCAGTTCTCCTTCTTATTCCCTCCCCCAAATTAAAAGCCTGAAACCCCTCAATAAGTATGAAAATCCATACAAGATTGTGAACTATTTTAGTTTTCCAGTGATTTTCCATAATTAAGTGTTTTTTCAATCCATACTGTAGCTGAGTGATGCCAAAAGCAGAGGATTGTTCAAAAAGTCCCTCCAGTGAATAGTATAAATTAAATATCTCTACTGTATGGGCATGGCCTCACAGAGAGTCTCAGACAGTTTGCAGATCAAGGCATTTGCTGATGTACTAACATTAAACAAAATCGTAAGACAGTAGCAGTGTTTAAATATGCACAAATAGATTCAGATCACTTGATCTTTAGCTTTCTGTGCATATTTTAAAATTGGAGTCTGTATTTCAAGACAAATGGTGAAATGTAAGACTTATTTAAAGAGAACTACAAGTTCTTTGATTTCATTTAGAAATTGTAGGGGTCCAGATGAGCCCTAATTAGGCATATTTTTTGTAAAACTCCATGAGGTGTATTTCCAAGGCAGATCTGTGTCCTGCAAGGTCTGTACCTTTATCATTAGTGATAATAGTTAGGGTTAGAACAAAGACAGAGTTGACATTCAGCTTGTAGCTAATGACCCTTACGTTTAAGTGAAGGAGTACAGAATGAACATGAGCTTGCTGTGCTCTTTGGTAGGAACACATCCTTGTCTGTGTTGGTAGACAGATACAGCTTCGACAACTAGAGAACAGGCTGCTAAAGTACTACGTAGTTTTAAAAAATTAGTTGTTTTATTTGTGATATGACATATTTCCTAAAGGTTGCCTACAACAGGACCTTGTGGGAAAGAAGAAAACAACAACTTTAATCATTAAAGGATTCAGTCATTTTCCTTGAAGGTGGTGCTACAGTAAAATGTTAATGCCAATTTCACATCGACTGACACAGAAGTTCTAGGACAGTGTTGATATTTTGTTCGCATTCAGTGCAGATGTCCATTCTGCATTTGAAGAGAAAAGGATGTGGATTCATAATGGGGTGATGTATTTCTGTACTGGAGTAGTTTAAAATTGTTATGAACTAAACTGGATGAAATAGACTAATCTAATATGTGGTTTTCTTTTAAAGATGTCGAGATACATTATATTTTCAGTCCCTTTCCATATATTTTGGTAACTATATTTTTAAGGAATCTTGTCAATTATATGTTCACTGAATGGTTTGGGCAAGCATATTGTGCAAAATATTTATTGTTAAAAGAAAGGAGAAACCAGTTTTAGGATTTTTAGAAATATCACCAAACTAACTTGGAAGAATTGGACATTCACTTTGTAATACTGCATATAAAGCGTCTGTCAGATGTTAGGAAGTGCCTAGATGTTTGGTAGCATAACTGCAAAACAAAATACCAGGAAAATTAGATTATATTCAGAAATGTTTTTAACTATAATATTTTGCATCTGTTATTCTACACATATGTGACAGAAAGGATGAGGAATTATATAAAACTTCCAAAAGCTTGGAAAATTTGATTGTCATGTATGTTCTCATTATTATTTTATTTGACTTTATTCAGTTGTGTAAGACACAATGGTGTCTGATAGAACTTCCAAAAGCTTGAGCAGTTTTTCCATTTGTCATGTATGTTACTTATAATTTTTATGTAACTTAAATCAATTGTGTAAGACACATGTTGGTATCTGGGAGAGAATCAGTTATCATCCTTTTCTTATAGTACCTGAATTTTTGGAGATATATATATATTTGCCCTAGCAGTCCCTTCCACATCAAACAGGGTTTTTGAAAGTCTTTGAAATATTTGTATTAGGTTAACAGAAGCAGAAATTCAGTGCATGAATTTGTAAATCAGCTAAAATATATAGACTTAATTCCATTTAATTTCAGATATTTTAAAGTAATAAATATACACATGTTCATATGTATATTTCTGGTTTCTAATGCTAGATCATATGGCATTTGTGAAAGCTTTGTGTCATGAAAACTTTGGTCATTTTATATGTATTTCTGCTGCCAGTGCTTCCAGCTATTAATTTCCTTCAGTTTGAAAGTTTAGTCCCTCATATCTACTATTAAGATATAATCGATAGTTATCAATTTATTTTGTAATTATTAAAAATAAAATCTATTTTTTTCATAGTTTGATATGAAATTTACTAAATGTATAAACTAAATGCCTTAGGTACTGAGGAAATCACTAATTTAGAGGTGTCTCGTTACTGAGACAAACTTGCAAAAAACCCTGAATCCCAATTCACAAATTGGTTATTCGTTTGTCAGGGGATATTTCACATCTAACACATAAGCCCGCGACCTTTAATTAGAATTTTGCAGTTTGTTTTATGCCCCTTGAGGCTGACACCTTGAAATTTTTTTTCTTGATTTCTTATTGCTAATAAGCATCTTTCTCTTCCCCTCTGGTACTTTGAAGAAAATGATGCAAATACACTTAATTACAGTGGTAGCAATAATTTGTTAGCTGAATATGTGATCAGGCAGATGCAAAAATGATCTGATTAGATCTGTGATCACACTAGAAATAAAGGTAACACACAGTTACATTTAAGATAAAGTGTTCTTTTTTGTCTTCCGTTTCCAGGAGGGAAGAAGCATGTCCCGTCTATCTCTAACACGGTCCCCAGTTTCTCCCCTGGCTGCTCAAGGAATTCCTCTCCCAGCTCAACTCACCAAATCCAATGCTCCTGTGCACATCGATGTAGGAGGACACATGTACACCAGCAGCCTAGCTACCTTGACAAAGTATCCAGATTCCAGGTAGGATCTCAGTGTTTTCAGGCTGTGTACCTATTTCGTTTGATTGCTTGGAAATATCCATTTACCTGTGTGGAATATTTGGATGTGAAACACAATTTATTATATATTCAAAACTTATACATAATTCAGTTTCCAGTTTATACATTAACTTCACTAGAGTTCTATAGAAAAAAAGACTTCAAAATGTATGTATTATTTAGACAGTTTATTCATTTTCTTTCTCAACATCTTCCAAACCATAGTGTTATGTTTGAAGCACCTGTTGATGTGACTGTCCTATAATATTCACCACTCTATGAATGTTTCTTTATTTTAAAACAAAGTTTGGTTAGAAAATAAACAGTAGCCCATCTTTTACATGGGTGCTCATGGATACATTTGTCAGCCAGGAGAAATCCTATAATAGCTGCAGTTGTACAGGTTGGTGGGGTTCTTAGATGAGCTGCACTCACTTATTCAACAGCAGTGACACTAGTCATTCATTTTCAGCAGAACATCCAGCACACAATGTGTTTATTTGCAACTGCACATCAGGTCAAAGTTGTGTATAATTATTGCATGCAGATTGTTTACTGTACATGCTACTGATATGTCTGGTGAGGATTATGTAATCTGGTCAGTATTTTAAGGCAGGAGAAACTGCAGAGATATGCGTACATGAACCCTCTCTGGTGTTCATTTGGGGCCTTATTCTGTGAGGTGTGGAGTGCCATGGAAGGTGATGCATGTGGGAGGTGTTTGGCTCTTTTCAGGATTGGGCCCTAGGCTGGCAGCTGAAGAATGTCAGTGATTTAAGGGTTAAAATCATATTAGCCAGAGTATCTCATAAGAGATACTTGATAGCTTTAGATTTGTAACTAAATTCACCAAAATTAGTATTCTGAGATTGAAGAATAACATAGTTTGTTTATAAGAATGTGTTAATTCTGTGTGAGGGTCAAATGCCTCACATCTGAACAAGAGGAAATCTGAGATGTACAGTACAAGGTGTTTGGTCACACTGGCTAAAGAAAGCAGTTTTGATCCCAAATGCAAACCAGGAATCAGGTCAGCAGTTGTCAGAGGTTCTGCTGTCAACATGACCTGTATTTCTGCAAAGGGACAGCCTTTTCAATATAAAGGAGCTGTATAAAGCTACATTTTTGTTCAAGTATTTTCCCTTCAGAAGAACTAGGGATTTTTGCACTGATTTGACAGTTTCCCAAGCAGTAAATGACTTTTATGCAGACACCTTGAAATGCCTCTGATGTCATAAAGCATATGGCTGTGATTTCAGTTCAAGCCTAGGTAGTGCATTGAAATGGTCCATGGAAAAGGAACATTAATTGAAATGCCAATATTTTTAACTTAGGCAAAAACCCATGATTTTTCAGGAGACCATCTATTTCAAGACTTCAGTCTAGTATTTAATTACAAGGAAGAAATCTATCCAGTGGGGAAAGATTTATAACAAAAAAACAGACAGACGTTTCACAACATAAAGAAAATACAGAGAATATGCAGCAGTTGAAGTGAAATATCACATCTGTTTCCACATTAAAAAAAAAATCACTGCTGTCATTTTAAAAAATATGCCCCATATCAGAGTTATTTAATAGAAACTTCAACTGTGTAACTTGCAAAATATAAATATGTTTAAAATAAATGCACAGATTTTACTTAGAGGTTTCGGCTTATAATACAGATTTGTTACTTCGTTACTTCTGAAACAACAGAAGTGTGTTCCTCTTGGTTTTTAAGCTGCAAGTACAAAACAGTTATTGGTCAAACACTAGTGAATTATGTGATACCTTATTGTGTATTGTCTTGTATTTGTATGTGTTGTGTTATCTCTTAAGGTTTGAACTTGCAAACCTTTTCTCACTCAAGTAATCCTTGCCTATGGTTTCAGTGAATCTGCTCATATGAGTAAAGGTTTGCAGGATTGGACCCTTAGATCCTAAAGTTTGAATAACATCATTGAGTCAGAAAACCAAACAGAGGTATAGTAAAGAGGTATCAGAGCACACATATTGTATTTAAAGAGAGAGAGATTCTGGTTATTTTGTTTCATTTTGCCAGTTGGGTTCCTTCAGTGTTCGAGTTGACATAAATGGTTACCCCATTCTTTACTCAGGATGGCCTGCTTTCATTCCCATTGACGTCAACGGCAAAACTCCCAATGATTCAAAGTTCTGGGTCCTCAGTGGTATTCTTGAGATAAAGTCACGAAACCTTTTGTTTTCATTGCTCTCTGGAATATCTTCCATGAGATTATAAATTGCCTTTGCAATTATCAAGGATGAGAGAGGGATTCTGGGTCTTGAGCTGGTGTAGGAGAAAAGGATATGTGTTGCTGAGTGAGACAGCTGGTAATAGTGAAAAGCACTATTAGCCCACGCTGCAAAGATGACATGCGTGGCCATAGATGGAGGCACAGCTTTATTCACACATGCAGAGCTTTTTGGATTATTTGTATAAGGTACTAAATTCTTTTCAGTTTGGCTATCAACATTTCATAAGAGCTTCAAGTATTGTAGATTAATCAAATTGTATAGGCCCTGGTTCAACAAAGCACTTAAATGTGTGCGTAAGTACTTTGCTGAATAGGCGTGGATATCAAATGTTTTGCTGAGTCATTGATACGGTTGCAGAAAATAAAGTTTCAGCACCCTAAAAATTAAAGTGTAGGGGAAAATTTTCCTCTGTATCTGCATTACATGCTTTATTTGCTTTTGTAAGCTCTTAAATCCTAAATATACTTTTAGCTTATTATTTACATTATATATATATATATATATATATACACACACACACACACACACACACACACAAACACGTATGCACACACTTCATGCTAAAGGAAAATAGAAAAATCATTCAGTCATATTTTATTCCTCGGTTGTACTTATAATAGGCCTGATTCTGCAAGGTCCTGAACATTTTTCAATTTGCATTGACTTCACTGGCAGTTGAGCATTCTCAGCATCTTGCAAGATCAGGCCTAACAAGAACAACTCTAGGCATGGTAAGTTCCTGCCTATACCTGCTTTTCAGTCACCCTTCTGGTATGATATAAATTACACCTGACAGCAGACAGTGTGATACATTTCTCATTGTAATTTGGTAGGATTGACCGTGCTCAGCCCCCTCATGGCTTTGCTGTGTTCTGCCATTCATAAATTATGTGTTTCAGCTGTAATTCATGAAAATAAAGGACCTGGTTCTGCAACCATGACTCATATGAGTAGTCAGTGATTTGAACTAGTGAATGATTTGAAGTCAGTGGGCCAAATTCTGCACTCAGTTATCCCAGCGTAACTTCAGAGTGACTCTGTTAAAGGCTTTGTTGCTTATATCAGCGCAACTAAGAGGAAAATTTGCTCCAGTGAGTGAATTTTCATGAGTAAAGGATGCAAGATCAGACCCAAAAGGTGTTAGTCACATCTTGTGCTGTAAACTTTCATAGGTTACATGATGATGCACTCCCTGCAAGGGAACTTATTTAGCTATGTTACAGAAACATAAACTCCTCCACAGTGAGGTTTGACACACATGTGCCATGACCTGCTCATCTGTACCAGCTGTGTGATTTGAAGAAGAAAAAGAAGCAGGAGCACTTAATTAGTGTGACAAATGGGAAACTAATTAAATGGCCACTGTAAATGATTCATTCTAAGTCTGCATTTCTCGCTTTAATCATTATGGTATGATATATATTTTCCAACCGACAGAAACAATATATAAACAAATATGTTGGCCTTTCAAAGGATAAAGGCAAAAATACTATCTCACCTATCGTATCTCTCTCAAAGATATATGCCAGCATTCCAAAAAAATAAGGAACAGATATACTTATATTACAGTTATGTGTAAAATTATCTGTGTTTCTATTATTAACCTGTTTTAATGGAGAGCTACAATTTAGGGGTGTGATCCTGTATTCCTTGTCCCGCAAAAAACGTAATTGAAATTATTAAGGGTTTTGGATATGCAAGGAGATTCACATTCTGCCTTGGCTGGATCTGTATACTGAGTGTCTTAGATTAATTATATTCCAGTCATTTATGTTTAATACATTCTCAAAAAGTCTTAACACTGGTAGTTTTAAGTTACAGGCATGCAAAAGAAAGACACTCTTATGCACTCCCACAGTCCATGCCACATATTTAAATAAAACAGTCAAAGAAAACAGACAAGTCACTAATACTTGCCAGTCAGCTCTTCTAGAAATTTCATTCATGTTTTCACACAGACTACCTCTAATGCAGCCCTCTCACACATTGACACTTGAATACAGATTTCCATGACAGACTGCGAGAGCTGTGAAGGCTCTAGCACGTCCATAAAGTGAATTGAAAATTATATATATTTATTTATCTAATAGGATGGGATAACTCCTAAAAAAGAAAAGGTCCTTATTGTACAACTATTATTGTATATAATGTTCAATCATGTGCAAACTGTGCAAAGAAAAAAGTTGCTAAAGCCCTGATTTTAATGAGAGCAGGATTAGATCCCAAGTCCATATTTACTAGAACTAGTCAAAATCCCAAAGTTTTTCTGATTTTTTCTGTGGAAATTTGAATTTCATTTTTTTTTTTAAAAAAAAGGACACATGTTCCCAGAAAATTTTTGTCTTATTTTCTGACCAAATCTAATATTTATTTGGTAGGATGGGAGTGCACTCTATTAGTTTATTCTTCTGTACCAGCTAAATACATTTACCAGAAACATCCTTAGATAATTAATATTTGTTTTATGTTGTACGTACTGTATATGTTTTGTTCTTTCAAATATGTTAAACTCCTAGGTTTCTGTAATATTCCTCTTGTGGGACAAATGAAGAAACATCTGGAAATTTTAATTTAAAGTTGAGTTACTGCAAATTTGCATGCCAGTGTAAGTGGGAACAGTGTGTAGTGTGTAGTGTAAAGCCCTTTGTGCTTCTTTCCCCCATAGCCACATAAGCTAAGAAGGGAGTGCTAGCTTCAGTTTTGAATGTCTTGGTTTTTCACTGGCTTTGTCCCAATCAGTGGGATATATTCTTTTGCAGATTTTTCACATTTGAGAATATTTCAGATTTCTGCACGTAAACAAACAATTTAGTGTCATTGTTATGATTTATTTGCTAATCTCATGTCCCGTTTGGACGTTCTTGCAGTGTTAACTGAAAATGGAAATTATATGCAATTAGCAAACACTGAAGCATACCGTACACATGCAAGTAGGCTGAAATCCACCCCTTCCCACACAAGCTCTAGGCTTTAGTCAGGGTATTAAACAGGATGGAGATGGAATTCAGTCCCTATCCCATGAACAGTCTGTGAGGCTAATACACAGAACCTTTGAGGCTAATACTCAAACCTGTAGGCTAGAATAACATCTGCTACCCCTTTGTACCCTCTGAGCAGTAGTTCTGGGCCATTGGAACATCATGGTTATAGATACTATGTTCCTTCCCTGGCTATTCCACACTCCCTCCACACCAGTCTACTTGTGGGTCAGTGCACCTGCACGGTATGCATGTGGTATTTTGTTCCTCCTTGGAGCTCACACGTCTCCCCCAGGCAGATCCATTAAGAGGTTTAAATAGAGTAAAGAACTTTAGGCAGACCATCCAAACCACTGTGAATTTCACCTTTAGTGAGTTTTCCCATTATAGTCAGCAATAAAGCTTTCCTTGACCTCAGTAGAGCAGAATTGGGCTCTTGCTCTATATGGATACATATCATAGTAAATTATCCAACATGCAAACATTTTACGAGTTTGATCCATATGCCTGCAGAACTCCAAAATGAGCATTTTGCTTTTGCATGGACTGCAGGACAAGGTTCTTTATTATTAATACACATCATTAACTTAAAACTTATGAACTTTAAAGCTAAAACCCAAAGGATATTTTTAGGTGAATTTCCACTTTACAGTTACTTTCCTCTCTTACATCAGTTTTCCTCAGCTGATTAATTTCCAGCAGAATCCAGTTAGAACGCTGGTAAAGAGGTAGGAGCCACTCTTTTACAAACATTCAGCAGAGCAGGAGGCAAGAATATGGAATAAAGATTGCACACTTATAAATTGGTTTACATTTTTGGGTGGCAGAGAAATTCAGGATTTACTCTGAAAGGCAAATCTTCCAGTGAATTGCCTACTTCCCCTATTGGAGGAAAACACAGGGAGTTCTGCTGTTTAAGGCAAGCTTGTGTGCGATACAGACCAGAGCAGATCAAAGTGTACAGAGTTTTTGTTCACAATTTGATGTCCGTGCACCTAGTTTCATGTTGGATTAACATTAGAATTTCCACTGTTATGGAAGGAACTTGCTATTTCATTCACTCACATTTAGGACTAAATCCTTTGACTCTTAGGGCTTGTCTACATTACCCGCTGGATCGATGGGCAGCGATCAATTCCAGCGGGGGTCAATTTATCGCGTCTAGTCTAGACGCGATAAATCGACCACCAAGCACTCTCCCATGGACTCCAGTACTCCACCAGGGCGAGAGGCGCAGGCGGAGTCGACGGGAGAGCATCAGCCATCGACTCACCGCAGTGAAGACACCGCGGTAAGTAGATCTAAGTATGTCGACTTCAGCTACGTTATTCACGTCGCTGAAGTTGCGTAACTTAGATCGATTCCTCCCTCCCCCCCCCGTCCCTCCCAGTGTAGACCAGGCCTTACTTTGTTATGACTTGGGCAGAAGTCCCATTGACTTCCAGGGGAATTCTGTCAGGTAAAGATCTGCAGGACCAAGGCCAATTTAGGGTCAAATGGTGCTTGCCCCCCAACAAAAAGTCTGCAAAAAACCACAGCAAAGGAGGGTTGCACTTAACAGTGAATGAGAGTTGGAGAGAGGGGAAAGGAATTCTCACTCCCAACCTGGTGGCTTGAGGCAGCGTGGCTGCACACTGGCAGTTGCCCTGTTGCTGCTGCTACAATCATGGGAAGAATGAGGGGAAAGGGGAAAGATGCCTGGTTCCAGAAGCTAAGACATCTGAGTTCTCTTGCTGGTTTTTTGAAGCAAGTAATTCAGCTTAATCTAGTCATTTAGCTTCTCTGTGCCTCTCTTTCCCCATATGTAAAATAATGTTTTCCAGGAGCATTGTGCAGTTTCATTTACTCATGTCAATGCTTTGTGATCCTCATCTGAAAGGAGCTGTATACGTGCAGAATGTTATTCAGTATTATCATACACAGTCAGGGCTCCACACACCCTTACAACAGATTCTGAGGTGTAATGGATTTAGTAAGCATTTCCTTGCCATTCCTCTAAATGGGCCTCTAATGCTGCTACCTGGCTAGAGCAGAGCTCTACAGAGCACAAGAATGCAGAAATGCACTGTGTGATCCCTCTATGGTGATGAGGGCATGGCCTCTGTGAAAACAAAACCGTGATACTGACACAATTACAGTGTTGAACAGTCATTTTATACTCCCTCTCACTTTCTTGCAATAAGGGGCAAAATCCTCAAGCCAGCGCCTAGCCTGAGTAGCTGGGCTGGGCGCTGGGACAATGCGAAGGGGAAGGAATCTTCTTCCCTTACCCAGAAAGCTACTCTGCTGAGACTGCAGTGGTCCTCCTAGTCCTAATCCCATGCTTTGGTGAGATGGGGGAAATAGGAGGGTCTGTGTAAGAGTGGATTCTTCAGACCTGGATCTGCCCTGCCCATGCAGGGAGCCCATGCAGGGAGCTGTGTGCTGGCAAACGTGCTGTATGCTCAACGTGTTTCCCCTTTGCATGGCCCCTCCTTACACAGCAGAACCTGCTGCGAGGGGGCTTTTGCCAGCCTCCGAGATGAGAATTTACCCCAGGGGAGTGCAACTCATATCAAATGGATCTCAGCGCTGGAGCTCTGTTCATGAGTGAATTACAGGCATGATGTTTACTGAGAGCATTTAATGGAATTTGCCAGGAAAAAGTTACTTAGCTGGTCTCTGCTTATCATGTTCCCCCAAATTAATATTTATCCAAGCCTAGGTTACTTGGAGATCATTGGCATAAATGGGTGTCGTGTTCTTTGTGGATGGGGTGGAAAACAAGCTAATAACAGGGAGGAATCGATAGCGCTGATCTAGCTTATCTGATTTCTGAACATAAAATTGTACCTATGTTGCTGTCCCCCAACATGGGCTGCTCTAAAAATACAATTTGAGAAGCTTAAACATTCATGTTAGTTTATTTGCCAGTTCAACTTGGACGGTATATTGGGAAGGACAATCTAGGTGGTTTTCTGATAATGCAGAGCTCCTATAGTTGTAAGAAGCATTCCTAGACAGGTCTGACTGACGTGACCCAATGGTCATTCAGTAGAGAGCTCTACCTCTCACAACCTTTGGGAGCAGTTATGGGTAATACTTTTGCAAGGATCAGTGTTGACCAGTATCTCCAGCATATTAGGTTCAGATCTCAGCTATCTTTGTCTTCTTTGTCCAACTACTCTACTTTTATTTTCCCAAACAGTGATTGTGGTTAAGTACAATGCAAATGCACTCTCTCTGTCCATCTCTTTTATAATTCCCCTGCAGTGCTGCCTGTGTAAAAAATGTGTCATTACAGGCAGGTTCTTGGTTGACAGGGCTCTGGAAAGCATTGTTAGAACTTTCAGACAACAGAAGTAAAGGGATCCAACTCATGGTGCCATCCTGACCTATTACCGACTCTGATGTTGTAAAACACTTGTTAGTTGGATCAGTTCTTTGTCCTTTCGGGGAATTATACTGATTTTCCTCATTCCTTCTCTGGCTCCTACGACCCAAGATGCCTATCTTACCCTTTCACCTGACAGGGCACAGTGGCACCAGCTGCACAGAATAAGGATGCAATAGTTTACATGGCACTGCAAGTGAAGCATGAATAACATCAGCATGAGCTGAATAGTTTGAGAAAATTCTCCCACGGAATGCTATAGAAGCAACCTATTTCTAGCTTTCATGTGCAGGTAGAGGTTGTTTTCATGTTGATGAACAGTGTAAAGTATTCTGTCTGTGATCACTGTTACACAGTAACAGTGGCTTTATACTCAAAACAAAGGGGATTCTCCTTTATTGATTTTTCTTTTAATGCTGTGCATCCAACACACTCACCATCCCATGTGGAGGAGTTATGTAACAATGAAGCATTCCGTTGGAAATCATATCCTGAGGTCATAGTCAACTACTGTAAAAATGCAGTAAAGTGGTGCTACCTCTTGATACTTGGACTTTAATTGTATTTCACTGCCTTTGTCCACACAAGTCAAGTTTTGATTTATACAGACCCTATTATGGCATGCAGACATAGTCTACTTAGAGTAATATTTCATTAGCTCCTTAGAATGTTTGTAAAATACACTCTCTGGACTATGAAGATGAGGGGTATGTTTTGTAAGGAGCATGATGTGAAATGAATTTGTCTCTAGGCCTAGCTTAATTATTTTAATGATCCAACTGGTGATTACTATAGGTGTCTTTCTGTGTATATATATTGTGACCTACATGCATGTATTCATTTATGAAAGCTAAGATTTAAAAAGAGTAACTCTACTGAAGTAAATGGGGGTAAGCCAGGAATGAATTTGGTCCATTGGGCCAAATCTTGGTCCCACTGAAGTCAATGGGAGTTTTGCCATTGTCTTCAATAGGACCAGGTTTTGTCCCATTATCTTTAAAAACATTTCCTACAAAATATATTGGGCCAATTTCATTCTTACTGTAACTTGTTGACTCAGTGGAGTTACACCAGGGGGCCATGTCCCATTATTCTGTGTAGAAGAAAATAAACAGAACTTGGAAATTATATTAAGGTGCTGCTTTTGGCTATAGCGGTTGTCACAAAGAAAGTTTTAGGTGTCTGGCCAAAAGGCATATAAAATTACAGAATTGTGTCCTGATGGTTACATAAACTTTATCCCTTTATAACTCCATTGACTTTAGTGGAGTTACTCCAAATTTACTCCATCCAGTATAAGTGAAATCAGAATCAGGCCCAGTGTGTTCATTGGTTAATACAGCCTTTAAAAGCAAAATGCATATTTCAGTTGAATAAATATGTAGGCATGCCAGACACAAGATTTAAATAATGAAAGAGTATAAGAGTATAGACCTATTGAGCACTTAGTCACAACATTCTGTACAGAGTAGGCTTTAGCTAACACAGCTAAAGCAACAGTAACCCTTACGTTACAGATTTGGGCAGATTTCCCTACCATATGAATTTAATAATAAATTGATAACAATAGCTATCCGTCATACACTCTAGCATTTTACATTGTCAAAGGACTTTACTAACATTAAGTAATTACTCCTGACACCACTTATCTATGATCTCAGGAGGTAACTATTATTGAACTACATTCATCCCTAGTACAACTCCATTGACAACAATAGTTACATAAGAAATGAATATGGCCCACTATCTCCATTTTACAGATGGGGACATAGCAGAGCTGGAATTAGATCTCAGGAGTTACTGACTTCCAACCCCTGCTCTGTCCATGGAGCTCATCCTCTCTCTCTTCTAATCTTTGATTTTTCATTAATTTTTTTATATATTTTCATATTCAGAGTTCAGTGTTTCCTTGATTTGTTTTTTGCAATTTTCTCAAGCAGGATGATTATTAGCCTAGCGTGTATGCACTCTCACTCTGTATTGATGCAATCAGTGTGACTACAGTCTCCCTGTTAGAGCTGGTGCACAGGATATATGGGCTAGGCAGAGGTATTCTAGGATTCACTTGTACTGTGGTGCTTTCACTCTACTGCAGTATGGTATGAGTTCAAAGGCTAAAATTGCTGCTTTTTTATCTGCTGAGGACCACAGAAAGCAATACCTGAAAGGAATCCTGCATGTGGATAGTGGAAAGCTATTATGCAGCAAATGCTGATAGACATACACAGAAAGGATCGGTTGGCAAGAATTGGAAAAATGAAATTTGCAACATAAAGCTGAAACAATGAAGGAATCACAGTCCAAAGGGCAGGCTCCTGTTATGTCTGTGTTCTAATGGAGTGCAGATGCTACCCAGTGCTGGCAGGTAATCCATTTAGAACTATAGAAGCTTTTGCAGCAGCAGATCTCTCTCTTGGGAAAGTAGATAATGAAAAACTCAGGGAGTCTTTAACATTTTTGGTGTCATACTGTTCTGCAGGTGTTTTGCCTTCCACCAGCCAATGAGTTGCACCAGTCTTATCTACACCAAAGGCTGAAGCTTTGCAGTTGGGAAAGGTGAAATATGTTGGAGGCACTAGGCCAAATTTGGCACTCACATAAATCCCATATAACCTCACTGAGACAAAATCATGATTGGTGTCATTCTACTATATTGGAGTTACACGAGGGATGAATTTGGCCCATTGATGTCACTGTGGTTGTTGGATACGAATGAGAACAGAGCTTGGGCCACTAATGTTAATGTTGTAATTGAAGAAAGAAAAGATTTAATGATAGTTTTTTAAACTTACATTAAAAAAATCCAGTATTGGTTTGTCAGAAAACCCAAACAAATAAGCACATTTTTTAACCATTTTAATGTTAATTATATTTTTGGGGGGAGAAGGGGTTGATGGTTAAATGATTACTCTGATTCTGCTCCTAGTTAAGTCAAAGGAAGTTTTACTCTTGATTTCAATGGGACCAGAATCAAACCCATGGGTCTATTGTTTCATGTTAAGAATGGACAACTCAGTAACACTGAAATAGCCAAGCAGTGAGATTCTGCTCTCAGTTATGGTGGAGTAGATCTGGAATTATTTCACTCAGGCCAATGGCTCAAGGCTTTTTTTATTTGATTTCTTTCTAGTTTTATCAAGTTGAAGAATGGGAGCCACATCTCTTAAGTAGCAGATGTAGTCTTCCTTCCTTAGTGACACTGCCTTCTGTATGACCCTACCAACCAACAGCTCTGAGAGGGAGGGTCTTTCTGTCTTCTGGAGTGTAACCATGGCACACCTCTCATGACACCTTCCTTTCACTGACTAAGTTTCACCCTCTCATCCTGCAGTAGTAACAAAAAAATCCATTGGAAATTCCATTTGGGTTGTGTCTATCATCTGCTATCCGCTCTGATTTTCAAACAAAATGATCATAGGGATACTGGATGTGCAAATAAGGACCATGTTCGTTGTATTCTCTCTCCAGACTACAATATACAGATAATTCTGGACATGAACAGTTGGGAAAAAATCAATACAACTTAATCAAAATATAAAAATAAATAGGAGCATTATTAATTTACCAACTTAACTCTGATTCAGAAATATAGCTCGATAGGGATAGACTCAGCTTTCGGATCACATAAATGAAACACCAAATAAGCAGGGAACAGTAGCACTGTTCAGCCATCTGTTGTCTTGAGTAAGTGGACTTACAGCTCCTATGGAATTCTCTGGGCTAACCTGGGCTAAAATAGGGACACGAATGTAGATGTGAGTTACATGTTGGGCATAGCCTAATGTAACATGCACAGTTGGTGTTCAGGGGTTGTGCAGAATTAGTATAAATTACACACCAAAAGGGTGAACGGATGGACCGCAGCAAAAGCAACTAAGGGAGAGAATGTAAATTAAAACATGTTTTCCTACTTTAATACCCTCCTTAGAATCCTAGTTTTCCAAATTGGTGTACCATGGACTTGTTTTGCACACCCACTGAATGCCCAGCCAATGTGAGTTATAGTGCTCTTCCACTGCACTGCTTTTGTGACTGACTGATAGTCACGTCTGCACGTAAGTGTAAGTCCCATTTAGATCAGAGGGACTTGTACCTGTGCAACTGAGGCAGAATTGGGCTCAATATGTAAAATTACATTTATACCCCCACTGAATTTGGCCCCATATATAACTGAGTTGCTACTGGAAGTCTCTGAGAGTTTATGCTCTGCTGTGCTGAAAAGCATCATTGGAGAAAGTTGCTCCTTTAGTGTATCTGTGCTCAGAAAGTCAGAGAAAGGTATATGGCTAAATTAAAAATGGAAGGCTCTAGCCTTATGCACCAGCCATACCCATACTCCTGCCTGAAGCTAGCATATCAGGAGAATATTTACGCAGCACCATTTACTTGTTGAAATAAGCAGCTCTGTCCGGCTCCTAGGATCCAGTCCCTTCCTCCTGCTAAGTAGCAAAACTGCACACCTGCAGGGATGGGCAGGCACAGGACTTGCACCAGTTAGGTACACGGGGTGAAATCCTAGTGCCACTGAAATGGGAGATTTGCCAATGACTTCATTGGAGCAAAGATTTCACGCACAGCTCCCATTAACATTAAAACAAAACTAATATCTTCATGTTCCCCAGCCTCCCAAAGGGCCCAGCAGTGCCATGTTAATGGAAGCTGTGTGTAAATCTTCCAGTCAGCTTTGAGAATCTTAATCATAATGTTTAATTATCTCCTGCTTAAATGAAAGTTTCTGTAGTAAAAAAGAAGAAAGTTAACCCAGTTTTGAAGACCCTACAGATGCAGCTTGCTATTTTTTGGGTATGTGTTCTGAGCCTTTATTGCTCCGGGTTGAGTTATTTAAAGGAATAGCAGTAATAGGTTTCTAAGAGGCAGGAATGCTTTGTTTGAATTGGGCATCTTCAAATGTATCCTACCAGGTGCTGAGTACCCTCTGCTGCCACAGAATTTGAATGGAGATGCAATTTCTGCAAGATAGGGCTTTCTGGGAGACTAGGGAATGTGAAGATGGTAATTAGAGAATATATTGGGTTTTTTTAATATCACTCCAATACTGATTTTTACACCCCACATTTAGAGTAAGTTCTCTGTTAATGAAACATAAAAGACGAAGAACTCTCATGAGGATCAAAGTTGAGCAGTGGGGACAGTAACATTTAAAATGAAATTTTTAGCAAATGTAAGATTTTATTATTTTTTTGAATCTTTACTAATTCCTTGAATAAAAGTTCAACTAGTATTGAATTAAAAAGAGTCAAAGAGAGCAAAAAGTTCAGACTCTTAGGCCTGGTCTACACTACGGGGTTAGGTCGAATTTAGCCGTGTTAGGTCGATTTAAAAATGACTGCGTCCACACAACCAACCCTGTTCTGTCGACTTAAAGGGCTCTTAAAATCGACTTCTCTACTCTTCTCCGATGAGGGGAGTAGTGCTAAAATCGACTTTGCTGGGTTGCATTTGGGGTAGTGCGGACACAAATAGATGGTATTGGCCTCCAGGAGCTATCTCAGAGTGTTCCATTGTGACCGCTCTGGACAGTGCTTTGAACTCCGATGCACTAGCCAGGTACACAGGAAAAGCCCCAGGAACTTTTGAATTCCATTTCCTGTTTGGTCAGCATGACGAACTCAGCAACACAGGTGACCATGCAGTCCTCCCAGAATCGTAGAGCGTAGAATGTTTCTACGCTCCCCCTATCATCTCTGTCCTTGAGTTATCGCAGATTAGAAGGCGAAAAAAACGCACTCGCGATGACATGTTTTCCAAGCTCATGCAGTCCTCCCGCACTGATAAATAACTAATTCTAAAGGGCCTAATTCTGATCTCACTTACACTGATGTAAATTAATAGCGAAGCCCATAGATTTACAACAGTGTAAACCTGGTGGAAATGAGATCAGAACTGGACTCTCCACTAACTTTAAAAGGAGACTGTTTTCCCTTCAGCCCTGGTCCTTTAGCCATAACTTCTGTCACTCCTTCCTTGCACCCCCAAAAGGCACAGTATAAAAAAAAGTCATCCTAGAACCTTAAGAATTACCTAGCTAAGTGAATGGTAATGGCCACATTGGATTATTGACTTTTAAAAATACATGTTGATTTTATATATATATATATATACCAGCTCTGATCTATTGCAAAAATAGATATTCTTGCCTGCACAGCAAAATATAAAGTATTAAATCTAGATAATAGTAATAGATCCAGTAGTTCCTCTAGGTGCTTAATAGTTAATGAGTGTAATATCTTTCAAAAGCGCTCCAATGTGAGCATATGGCTCAAAAAACTCCTATGGCATTCCAGTATCAAAGTTAAAAGGCAAGAACACAGGGTTATAGAAATTAGAGATGGATAAACCGCTTACCTTATAGGTTGTCTTGTCCTCCTCCCTGAACTGTACAGTATATTCTCTGGTGCTTTGTCCAAATCAGTTTTAAATAATGAAAGATAAATGTTCTTGGGTTAAGAATTTTGTATCTACAAATCGGGTTCCATATTTAGACATTTACATTTGGCCATTTATCTCCGGAGTTTTTTATAGATGGGATTTTTAAATGTGCCTATAACATAGGCACTCAAATCTCATTGACTTCCAATAGAACTTGTGCATCTAACCCAAAATTGTGGAATCACAATGAGAAGCTGAGTTTGAGATTCTTGAGAGTGTGGCCTAAATTAACTAAGCATATTTGCTTACAGGAAGGGAGGTAAGCTAAACCAAGTGGAAATTGGCGGGGGGGATGCACAATGGGTATCAGTGGCTATATCACATTTGCCACTTTCCCTGCAGTCTCAAGAAAGCCTTTCTTACCTTGGCTGTATAGTATCATGGAAAATCTAAGTTGCCATTTCCAGGGTCTGCACTCAGGATGTAGAAGGCCATCTGTGTGCCCATTGCATGGTTGGGGCTTCATGGTTAGGGAAGTTATGTCAGCCCAAGGATAAGGACGACAGTCATATCAAAGTGACAGCAATATCTTGGCAAATCTGCAGAATTTCAGGTGGAAAGTCAAGTGAGAGCTAGTGCTGACAGTTTTGGCATCAACTTGCCCTCTGTTCCTCACGGCTGGGGCCTAGGGAGCAGCTGTGGGCAGTCATGCTGTGACAGCAGCTCTCACTGAGCTGTGCTGCCAGGGAGGGATCTCTTAGACCAGTGCAGAAGGACTGGCCTTCCCTGTCGGATTTTCTTGAAGATTTTGGGATGCAGGCATTGTTGGAAAGCCCTGGTCTCTGTGGGCCCACAAACCACTCTCCCTGGTAGAACGATGGGCAGGGAACATGTTACGTCTGCTGAGTAACTTTTAACATCTCACAGGTGAAATGTGAAACCACGTTATATCAAATTTGCTTTGATCCACCGGAGTGTGCAGCCCCGCCCCCTGGAGCGCTGCTTTACCGCGTTATATCCAAATTTGTGTTATATTGGGTCACGTTATATCGGGGTAGAGATGTACCTTTGAAAATCAGGCCCTATCTATAAATGATTGGTGTTGGCAGCATGGCACGTTCAGAGCTGAAACCTCCGACTTTGGGCTTTCATACTTTCCTTCCCCCATCATAGTATAAAAATGAACAATAGACTTTTTAGAAAAATTGTTTAAAACAAAAATTCTTTCCTGCTCTGACACCTTAAGTGCCAAGTTTTAGCCTGAAGCAAGTTTATATGATTGAGTTATTAAACTGTGAAAATAAGGGTTTGTAATGGAATCTATGGCAGAACCTTCATGGCAGCACACAAATGGCACCTCTGTAAAGCAGCAGGGCTATATGTTTAGTCTCTGTAGAATTCCAAGGGCCCATGCCCTGGTGCTCCTTTCCCCTCACAAGGGTGGTTGTTCATCTGGCTGCCATAATTAGGGCCCTACCAAATTTAGGGTCTATTTTGATCAATTTCATGGCCGGAGGGTTTTAAAATTGGTCAATTTCAGATGTTTACATCTGAGCTTTCACAGTGTTGTAACAGGGGAGGGTCCCAACCCAAAAGGTACCTGGAGGTGGATCTGATTCCCCCCGCTCCCCCAAGCAACAGTGTAGGTGAAGAGGAAGTTCTGAGTCCTGTCCCTCCCCAGCACTGTGGGATTGGCAGCTAGGAGCCCCCTGCTGGGGCACTCCCCACAGCAAGGAGGAGATCGGACCCACCTCCACAAGCCTCCTCCAGCTGCAGGAACCTACGGGGCTGCTGCCCAGCTCCAGAGATTCCTGCAGCCCCTAGTCCTATCCCTCCCTAGCCCAGCCAGGACTTCCAACTTCAAGCCCTCAGCTGGGGCATTCCCAGCAGCATGGAGGAGATCAGATTTCATGGGGGAAGGGCTTATATCACGGTCCGTGACACATTTTTCACGGCTGTGAAATTGGTGGGGCTCTAGCCATAATAGGAAAAGGTTTTAAAAGTCTCTATTGGAGGTGAGAGTGTGTGGAAATACGCTACAACTATCCAGAGGAGGGGTTTTTTTTTCTATTGAGCTTCATGCTAATCTTCATACTAGTTGAAAGATAAAATTATGAGCCAGATTCAGGAAAGGTGGTGCAGAAAGGTGCAAATGACATCTCCACGCTTCAGCTAAGCCCCTTGTATAGCAGGGCATGGAGGAGGATGTGCTGTAGCCAAGGACAGCAGTGCTTTGTTCCCTCAGTTTTTCATCAGGGCTCCAGAGCAGGCAGCACTAATTCAGTACGCTCCTAGGCCGCCTATGCCTTCTCCCTGGCGGGTGCCACCTGCTTTTCAGGCAGCTTGGGGCCCCTTAAACGCACCCCATAATAAAGGAGGTTGCAGCTGCTTTTTACTATCGCAGCTTCATTCCCCTGATAGCTTTCTGCCACTGGGGACTCCCGCGCATACCCTGGAGTGAATCTGGATCTGCCTCATTAGTTTTATAATAGAGTGAAAATGTGAAAAAAAAATACTGCTGGAAACATTGAGCTCAATCCTGGAGCCAAAGTGTGATCTTGTGGTTACAACATAGGACTGGAAGACAGGAGACCTGGGATCTACGCCTGGGTTAATTCTGTTACATTTACGCACATTGAATAGTACCTTACTCTGCCGGCAGTCTCTCGTTTTCTTCAGTGGAAATTCATATTCTCAAATGGAATGCATGGCAGGGTAAAATACTACTCAACTCCTTTCTGGTCTCAGCATTTTTGGTCTAATTTTTCTGTGTCTCAGCATTCCATCTTCAACACAGAAATAATATCTACTGTCCCTACCTTATAGGGGTCTTGTGAATCTTAAATTCTTTTATATGAAGTTTATTGAGATCCTTGGATGAACATAAAAACAGCATACTAGGTAAGACCAACAGTGCATCTAGCCCAGTAGCCTGTCTTCTGACAGTGGCCTGTGCCATGTGCTTCAGAGGGAATGAACAGAATGGTTAATTATTGAGTGATCCAATGCATAAGCTAGCCCTAGCTTCTAGCAGTCGGCGGTTTAAGGAGTTGTATCCCTGACTGTTTTGAGTAGTTGCCATTGACTGACCTGTCCCCTGTGAATTTATCTAATTCTTTTTTTAATTCCAGTTATACTTTTGGCCTTCACAACACCTCTTGGCAGTGAGTTCCAGAGGTTGACTATGCATTGTGTAAAGAAGTACTTCCTTTTGTTTATTTTAAACCTGCTGCCTTTTAATTTCATTGAGTGACCCCTAGTTCTTGGGTTGAGTGAAGTAATAACACTTCCCTAATTCACTCTCATATCATCTCTTTTCTACCCTGAACAGTCCCAGTCTTTTTTAATCTCTTCTCATGTGGAAAGTGTGTCATATCCCTCATCATTTTTGTTGCCTTTCTCTGTACTTTTTCCAATTCTGATACTTCTTTTTTGAGATGGGGCAACTAGAACACCATGCAGTCGCTATTCAAGGTGTGGGGATACCATGGATTTATATAGCAGTGTTATGATATTTTCTGTTTTACTACCTATCCTTTTTCTAATGGCTCCTAACATTCTGTTAGCTTTTTTGACTGCTGTTGCACATTGAGCAGATATTTTCAGAGAACTATCCACAATGACTTCCAAGATCTCTTTCTTGAGTGGTAGCAGCTAATTTATGTATAGTTGGGATTATTTTTCCAGTGTGGATTACTTTGCATTTGTCAACATTGAATTTCATCTGCCATTTTTTTGCCTAGTCACCTAATTCCGTTAGCTCCCTTTGTAACTCTTTGCAGTCAGCTTTGAACTTAACTATTTTGAGTAATTTTGTATTGTCTGCAAATTTTGCCAACTCACTGTTCACCCTCTTTTCTAAATCATTTCTGAATATATTGAACAACACAAGTCTCGCTATTTACCTCTCTCCATTGTGAAAAATGCCCATTTATTTCTATCCTTTGTTTCTATCTTTTAACCAGTTACTGATTCATGAGAGGACCTTCCCTCTTATTCTGTGACTTCTTAGTTTGCTGAACTGCATTTGGTGAGGGACCCTTGTCAAAGGCCTTCTGAAAGTCCAAGTACACTATCATCAGCTAGATGAGTCTGGTTCATATGCTTGTTGACACCCTCAAACAATTTTAATAGGGTGGTGAGGCATAATTTCCTTTTAAAAAGCTATGTTGACGCTTTCCAGCATATAGTGTTTATTTGAGTGTCTGATAATTCTCTTATTTACTATACAATTTGAGTTTCAGTTTGCCTGGTACTTACTAGCCTTAATTGCCAGCATTGCCTCTGGAGCCTTTTTAAAAAATCATTAGCTACCATCCAGTCATCTGGTACAGAGGTTGATTTAAGTGATAGGTTATATACTATAGTTAGTAGTTCTGCAGTTTTAGATTTGAGTTCCTTCCAAACTGTTGGGTGAATATCATCTGCTCCTGGTGACTTATTAGTGTTTATTTATTAATTTGTTCCCAAATCGCCTCTACTGACAACTTAGTCTGGGACAGTTGCTCAGATTTGTCACCTAAAAAGAATGGCTTAGGTGTGGGGATCTTCCTCACATCCTGCAAGATGAAGACCAACGCAAAGAATTAATTTAGCTTCTCTGCAACTAATTTGTCTTCCTTAAGTACTCCTTTAGCATCTTCATCATCCAGTGATGTTGCTGACTGTTTGGCAGACTTCCTGCTTCTGACATACTTAAAGAAATTAGTCCCTTTTTTCCTTCCTCTCTCTCCTATGTTCTGCTTCCCCACCTCTACTGCTCCAACTCCATGCACGAGCAAAGCAGCCAAGTACAATTGACAGACTCCTTATCAAGTGCAGAGAGAGCTACAGAGATCTTGTCAACTTCACTTTCCCACTTTGCTTATGCTTGGAGTAAAACAGCAGGGTGTGGAAAAATAGAGGGGAGCAGCAGGTGAAGAGAAGAATAGAGCAATGGAGCAGTAAAGGTACTTTGTGCTTGGAGCACAGCCAGAGTAGAATTTCTTCCCTTCCTCCCTGCAAAAAAAAATTACGAAAAGCCACATTTTAAAGATAATTTTCTAAATGTAGATTCCTAACTAATTTGACAAAGGGCAGAAGAAATATCTACAAAATCCATTTTTAATAAATGTAAACAAATAAATTATAAATGACAAAAATATTACTGAACAGTTAAATATTCATAACATAATTACTTAAATTAATATTTTTAATGCACTACTTGTGGTAAAGAGTCTTAATGACACTGCCTAGCATGCTTTGTTAACAAAATTTATAGGAGCTGGCAAAGTGGGTGTGATGAGTGGGGAATGCTGGACTTGTGGATGTGGCAAGTGTTGTGGATGCTGGGGGACTGTGAGCATGGCCCGGGGAATTTTGGAACCTGAGAGAAGAGTAGCCACGATTTTGTTCTTTCACATCAAGTGTTACAGAAGCCCCCAGTTTTATCACAAGTCTCATGTTATTTGGTATTTTTCCTAAAGCCTCTTGCTGTCATGAGATGGGGTAAATCTTAGCTTTCATTTTAAAAAAGAGCCCCTTTTTTGGCAATGAAGAAAATATTGAAAATGTGACTCTAAAAGCTCAAAAAGCAGATGGCAGGAATAAAAAAAACACCTCAACATTTATTTTTAAAATTTCATGATTTGTAAGCCAATCTCATGATTTTGCGGGGCCTGACTCATGAACCCCAGGAGTTGACAGTGCTGTCATTACTCATTAATGACCTCTCTGTTAAATTAAGAAATGATTTCTGACAAGCCACCAAAGAGAGTTTAGTTTTGTCTTCCAGATAGAGAGTTGGTGGCCAGAGTTACTGGCCTAACATGGGGTGAAACAGAGGGTCTGTAGATACCTAAAAGCAGTAAACTGATTCTTTTAATTTCTAAGAAAGCAAGAAAAGAGTTTACCGGTAAAGTTATTCAAATGTGGGTTGGCTGGCTGGTTTGTTTATTTTTAATCTAATAAAAGGGGATCTTAATATCCCTGTTAAAGCAATATAAAGCTGGAAACTCCCCTTTGGCATTTTGGCTAAATATTACTGAAAATGTAAAAGTCTTTATTAATCAGAAAGTATAATATTACTAGAGAAGACATGTAGAAGTCTTTGGAAGTACTAAATAAGATCTCAGTGCTGGAAACTTTCCCATCTCCCTGATATTTCACTTTCTTGAGCTTTCCATTCTGTTCCAAACAGCAGTGAAAGTAAGTGGTTTCTGCTGAAGCTGGCTTCATATCATTTTGCCACAGATACTGTGGTGATGAATACTTCTACTTACAACAATAATCACTGGTGGATTGAATGTCAGGAGATTCCTTGTGTAGCGCAAACCGTGCTCTCCTGCCACCTTTTCCATATACCTTCCCCTTGCTTTCCTTCCTGTGAATATAGACATGTGAAGTCTCAATCACTGGGCGTGAGACTCACTCATTAGCATGCTATCTCACTCAAACACATTCCTAAGCTTATCTCACTCATTTTCAATAAATATATAAAGATTTAAAATTGCTCAGGTGCTGCAAGAGACAACAGTACATTCAGGGCCTCAGGCCCAGGGCTTCAAGCTTGGAAAGCTGTTTTCCAAGCTTGTGTATTGTGGTAACCATGGAGGCTGCAGGCAAGCAGGCATTCTCTATGGGCGAAAGAGGAGACGGTGTATGTGTGTGCAGTGGCGGATTAGCCACTGGACCAACGGGGCCCATGCCCAGAGGCTCTGGCCAATTTGGGGCCCCCCAGAAAAATGGACATGCCCCAATCTGCTCCACTTGCCCGGTGCTCCTGCTGGAGAGCAGGGGAAGCCCCCATGCCCTGACCCCGGTCCCCAGCAAGATGCCGGGACGGGGGACTGCAGGCAGAAGGGGTAGGGAGGGGCCCCCACTTGCTCTGGCCCAGGGCCCCACAAACCCCTAATCCGCCTGTGTGTGTGTGCGTGGTCAAAAAAATCTGAGTTTGCCCAGAAAACAAACAGGACTTGATCAAAAGTTTGCCGGTTCTGCAAAATACAGTTCAAAATTAAAACCACACTGGACAAATTCATGTCTTCAGAGATCACCAACCACCCAGGTTTTTGTTCCAACCAGCAAGTAATTGTTTTTATTAAAATCCACTGGTTCGCATTGTAGATAAAATTCTCATGTGCCCTAGACCAGTGGTTCTTTACACATAATCCATAGACCCTCAGGGGGCCACGGACCACAGGTTGATAACCACTGCCATAGACTTTAGTATGAATTAGGACATTTAAGTGTTTCATGTGCAATATTTAGCAATCTATTAAGCGCTGGTTGGATTAAAAACCTGGACTATTGGATGTCGCCAAGGACCAAAGATGAGAATCCCTGTCTTAAGCAGTGACCAAACGCGCCACCTGGAAAGTCTCATTCTTTGGCCTTGAATCTCACTCTTTGGGGCTGTAAATCTTACTCTTAAAGACAGCCAACCCTTGGCATCTCTGTTATATCTGCTTGATGACATGCCTGAATCACAGTGCCAAGTTGCTAAAGCCCTGAGGCGTCTCCATATCCCAGTGTCCCAGGAAACAGCACATCTCTCCAGATACATGACCCTCTGTTATTGTATAGTTATATGCAGATCAGCAGTTCCAGCAGCTGTCTGGTCTTGTAAAGGACACAGATCATTCTTGTGGTTTCCAAACAGGCATCTTGCACGCTGACTCTCATTTGCCTAAATTGCAATTATTTTATTTATTTCCTATGCTATTCCTTTACTGAACAGGCTGCAAACCATTCCTTTCCATACTGTTGCAGGCTTTGTTTCATCTCTTCCAAAATGAGGCCCACCTGAGTAAGCAAATAAAGTGATCATTCTTTCTAATGTGCAGCTATTGGTAAGCAGGCTCTTCATGGCTTTACAGATCCCCAGGAAAACTGTCATGCAAGGCTTCGGCCTGAAACCCATGTTCCTGTCATTTTCACTGAATTCACCATGTGTCCAGAAATGCTGCTCCTTCTAGCGGATTTCACAAAGCTGTCATTTGCATTTGTGAAATAATTTATGAGGAGGAACCCTTTCTGGGTGCAGCATTACATACTGCAACTGAAGTTTGTTCTTGGAGCCTAAGAGCCTCCTAAAATGTCAGGTAAATCCTTAATCGTTTTTCATTCTGGTTTTGGGGTGGCTGTTAAGTCTTTCAACACTCTGTGAGTTTCCCAAGCAGCAAATTCAGTAGTGAAGAAATATTGCTGAAGGCAATCCACACAGGCCTGAAAACTCGCCTTTTGTTTTCACTACAATAAAAGTCCTGCACTGCGCTAAGACAGCCTAATTGGAAATCCTTTCTCCAATCCTCCCTACGTCTCTTCTTTGTTGACAAACATTCCTCTTTTTATACTGAATAATCTGAAAGCAGCCATTGGATTTCATTCAGTGCGTCTTAAAACACAGAAGAAAGGTTCCAAGGGGTAAGAGATCAAAGCTGCAGCCTTGCTGTAAGACAGCAGTCTTCTGTAGAAGCTCTCAAAGCTACTTTGTCACCAAGCAAATTAATTCAATACAAGTGCAAAATTGAACATGAGTTGTTGTATCAGGATATCTCTTACTCTTTCCAGTTAAACGGAGAGCTGCACAGAAACTCAGTTGGACTCCTTTAGCCCACGTGCATACTTTGTGAAGGAAATTAACCCTGTAGTTAATGGACTAAAATATAACACAGTTCAAAGCGTATATTTAACCTGTAACAACTAAAGCAGATACCCCTAGTAACTTCTAGTAAAATAACAATTAGAAGACAAAATAGTGGAGTATCTATTAAGTGAAAACAAGACGTTTAAACTTTGAGAGCTCATGGAACGATGGGTTTACGCTGTATAAACACTGCAAGGCAAACTTGATTGCTTTTTCTGGTCGATTTGCAAAACTAGAGGTTGAAGGAAATGCAGCAGATGTGTTGTACTTGGATTTTAGGAAAGGATTTGGTATATTTTCATACTTTCGATTGGCTATGATGCAAACACTGGTACATGTATTGATACTAACTGAAGGATTGTAAACACAGGACAAAAGAGAAACAGCAAAATATGGAGTCAGGGTAAAGGCATAGGATTTCTAGTGAAGTATAGCAGAGAATTGTGTCAGGTTCATTCTTATTTAATATCTCCATAATTAATACAGAACACAGTAAATGGCACATTAATTAAATTTGCAGATGATACTAAACTAGAAAGAGCTGGAGACACCAGATTTAGGTGCAACAATGGAGAGTAAAGTGGGCATAGATTGGCAGTGCAATGCAACCTCAAAACAGGCCTGTTCAAATTTGGGCTGCAGACACAAAGGTATCCATCATAGAATATGGAGTTTCTAGTTTCTCTAAATAGCTCTGGTGCACTAGCACCTGGCTTACTGCAGTCAGATCTGGGCACCTCATTATCAGAGAGAGATGGGCAAATTAGGGAGTTCTGGGAAAAGCAAAAAAGATTAAGGAGCTGGAGAGATTATAAGGAAAGGTTAAAAAGGGTCTGTGTATGGTATAGCTTGGCTAAGGGGAGAGTTAATACAAATATTTGATGAGCATTAGTACCATGGTGTGGGAGAAAATTATTTAGGGTGTGCAAGGGGCTACAATGGGGAATAGTGGGAGCATAGGTAAGCTAATTAGCAGGGGAAGTTTTTTGGCGGTGGAATCTAGAGGACCACAGAATAGTCTCCCAGGGAAATAACGGAACTCCCGTTGTCTGGGACATTTAAAACTAAATGTGGCAAAACACTGGTAACTGCAGTAGGAAACTATGATTATCAGGGAGATGGACTTGATTACTTCATAGATGATTTCTGTCTCTGACTTCTATGATGCTGCTTTCAAGAATATTGCATGTGTGTGTTTGTGTAACTATACAAGTTGTGTTATTTCTCAAGGGAAGACAAAGCATATTGTAACCAAACAGTCATTTGTAACTTTGGGGAGGATGAAATCCCAGCCAGGCAATGCCCAGGTCTCTTGCTATGTAGAGTATACTGTTTACAACTTAAAGGAGATAGCAGTGGGAACTAGAATGATGGTCTCATTAAAGAGGAAATATTTAAAACTTTGCATTTTGGTCAGGTTTATGTCTAACCAATTAGCCACCTGGCATAATGTCTAAATTCCTTTTCTTTGGCAATCAAACACGTAAATGACTTCCCTTTGTATGCCTCACCTGGTGAGAAATGACTCCTCTTGGAATACTGGCAACAGGGCCTCAAGTGGAATAGTTGCAGCTTGTATGGCCCATTCCTAACTGTGCAAAAACTAGTTGTCTAAACCATTCTGCCACAGAAGCCTAAATATCTAACACTGGGGGTGTTATGTAACTAACATTGGTTAATTTAAACTGTCTTCTCAAAAATTGAAATTTTTTTTTGCCTAATGAGAACTGACCTGGTGAAAAACATACTGGCTAGAAGGTCAACACAGTTCAATTCAGGATAAGCTGTACATGGTAATTAGGGACTTATTACATAGTTAGCGCCCGGTATTCATATCAGCTATGCCCAGCCTATTGCAGGGCAAAAGCCTTCTAAGCAATACTCCTGTCAAATTTATGGGCCCTGTTTGCAGCCCTTATTGTGATCAATGAGAATTTTACATGAGGAGTGATTGCGAGATAAGGCTCTCTCTCCATCAGTATAGATGTATGTGTGTGTTTAAATAGGCGTATGTATGTAACATCTATCTTTGCGCACATTCTCCTTTGTCACAGAGTTTACAGAATTAAGATACTGCATTAGTATTGTTATCCCTATGCAAGTTGAACTGAGACAACTGAATTGGCTGGACTGTTTCTAAGCCTGCAGGATCTAATGAAATTTTGTCTTTCTTCTACCCATTTTTTTTCTTTTCTTTTTTCAGAATAAGTCGTCTGTTTAATGGCACAGAGCCTATTGTCTTGGACAGTTTAAAACAACATTATTTCATTGATCGAGATGGTGAAATTTTCAGATACATATTAAGTTTCCTAAGGACATCTAAACTGCTACTCCCAGATGACTTTAAGGTAAGTGAGGCCATGTCTACAATCCATTTTTTCCCCATTCTGTCATTTATTTTGGTGTAGGTTTGTTTGTGAGCTTGACCTAAACACAGTTAACTAAATGTTGATGTTTATTGTTAAAGTTTTTAGTAGTTGTGTATTACATTGGGGACTCTATGATTTAATATGATTTAATGGACCAGTGGTCGTCATGGATACCATAAAAAGTTAAACGATGAAGCTCAAGGCTAAATCAGTTTTTCTAAACTAATTTTATTTTCTCACATTTTAAGCTTATTTATCAGGGTATAACAACAATTAAGAAGCGGCAGCAGCAAGAGCTGACATTTACCACAGTTTAATGTTCAGCACCTTAAAGAAATGTTTTATATTTGATAGTTACAGCAATTTAAGTTGTATAAAGTAAAACTGGTGATTTAAAAACCCCCCATAATCTTAAATAAACCCATGAGGATTTCTATTAGACGTAAGTCGTTAAGACATTTTGCTTTCAAGGAGAGATCCCTAACACAGATTGTGAAAGATAAAGTGCTCTCAGGAGAATGCAATTTTTTGAAGGGATTCTATGGAGCAATACGTTTTGACTGTTTGGTTGTAGATAATGACAACTTGGCTAATTCTCGATGGTTGAGTGGTGAGACTTAATCTCCTCCTAGGTGATTTATTTATATTTGGATTGGCAAAAACAAATGCCCTGATATATCCAGGCATGTGTCCAAAAATTAAAAGACAACAGGATCCAAAAGGTAGTGTACCAGGTCACTGACACCACAATTAAATAAGAATATATCCCCATTTGGAGTTGGCAAACTTGCCTCTGGAAAGGGGAATGCTCCTAGATTTTCAATAAAATTTCAGCTTTCATGTATAATTAGATAGGGCACATAATTTGGTCATGATGGAGTCATTCCTCAGATGGGAATCATCACTAGTTTTGAATGGGAAGTATAACCATTCCCCCAACCTAAACCAAATCTCAGCCATTGCTGTACAAATAAGGTATTTTTGTTTTTTTTATATAGCAAGCATAATCTTACATGGCCCCGGCTCCAAGGAAGTTACTGTTTAAATTGGCCAGACATCAGAGTGCAGACACATACTATATGATGAGAATGGAGACTGGAAGATCTGGTCTCAAAGCAGTGGCAAGGTTTTGGCTCTCGTAGATTATTTGTTGAAAGGCTTTGCACAAGAAATGTGGTCTTCAGCACTCTGTATGCAGAGAAGGTGGTTGTTTGGCGCACAAGAAGTGAATTGTCTGAGTGTAGAAAAGTGTGAAAAAGAGGGAGAAGACTAAATGGAGTAGTTGGGGTGGAAGAGCAGAAAGGCAGATGGAGAAAATGAGAGAGGATATGCAGATAGGAGTGGAATTTGGCCAGGACCATAAAGCTAAGGGCCGCAAGCACTTTGTGGATGATGAGAAGGAGCCACTGAAGGGATCTGAGCAGAAAAGGGTCATAGTACAAATGGCAGGAGAGAGAGATGATTTTAGCAGCATATTTTGGATAGAGTGGTGGGAGCCAGCCAAGGAAAATTGGGAGGAGGAAACTGCAGTAATTGGGAGAGAGGATCAAGGCATTGTCAAGGGTTTGGGAGGATGGATTTTAGAGATGCTGTACAACAAGAACCAAGGGGATGTGAGAATGTGTATCATCAAAGTGTATGTCAGCCTCAAAGAGGCTGTGGCAAGGCTGGAATTAGAACTCAGGTATTCCTAGCCCCAAGGACCATGCTCAGTCCACTGTTCCATGCGGCCTTCTTGGATGGGGTTAATTGTATTTTTAATTTATTCCTCCCTGAGATAGCTCTAAAGTAGACCCCAGGGTAATGAAGGCTCAGAAAACAAAAAGTGTTGCTAGGTAGGGAGTAACTCAACAAAAAATGCAAAGAAGAATGCATTGCAAAGCTATGCACTGTAAAACTGCACTGTAAACAGTTTTGAGTTTTCAGAAATCTTGTAATTTTTCCAGTGTGATTAAAGTAACAGAAGAAAACAATCAAAGGCTGCAAATGGAATCTTTTGGTGTTCCTAAATGCAAAACATTATTTAAGTTATAAAAACCTTACAGGTTTTCCAGTGAGACTTGCATTAAATGTTTTTTTATGTCAAACAAAGCATTATCAAGTGTTTTGAATATTTATTAGTTTTTTACCCCTTTAATTTAATCAAGTCGTTTAGTAGCCTCAAGGTTAAGCCAAGTTGCTTTTCAACTTGAATTGCTACTCAGATTGTTATTTTGGAAAATTTGGAATGTTAGTACCGCACCAGTGTTTTTGTGTTTTCTATTTAAGTGTTGTTTTCAGACGGAGTTAACACTGAAATGCAGAGAAGGTGGAGTATGTGTTCCTAGGCTAGTGTTTCTTTATTATCAAGTCTGACTGGTGTGTTTACGGTGAATATTAACTAATAAGGCAAGACTTGAAAGTATTCTGCATCTTACAGGTCTCCCTCCTGAGATCAACATTCCTAACTGATTATACAGTGTTCATGGTTTTGTGGATTCTAAACAGTGTACAGTGATGCTTTAGACATTTTGAAATTATTATTAATTGCTGGGCTTGATTTTCCCTTGCATCCAAGCTCTGCTCAGCACAGAGATTGAGGGCAGGCAGGGAACTGGTTAGAGATCCCTGATTCTGCACCAGCCCAGCCTCAGGGAGTCAGAGCAGCTAGGGGCTGCTCTCACTTAAGCCACTGGCCTAAGATCCATAATGCTATGTCTCCACTGCAATTGAAAACCTGCAGCTGGTGCGTGCCAGCTGATTCAGGCTTGCAGGGCTCGGGCTAAGGGGCTGCTTAATTGCAGTATAGATGTTTGGATTCAGGCTGGCACATGGGCTCTAAGGCCCTGTGAGGTAGAAAGGTCCCAAAGCTTCAGCCCGAATGTCTACATTGCAGTTAATGTAGCCTGAGCCCCACAAGCCTGAGTCAGCTGGCACAGGCCAGCAGTGGGTTTTTAATTGCAGTGTAGACATACCTCCTTTGGTATGCTCTCTGTGCCAGGGAGGAGTGGCTGGATTTATGCCACCAGGAGGATCCCCTCCTCCAGGGGAATTTTCCCCTGGCCAATTGCAACCAGAATTTAGCCCCTTTGTACTGCTCAGGGCCTGTTATTTATACTCCAAGCCCCCAGACAGAAATGGGGCCAATTGTGCCAGGCATTGTACATACACGCAGAAGGATTATGTCCTGCCCAAAGAACTTAGTCTCTGAATAGACAAGACCAGCAAAGTGTGAGGAGAGGAGGAAGTGTTCTTGTTTCTATTGAACAGGAGGAGCAGAGGCACAAAAAGCTAAAGATGTACCCAGGAAATCTGGGATAGAGTCTAGAATGGAACCCAGATTGCCTGCAAGCAAGGGTGGCACTGTAACCACAAGGCCAACCTTCCCTTTGCCTTGATAGAGCCTTAAAATTAGTGTGGCCAAGTCTAATGTTGTTTGATATCAACTTAACCTTAATTAATTACCCATGGTAGCAATATGCAGTTGAGCATGGAACTGGGAGGGAACTCATTCAATGACCAGAGATTCATCGTGCTGCTACAGGAGCCTAGAACGGTTGAGGACAGAAGGCAGTAGGCTACCCCCTCCAAACAAACACAAGCAAATACAATCCCAGGGAACATCGCCATTTCAGACTGTGCAGAACAGGTGATACAAAAATAAAGATCATCTCTAGCCAGCAGTAAGGCAAGCAAATTAGAGGTGTCTTACAGTGTCTTAGAGGTGTCTTACAGTCTCTGGCAGCCAGCTCTTTACTCACCGTGAATAGAGATTTATTCCACAAGTAATCCCACTGACTCACTGGGGGTAGAACCGAGCCGTGAATTCCCCACCCCCAGTGAGATATATCCGTTGAATCGAAGAGATGAACATGACCTTTAGCAAATGTGAAATCTGCAACAGATTATCCAGAACACTCTTCTACTAGATCACGAGCAGAAAGATAAAGTGTTTTGTAGAAAGGCGGACCGCTGTCTCTTAAGAAGATTCATAGATGCATAGATACTAAGGTCAGAAGGGACCATTCCGATCATCTAGTCCGACCTCCTGCACAGTGCAGGCCACAGAATCTCACCCACCCACTCCTACGAAAAACCTCATCTATGTCTGAGCTGGTTTAAAATCGTGGTTTAAAGACTTCAAGGAGCAGAGAAGCCTCCCTCAAGTGACCCATTCCCCATGCTACAGAGCAAGGTGAAAAACCTCCAGGGCCTCTCCAATCTGCCCTGGAGGAAAATTCCTTCCCAAGAAGACTTGTCAATCATTCTTTCCAGCTCTAAACATTGTCCTGGGTACCAATGAATGGCCAGTGTGTGTGTGTGGCCCACTGCCCACTGTTCATAGGTTCCCTGTTTCAACTGATCTAACAGATTGTACCATCACTTGGTAGAAACAAAGGTGAGGAGCTGTGATTCCAGAGGGGATTGATAAAACAGACCTGCCAATAACCAGCCAGGACTGAGAGGTCTGAAACTGCAGTTCCCTGAAAGAGAGGAAAATCACATGCACACGAACACACTTGCTGAACGGCCCCTTATATTGTTTCTCATCAGCCCCCCGCCCAGAACTGTGAGACAGTGGAGTTTTCTCACAAGCCTTCCAGCAGTGGGAGCCACAACAGCCCTCCTCCTCTGCCGAGACCACCATCAGTGTCCCTCAGAGAAGCAGCTGATAGGAGCATGCTCTGAATGGTTTAGTTCAGCACCAGGGCTGGATTTAGGGGCAGGCGACCGCCTGAGGTGCCAGGCTTGGGGGGCAGTGGGCTGTTTTTGTTGTTAGCAACAAAAGGGAAAATAGAATGTTTGAAGTTATATGTTCCAAGTATTCCGTATGTGGATTCATTTTTCACTAACATCCTAGAATGTTCTGGACCTTTGTAGAATCTCATGGAATCTTCCAGACTTTCTGAAAAAGACATTTTCCTTGAACTTTCTAGAACATTGTCAGCCATGCCCTTGCAGGTATATAAGAGGGAGGGCATTGCCAGTCAGTTGTATATGACAGGGATAAATCATGCATGCAAATTCTGCATTGAAGTCGTGAAATGGGCTACAAATAGAATAAAAAAATATAAGGTATTCAGAAGTTTAACAAATGGAGGGGGAGCACCAGTTGGTCTAGGGCCGGCCGTTGAGCACATTTCCTCTGTCTTCAGACATTAAGGGCCACATGCGACCAGAAGCATAGTGCTGGAGTCAGGGCTGTGCACTGGGTATCACAGGAAGATGGAGAGATAGAAATCCTCTCTGGCGGGGCCTGACAGGGGAGACAATATTAGACAATAAGGTCATCACCCTGTCCCTTTCTCAGGGAGGACAAAATCCACATCATGGGCCCATGGTAGGGTGGTGGGGGCGGAAAGGACTTTAGATCTGATTTCTGTGCAGGGACTGTGTTTGGAACCCTGCCCTGCTGCCCAGCAGGACCTCCTTGGTTCTACTGCCAGAGCCTTCCTGGAGGTGGGCACCAGATTTGTTCCTAAAAGCATACACTGCCCTTTGCTTAGCAACAAGATAAATCTGCAGCAGCCTGTGGTCTCTTCTGAGCCTGGGTTTCTGTGTGGCAGCTGAGCCTGTGCCATTATGGTAGCCAAAAAAACAACAACAGCAACTTTAGCTAGTTTTGTTTGTGTAGAATGCTCCTGCTTTTGGGTGTGCCTCAGACTAGATTAATATATTCCAAGGCCAGATGGGACCATTGTGATAATCTAGTCTGACCTCCTGTATAACACAAGCCATAGAAGTGCCCCCAAATAATTGCTAGAGCACATCCTTTAGAAAAATATCCACTCTTGATTTGAAACTTGTCAACAATGGAGAGTCCACCAGTTAGTGAGTTGTTCTAATAGCTAATTACCCTCACTATTAAAAATTGACACCTTATTTCCAGTCTGATACAAATACACATTTATGAATGATGGGGCTCCTTTAACAATTTCCTGCTTATCTCATAAAGAAAAGGAGTACTTGTGGCACCTTAGAGACTAACAAATTTATTAGAGCATAAGCTTTCGTGAGCTACAGCTCACTTCATCGGATGCTGTAGCTCACAAAAGCTTACGAAAGCTTATGCTCTAATAAATTTGTTAGTCTCTAAGGTGCCACAAGTACTCCTTTTCTTTTTGCGAATACAGACTAACACGGCTGCTACTCTGAAACCTGCTTATCTCATGATATGGTGACTGGCAAGATAAACCGAGATTTTTCTTGTAATCTCTGTGGGACTTCACAGTCGGGTGTTGAACTAATGCAGTCTGGGCCAGCTTCTCCCCCATCTTGCACTGTGTGTCAACGGTTGTCCCTAGACACGCGCAGCTCTGAAGAGTAGCATTTTACACCCACTTTGCAAAGGTAAATGACTACATGGGTGCAAGACAGTGAAGAATCAGGTCCTGGTGCCTGCAATTGTGAATTTCTTTGTTACTGATTTTGTTGAGAGTCTCTTCCTCCACCCCATCAATCCCCCAAAATTATTAACATTCCTTAGTGACGGTAAGTTGACCAGACAATTTGCCAACCACAGACATGATATCAAGTATTAAACAGTCGCCAGGTTTTAAGTTACAGGAGCAAGACCAACTGCAAAATCTATATTTGTTCCAGTTTTTGGACCAGTGCATGCTGGTGATGAATAGGTGAAGCACTATGGCGAAACTTGCATTGCTGCTGTGGTGTGAATTAATAGAGGACTTCACTCTCATGCGCAGTCAGTCATTAAATTCTCAGTTTAAAAAATGACATTTTATTGAACTTATCTTTTTTGGAAAATGACAGGCAAAACACTCCCTTCGCTGCCACTTTCGGAATCCAAGGTAGATAAATGGTGCCATGTAATATTACAGTCTGAGTTGGTAGTTGAGGGAGGAAATGATTTCCTGTTTTTGTTGTTGTTGTTGCTTTAAAAAAATTTTGAATTGGTGCAAAAAACAGGAAGTTGAAACTGTTGTGTGCGCACATGTCTGTGTATGTGTATGTGAACTTTTATAAATGAAACTAACTTTTGTTTTTAATTCAGGTTGTGTGTGCAATTTGTAGTGTGGGCTGATCACTGTGGGTACAAAAATGAAGGAGTTATTTGAGTCTGAACACTGGTTCCTGGCTTAACACAACTTTTTTTTTTTTTTTGGCTAATCACAGAAAACTGAAGGATTGAAACAATATCTTGTTGGCTTTTTTGTCTTTATTAAGCAGCATATAATTAGAACAAATGGTGAGTTAGCAAGTGGTTACTAAAGACTTAAATGTAATGCCATGGGCTAACAGATGGCTCTAGGAGGAGATATCATGATCCCAGAGTTTGTTTGCTCTGTAATGTTACTATATCCCTGAAGGATGGAGCTGGGGACTGTTGCACTTCTGGATATTATGGGCCTGGTCCAAAATCTGTAGATGTGGAAAGACTCCCTTTCAATTCAGTGAACTTTTCATCAGGCCTTAGCTGAGTGAGAGACCTACATTCACTTTCAGAATGAAGGAGAGATTTACACAGTTCTGTAGCCTTGCTGTTTTTGATAATGAAGCTCATGTTGGATTTTCATCTTTTGGATATTATTACAGGTTAACATGCAAACATAACCCTCTGCTTTGCCCTCATAAATAGTATATTCTTTCATGATGAACATGTGCAAAAATAAACCTAGGGCTAGATTCAGGAGCAATTGAAGTAAATGGGAGACCAGGGCCCTGTGTACATATGTGAAATACTTGCATTCCCTCGTGTACAGAGCTGTGACAGGCTTCCACGTGAACAAGACTTCAGATGTTTTACATGCAGATTATTAGTCCCTGTAGATTTAGCCTAATCCCTTGTGCATTTCAATTTAATGTTCAGGGAATTCTGCAAATGTTGGAGGGAGAAATGAGAATGGCTCTGAAATGGGTATTTGCTTCTGAATAAAATAATTCATCATCCAGGTTCATTTCGGGAATGTATCACAATGGAATGAGTCCAAAGAGTGATGCATAATAAGGATTACAGTGTATGGAAGTAAGGCTCTTACTTTACCCCAGATCAGGTCATCCTCTGCTGCTCCTACCGTATGCCCATGCATGAATCCGATGTTCTTTGCAGCACTTCTTGGCTAACATTGATGTGGTGCCGTGTCTGCCAGCGCACGTCTCCTTTTTCTTTAGTCTCCCTTAGGATCCATTCCCGCAAGGTGATGAACATCTTCAACTGCCATGGAGGATGCTGGGGACTGGAGTGATTCAGTCCCTAGGAGGAGGCCCCCTCAGGACTTTGAAGGCTCACTGCTTTGCATAGGAACTGTGATGGTTCCATTTGCTTCAGTCTTCTGCCCCTGATAGTGGCCTATGCTTGATGCTATGAAAGAAGGAAAAGCAAACTCACCCCCACAATTCATTTAGCCAGTGCATACTCCCCAACCCCAGCAAGCTTCTGCCAGAAGCCAGGAATTGGAGATACACTAGCACAAGGGTAACTGTTAAGTTGCCGATCCATATATCTGTAGACCTTCATCGAAGGCAGCTGCGTTGCAGTTCCAGATTTGGCCCTAACAGTCAAATCTTTTATGGACATTGCTAAACTCTTTGCTTCAGTGATACCTTGGGGCAGTGGATTGTACTGGTGGATTACATGCAGTTTCAAAGTAGCACCTTGCTTCTAGGCAGAGAGTATTTTCTGGTGGTCAGAGCAAAGGACTCCAGGGTTCTATTTCCATATGTTGGCTGAAGAAGCCATTTATCCACCGTTCTGTAGCATATCCATTTGAAAACATGTATAATACTTACATGGGGCTGTTCTGAGGGTTAGTTAATGATGATTCTTCACATGAAAGGTGCTAAAGTCCAAGAGTCGTTTATTATTATTTTTGTCACCCTCTCTCAATCTTTTCTGTTTTTCCCTTTCCAAACTGAATGTAGAATTTGAGATGGGGATGCACAAGCCCCACCCCTCGCTGTCTCCCAGCACTGTCTTATGCTCTGGAGAGGGATCCTGGCTAGCATCTGAAACTGTGTTGGCACCACTGCTTGCCCAGGAATTGGGGGCTGCCAGCACCCTTTCCCTCAGCACGCACTAGTGCCCTTAGTCTGGGATGGAGAAAGCCATCGGAAATGTTTGCTGAAAAGAAGTTAGTAAGCATGTGCCGAAATCACCTCTCTCAATTAACTGAGCTGTTTTAATTACCCAAGGGAACAAATCATATGATGGACAAATGGCTGGTAAAAAGTATTTGTTTAAAAGATGGCTAAGTGACCAGAGTACACATGAGCTTGCAGCCACGCATATGCTTATTGCATTATTGTAACTTACCAGGTCCCAAACTACGTTTTAAACATATTTTTGTATTTTTAAGAAAATGGCTGCTGGGCCATTTCCTTGTTATGCTGCAGATTTAGCCTGCAGGAAGTTTTCACAGCTGAGTTTAAAACCACTAAAACTGGGAGTTTAAAATGAAAACCTGGCGGGCTTATCTCTCCATGGTAGCACTTGTACGAGCTGCAACAACAAAGTTAAATACGTATCATTTCAGGAGTTGTGCAAAGAGTAAAGAATAAGGCTCTGTCTCTCTCCTCTGACATCAGCAGGCCCTGCTTATTGCAACCAGTTATTTTGATTGCTTAATCCAAAAGAAAAGCCTTTTGACATTGAGCTTGTGGGATAATAAACATGAAAGAATGATTCAGAGCAATGGGAAGTTCACAGTCTGTTCAAGAAGATTTAAAACTCTAATATAGTATGGCTTCCTTTGTAGGTGTTACGTAGTAAAAGAGTAAGATAGTTTGGATACCTGTTGACTTTGCACTATTGCTGACAATACATAAGCCTAAGTAGGTCACAGGGGAACAATATTCATTTTACACAGAGAACCGTAAACATTTCTTCTGTCTCCTCTTTTTTTCTTTTTATAGGACTTTAATCTTTTATATGAAGAAGCAAAGTATTACCAGCTGCAGCCAATGACTAAGGAACTCGAGCGATGGAAACAAGAGAAAGAACAAAGGAAACATTTCCAGCCTTGCGATTGTCTGGTCGTAAGAGTGACTCCAGATCTCGGGGAAAGGATTGCACTGAGTGGGGAGAAAGCTTTAATAGAAGAGATCTTCCCTGAGACTGGGGATGTCATGTGCAACTCTGTAAATGCAGGCTGGAACCAAGACCCAACCCATGTTATTAGGTTTCCTTTGAATGGATACTGCCGGTTGAATTCAGTGCAGGTAATGGCCTTTCAAGCAATGCTGTCTCATGTTGTAACTTTTTTTATTTCATGTTCAGTTATATGCAGATTATTTGCTTCTGCTCAATTACCTATTTTTTTGCCCAGTGAGATCACAGTCTTTCAGGTTTCCTAAGTCTAAGCAGAAATAATAGATTTAGATTTTGTGTATGTTAGTGCCATGCTGGTCTCATAATACTGTTATACTGATAAATGCTAATTTTTTCATCAATGTATAGCCCACAGCAGTTTTTCCCTCCAAAGTGCCCCTGGGAAGAAGGAAAGTTCCAAAAACTACAAAAAAAAAAATCTCCATGCCATTTTATAGAAAATGCAACAATGTGTAAATGCATAATTTATGTCTCACTCATAATTAAATGATGGTGCCTGCGGGATGGACTTAAAAAAATTGATCTCTGCACTTTTTTTTTTTTCCAAAAGGATGTTCTATAAAAATTGCCCAGAGTATTTTAGACAAAATGTATTTCATTTTCTACTCAGAATTTTGACATTAGGATTAAAATTAAATATATGAAACAAAGAATGATAACTGGACTGATAGGTGGATGGAAGTGGGAATAAATACGTGGCTGGTCTTTAGGCAGTTGTCTTGGGGGCTACAACTGGTCCATCATAGGGAATGACACATACAACTGTGGGCAAAGCTGCAGAAGTTTGTAGTAGTCCTTGTGCTGAGTGGAAAGAACAGTGCTGGTCATGCTGTTAACACAGACATTAATTAGTCCAGGCAAAATAAAGTTCTCTTATTTTGAATTTATATCTTTAAAATATTTTGCAAGGAGGATGTCTGTCTTCAGTGATTTTTATTATGAGAAATGAAGCCTTCAACCTCTGGGTGATCGGTTCCAAAGTTATTAACATCTATACCTTTGGGAAAGACTTTGAGGTCTGGGGTCATTTCCTAGTGGACACTCATTCACAAAACAACTGGTACTCTAAGCAATCTGACGAGAAAGGCCAGGCAGGAATGGACATCCAGACTTTACAGAGCTCTAGTCTAGCCTCCTAGAGGTGGTCCCTTCACGCGAGAGGAGTGGCATATAAGCAGGGCAGCGTAAAAGCTTGCACTGCCACCACTGAACCTGGTCTGTGACTAAACAGAGGGTTAGTCTCCCAGGCTGCCAATCTAGAACATTTTCTGAGCACTAAATATGTTGAAAACATTCCGACATATAATAATATATGCAGATTTGCTTTAATAATCTGTATTTAACATCAATAAGTTTCCTCTTTAATTAAAGTTACTATAACAACATTCCTTGATGCGTTCTGCATTAAACCTGTCTGAAAAACAGATCTATTGGCAAATTTTGGTTTCACACTAAACACTCCTAAATGTTTCATTCAGTTCAACTGATGAACTCAATGCCCTTGGCTAGTTTTGCAGAGGTGCACGTCCATTTTCTATTTGAGTGAGGTTTACACTGGGTTGGGTCACATTCTGACCAAACAAAATGGAGTCCCCAGAGGTGGGTCAAAGACAGGGCCATTGCTGGTGATGTAGCATTTTAACAAGTTTTCTGCATCACTGAGGAAGGGGGTATCTGCCGTCTAGATAGGTTGGGTGAGTCAGTTTAAAGGTGTTAGTGCAACTCTCCTAGTGCACATGGTGTATGTGCCATGGTTAGGTGCATTAAAGACACTGAAAAATAAAACAATGAAGGCTCATGACAAACCCAAGAGTGCACTGTAAGCACAAAATCTAGGGAGAGGTCTGAAGGCATTTGTTTTGGTAGGCTGGTTGTGGAGAGTAGTGGCACATAGAAAAGCAAAAAGTAACTTGATCATACTGCACATTCTTTAATGGGACGCTTGTTTTCAGTATTAGTTCATTCCAGTACCCCACATTCCTGGTTGACACATAGCATTTATTATTGCAACATTTATGAATTCTTTGGAACTCATACAAATTCTTTCATGAAATGATGTTTCATATCAAGGACTCATATGAAACTGTACATGTAAAACAAATAATGTCAACATGTTAGTGGATTATGGCCAAAAATAATAGCAGCCCTCAATTTAAAATTCCCATTTGTATCTGCATTTGGAGTATAAAGTTTTCCTATAATTGAAGTTATTTTTTTTAATGTTCTGACAACAGGACTTAGTGAAATATATGAATATACTTCAGAGAAAATGCTGTGAAAATTGTGTATGTTGAACATTTCAGTACTTTATAATTAAGACCATATTTATTAATATCACTCTGCAAAATTTAAATGAAATGCATTAAAGTATCATATTTCTGTCTGGAGACCTTCCCAACAAAATAATAGCTCATGTCTCTGTGCGTTTAGAGTGCCTGGCAGAGAGACTATATTAAATCCTAACGTAATTGCACTATTTCATATTGATTATGGGAAATGATAGCTGAGATTCATTTACTTTTTGGCATATTGTCTTTGGATACTTAAAGGAAAGTAGCTCAGATTTTATTCTATAGATACGTTCATATATTTGCCATCTTACTTTTTAAAGCAGTATAACATATACTTAGGGCCAAGTTTGCAAAATATGGCTTCCACTTATCCATGTGCAAGAGCACTCTCAGCCTCCTGTGTGCACTAGGAACTGCACACACAGTGGTGTGCAACGAGCATGCACAGATATTGTAGACATGCAGTGGAGGTAGCATTCTGTAGATTTTGCTCATAGCATTCAGTATAACCTAATGCAAGATGCAGTTAAAATAGTACAATATTTAAACATTGCAGCATTGTTACAGGATTTGACCCATTTTGCTTTTTGCTCAGAAAATTGATGATATGTGCATTTTTAACACAAAGTTACAGCCTGCAGTCTAGTCCTCCAAGCACACAGGTAGCACAAATGTTATGACTTTGTTCTATGTGCAGTGTTTTAAAGCTGTAATGTCTGTCTGGTTTGTGTGTTTTTATATAGCTGGCTCAGTAAAGAAGAGCCTTATGCTAACATGCAGCTTGCCATACCTATGGACTAAGCCAACAGCATCTCAGCACTAGTTTTGCATTATAAGCAAATTGATTTTTTTAAAAAGTTTGTAGTAAAGATATTGACATCCATGCCAACACTGAGCTTTGACCTATTGAGCCCACCTCTCTCATTCCAGTTAAATGGAGACCCCCTACGTCATGCAGCACCTGCTGTAAGGGTGGACTGATTCTTATCTCCACCCTGCCTAGGCTAACTCTATTAAAAATAAATCCCAGCCTGTGGCTTCACCTACAACTCCTCGATACCTTGATCAGAGCTCCTGATCAAGTTACTGGCATCTCACTTCTGTCTTAGAAGGGGCAATGCTGACAAAATAGTACTATGCCCTGCATCCCCTTCTTGCCCCTAGTCTGCTTGTATCCCAGCTCCCACCTCTCTTCATTTTTGAACAAAGGGGGAGGACTTTCATTTTTTTAATTATACGTTTACCCCAAATTTTCCCGCTTTCCTTTAATGTCTTGTCTGTTGTTTTCTTTTCAATTGCTGGGATAGCTTTTCCTCCCTTCAGTTGTAATGGTTTCTTACGTACATAAACTCTGTAAAAAACAGGGCAAAAGTCAGTGAGATTTGGCAGATGTAACTTTATTAGAACACAAATCACTTTGTTCCAGGGCCAGACGGAGCTCCCAGGGCAAACTGATTCAGAGCAGACTCCATGACTCAGGCAATGCTGTGCTAGAATGAGTGTTTCCTTTTCTTTGCCAGTCTTCAGAAGCTAGGCTAGTGAGCACAAGGCTTTAGTTGCCTTCCAAAAACTCAACTATTTGAACTGCTGGTGGCTAATACTAGAGTCTTCAAAGGAAGGCTCCTACAGATGAACAGCAGGGACATACTACACTGAGTTCACATCATTGGCCAGTCAGATTCAGTGTTCTGCCTCTGGAGAAAGCAAGCAAAAGAAGCAACATCCTCAAGAATGCCCCTCGTCATTAGCATGGGTATGTGCGTAGGGGGCCAGGGCAGAAGTCTGGCATGAGATTCCTTTTTATTCCCCCTTTTAGCGATCACTTCAAAAGCCTTAAAGCATGAGATTTGATGGCACTTGTAGTATGCGAGCAAAAAAAAAAATCCATCTAATATTGTCATTCATTTCAAGGTTTAAAAAGAAATGGTTTCTTTTCTGTAGTGTAGATCCTGTACAAACATAGTATGGGTTTTCTCCTCACCCAATATTACGTACTAAAGTTATGCTTATTGCATTGTTGGACAAAGTATCTAGTCAACTGAACAATTTTTAAAATAAGGCAACAACATGGCCCGACAGTCCTCCTGGTAAATTATTCAATAGATCATGCCAGGACTTAGCTTTAACTAGCTAAATAATCAAGCTCAGTTTTTACTGCTGTGGACTCAAATGTCCTGGTTCTCTGACAAGGTGATTTACATGATACCTATATTATGAGAGAGATGTACTCTAAGAATAGTACAATCTGTGCACCCTTGGTGACATTTATAGGTAGCAAAATAGGTAGGAACAGTGTTTCTTGTCTGTAAAGTAAGTATTGTGTCAGTTCATTTTAAACAAACTAAAAGACACTATTTCAAAGTTCTAGTCTAACATTAATTAGCATTTCCTCTGTGGATCATTTCTGTGGCACTTTGGCTGCATAGTACTTGGCCTAAAGAATATTCATAGTGTAACACTGCAAAGGTTTGGCTGGAAGAATATTTGGATGCAGATTTCAAATATGCGTGTGCGGATTTCTTTTGCACTGTTATTCAGGAAATCAGGGCTAAGCTATTCTTCCATTTACTCCCGTGTTTCCCCACTCAACTCAATGGGGTATAGCAGAGGACAGAATCTTGTTCTGCTCCGACAATGGCAGTACATAGACATTGCCTGGCCTATTTGGGAGACGCATGAGGAAACTGCCTTAAGTCCATTCTTCCCATACTGATATGTCATTGCTGATGCCTAAACAACTGCTGCTAAACAACACTCTCGGCCCATATGAAAAAGAGTGTTCACCGGATGTTCCTATCTCAATCAGTATTAATCAATCTCCAGCCCTCCGAGCTGTACTTCAGCAGGAAAAGAACAGTGAAGGCGCCCTATGGCACTGGAGTAAACGACAGGAATGTGGCAGATGATTCTGTACAATGTTACTGCCCTTGAAACCACGAATGGGATGGGGAGGCCAGATTCAGGTGGACAGATGAGCTCCCACCCAGAGCAAGTGAGTGAGGTTCTCTTTGATTGGTTTCAAACCCATGGCTGCTGAAGAAAAGCACATGAAACTAGCGTCCAAGCATACCTGCTGCTGAAAAGCCTGTGTGCTCACCTAATATGTTGGGGAAATAGTTCATCAGCAGTTCATCCATGTGAAAACATGACCCCTGTCATCCAGCCAAGGTTGATCTGCAGTGTAAGTGCCCATCATTCAAATTAAAGCTGCCTCTGGGCTGCTTTAACTCATGCATCCAAATTACCCCAAATTTTCTTTAAAAGAAAAAAAATACGTGGAGAATACAAGTAACCTGTTTGTTCGGGCCAATTTGTTTTCTTATCCACCTGTCTCTGGCCTCTCCATCCCATTCATGGTTTCTGAAAGCAGCACTAAATTCTAGGAAGAGGAGAAGGAGTCTGTGTGATTGATGTTAGATAGCCTTGGGAGGTGTCACTCAAAAGAAACCATGATTCTTACTTGAGCTGGGGAAGGGCTCAAAATCTTTGCAGCCCTTTTTTCTTGAGACTTTCCACATTAATAATGAATTATGGGTACTTGCTATTATGGCTTAAACCTAGTGCTATTTTCCTGTAAGAGAGAGCATCAATATTACTGCAGTCCAGTATTTTACTTATATAATGTACTGAACTGCTCTGTTGAGTGCTTATTTGTTTGATTAATTTTTGTTTTCAACCAAGATTTGCTTTAAGCGAGACTTTAATCACAGTGTAGCCATTTAAGAATAAGTTATAAAATTATAGCTCTATAATATTCATTCTATGAGATCTGGAATGACCAAATGCATCATTCAGATACACTGCTCCAGGATGCTTTTATCACATTCCCTAATACCTAAAATTGACTAAAATTTAATCTGCACTCTTTTTCACATTGCAGGTGCTAGAAAGATTGTTTCAGAAGGGATTTAACGTGGCAGCTTCGTGTGGTGGAGGGGTAGATTCCTCCCAGTTCAGTGAATATGTGCTGTGCCGTGAGGACAGAAGACCACAACCCACCCCAACAATCAGAATAAAGCAAGAACCCCTGGACTAGAACCAACCCTTCCTCCTTTGTAACCATAGAAGTGTTTAATAGTCCCTTATGTGAAACACTAAGGATTTGCAAAACAGTATTAGCAAACAAATTGTGATTTTATGTTGCTAATTAGTGATATTCGAAAACTACCTGTCACATAGCCAGCCATGAAACACATTTGAAAAACCCACCTGTTTGTTTTTCATGATGAACAACTGAGCATACTCAGCGTACAAGGCTTTGTGGGAATGTACTTTCAACCAAACAGCTGTGATGTTGAAAAAGGCAAAGCTTCACAAAGTACTGACCCTTGATTGGGCTTCTGCAGAAAGACCAATTAAAGCAATTTGAATATGTCAGCTGGAAAACAACAGTTCTTTTGACAGCACCCCTTCCCTCCTCAGTGATATTCTAAGGCAACGATACAGGGTCCACCAAAAGAAAGATGGTACCTTAAACACTGCACTGAGTATCTTCCCTGTCTGAATGCCACACTTCTCTCATATCAGATGTGCTTTACATCTCCATACGTTATGTTACATTTCTGTGATTGTAACTCATTCGTGCTAGCAAATGGCTTATTTTTATAAAACTTTACAACTGAAATAACTCTGTGTATAGAATACAAAATCAGAGAAGGACCAATTCATAGTCATCTGGTGCTCAGTACTTTAAGCACAATTGAGGACTAGTTGTGGGTAATATGTGCAAAAGTAGGGATTTTTTAGTAAGGCCATCTGACATCAAAAGGGCATCGCACAGGCCCCAAAAGTGGAGTTATAGTTCTTTTGAGATGCCAATTTTGTTTTCTTCTTTCTCTCAGAGTTTCAATGTTTTGCAACATCAGTGGAGTGGTGGTTCTGCCAAGCATTTGCCAAAGCATCTGCCATTACCCTTTGTTATTCGTTTACTGAACATACTTAAAACCCACCCCACATGCAGGAGCAGGTGTTAACCATTTTGGACACCCCTTACTCTCCATTGCCCTGGAATTTTTACAAACAATAATAAAGTCCCATACTTCTCTCTGTCTGATAGGAGCAGGCCAGGTTTTGTTTAGATATTTTTCCTTCTATTAGTTTTGAAATACTATTAAAATACTGATGTTATAGCTGCCCTGTATCTGTGTATTTTTTGCTTTAAAGAAGCCATTTGTCTGTAGGCGGTTACTGTTCCTTTAACAAATACAGTATCAACTCTTCTGACTTATGCAGTTTCCTTAACTCAGGAGATAGCATTGTGTTTGCAGGTGCAAGTATATAAATAGCATTCTGCTAAATCCTGTTTACTGCTGTTTAGCATGATTGGGTCCTCAATAACTAATTCATGTGTTAATCGCAATTTAGTTTCTCCCACAATAATTTATAGAATACTGTTGTAGATGCTGAATTTTAATTAAAACTGTTTTTAGATGTGTAGCTATATAGAACAAGGGACAGAGTATTAAATAGTCAGCAATACTTAACAATTCTGTTTCTCTAATGCCATCTGATTATTTGGGCAGAAATTAGGACTTGGAGTTTAACACTGAATTTTTCAGAAGTGCCTAGTGATTTTGGGTGCCCATGCTGGAGACTGAACATGGCTCTGATTTTTGGAAAATGCCCTCTGAAAAATCAGGCCTCTTCAAATTGCCCCACATTGGGCACCCAAAATCACAAGTCACTAGTGAAAATCTTAGCCTGCTGGCCTGCTGCCTTAGCAGAACAGTTGATGGTCCTTTGGCCAAATCTGTCTAAAGATTTTTAAAGTTATTTTATTTCATGGTTTTATGCTTGCTTGACACACTACACAAAATTGCTAGGTACTGCCATATTTGAAAAGATGGCACTACATTACCTTTCTATGTAAGATATCTGTAGAATTGTATATTATACATTTAATATTGTAAAAAAATTTAACGTATAATTGTCATGTATTTGTGTATACACATTTCTTATACAGTACTTCATGCCATAAACATTTCTGTAAAGTAAAAGATCAAAACTGCAGCAAGTAGAATGAACACTCACTTTTATCTCCCACACTCTTCAAGGGAGGTCAGAAGCTTGGGCTGTATTTCCTCTGGCCTTTGACTGAGTTCAGCTTATTGTAGCCATCTCTTCAAAAACAAATGTTTGTTTATTGGTTCTATACATTTAGTTCAACTTCTGTTCAAATTCTCCTTAAAGCATCAGTTTAGCGCCTAGCTTTTACCATGTATATTCTGGTTTTGTATTCATTTCCTGAGCAGGGTGATTCAGAGATAAGTGGAGGCTGAACCCTTATATGTCTGTGCATACTGTTCCATTCATTAACATTCAGCTGGGAGAGGAAAGTCCTCCTGTAGTTACAGTACATTCAGGCTTCAGGAGTATGGGCCAATCCTGCAGTCCTTACTTAGACTAAACTGCTGAAATCAACAGGAATTTTTGCCTGTGTCCAGGGTGGTATCAGTAGGAACTGATATTAAGCACCTCTTACAAGGGGGTGAGGATTGTCAGCTTCAGTTGAAGTAAAATGGAAGTTGAAGTGCCCTGTGCTCCTCTCAGGATCAAGCCCATAGACAGAATGCTTTAGATGTATGTAGAGAGCCATTAAGTATTTGTGGTTTTGTTTGTCTGTTTTTTTCAGTTTGGTGTTCACCATATTTTTATAGCTCAATAAAGCAGCTACAGTACTGACAGCAGTTTGGTAAGGTGGCATCATAAAAGATTCCAGGCTGCTCCAACTGAGTTAAATGTGAATTTGAGATGGAAAGTTTGAGCCATGACATCACAGCATTAACTGCAAAAGGGCACTGGAGCAAGCAAGACATATGGAAACAATCACTTCGTTAGGAGAAATATGCCTTTTTTTTTTAAGGGAAAAGTTAAGCGAGGACATGTTCTTTTAGTTAGTGACTGCAGGTCACTGATTTAATGTTTATTACAGTTTCATTTGTATCTCTTTTACTTTTTTATATCCCTGTATTCTAAAGTAACAATATCAGCAAAAACTGATGTGAATTTTTACTTCTGTCCTAAACCAGAGTAACACAGCTTGATTAAGAACATTGCTCAGTGTCATGTAAAACAGTTTTTAAAATATCATCACGTCTAGTAAAACTGTGGTTTGCAGACAGCGAATGCTTTTAGTTTGAATGCCGAAAAGTAAACATACCTTGTTTTTTAATCTAATTTCACTGAACAGAATTGGTTGGAATTTCTTTGCCGAGCACTGAAACTGTGGTTTTGAAAACTTCAGTCTTCTCTAGCACTTTTACATGTACTGTTCTGTGCCACTGTGCTCCCAAGTCTGCCAGAAAAGTGAAAGAAAATGTTATGTTGTGCTTATTGGACAAATTTTTAAGAAAACAAATGTTGTGTGCATTCATTGACTGTATTTAATAGCATCAAGGTTTGTTGACAGTTTTATTAGATGTTTGACAAAGAATAAGAATCAGCACAACAGAACATTAAATACTCAGTTTAAGTATTTCTTTGTAGGTATTGTTAATATTTTAATGCAAAATGTTTTTGAACAGTGCTTAAAAACTACAAAACAATGTGAAACTGAAATTAATGTTTGATAAATTAATACTGTATGTCACTCAAATGTGTTACTTTAGTAAATTGTTTTATTTCTTTACAAAATAAGTACAAATAAGGAAGTATGTTTTCACACAAATTGGGGTATTTATGAGTATGTACAGAAATAATCAAAACAACATAATTCTAATAAACACAAGGTCTTTATAAACAATATGTACACATTATCAGTACATTTAAAACATAATTTTACACTTCCTGGCCTTAAATACATTATGAATAATCTTTTGGCTAAATAGCAGCAGTACAAATTTTGTTCTGCTTTTAACAAACCTTAAAATATAATTAAAATTTTTGTTTTTAAAACTATTGGACAGATAGTTCTATTTGTGCTTTCAGTATTGTTTCCCATCCAAAAAAAAAACTGCCTCAAAGTGGCAAGTACAAACATAGTAAAAATTGAAAATATAAATAAGGAAATGACTCCCTTCCATAGTTACTGAAAATACTATTATGTCTGAACTATAGCTGGTGTCCACTTGCTTACTGAATACCTTATCCAAAGCCTATTAAGAAGACGCCCATTGGCTTTGGTAACTTGCCCTCTAGTCCAGCAAAGCATTTAAGCACGTGTGTGTGTGTACTTATACCTATTCACATCCTTACACACGTTTAAGTGATTTTTTGGATTGGGGTCTCAAGGTCTGATCATGCAAGGCAAGGTCAACTCCCAGTGACTTCTGTGATGACACTGAGGACCTTGCAGGATTGGACCCTGAGGACTTAACACTGCTCCCACTGACTCCAATGAGAGCGGGACTGGCCCCTCTATAACACAACTATTTTTGACAGTGACTTTAAAAATCGGTGTAGAATACTCTAAAATCTTTACTTTCGTTTTTAAAACCACAATTAGACCGTACTCTTCACAATAAATAAAGATTTTTTTAAAATAAAAAAACAACTCAGATTCATATTACTAAGCAGCTGCTACAAATGTGCAAAAGGTTGAACAGATTTAGAAAACAACAGAAGCTAGTCAAGGTAACTCAGCTGGGACCTGAATGCACAGATTTCATACACTTAGGAATTGGCTCAGCAAATGAGTAGTAAAAGCAAAAATCATGACTATATAAAATTTGTGGGAGTGAAGGATGGCTACTCTTTCAGCTGTGCAAAAAATTGCAATTATAACTAATCTAAAATGATAATAGGCATCATAGTGGTTAGTCAATGAAAACAGTGCTAGTAAAAGTTAAGGGAACACAGAAAAGCTAGCACTGTAATTGAACGTACTGCTAATAAATACCATCCTTCAGGCCCAATCCTACAAACGCTTCTTGCAAGTTGCCCAGTGTCATCAATGGGATGACTTGTGTAAGCATTTGCAATCAGGCTCTGAATTTGTATAAACTTCCTCTCATCTACTCTGGGTAGCCTCATCTAAAAATGGTCAAATGCCATAAAACTTTAAGCATGGATCATATCCATGGATTTAACCTCTTTAAAAACCTTTTGCACATTTTCATTTCTTTCTTTCATTTTATATAAGGGGGATTTATTGCATGTGTCTGACAACTTTGCAAAACAAACTACTGGAACTCTGACATCTGAAAAAAATAGAAGGCACGTTCAAATTACAGATTTTCAATGCAGGTTTAGCTCCTTTGTGAGAAAACCGGTACAATTCTTGGCTTTATTTAAGCAAAGCTCTGTAGAGCAGGAGAGAATGGCTCGTTTCTCTTTCCTGTTCCATGTAAAAGATGAAGTCCCTGAGGTTTACTCGAGTTATTTTCTGTCGTGTATACTGTCTGGATGAAGGAGCCCCAAAACCAGCCTGACCTCCACTGGTCATGCCCAAAGCCTGTAAGAGAAATAAAGACCATTAATGTTCTACAGCAAAACAAAGATTCTTTTCTCTTTCAGGCTATATGGATTTAACAGATTTTTTTTTAGTGTCCTAAATTGATAACTATGAGCCTAACCCTTACACATGTGAGAAACTTTATCATTGTGAGTAGTCCCACTGAGTTAATGTGAGTAAAGCTACCCAGATGCATTCATGTTTATGAGATTGGGCCCTCTCTGTTTATGCAAAACACAAATTCATCTCTAGTTAACTCCATTTAAGTCAATCAAGTTACACAAGAGAAATATTTGGCTCATTAAATGTCAAAAGTCTTTTTCGAAGCTAGCTTAGTAGCAGTACTTCGGTCATTGTAGAAGGCTGGTGTGTAAGTCTGAACCATGTTCCCGGTTCTTTGTACCCAGGACTGGAAGAATGTGCTGGGTGTATATCAACATGTGGATAGTTTGATTACTCTAGTAGCTGAATGGGTGGGCAGCTGAGTCTGGACTAGACTCTGATACTCCTCTGGGCTGCACCGACACAGGCCCAAGGTGATGAGAGACTGAAGCAATTTTGCTAGCGGGCACAATCAATCCTCAGCTGGTAAATGGACAAAATTAAACAGGAGAAAAACCTGGCATGAGAGGAAGCCTCCAGCAGTATGAGTAATGCAGACAAGCATTGGTAAAAACATTTTCGAACCCAAGTTAAATAGTTTCTGTACCTAACTAGTCCAGGGATAGCTGGCCCTCTGTGCAGAGATGAGTTTCACTCACTATACCTGCCTCAATTACTGATCTTAAAACCAGAGCACTAAATTATCAAGATCTAAGAATTCAGTCCACAATTTATAGCCCCTTTAGAATGTTATTGGTTCTAGAATGGAAAGCCTGCTACACCGGAACATTGAGGATTTTTCCATTTAGGCGAACACTGTTGGTTTGTAAAACTTTTCATTGCTTTCAGGTGATTTTTAAAGAAGAAAAATATTAAATAACTTCAAAAAAATATCTAAAATATTTTGAAAATTTTCTAGACTGTTTTTGAAGAGTTCTAGATGGTTTTGAAACCCAAAACTTACCTGGATTCATCCATTCTTCAAAATACTCCCAGGGTGGTTTTTTTTTAAGAAGATAAAAAGTTTAATATTCAAGGATCTTTATTGTAGCACATTATAAAACATTACTTAAATGCAACTTTAGTCTGAAGAATAAGAGGAAAAATACAGTACATTCTGAATAAGACACAGAGTGGCTGATTTCTTCATTGCCTTTCTCTTCACTCACCTTGAGAGACTCTCACTTTCATGACTATACTGCTCAAGAGTTATTTCTCCTCTGTCCAGTTCTTAAACTACTGTGAATGGGGCAAATCCTGTTCCCCAGCTACATGAATACAAAAGGCTCTGAATGTAGTGGAACAAATGTGAATATGCTGTACAGGATGGGGGATGGGCAGTAGAGATGCCCACAACCACATTTAATTACAGAGCATTACATCTTGGGAGCTCCCTGTGTGGAGTTGTATTTTGAGAATGGGACAGTGAAGTCAAAGATTCACTAGCTAAACCTTACCACAAAGAGGGCAATGTTTGCGGCAACTGAAAGGGTTGTTCATCCACACTGAAACTCGAGGGTCTCTCCAATGGACAGCCAATTTACTCTAGCTGTTTCAAGTCACACTTCGCATTCTTAGCATGGACTAGCATCACGTGAGCATCTATTTTTACAGTACCACGTATGTGACAGCAATATCCATGTGATAAATTTCAGAACCATATGAAGAAGTGCGTGCATTATGCACCTTCTGACGGCCTCTCACCTGCACTCTGATCACTCATCTGTTTCTGCCAGGGCCATTGTCATTATTCCAAAATCCAAAAAGCCAACTTTTCTCCCATCTAACCTGATTCAGACATGTTTTCCTCCTTTCACTCCAAATGTTGAACCTCCTTTCCCCTTCCTATAAATTATGCTGGCATGAAGTCCAACACAGTTAATGCTGGACACGTGACAGACTTATTTGTGAGAAAATGAAACTATTCCAAACTCATGCTGATAATACCTTTATAGTATCACAGCATGTCAGGTTAGACACATATTGCAACTATAAAGTATTAATACAATGTAACGATCGAATTTTCTCAAAAATTTTCTTCATAGAAAGCTTTCTTTCAAAAAAAAAAGCAGACAAATTGTGTTATTTTTTTAATAGTCTGAAAACCATTGTAGCAAATAAATACTGTGTGTTCCCTGGTCAAAGTGGCTGGAATGAAGATTAAATAAATTATACTCATTACATTTATTTTCTGAAATATTTAGTTTTTTTGTTGGAAAGATCATAATTTTTTTATAGCTGGCAGAGTAACCTAAAAGCAAGGTTTGTGTTTTCAAAACAGCGCCAATATTGTAAGACATTCAGCTATCCAACGCCATTTTGTGATTTGGTTTTACAATGTGGATTTTTATGAACAATTTTAGACAACAAAGAGTGCATTTAAATCAACAGCACACTAATTTATAATTGTCAATGCAATCCCTAATTTAGAATGACACCAATTTCTGTTTGGTGTTGTACTGTACTTAAAATCATTCTGTAATACTCCATATGGCAAAAACATACACTATTAATTGCCACAGATTTTTAAAATTATTTGCAAGAATGCAAACACAGGTAAAACTAATTGTCAAGCATAGTAGGATTTAAGTAATGCATATCTGACCAAAAACACACCACATTTTTATCAGTGTGATAGATTTTTCATTAACAAGCTCTGTGTTGCCTATATCCATAGCAACTAATAAAGAAGTCACAAAGATAAAAGCTCTAATAAAAACATAAATGTCTGGAAATGGTTTACGTCCCTTATTTCATAGCCTACCACATCCAAGCTATCACAGAATCATACCCATTTCAATGTATATATCATAACTATTTGTGTAAAGCAATGAACTATTGTTTTTAATGCAAGAGGGACCTTTAGAAGACAGGATTTAGATCAGGAAAATATTTACATTTCAGTTTGTTCTGCCCCTTCATTTAGAAAGGACATACAGAAATTGGCTATGGGCAACTTCATTTCTCTATCCCCTATTACATTTTCTGTTGTCCAGCCTTACCGCTCCATCCCACACTATGGTGGTGGTGGTGGGGCATTTATATTCACTTTTCAGGTTGCAAATCTCAGAGAAGACGACAACAGTACAGAGCAGTTGGCTTCTCCTCTGTTAGGCTCCACCCATTTTGTTTGTGCTTTGCCCGTGCACAGGCTGCAACGTAACACTCCAAAGTGAATCAAGTACCTTCATTTTGCAGTTGTGCACAGAGCAGAATGGGAAAGAGAGGCTCAGGAAATCAAATAAGAAGCAAGCATTCAAAACATGGTACCCGCATTTTCTCTGCAGAGACTGGCCCACTGAAGTCAATAGGAACTCTCTTTAGACTTCCATGGCCTTTTGCTCAGACCCCAGAAGGGCAGATGGCTGTGTATATATCTAGTTTTTTTAATGATACTGTTGGATTGCCAAACTGTCTGAGAAAGTGAGATTTGAACCTATGATCTAAAAGAAATGGCAGAAAAGGTTAACTCTGTACTTTGGCCTTTAAGGGCACATTTGAGGCATTTTGAACTCATTTCCCATTTAATGCAGCATTTGGGACATACTTCTCAGCTTGTCTGCTGCATTTATGATTGTCTCCTATAAGAAAACAGACATTTTAGAAAAAGTAGAACAAAAATGATAGAAATAAAATAATGTTCAAAGCTACACTAGACCACCAGATAAGCACCAAAAATGTTCCAAAGAAACAAACACTCAATGTGGATGTGACAGAAAAACAGACAATTTTTCATTGACATTAATCCAAAACAACACCCTCTATCACTGAGAAAGAGAGTCAAAATGCCCCTACGAATTAAATTACAGTAACGTCACCAGCTGGACATTAAAAACAGGCTTAACTGCTCACAAAAAGTATGCTACTACCTTTAGCAAGCAGAATTGCTTAATTTACACATGTAACAAAGGATGTATTTTAAGTTATATAACAGGAGTTGCAATGGTTAACGAATTAAAAATTAACATTTCCCCAAATCTGAAAAAAAAATCGAGTTTTAAAAAAAGGTAAAGAACTGTGGAGATACACTGTGAGATTCTAGCTGGGAAATACAAAGACAAGGGGAAGTGCAGAAGACTGCATTTAATATTTTATCCATCCCTCCTTTACCAAAAAACAACTCAGTCCTGACATCTCTCCTTTGAACACAATCTTGAACTGAGGCTATTGCTTCTCTGTGACCCAGAGAAACAAGGCAATAATGATAAAACAGATCTACTAGTTTTCTTCCCAGGCTACACGGCCTGTCCTTGTGGCAGACTAACACTTCAAGCCAAAGTCCAGAAGTGGGAATCATGAAGCAACTCTTCAAAGTAAGCCAAGACACAGATGCCTGTGGTTCCTGGGGTTCCTAGTTGTCATGTCTGGGTAGGAGAGGGGCAAGGATGGTTGAGGGTCAGACTTCTGTATTTCGACACAGGAATGTAGTTTCAGAAGCAGCAGGGCCTGGGTGGGGTGTATTGGAGGGGAGATGTAGGTATGTTTGATAGAGGGGGAAGTAAATGGGGTGAAGATATAGGGAGTCTTGTCTCTCCAATTTCCATTAACTCAACTAAGAGACGGGGAAGTGAGGCATGTCTTATCTGGCTTTAAGAGTGAGAGGCCTTTGTGGTCAGAGGGTAATCTCTGAGATAAAATGTAGATAGTAAGGTGAAAGAGTACACTGGAAGAGGTGCATTGGAACAGATTGGAGCTACGTGGCAGAGGCACAATGCAAATAAACGAGCATGTTTGTGAGTTGGGGGAAGTCACTGGAGAAATTGGTTAGAGTTATATCAGCCCCTGTAACTGATGGTGGATGGCAATCATTTGTAAATAAAGTTTGCAATTTAAGGGTCTTGTTAAACCCTGCAACCAGATACAGTTATGGTGAAGAGCGTACTTCTCCATCTCCCCCATGTAAGATGAATGCAGCCATTTGCTTTGGATGTACACCTTGCCACACTTCCTCATTCCTTTGTCAACCCAAGATTTGACGACGTCACTTCAGACTACACCTTGGGACATTTGGGAAGGTGATCTTTGCCCAGAGCGTAGCATAGTAATCAAAGTCTGAATTTGGAGGTCATAAAGAAACAGGTAAGTCTTCCTGTAAAACAAATGTTGCTGCAGGAGCACTGTCACAAGGCAAGACTTCTCCCCAGCTTACTAAGGACTCGCTGCCACGCGCACCGTCTCTACGTAATTTTATTGTCCAACTTAGCACAGTTGCTCAATTCAACACAAGCACAGTTGCTCAATTCACCCTGGATTACAGGGGTTTTTCCTCTTTTAGTTCTCAGGTTCATTCTGCAGCCCTTCCCAGGGACTCTCACTGTCCTGCTGCTCCTGCCTTCCCCTCAGGGGACTCTGGCAGTCCTAGCTCTCCAGGAATCACTACTTCCAGGGAGCAGGCAGTGAAAGCCTCATGCCCACCCCTTTCCTGACTGGCCCTCAGTCTGAATCACCGAGGCTCCCCTGCCTCCCCATCTGGGTCTCTGTGTAAACCCAGGTGCCCTCTTTTATAGCTCAACTGCGGTCAGCTAAGGTTCACTGGTGCTACTAAAGGGACAGTGTCATCCTCTGACAAGCACCGTCAACACAAAAGAGAGGTAGCTGCTGGCAAAAGCTTTTCCCTGAGGGCCCCTTGACTCTGGAACATGGTCCCAACACCTTGCTCTGCCAGAGCCTGGGTGTGTTAGGCTCTCATTTCTTTGGGGCATGTGAGGAGGGGATGAGATCAGGGTAGAATGGAGGGGCTTGCTAACTGTAGTGTAGCAGAGTGGGAATGTACTAGAATTATGTCATTCTCCATGAATTTTAGCAATTCAATGCATTTATTGATTATTGTTTTGTTTCAATATTAGGAGCCCCAAAGCCTGGGGAAGGTGATTGTAGTTGTATGCTTGAAAAAATCTAAGTAAATAAAGATGTAGCAAAGTAAAGCGGACATATACATACTGAGCTAGAGAATGCAGGGAAGAATAGAGAAGTACAGAACTGTGGCTTAGAGGCTACTGCAGGGAACTGGGAGTCAGGAGACCTAGATTCAAATACTCAATCTGCCACTGGGTTACTGGATGACCTTGGGAAAGTAAAAAACAAACCCGCCTCCTTTTTGCCTCGGTTTCCACATCTGTAAAACTAGAAAACAACCTTTGTAGAGTGCTTTTAGATCTGTGACTGAAAGGGGCTTTACAAATGCAAAGTAATTATTATTTATAATTAGCTGTTCCACATAATTTAGGGTTCAATCAGCTCCCAATGAAGTTAATAGGAGTGGTTTCATTAATTTCAATGGGAGATGACTCAAGCTCTTAATCAGAATAACTAAAATGTGTAGTGATATGTAAAAAATGACCTTTTAACAGCACCCCACAGATTAGCAGTACTGCATGAAACAATACAATTGTGGCCAAACTCAATCCTACAAAAAGTCTTAATATGCATGATGTAGGGTCTTTACAAAAGGTTTGTTTTCTAATACTATTCCTCACCAAAAGCCACCATTTAGCCTTTCGAATCAGCAGCATTTATAAAAATGGATTAAAGTCCATTATTTCTTTAGGAAGCCAGTGATTTTCATGTGCAAACATTTTTGACTCATACTAGTTCAGTACAACTGCTCCTAACTATGTGGTTCTGGCACGCGCTTGCTTGTTACACCCTCTTTGATGCAAATACATCTCATTTCCCCTGGGCATATAAATACACACCTCACCCTGCAGTCAAACATCAGAAAAACTGATTTGCACAAGTATTTACAAGCATCTTAAATACCAACACAATTGCAACATTTCACAGACAGCGTGCAGTAATTTTTAATGTCACGAAATAATGAGGAAGGTTAAGCATACTGAGCCATGATGTTTAGAAAATTCTCTCATTAAATGTGATTCTTTCAATAGATACGATTCAGAGTGAGAAAAGTGGGCGGCCATTACAAGAAGAAAGCTTTCTGATGTTTCCTTGCCTTAATATATGGCTTTGTTTAACATGATATAGTACCATATTACAATGGAAACAGTCAGCTTTATAGAACTACTTCACCTCAAAAACTTCCAGCTGGAAGAGACTGGCATTCACTACCAATTTGTCCACCTATCCTTTCTTGTAAGAGAGCATTACCCACAAAAACACAACCTCATCTCTGGCAGAAATTCATTACGCAACACTATTTCTAAAACAGAGAGTAACAAACTTGGGAGGAGATCAGTGCCCTAGTCTGCCTGAATGGAAATGAGTGACGAAGGGTTATGTCTAGTTTGCCCACTGAAGGGGATTAGCTCAGGGTGCTCAACTGCCTGAGCACCAATATGTCGTTCTTACCGAGATATCAGTCCATTTGAAAAGTTTCAGTTCCCTAAATCAGTCCCATGCATAATTACTGTGGGCAAGAGAAACTGAAGTTCTGCCTGCACAGCAATTTGTCTTTGGGTTGCGCAAAGAAAGTGGCTTTCTGATGCCATTCATTAATGAGAGAGACAAGGTGGGAGACGTAATATCTTTTATTGGACCAACTTCTGTTGGTGGGAGAGAGAAGCTTTTGAGCCTACACAGAGGTCTTCAGGTCTGGCTTGTCTCTCCCACCAACAGAAGTTGCTCCAAAAAAAAGATGTTTCTTCACCCACCTTGTCTCTCTAATGTCCTACCTGGCTACAACAACACTGCATGCATTCATTAATAATGACAGTCATTTGGCTGGTTACCTGGGACTCTTCACCTCTAGTAGATGGTACCTTTATCGCTGCGGAACATGCTGGCTGTTAGGACTGTTGTCAAAAAGCACTACTCCCTAACATCAGTCACCAAGTCTTATGTTCTTATTAAAGGTTTCAGAGTAGCAGCCGTGAAGTGAGCTGTAGCTCACGAAAGCTTATGCTCTAATAAATTTGTTAGTCTCTAAGGTGCCACAAGTACTCCTTTTCTTTTTGTTCTTATTAAAGGCATTTGTTAAGGTTCCTTCCCCACTTTGAACTTTAGGGTACAGATGTGGGGACCTGCATGAAAGACACCCTAAGCTTATTTTTTACCAGTTTAGGTTAAAAACTTTTTCAAGGTACAAGCTTTGCCTTGTCCTTAAACAGTATGCTGCCACCACCAAGGGTTTTAAATAAAGAACAGGGAAAGAGACCACTTGGAGATGTTTTCCCCTCAAGTATTTCCCCCAAGCCCCACACCCCCTTTCCTGGGGAAGGCTGATAATAATTTTTAACAATTGGTAGAGGTGAACAAAGACCCAAAACCCTGGATTTTAAGGACAATGAAAAAGTAATTAGTTCATAAAAGAAGAATTTTAATTAAAGAAAAGGTAAGAGAATTACCTTTGTAAAATTGGGACGGTAAATACTGTATAGGGTACTTAGATTTAAAATACAGAGAATCCCTTTAGGCAATACCTTAAGTTACAAAAAGACACAAAAACAGGAATACACATTCCCTTCAGCACAGCTTATTTTACAAGCCATTAAACAAATGAAAATTTAACGCATTTTTTAGCTAGATTACTTACTAACTTTACAGGAGTTGTAATGCTTGCAGTTTTGATTTGTTTTCGGCAAAAGCATTACATAGACAGACCAAACCCTTTGTTTCCTCTCCCCCCACCTCCAGATTTGAAAGAATTTTGTCCCCTCATTGGCCATTTTGCTCAGGTGCCAACGATGTTATTTTAGCTTCTTAACCCTTTACAGGTGAAAGGATTTTCCCTTTGGCCAGGAGGGATTTTATAGCACTGAATGCAGAACGGTGGTTACCCTTCCCTTTATATTTATGACACACACCCCCAAATTACAGATAGGGTGAAATGCTGGCTGCGATTTTTTCCTGGAGCTTTAGGAGAAAACAGAGTTAATAAGACACATGGCACCTCTAAATATACTACCAAGTGTATAAAGACTAACAATATTTTTTACATTTTAAGGACCATTTGAACCAGTTGATTTTGGGAAACTTTAACGGGAGAGTGCATCAGCCACTTTGTTAGAAGCTCCTGAGATGTGTTGGATGTCGAAATCAAAATCTTGGAGAGCTAAACTCCACCGAATAAGTTTTTTGTTATTTCCCGTGGCGGTATGAAGCCACTGTAGCGCAGCATGGTCGATTTGCATGTGGAAGCGCCATCCCCAAACGTATGGGCGTAGCTTTTCCAGAGCATAGACAATGACGTAACATTTTTTTTTTTTTTTTTTTTTTTTTTTTTTTTTTTACTGATTGACCAGTGGCTTTTTTTTTTTTTAAAGACAGCTTTTTGCTGAGAAACACGACAGGATGGAACTTTTGATTTTTTTTTTCCATTAAGACTGCTCCCGCACCACGCTTGGATGCATTTGTGGTTACTAGGAAGGGTTTGTTAAAGTTTGGGGCCCTTAGCACAGGGTTAGACATGAGTGTTGCTTTAAGATGGTTAAAGGCCTTTTGATACTTTTTAGTTTACTGAACAGCATTTGGCTGTTTTTTTTTTGTTAGGTCTGTCAGTGGGGCATCGATTTGGCTGTATTGCAGTACAAATTGCCTGTAATATTCGGCCCAGCCTAAGAAGGATGGGCCTGTTTTTTTTTATTTTGGGACAGGCCACTTTTGGATAGCATTTACTTTGGCCTGTAGGAGGTTGATAGTTTTTTGACCCAGCCGGTGTTTAAGGTAAGTTACTTTGTTTAGGCCTATTTGACACTTTTTAGCCTTAACAGTTAGTTTTGCCTCCCTTATGCGCTTGAAGACTTTTTGTAGATGTTTTAGGTGTTTTGCCCAGGAATTTGAAAATATGGCCTCATCATTACGGTAGGCGACTGCATATTTTTAAAATTTTGCTAGGAGACAATTTACAAGTTTTTGGAAGGTGGCAGGTGCATTTTGCAGCCCGAAGAGGAGCACATTAAATTTATACAGCCCGACATGGCTGATTAAGGCTGACCTTTCCTTGGCAGATTCATCTAACGGTACCTGCTAGTACCCCTTGGTTAAGTCCAAGGTAGAGATGAGCTGGGCCCATCCCAGTTTCTTTAATAGTTCATCTGTGCGTGGCATTGGATAGTTGTCTGGGCGAGCATTTAGCTTACCGTAGTTTACACAAAAATGTATTTTTCCATCTGGTTTGGGAACTAGAACCACTGGAGATGCCCATGCACTGCCAGAGGGGCGGATTACACCCATTTGTAGCATATTTTGGATTTTTTGTTTTATAGCAGTTTTAGCTTGAGGAGACACCCGGTAAGGTTGGGCTTTAGTTGGGTGAGCGTTACCTGTGTCAATGGAGTAGTATGCCCATTCAGTCAGTCTTGGGGTGGCTGAGAACGTCAGCGAGTGCACAGCTCCTTGATTTACTGTTGCTGCATATGCCCAAGGGTTATGGAGAGGTTCACCTTTTTCACGCTACCATTACTTTTTTTTTTTTTTTTGGTAGTAGACACCTTTAGGCCACTTAGCGTTATCTCCTCCCTGAGCTGTAAACTGACAAACCTTTAATTTTTTGGAATAAAAGAGTTTTAGAGAATTAATATGGTGTACCTTAGGCTTTTGGTTTGAGGTGGGGAATGCTATGAGATAATTAACAGCTTTTAGGCGCTTTTGGCTGTGAATGGCCCTTTTTACGATGCTTTTATTTTATGGGCCTGGAGCGCCTTTAAGACCATGACCTGGTTCCCTACTTTGAAGGACCGTTTTTTGGCATGTTTATTATACCAGGCTTTTTGCTCTTTTTGAGCATTTTTTAGGTTTTCTTTAGCTAGGGCTAAAGAGGTTGGGAGGGTGGTTTGTAGATTGGTAACAAAGTTCAGAATGTTAGTTTTTGGAGAAGGTGTAAACCCCTCCCATTGCTGCTTTATCAGCTGTAATGGCCCCTTAACCTCACGGTCATATACAAGTTCAAAAGGTGAAAACCCTAAACTGGGATGTGGTACAGCTTTGTAGGCAAAGAGCAACTGCTGCAACACTAGGTTCCAATTATTGGAGTGCTTATTTACAAATTTACATATTATGGCCCCCAAAGTTTTATTAAACTTTTCCATCAGGCCATTTGTTTGATGGTGGTAAGGGGTGGCAAATAAGTGAGCTTCCCAAAGGCTTTTCATAGTTCCTGCCAGGAAATCAGTTCCTGCATCTGTAAGGATGTTGGAGGGCCAACCTACCCTGGCAAAAATGTCTGTTAGTGCCTGGAACACACTTTTAGCCCTGGTGTTGCTTAGAGCTACTGCTTTTGGCCATTGGGTGGCAAAATTTATGAAAGTTAGTATGTACTGCTTTCCTTTGGGTGTCTTTTTTGGAAAAGGACCCATAATATTCTTGCTGAAATGGAACCTTAATGATGGGGAGTGGCTGGAGAGGGGCTTTGACCTGGTTTTGGGGGGTTTTTTTGTTTGTTTTTTTACTTTTTGGCAAACCTTACAAGACCGGACATAGGTAGAAACATTCTTCCCCATTTCCTTGCGCCCTCTGAAGAACATGTAGTTTGCAGATTGAGGAGTGACAAGCAGAACTGAAGGACAAATGGGAGATACAGGCTGAAGGACTGTCCAAGGGTTAAGGAAGTAGGGACTCTCAAAGTTCAGATAACCATACAAAACTGCCTGAACCATATATTCAAAACAAATCAAGTACAGCTGTGCTCCCAAATGCAAAAATCTACATTAAAAGACTTGGTTCCATAGTAAGGCAATCAAAAGTCAGAAAATACTAGAGTAAGATTGCCCACATAAATTATGACCTCTTGTACATTATGGTGCAGTCTTCAACTACATTTCTTAGATAATATAGAATAGACATGTATTATATTCTGTTTACTATAATATGTGCTATTTTAATAACTATATTTTACCAACAGCTAGATACATATGTATAGCATTTGTAATGTAAAAAATTGTATATTAAACTAATTTCAAATCATCTAGTACATTTTATTGGAGTTACTGGGAAAATACTAGCAGAATGTAGTTACACTTGACTGAGGTCACTAGAATTTACAGTGACCTCCAGAGGGCTATGAGAAAACACATCCTTTTAATCTTTATTTGGCAACTTGTGTTTAAAGATCAGATGTTTTAATTTCACACTCACATAACACCTGGATGATCACTACTACACTACTTGGAACTAGCTACATTTATAATGTTATTGTCCCAGTTAAGCAGTCATTACCAATCATAATCACTTCTCTAAATCACTCTTAAGAGTCATCCCAATAAAACAGGCATGCTTCAAAGTAGCTGCATGCACTGCAAAAATAATTTACAATTATATAGCACCTTTCATCCACAAATACTTGACACACTGTATACAGAGCACCACAGAACTGAAGCAACCTCTAAGGGAGATGACAGCAGTCAATTGTGTACAGCATTCTGCACAAGAATGAGGGAGGTGAAAGTTTATGCACTGACACAGTGGCAAACCCCTTATTCTTATGAAATATATCATGGGCTCTAACACATACATACAGCCAACAGAGGTACAAGATTTATGGGCCGGTCTGAAAAATCCACATAGTAAGCTGCTTGGAACTCTGCAAAACTGCCTTGAATCAGCAGAACAAAGCTCCTCCCACTGTCAGGAATCTTATTTCACAGAAAAGGTCACCTGCATGCAGGAAGGACTCACAGGCCACTAACAACAAGCTGAGAGTAGGCCTGGAGAAACTATGCCTTCCCCTTCCAAGAATTCAGTCCATTGACACAAGCAGTAGTCATGGAAGCACAAGCAATAATCAGAGCCACCAGCTGCTGATTCATGTCCTTCCTGGATGGTAAAATAGATAACACCTAGGACTCCTAATGACAGAATTTGTCAACGCTTCCTTACCTGAGGGGAATCTCCCCAACACCCTCCTAAAACATGCAGCAATCCAACCAGTGCTAAAAAAAAAAAAATCACTTGATGTTAAACAGGTCATAAACTATTGCCCAGTGCCTAATCTCATTCTTTCATGTAACTTAATCAAGTTAGCAAAAAATAGTCTCCAACATCAGGTGAGACAACATGGATGATGTGCCAGAAGTATGTCGAAGATACTGAGTTCTACATCAAACGAACAACTAACTCCTGCCCTGCCCACTGGTGTGCAGAATTAGTGGCTGCAGCACCCCGTTCCAATGATCCCTGGCCAGTGTAAAAGCCCTTCGGGGACTGTTACAAGCCAACAACACTTAGTAGCCACAAGCAAGTATAGGTGGTCCTGGGACCAAACTGGCACTCAGCTTCACATAGCCCCAGAGGTGCCAGAAATGTGGCACCTCTTTGATCCATCTGAGGACTCTGTTCCAACAGATATAACAAAAACCTAGGTTCCATTCTTAGCTCTGCCACAAAACTCTTATGTAACTTTGGATATCACTTAACTCTATGCCTGGTTACCCCATCTATGAAATGGGGGCAGGGATATTTGATGCTTGGCGTGGTCATATAAGGTTTGAGAAGTGCAGAAAATTATTAAAGTCAGTCAGCCAAAGTGAGAATAGAGTTTTAGCCTCCTTCACATATGAAAATTGGTCATCTCTCTATACCCCCTTTTTTTTCCTTCTTCAGATAAAAGCTGAATAAAACTATTTAATTTTAAACTGTTCATTATCTTTCTGTATCCTTGACTCCACAGCTAGTATACCTTAAAAATTTCATGTTTTAGATCCTCCCATTTCTTGCAAGGTGCTCAGTAGCTGCTAGGATCTGTGGTCCCCAAATCTTTTCATCCATGTTGTTCACCAACTTGCTCTTTGTTGCAGGTATAGACCTTGCCATAGTCTCAATCCACAGACATCTTGCAGCTACTACAACTCATTGCTTTATTTGGATTCCAGTGAATGATTTACCTGAGTAAGAACTTTAGGATTTGGAGTTGTATTCTTGTAGATATAATTACGTACAGAATAACCTCTTTATTCTGTGTGTATGTGTGTGTGTGTGTGTGTATATATATAACACACATTTCACCTGGAATGCTCATCATCCTATGCTTTGCAAATGTTTAATCAGGTGCTGCTCCCTTTGAAATACAGACCCTGCCAATTATTTTTTTTTGTTGTCGACATCAAGGCACTCTCTTTTACTCATCTTTCAACAGCAGTTTACACTCTAGCACAAATATTTTGTATCCTTGCCCATCTTACTCCAGTTCAATCATGTTGCATACCCCTATACTTTCCATCACTGTGAGACAAAGAACTTCAAAACAACTCTGGAGGAACTGTGATGGATCAGCCAACAGAGCAAATAGTCCCAAGAATCGTATTTGATTCTCATCTGATTTCTTTTCCTTAGGGTCATCTTTTATATTTGTTCAAAATCATTGTCTGCATTTTGCATCCTTTGATTTTGTCTAGTCCTTCATTTTGTAATTTATATGATTTTGTGACTTATTTAACAAGAAACTTAGAACTGGATCTGTTTTTGATATCAATACCTGGAATACTCATAACTGTAGAATTTAAGCATTTCAAACCTAATCAAGATATACCTAATTGCTAGCCAAGTAAGAACTATATTTCTTTGCCTCTCCCTTTGGTAAAGACATGCTGAGCTGAAGAAACGTAGCGAATGTAGGACAGCAGGCTGCTTTGTAGCCTTTCCTAATGAAGGAAGGCCAGCACAAAGAGGCGTATCTTGCACTGCACTGTAAAATAAGTCACACCAACTGACATTCATGTCCTTTGAAAGATTCCATCTCTCTCTCTCATAGAATTGCATGTCAAATGCCCCTCCCACAAGGAACATAGGGTATTTTCTGGTCCCCACACAGCAGATTCAGAAATAGCAAAAAGCAATCTTTCTTTAAAAAAAAAAAAAAAAAAAAAAAAAAAAAAAAAAAAAAAAAAAAAAAAAAAAAAAAGGAAGAGGGGCTTGTCTACATGGTGGGGTAATGTGCTATAGGAGGTGTGATTTCTAAAGCACACTAACATGTTGAATATTAATTGGTCTGTATAGACCTTGATACATGAAAGATTCAGTAGTGTTCTTTAACATAATCTGCATACTCCAGGGGGGAATTCTGCGCCACTGCGCAATGCAGAATTTTGCAAAAATTAACATGCGTGCAGAATTTCCTTTCCCACACAGAAATGGGCTGCAGTGCTGCTGGTCGCCACTCAGGGTTGTTGGAACTGGCAGAGCCCAGCTTGCAGATAGCCGAAACTGCTGGGGGAGGGAGGAGGGAGCTAAAGGTTTCCTGGTAGCTGCAGTTCCCAGCATGACTGAGGGAAGGAGAGGGTGGTGCGCAGAAAACTCCATAAAAAGAAAAGGAGTACTTGTGGCACCTTAGAGACTAACAAATTTATTAGAGCATAAGCTTTCGTGAGCTACAGCTCACTTCATCGGATGCATTTGGTGGAAAAAACAGAGGAGAGATTTATATACACACACCCAGAGAACATGAAACAATGGGTTTATCATACACACTGTAAGGAGAGTGATCACTTAAGATAAGCCATCACCAACAGCAGGGGGGGGAAAGGAGGAAAACCTTTCATGGTGACAAGCAGGTAGGCTAATTCCAGCAGTTAACAAGAATATCAGAGGAACAGTGGGGGGTGGGGGTGGGAGGGAGAAATACCATGGGGAAATAGTTTTACTTTGTGTAATGACTCATCCATTCCCAGTCTCTATTCAAGCCTAAGTTAATTGTATCCAGTTTGCAAATTAATTCCAATTCAGCAGTCTCTCGTTGGAGTCTGTTTTTGAAGCTTTTTTGTTGAAGGATAGCCACTCTTAGGTCTGTGATCGAGTGACCAGAGAGATTGAAGTGTTCTCCAACTGGTTTTTGAATGTTATAATTCTTGACGTCTGATTTGTGTCCATTCATTCTTTTACGTAGAGACTGTCCAGTTTGGCCAATGTGCATGGCAGAGGGGCATTGCTGGCACATGATGGCATATATCACATTGGTAGATGCGCAGGTGAACGAGCCTCTGATAGTGTGGCTGATGTGATTAGGCCCTATGATGGTATCCCCTGAATAGATATGTGGAGAGAGTAGGCAACGGGCTTTGTTGCAAGGATAGGTTCCTGGGTTAGTGGTTCTGTTGTGTGGTGTGTGGTTGCTGGTGAGTATTTGCTTCAGATTGGGGGGCTGTCTGTAAGCAAGGACTGGTCTGTCTCCCAAGATCTGAGAGAGCGATGGGTCGTCCTTCAGGATAGGTTGTAGATCCTTGATGATGCGTTGGAGAGGTTTTAGTTGGGGGCTGAAGGTGATGGCTAGTGGCGTTCTGTTGTTTTCTTTGTTGGGCCTGTCCTGTAGTAGGTGGCTTCTGGGTACTCTTCTGGCTCTGTCAATCTGTTTCTTCACTTCAGCAGGTGGGTATTGTAGTTGTAGGAATGCATGATAGAGATCTTGTAGGTGTTTGTCTCTGTCTGAGGGGTTGGAGCAAATGCGGTTATATTGTAGCGCTTGGCTGTAGACAATGGATCGAGTGGTATGATCTGGATGAAAGCTAGAGGCATGTAGGTAGGAATAGCGGTCAGTAGGTTTCCGATATAGGGTGGTGTTTATGTGACCATCGCTTATTAGCACCGTAGTGTCCAGGAAGTGGATCTCTTGTGTGGACTGGTCCAGGCTGAGGTTGATGGTGGGATGGAAATTGTTGAAATCATGGTGGAATTCCTCAAGAGCTTCTTTTCCATGGGTCCAGATGATGAAGATGTCATCAATGTAGCGCAAGTAGAGTAGGGGCATTAGGGGACGAGAGCTGAGGAAGCGTTGTTCTAAGTCAGCCATAAAAATGTTGGCATACTGTGGGGCCATGCGGGTACCCATTGCAGTGCCGCTGATTTGAAGGTATACATTGTCACCAAATGTGAAATAGTTATGGGTCAGGACAAAGTCACAAAGTTCTGCCACCAGGTTAGCCGTGACAGTATCGGGGATACTGTTCCTGACGGCTTGTAGTCCATCTTTGTGTGGAATGTTGGTGTAGAGGGCTTCTACATCCATAGTGGCTAGGATGGTGTTTTTAGGAAGATCACCAATGGACTGTAGTTTCCTCAGGAAATCGGTGGTGTCTCGAAGATAGCTGGGAGTGCTGGTAACGAAGGGCCTGAGGAGGGAGTCTACATAGCCAGACAATCCTGCTGTCAGGGTGCCAATGCCTGAGATGATGGGGCGTCCAGGATTTCCAGGTTTATGGATCTTGGGTAGCAGATAGAATACCCCAGGTCGGGGCTCCAGGGGTGTGTCTGTGCGGATTTGTTCTTGTGCTTTTTCAGGGAGTTTCTTGAGCAAATGCTGTAGTTTCTTTTGGTAACTCTCAGTGGGATCAGAGGGTAATGGCTTGTAGAAAGTGGTGTTGGAGAGCTGCCTAGTAGCCTCTTGTTCATACTCCGACCTATTCATGATGACGACAGCACCTCCTTTGTCAGCCTTTTTGATTATGATGTCAGAGTTTTTTCCTGAGGCTGTGGATGGCACTGTGTTCTGCATGGCTGAGGTATGGGGTAAGCGATGCTGCTTTTCCACAATTTCAGCTCGTGCACGTCGGCGGAAGCAGTCTATGTAGAAATCCAGGCTGCTGTTTCGACCTTCAGGAGGAGTCCTCCCAGAATCCTTCTTTTTGTAGTGTTGGCAGGAAGGTCTCTGTGGGTTAATATGTTGGTCAGAGGTGTGTTGGAAATATTCCTTGAGTCTGAGACGTCGAAAATAGGATTCTAGGTCACCACAGAACTGTATCATGTTCGTGGGGGTGGAGGGGCAAAAGGAGAGGCCCCGAGATAGGACAGATTCTTCCGCTGGGCTAAGAGTATAGTTGGATAGATTAACAATATTGCTGGGTGGGTTACGGGAACCATTGTTGTGGCCCCTTGTGGCATATAGTAGTTTAGATAGCTTAGTGTCCTTTTTCTTTTGTAGAGAATCAAAGTGTGTTTTGTTCCCGTAACCCAACTACAATACCCACCTGCTGAAGTGAAGAAACAGATTGACAGAGCCAGAAGAGTACCCAGAAGCCACCTACTACAGGACAGGCCCAACAAAGAAAACAACAGAACGCCACTAGCCATCACCTTCAGCCCCCAACTAAAACCTCTCCAACGCATCATCAAGGATCTACAACCTATCCTGAAGGACGAGCCATCGCTCTCTCAGATCTTGGGAGACAGACCAGTCCTTGCTTACAGACAGCCCCCCAATCTGAAGCAAATACTCACCAGCAACCACACACCACACAACAGAACCACTAACCCAGGAACCTATCCTTGCAACAAAGCCCGTTGCCAACTCTCTCCACATATCTATTCAGGGGATACCATCATAGGGCCTAATCACATCAGCCACACTATCAGAGGCTCGTTCACCTGCGCATCTACCAATGTGATATATGCCATCATGTGCCAGCAATGCCCCTCTGCCATGTACATTGGCCAAACTGGACAGTCTCTACGTAAAAGAATGAATGGACACAAATCAGACGTCAAGAATTATAACATTCAAAAACCAGTTGGAGAACACTTCAATCTCTCTGGTCACTCGATCACAGACCTAAGAGTGGCTATCCTTCAACAAAAAAGCTTCAAAAACAGACTCCAACGAGAGACTGCTGAATTGGAATTAATTTGCAAACTGGATACAATTAACTTAGGCTTGAATAGAGACTGGGAATGGATGAGTCATTACACAAAGTAAAACTATTTCCCCATGAAGAAAAGGAGTACTTGTGGCACCTTAGAGACTAACAAATTTATTAGAGCATAAGCTTTCGTGAGCTACAGCTCACTTCATCGGATGCATCCGATGAAGTGAGCTGTAGCTCACGAAAGCTTATGCTCTAATAAATTTGTTAGTCTCTAAGGTGCCACAAGTACTCCTTTTCTTTTTGCGAATACAGACTAACACGGCTGCTACTCTGAAACCTGAGAAAACTCCATGCAAGCCTGGGACCGAGCATCAGGATGTTTCTCCCTCTGGATCACTGGGCTCTGGGGGAAAAAGAGGGGTGGGTGTCTGGGCTGGGGGGGCCACAGCTGGGTTTGGGGGTGGGGTGAGTATCTGGGCTAGGGGCTGGGCTCTGGGGAGGAGGGGGTTCAGGTGTATTGGCTCAGGGTCCCCCACAGGTGGACTGTGGGAGGGAGGGGTTGTGGGTGTTCCCCCTCACGGCTGGGCTCTGGGGAGGGGAAGGGACCAGAGAAACAGGAACTGGGTTCCAGAGTAGCAGCCGTGTTAGTCTGTATTCGCAAAAAGAAAAGGAGTACTTGTGGCACCTTAGAGACTAACAAATTTATTAGAGCATAAGCTTTCGTGAGCTACAGCTCACTTCATCGGATGCATTTGGTGGAAAATGGAACTGGGTTGTCATAGGGGTTTCTTTAACTCTCTATTTCTGGAGGAATTTTTTTGTGTATCTGTATTGTTACAGACATACTTGCTGGCTGGTATTTTGAAATAAATTATCAAAATAATTGAAACTGACATGATAATGTAGTATTATTTTGACAAAATTTTCAGAATTTTAAAATATTGTGTGCAGAATTTTTAATATTTTGGTGCAGAATACTCCCAGGAGTATCTGCACTAGGGAACCTTTAGTATGCACCAGCAGAGTCTACACAGACCAATTAATATGGATCATGTTAGTGCACTTTAGAAATCAAACCCCAGTATGCATTAACTGCACCATGTAGACAAGCCCTAATTGTCTAGTCCTAATGGTTGTGAAGAAAACCTTACAAACGTGATCTGAGTGTAGCTCAAAGCAAAATCTTTTTGACTCTGCAGACAGTCTCAAACAAAAGCCCTAAGAGGTGTGAATTTCCCTCATTCATCTCAACTAATTATGACAGATTAAGAGCAAGATTTTCAAATAATTTTGTTATGCAACTATGTGCCTATTTTGAGCAGTCCTAGCAATTCTGTGTGCAAATTAAATAATTTTTTGCACCAATGCCCAAATAGACAAAGGGAAAAAATAACAACAATACAATTAAAAGTGCTTAGCATAAATTTTTCCACTGAATGATGTTGCATGCAACAGTAGCTGTATAAAAAGCTTAGTCATAAGCTAAATACAGTAGTACAAACCTCCTATAGTTATCATTGAGGTCCCCTGAATGGCGGGTAATATATGCCCCTAATTTGTACATGCAGGCCATAAAACCACTTAAATATGCAATGTGGTTCACTTCACAGAATGAACATCCCTGGGTTGGAATCCTCTCCTGCTTAGGGCTGGTTAGACTAACTCAGAAGTCCTCTACTTATGTCCTGGACTCCCTCCCACCTTGAAATTACACAAATACTATCTTAGAGCATGGATGAAACAAACCAAGCAGAAACCCCACTCATGCATCATCTGCCACAGTAGATCTGATGAGGCTTCACAAAGTCAAATAGTTACAAGTTTACATTTAAAAGTAGAAATTATCTAAAATTAATATCTGGTGGTCATCGTACATTCAAGCAGCAATGAAATGTTAAGATCTAACTATTATTACCTTCAGTATACAGGACAGTGTGTTGGAAATTAATCACTTGAATAGGAAATGAGATGTTAAATAGCTAGCTATTATTGAATAGATGTCAATAGCAAGCTATTTTAACCTTTCATGTATTTTTGCAAATATCAGGGAATACAGTTGATGATTGGTGTAAATAGGGTGACCAGATAGCAAGTGTAAAAAATTGGGATACACTTTTTTTTTGGGAGGAGGTGGGGGGTACAGTTGCATACAAGACAAAACACATAATATTCGGACGTTTGGTCACCCCTTTTCTGACACCCAGGTCCTCTCCCCTACCTTCATTCCATGCATCCCTCTATGACCCCTCATCCTGCTTCCATGCCCTCAATTTCTTACCCCTATCCCCAGAAGTGGACCCTCATCCTGTCACTATCACAGCACCAGAGCCCAGAGCATAATTTTGTGTCAGCCCTGATACATGTCCTTCCCATACCCAAGTCCCCCCTTCTCTCTATCAGTCTCCTATACTCCTGCCACTATGCATTACTACTACCCCCCTGTAATCACATACCCTCCAAATCCATGCCTCCCAATCTCTGGCTCAACCCAGCAGCTGGTGAAACAGCAAAGCCTGGAGTCAGTAGCAGGTCAGTTTAAATTTATAAACATTTATTGTATTGCTCGTTCAAACTTTGCTGTTTATAAAATTATCAACAATTCTTTATCTTGTCCCGTTCTCTGCATCTCCAAATTGCTGCCTTCTCCACTGACTCCCACCCAAAACCAACCAACCACCTAAACTCTTAAAGGCACTTCTCTGCAGGAACAACAGAACAAACAGAACAAATTTTTGAGTTTCTATGCCAAACTGTTTTGGAGAAAATTTTGGTTCGTGACTTTAAAAATCCTTTTTAAAAAAATTTTTTTTACCTTCCAACCCTTCCAAAAAAAATCCCACTATGGACAGAGATGCACTATGAAAGGTTTCAGAAAGATCAGCTTCTTTTTTTAGGAAATTGGTATTACAGCTCACACAAAGTTGTAGAAGTAGTTAAGGAAGGGACTTAAAAATAGAACTAGTTTGAACACATGAACTGAGGGTACAATGAGTACAGGAATACATCTGCAAGAAATTTTGCAACGACACTGTGAATAAGATATAGCCTCTAGAAAATACAAGCCACAAGCCCAATTAGCAAAGACTTTAACTAATTATACATTGATATAACAAAGTTATATCCAGTATTACCTTATCAAAAAGTGACAAATTCTTGTCAAATTCCTGAAATCATCCCTAAACTGGTAACTTTAGTATCTTGTTAAAGTTGAATACCATTCAGAGTATCTTAGGAAGAGATAATTTAACAAGTAAAAGTAAACACCAAAGATTTACCATAATCTTTGCTTGATTATAAATAAATTTCAAACATATAGATACTGATTGCACGTAAGTTAGATAGGATGTTAAAATCAAGACCGTCAAAAACCAAAGGGGTCAGTAGTAACAAATCTGTTTACTAATAAAAACAGATATTACAGTATAATGGGAAACAATTCTCAAAGATACAAAATAGCATATATAAACAAAATAACGAAGACCAAGACAAAATTGTGTGATACCAACTGAAGAAACGAAACATATCTAGACTGACAGTTTCCCAAAGCTGACAATGACGAACAAATTAACTGAAATTTCTCATACAAATAATTACTAGGGAAATAGGCCACAGCTACAGGACAAACACCTTTCCAAAATACTCGCTAAAAATGGAGATTAGTGATGGGACGAATTTTGGCAAAGTTAAACAAAAGGCAGTGGAGTGTAATATAGTCAGTATCTTTGGCTGGGAGCTGGCACAAACAATCAACAGCAATATGAGAAATACGATTTACTAAATTAATTAGTGGAGGCAAATGAAAAAAAAATGTGGGATTCAGAATGTGCTCAACAGTATGGAATGATGCTACTGGCCTATTTTTACCATTGGCAATAAGATATGAGAAACAGCTAGCTCTAGTAGAAGCAAGTGCATTATGATACAACACAAATGCGAGATGAATCTCAAACCCAGAGGCTCTTTAACACCACTCCAAATCACAACTCTCTGCCTTCATTTTTCTGCTTTGCTACCATTCCACTTCTCCAAGTATTTCTGATTTGATTAACCCTTTTTTCTCACATAAAATCAGATTCTTAAAAAGATAAATTGAATAATAATAGTAGAAACTATACTGCAAAGCTCTTTGGAAATCCGGTCTCAGCTGTGGGTAATGTGCACTTTTGAAAATCTGGCCCCAGATGAATAATTACAGAAACCATAGATCAAGTATTAACCTGTTCTTGGTGCTTTGAATTTAACTTTGATTACTTTTTCTACAGTCTGTTTATAACCATGATCAATGAGATTTAATTGAACCACCTAAATCTATATTAGCTATTTTGGAATAATCAGTGTTTTATTTTTGGACTTAGTCTAAGATCTTTTTATTTCCACTTTGGTACTGTGAGTTATGTAATTACTAATTACAGTCCTTTGATTATCCTGGACTGAAATATGTGATATTACTGAACAAAATATTTTAAGCAAATGTTATATATTCATGTATACAATTGATCCTTTTTGCTTTCTTAAAATCTGATTTTTCAAGATAGCATATATATACACTACTACCTGTATGTGTTATGTAGTAACATATGGTATTGTAGGTTATAACTATTTTACCATCTGTTCTATCTGAACTATAACCTTTATAATCCTATATCAGCTTTGCCACTAACTACTGCAATTCTTAGATCTCGTCTTCCACTTACCCTTTTAAAATTAAATTGTAGCAAAATGGATGTCTGGGTTATATGTTGTTCTTCAGAAGCCTTCACTGCTCCCAGCTGATGTTAGATGGTCAAAAGCCAACAAAAGAATTCTTTAAAACCAAAGTTTTTATTTTAGGCTGAAATCTTCATATAACAAGGTAAAACTGTAATGAGGGCATCCTTTACCTTTCTGAAAAGACTCCTAAGATCTTGGTAACTTTATTCATGCAGCCATCATACTGAGGTTGACTTACTTTAACATGTTATGGTCCAGATCCTGAGAGGTGTCTCTCCTACAGCAGGAATAGTGGGTACTCAGCACCTTCCAAAATCAGGTTTATGTTCTTTAGTTCATCATACATTATTTAGCTCAGACTCTATTGAAGCAATGTGCTCTAACAAGTGGTCTATACCTCTGCTTGGGTATTTTCACATTCTGCAAGTTTAGTATAAGATCAATTTAGTTTGACATTTTTATACTCTAAATAGTAAATATAGAATCATAGGACTGGAAGGGATCTCGAGAGGTCATCTAGTCCAGTCCCCTGCACTCATGGCAGGACTAAGTATTTTCTAGACCCTTCCTGACAGGTGTTTGTCTATGAACAAATGAAAAAAACATAACCCTAAAAAAACAATAATGGCACAAATTAAAACACCACAATGAAAAAAGAAAAACAACTTTTATAAAAAAATGGAAATGTATAGTATTACTAAAGTATATTCCCAAAAACACACAAAATAAAAAAGAAATAGATTGCACAAGATGGCATTCAACAAAGCAGTTGAAGAATGCAGTAAAGGAAAAATCTAACAAGTGCTGATATACAAGAGACAAGATATTTGGGTAACTTTTAGTTAAGAAATAAGTCAAAAGGTTCCCAGACTTCGTTAAACCTTTCTACTACATCAATTTCATTAGATGGCTCTTTTACAAATTTATATACAACAGTTATTAGATGAAAACAATGACTGAATCTAAAAAATCTTTCCACTGTTGAAGTATTCGTTTCAGATTAAATAGAAAGTCTAAATTTCAAAATGGGTAGACTTATGAAAGGTTTAAGAGGTATCTTAATAACAAAACGGGTCTTACTGAAAAAGGAAAGTTTGTGCGCCTTAGGGCAGAGGTTCTCAACCTTTTTCTTTCCATGCTATAAAAACTCCACTGGGGGCATTAGCCACTGTTCATAGATTCATAGATACTAAGGTCAGAAGGGACCATTCTGATCATCTAGTCCGACCTCCTGCACAGTGCAGGCCACAGAATCTCACCCACCCACTCCTACAAAAATCCTCACCTATGTCTGAGCTACTGAAGTCCTTAAATCATGGTTTAAAGACTTCAAGGAGCAGAGAAGCCTCCCTCAACTCACCCATGCCCCATGCTACAGAGGAAGGCGAAAAACCTCCAGGGCCTCTCCAATCTGCCCTGGAGGAAAATTCCTTCCCGATCCCAAATATGGTGATCAGCTAAACCCTGAGCATATGGGCAAGATTCAGCCAGACACCCAGGAAAGAATTTTCTATAGTAACTCAGATCCCATCCATCTAATATCCCATCTCAGGGGATTAGTCTTATTTACCCTGAATATTTAAAGATCAATTACTTACCAAAATCCCATTATACCATCTCCTCCATAAACTTATCGAGTAGAATCTTAAAACCAGATAGATCTTTTGCCCCCACTGCTTCTCTTGGAAGGCTATTCCAAAACTTCACTCCTCTGATGGTTAGAAACCTTCGTCTAATTTCAAGTCTAAACTTCCTGGTGGCCAGTTTATACCCATTTGTTCTTGTGTCCACATTGGTGCTGAGCTGAAATAATTCCTCTCCCTCTCCTGTATTTATCCCTCTGATATATTTATAGAGAGCAATCTTATCTCCCCTCAACCTTCTTTTAGTTAGGCTAAACAAGCCAAGCTCCTTAAGTCTCCTTTCATAAGACAAGTTTTCCATTCCTCGGATCATCCTAGTAGCCCTTCTCTGTACCTGCTCCAGTTTGAATTCATCCTTTTTAAACATGGGAGACCAGAACTGCACACAGTATTCTAGGTGAGGTCTCACCAGTGCCTTGTATAATGGTACTAAAACCTCCTTATCCCTACTGGAAATACCTCTCCTGATGCATCCCAAAACCGCATTAGCTTTTTTCACAGCTATATCACATTGGCAGCTCATAGTCATCCTATGATCAACCAATACTCCAAGGTCCTTCTCCTCTTCCGTTACTTCTAATTGATGCGTCCCCCAACTTATAACTAAAATTCTTGTTATTAATCCCTAAATGCATAACCTTACACTTCTCACTATTAAATTTCATCCTATTACTATTACTCCAGTTTACAAGGTCATCCAGATCCTCCTGTATAATATCCCGATCCTTCTCTGAATTGGCAATACCTCCCAGCTTTGTATCATCTGCAAACTTTATTAGCACACTCCCACTTTTTGTGCCAAGGTCAGTAATAAAAAGATTAAACAAGATTGGTCCCAGAACCGATCCCTGAGGAACTCCACTGGTAACCTCCCTCCTACCTGACAGTTCGCCTTTCAGTAGGACCCGTTGCCGTCTCCCCTTTAACCAATTCCTTATCCACCTTTTGATGTTCATATTGATCCCCATCTTCTCCAATTTAACTAATAATTCCCCATGTGGCACGGTATCAAATGCCTTACTGAAATCTAAGTAAATTAGATCCACTGCATTTCCTTTATCTAAAAAATCTATTACTTTTTCAAAAAAGGAGATTAGGTTGGTTTGGCACGGTCTACCTTTTGTAAAACCATGTTGTATTTTGTCCCATTTACCATTGACTTCAAAGTCCTTAACTACTTTCTCCTTCAAAATTTTTTCCAGGACCTTGCATACTACAGATGTCAAACTAACTGGCCTGTAGTTACCTGGATCACTTTTTTTTCCTTTCTTAAAAATAGGAATTGTATTAGCAATTCTCCAATCATTCGGTACTACTCCAGAGTTTACAGATTCATTAAAAAATCTTGCTAATGGGCTTGCAATTTCAGGTGCCAATTCCTTTAATATTCTTGGATGAAGATTATCTGGGCCCCCCGATTTAGTCCCATTAAGCTGTTTGAGTTTCACGTCTACCTCAGATATGGTAATATCTACCTCCATAGCCTCATTCCCATTTGTCATGCTACCATTATCCCCAAGATCCTCTTTAGCCTTATTAAAGACTGAGGCAAAGTATTTGTTTAGATATTGGGCCATGCCTAGATTATCTTTAACCTCCACTCCATCCTCAGTGTTTAGCAGCCCCACTTCTTCTTTCTTAGTTTTCTTCTTATTTATATGGCTATAGAACCTTTTACTATTGGTTTTAATTCCCTTTGCAAGGTCCAACTCTACTCGACTTTTAGCCTGTCTCACTTTATCCCTACATGTTCTGACCTCAATTAGGTAGCTTTTCTTGCTGATCCCTCCCATCTTCCACTCCCTGTATGCTTTCTGCTTCTTCTTAATCACCTTTCTAAGATGCTTGCTCATCCAGCTTGGTCTACAACTCCTTCCTATGAATTTTTTCCCCTTTCTTGGGATGCAGGCTTCCGATAGCTTCTGCAGCTTTGATTTAAAGTAATCCCAGGCCTTCTCTACATTTGGATCCATAAGTTCTTCAGTCCAATCCACTTCCCTAACTAATTTCCTTAATTTTTGAAAGTCAGCCCTTTTGAAGTCAAAAGACAGGATACTGGACTAGATGGATCTTTGGTGTGACCCAGTATGGCCGTTCTTATGTTCACTACCCACCTGTGTCACAACTGTTTTTCTGCATATAAAAGCCAGGGTCAGCATTGGGGGTAGCAAGCAAGGTAACTGCCCAGGGCCCCATGCCATAGGGGCCCCTGCGAAGCTACATTGCTCAGACTTCGGCTTCAGCCCCATGCAGTGGGGCTTTGGCTTTCTGCCCTGTGTCCCAGCGAGTCTAATGCTGGCTCTGCTTGGCAGACCCCTGTAACCTGCCTGCAGCCCCTCACGGGGCCCTGGACTCCTGGCTGAGAACCCACTGCCTTAAGGTGTGTCTACACAGGGATAAAAACCCACAGGTCAGCTGACTTGGGCTTAGGGGACTCAGGCTCTGGGACTGAAAAAATCACTGTGTAGATGTTTGGACTTGGGCTGGAGCCCAAGCTGTGGGGCCCTTCACCCTCGCTTGGACTCCAGCCTAAGCCCAAATGTCTGCAATTTTGAGCCCTCCAGCCTGAGCCAGCTGACCTCAGCCAGCCACAGCCATGCCACAGGTCTTTTATCCCTGTGTAGACATACCATAGAAACCATTTATAAAAACTGGAAGTCAAAGGGATTTTTACATTTACCTAAATGAGATCAGAATTTGCCCCAAGTTCTGATTTTTAAAACTAGCAAATATCACAGCATAGCTAGACCAAAGTAAGTCAATATGAAATAAGGTTCGTAGAATTGAGATGAAATTGTATTGCTTTTGTTGATCCATATTTTGTCCCAAACTGTTCACAAGCAAAATCTAGGTGAGTTCTCCCAGACACAGAGCAAACTCAGAAGAAGAATATATTTTTCTGAGACAGATCCATAAACTGAGGGAGAAACTTCTTTGCAAAAGTCAGATGTTCCACATCATCAATTTTTAGTTTCATAGTAAAGTTGAATTTTTAAAGGCAGTGTTAATTTCAGGGATTTGCAGAATAGCTCATCTGGGACACTGCATTTACGTTTTAATTCTGTCTTTTGAAAAGCTACACACTATTTAGCTAAAATCTATGAGAACTTTTGGCCTAGGTGTAATGATTTCCATCTACAGAAATATTGCTTGTGTATCATATTAAAAAAAACGTATGATATCCACAAGAAAATATACACTTCTGGTTTTATTAAATTTAATAAAGAATTAAAGAATAATTTCCTGTGGAATGTGAAAATGGAGGGAAAATCAGATATGGATATTATTAGGGCTGTCAAGTGATTAAAAAAAGAATTGCGATTAATCGTGCAATTAAAAAAATTAATCATGATTAATCACACTGTTAAACAGTAATAGAATACCATTTATTTAAATATTTTTGGATGTTTTCTACATTTTTAAATATATTTATTTCAATTACAACACAGAATACAACGTGTACAGTACTCAGACAAACAAGTTTGTTTACATTTGCAGGAGATAATGATGCCCGCTTCTTGTTTACAATGTCACCTGAATGTGAGAACAGGCATTCACATGGCACTGTTGTAGCTGGTGTTGCAAGATATTTACATGCCAGATGTGCTAAAGATTCATATATATCCCTTCATGCGTCAACCACCATTCCAGAAGACATGCATCCATGCTGATGATGAGTTCTGCTCAATAATGAGCCAGAGCCGTGCAGTTCAAGGCATGTTCCTTTTCATCATCTGAGTCAGATGCCACCAACAGAAGGCTGATTTTCTTTTTTGGTGGTTCAGGTTCTGTAGTTTCCGCATCAGAGTGTTGCTCTTTTAAGATTTCTGAAAGCATTCTTCACACCCCGTCCTGATCAGATTTTGGAAGGCACTTCGATTCTTAAATTGGGTCGAGTGCTGTGGGTATCTTTAGAAAGCTCACATTGGTGCCTTCTTTTCGTTTTGTTAAATCTGCAGTGAAAGTGTTCTTAAAATGAACAACGTACTGGGTCATCATCCGAGACTCCTATAACATGAAATATATGGCAGAATACGGGTGTAAAACAGAGCAGGAGATGTACAATTCTCCCCACAGAGTTCAGTCACAAATTTAATTAACACATTTTTTTTAACGAGCATCATCAGCATGGAAGCATGTCCTCTGGAATGGTGGCGGAAGCATGAAGGGGCATACGAATGTTTAGCATATCTGGCACATAAACAGCTTGCAACGCCAGCTACAAAAGTGCCATGCAAATGTCTGTTTTCACTTTCTGGTGACACTGTAAATCAGAAGAGGGCAGCATTATCTCCCGTAAATATAAACAAACTTATTTGTCTTAAGTATTACAGTAGTCTCTATCCACAAAAACAACGAGGAATCTGGTGGTACCTTAAAGACTAACAGATTTATTTATTTATCAATAAATAAAGTCCTCGTTGTTTTTGTTTGTCTTAGCGATTGGCTGAACAAGCAGCAGGACTGAGTGGACTTGTAAGCTCTGAAGTTTTTACATTGTTTTGTTTCTGAGTGCAGTTATGCAACAAAAAAAATCTACATTTGTAAGTTGCACTTTCACGACAAAGAGATTGCACTACAGTGCTTGTATGAGGTGAACTGAAAAATACTATTTCTTTTGTTTATCATTTTTACAGTGCAAACATTTTTAATAAAAATATACACTTTAATTTCAATTACAACACAGAATATAATATATAGATATGTAGAAAAACATCCAAAATATTTAAGAAATTTCAATTTGTATTCTATTGTTTAACAGTGTGATTACAACTGTGATTAATCACGATTAATTTTTTTAATTGCAATTAATTTTTTTGCGTGAGTTAACTGCGATTAATTGACAGCCCTAGATATTACTAATCTTTTCTTATATTCAGACATACTTTGTTGGCATCCTTTCATCTGCGAGAGACAGTGGGAATTGCAGCCTATGATGTAGATGGTTTGCAATGTCTCATGTGATTGAATAGGCCAATCCAAGATTTGCATGATCTTTGGCAGTTACTGCAAATGTACGTGTCTTGGCTGATAGCTGTTTGCTTCTTACGAGCTCTTTTCTCTTCAAGCTATAGGAGCCAGCTCCTGTCATGGACTTTGATACCCTGATGGAGACAATGGCGCCACTTGTTACGATCACTTGCCAAGATTTCCCATTGGTCAGGATCAATTCTAAATTCCTTTATAATTAAGACATAACTTAGAACATTAAATGATAATAGCTCAATATACTTTTTCTTTTGACCTATTATCCCCCATCAATTAATCCCATCAATATTATTGTAATGTCTCAAGATTGGAAATGGATCCCATTAGCACATCTATAAAGGAATATTCTTGCAAAAGAATTTCATGCTAACTTTTAAAAATGAGCATGTATCTTTTCCCTTTAGAAAGAGTTAATGCCTTCTCCATTCCTAACTATAATGCCACTTCTACAAACATTTGTACTTCTATGGTTTCTGTTTCGTGTCTGAACAAAAGGAGATAGAAATTCCTCAGTGTGAAGAAATCAGTTCATGAGATATAATTTTGTTTTTTCCACATGAGTAGTTTAAATATGTTATTTAAAGTTATCTTGAGGCATAAACATAAGGCATGTAGGTTAGAAAAGTCAAAACTACATCTTTGTGTACTACCTATTTCAAATATTTTGTTTAATGTGCAAATGACATAATGAACACGATGCTTTATTAAAGTAATTTGCAGTGCAGTTGTAACAACAGCACAGAAATGCTGGTCAGTAACAGTATACATTTCATACATAACTTCCAGCCATATAAAAATATTTTACTTTTGAAAAATCTTCCACTGGAGGGGAAAATGCTTGTTTTTCTTTTAGGAGTTTACATTAAAATATTCCCTTCTCCACACAGAGCAATAGTGAAAAAAAGCTTCAATAGATATCAATTAGAGTTTAAAATTCACTTTTCCTCTTCATATACAAGAGGATATTATCTTTTATATTTTGCAATTTTCTTTTGCATTTAAACATTTCCCACCTCTACATTAAAAATGCCTTTTATTATGCAGTTGAACAGTCTTTCCTAGGTAGGCATCCCTAGAGCATAATCCTGATTCACAAAATAAAAACATCTAATTACTCCACCTGCATAATTCATTGGCCCACAAAGAAAAGTTGGCCAACTTATAATCTTTATAGAGCACATATAAAGAGCTCACTATATGAGGTAAGCCTTCATCAGGCTTCACTGGCAATTGCTGCCAATCAGTATCAAGAGTGCTTTGGAATCAAATACATACAGCGAGTTGCTCACTTACAAGTATCTGGGCCTCCCCTTCTCCCATCATAAAATCAGAAAATATAAAGGGAGGGATGTCATTTTGCCACTAAGAACCTGAAGTTCCCAAGTAGTCAGTTCTGTCTGGTGAATCACTCGGCTATGTTCTAAGATCATATTTGTGACCCTCCACAGCCACATGCAGCATAGTAAGCCACACAGAAGTTTTGTGGTGAATTTAGTCCCATTAATAAAAAAAACATGAGAAAACAATCCAAAGTCTCAGTCTATGAAATTCCCAACACTTGAAAAAAACACTCAAAACCTCCAGTAGTATACAGTAACATTACAGAGATAGAGAGTAAATTGAAGCATAGGAATTATCCAGATGAGAAAACTGGACTACCATGATCAAGATCTCCTTAGTTTACATAACATTTTCCTACCATTGCAAATGATGTAATGTTAATGAAAAGCAATGTACATTCACATCACACAAACAGACTTAGTGTAGCTCAGCAAGACAAAAACTTATCAACAGTCTGTCTTCAGGTCTCATCTTTTTCTCCCCAGATTTCATTCTAAAGCTCCATACGACTTTTAAAAAAACCAAGCATCCAGTTTATTTCATTTTTTGTGGTCAAATGTCTAAGGCCTACTAAACCATAAATATTGCAAATGACTTGGCCCACTCTTGTTCAGTTAGTGGAACACCTTAGAGTGACACACAAACTTCAAACGAAAAGACTAAATTATCTTCCACAAGTACTATGGAATGGATTCTACATGAGAAAACTTTTACTATGCAATAACTAAGGCTTGCCAGAAAATCACAATTCTGAGGTTTTTGAAATTTGTTCTCATTCCGCATCAAAATGAAAATGAGAGGATAACAGGGAAGACAGGTCCCAGGCCATACCCCTAACCACTGAGCTACAGGGAGCCCCCCCGATAGAAATGCCACCTTAGACCTGAGAAACCTTCCTGACAAAAAGGTTGGCAAAAGAGATTTTCTGTGAAACTTTTAGGTTTGACAAAAGAGCATTCTCTGGATAGAAAAAAGTTTTGTCAAAACATTTTTGACCAGCTGTAATAATAACCTAGAATTTTAGGCGGCCCAATTCTACACACTTTCACTCAGATAAGTAAGTCTTTACTCATGTGAGTAGTCTGATGGGCCAATGTAAGGAATATTCATGTGTGTACACATTTACAGGATCAGGCTCTTAGGATTTAATGAAACATATATTCTGGTCCCACAGTTTACCTGACTTTAATTTAAAATGCTTACTTTAAAACAATAAGATATGGGTATTCCCCCGCTGTAGTCGGAGGTTCAGAAGACAGTGGACGGGAGGGAGAATTATTACTTAAAGCCAGACTTCCCCCTTCTACACCAAGTCTCCACAATTACGTTTGAAAGGCTATGTCATATACTTCAAGTAGTAATTAACAACAGAAATGTTTGGAATAAACGAGTAAGGACAGGGCATTTGAAAAAGAGTTAACAGATGTCCTTAACATTGCTGCTGGCCTAATAACATTGCTGCAGTAATTTATTTGATGTGGAGTTTATTTAACTGCTGCAAACACATAGCACTATAATAATTATAAGCAGGTTGCATTAAGCATAATACATATTTGATATATAACAGTTAAAAAGAATCTCAGATTCTATATGCCTCAAAAATGGGATATACACAGTACTTTCTGAATTCTGATTTTAAAAAGCTGACCAAAAATCACTGCAGACTTTGCAATGAAAAAATAGAGTTCTTTAAAAAATAATTTCATCTATATTTTGTGATAGCAAACAGATTTGATTCCAACTCCAAATCCTGGCATACTTCAGTAAGCTATCAGCACAGCAGTGCTGCCTTTTTCCCCTTTGAAAAATGAAAGAATTAAATTCAAAACAAACAACTTCAATTTAACACCTAACTACAGGATAACCAATCTTAAAAATGTCAAATTGTAATGGATCTTAATACCCATATAAAACATAAAAATAGTGGCATTGTTCCTTGGTAATGCATAGCAACCTTACAGAATTTCAGTGAAGGAGAAAGAAGAGAAAAACACCTTATTACTTCTAACTCCTGCGAGCCATTTTGGTCTCCAAAGGTTTTAGACTGCCTGAGGCCATGTGTCTGCAGTGTTTCGGGAAATGACTTGCCTTCTCACGAACACTGCTATGTTCTGCAGCACTGCTGCCCCCCAGCATCCCCGCTCAATTTCTGTTTAACTCTTCCTTACCTATATCAGCCTCTGTGGTTTTTTTTTCTTTTTTTTTTTAAAGCAAGATTTTAGAAAGGTTTTTTTTTGGGGGGGGAGAAGAGGGGTGTTTCAAAACAAAAAGAAAACAAAGCTTTTCTGCCAAATTCTCTCAAAAATGCAAACACCACAATTTATCTGCATATACCCTTGAAAGGAGTTTATTCTCTGATAAAATTTTCTAACAAAACTAGCTGTGATCGCAGACCTTTTAAGTTTGATATTGCCCAAATATTTGTCTAGTTTACCTCAGTAAAGTCAGAATGGTTAGAAACATGTAAAAATCATCATCATACCCACTCGCCCACCAAAAGCAAGAACCATAGCTAGAAAAAAAATGTTTCAGACAGTACTGTATTTAGGTTTTTAATTACATGCAAAACACTGTACTATAGGCCAAGACTAAATATCGGCTAAAAGCCTCATCACTATTAACTAATTGGTCTGAGCACCAGAGTCATAAATAGGAGTAGGAAATATATTCTCTCATATACAGGGAAAGAAAGAGAGCAATTTCTTCCTACTGATAAATTTTCTGAAGTAACTTAAGCAAAAGGTTCCTCCAGCCCCCTCCATTTTCTGAATAAATTCAAGGCTATGCACTGCAAGCTACTTTGTTCCATGGCTCTTTAAAAAACCTCTAGAAAATTTCTAGCCAAGGTCACTGCTGATTAACTCAAAATATGACAGTGTAGGAGGCTACTAAAATATTCTGTTCATCTCAGAGGTTGAATAAGCAGCACTAACTAAGAGGAAAAATCAATATAATACTTTCAGTGAGGAAGAAAACAGAAAATAGTTTAGCAGTTAAGTGGTTAATGCAATTCCTAAGTGTTCAGCAATCATTGCAATTTAGTGCCATTTCGATTATTACACAATAAACAGACCATGTTGTCTGGAAGCAAATTTTTATGAGTATAGCTGAAGGGGTTGCAACTTATTTAGCTGCTGAAATTCTAAGGGAAAGAACATTTCTGAATGCTAACACTACAGATCAGAAATATACAGGTACACTAGAAAGGTTATTTTTAGGTCACTACTATGGTAACTAACCACACTGACCTTTAAAATTAGTATGCAGTTAACAAAGAAAAATAAAGTTCAATAAAATGTTCTTTAAACAGGATCACTTTAACAAACAATATTGCACATTCTTGTTGTGCAATATGTTGTCAATTTTTAAAGCTATTAATTTCACAAAAGAACATCATGATAACATGGTCAGGAAATCTGCTAACTCTGGGAAAAACATCTAAAAAATTAGAAAGCTGTGTTTTAGCTACCACAGTTCTAAAAAAACTTTTCAAAAATTAAGATTTGTTTGTTTTGCAGACAAAGACACAGTGGTACCAGTATAACAAAATCATATTTTTATATAATGTGTAGTTGAGGCAATGTTTAGACTAAAGATAGCCAAAACTATTAATCTTGGATTGTTTTGCCTAATTTTGCCAAAATACAAAACTTACAATTGATTTCAAACAGCAAACTCTGCTCTGGAATTAATAAACGTGAAGGCAATTCTTTAAAGGTAGACAAGAAAGAGTCAGGTTCAGGGGAGGATGGAGATGAATGGAGGAGATTAAGAATGTATGATTAATAGCAATGGGGCCTCGGAAAAGGAAACATATTAATGGAAAATACCTTGGGCCCAATCCTGCAGTTTTTACTCAGGCATAAGTCCAATTAACTTAGAATGAGTCCTTTGTTAATAAATAATGGAATCTCAGTAGTACGCTTGGTCACTCCACTAGGTAGGAAATGGAAGTTAGATTTTGGCTGGTCATAATAGTATGTTGGCTGTTCAATAAAACATCCTTTAAAGAGGAAGGTTTTAACAAACAATATTATGCTGAGCATTGGAAAGATGCATCCTTATCCTGGCAGAATTAAAGATTTATGAACATGGGTTACATTTATCCAGATTCAGCAGCCTTTTGATGAAAGGTTATTGGGGCATTCTAGAATGCTGTCCAGAGACTGATAGAAAAAGCAGAATGGTAGCTAGAAAGCTGGGGTTTCATTTATTATTATCATTACCAGGGAATCTAGGTCATATTTTGGATCTTTATCTATTTTTGCTCTGCTAAAAAAATCTAATTTTTTTTTAAATTGGGGGAGAGAAAGGAGGGTAACCCCAAGAGCCAATCTAGATTTTTTTATAGAACTGTGCTCTATACTTCTAAGTGATTGCTCCTGAGGTGACTTTCTACTTCCCTTCACCACAGGTTCTACCTTAAAATGGAAGGAGTCCTTTATGACCAATGTCGTCTTGGGTCATCAGTACAGCTTTTAAGTTTATTTAGTTGTTATAGTAAATCTGCATTGCGTTCTCAGTCACAGGTAGGCAGCTGACCATTGCCTAGTCCTATGGGTAAGTACAACACAATTAGACATCCATTATCTTAATTATTTATATTATGGTAGTGCCTGAAGTCTCCACCTGAAACTGAGAATCTAGTATGCTAGGCACTGTACAAACACATAGCAAGAGACAGTCATAACCCTGAAAAGCTTTCAAGCTACAAAGACAAGACCAAGTGTGGGACATAGGGAGCATTAATATCTCCATTTTACAGATGGGGAACTGAGGCACAAACACAGAGTGGAAATGAATCAAAATCTCCTGAGTCCCAGTGCCTTCAATGTGTTGTGAGGGTTCTCATACTTACAAAACCAAAGTCCAGTGGCATTCAGGCACCTAAATATGGATTAAGATGCCTAACTTTAGGCACCTGGTTTGAACATTCATGTAAATGTTTTGTGGGTTTAAAAATCAATTGAGAAATACAAGATCAAATGAACATTTTTATGTACGTGTTCAATGCAGTTCTAATCAAGCATACAGATGACAGGCCAAATTCTCTACTAGTCTAACTCCAATTAAGTCAACGGAATTACACCAGTAGGGAAACTGGTCCCCCTACTTAACATAATTGCTTAGTGTACTTAAAATTGAATTTTCTTTGTAAAATATACTTGAATAAATATTCAATTAAACAGAGCAAAAGGATCTTAATGCTTAATCTCAAAATGTTTTATCACTATCATATCACTATTCTGAAAACTTCACACATTCAAACTCACATTTGCTTAGCTCCCTTTTTAAAGCAGTTATTTAGATGGTAATAAATAATCCAAAGTAATTTTCTGAAAGCCAGCCAAGATTCTGAGCATTCTTCCTGATATCTTTTGTGCCAATCCTGCTTATAGCTGCTGCCCATCACAGTAGCTGATTTAAGGGCCCGAAGAATGTAAATGTGCCAGCCACATGAGAATGTTAAGCAGGAACAGATCAAGTGAACACAACAGAGCCTGTCTATATGACTGCTAACTAAGACTAGTTAACCTATCCTTTTAAAGTTTCCCATGTACTACAATTTCCAAATTAATGTTATGTTCAAATAGATCAAAGTTCTGATTGGCTATTTTTCATTTTGATACTCCACTGGTATTTATACAAGACAGACTATGTTGGAATATCGACTCTTATGATAAAAACTATTTTAAAAAACTTTAAAATTAAAATTTAAGTTAAAAATGGGGGGGGGGATTCATTTTTATGTAAATATTAATTCTAAGTGTGTGCTTCCAGCTACATTGGATAGTTAATCTGACACAATACAGAGAAACTGCCTACCGGAACAAGAGGTAGAGATAATTATGGTCTCATACCGGTAAAAATTCTGGGTTAGCAACACAGAGTTAGCTTTAAAATACAAATTTTACTTGCCATAGCAAGTATCCTGCTCTATAAAGAAAATACTAATTCAAAAGATATAGTACATTAATATATATTTTATTTTAAGCTATTTAGAGTGCAAATTTATTTAAAATACAATAAAATGACATGCAAATCTAAAAACTAAATACAAAAATCCAAGAAGAATGTCAAATGAACAAACTTTTTAACTCTGCAATTTTTATTTTATTAGATGCTATTCCTAACTTGTTAAAATTGATCAAATAGAAAGCTGTGAATAGAGAAAAAATTAAGCCAACTAGAAAAGTGTGACTTGGATTTAATATTTTATAATTGCCAAGGGACAAACTGAGATCAATGAATTTTTGCCCGAGATGAACGTCAGAAAGAGATGTACTTCAGTCTTTTAGGGAACATTGGTCTATTTAATTCTTGTGTCTGATGCATGTGAAATATGCCTGTCTTGGCCTTCTTTCTTGCCTTGAGGCAATGCTGGAGGCAGACATTACCACTTTTAATAGGCCGCCATCTGAGGAATGGCAAGGGATCCAATAACCCATCGACTCTAATGGATTTGCCTGTTTATTCACTTACACCTTTTTTTGTAGCTAATTTTAGTTTTGCATGCTGAGTTGTTTCACTTTAAATTAAATGAATAGAAACAAAGGGAAAAAGACTGTGCAGCTAATAAACCATGATTATTTTCGAAGTTCTTCTCAACAGGATCCTCCATACATTAAGGTATATCATTTGAGAACAGATTCACTGCTGTGTTTTTCCACTTGTTGTCAAAATTAACACAGCTTTTTGCAGATCTAATGAGACAAAAAGTAGATTATTATACCATCTTAGGTTTCAGAGTAGCAGCCGTGTTAGTCTGTATTCGCAAAAAGAAAAGGAGTACGTGTGGCACCTTAGAGACTAACAAATTGGATTAGGCTTATCTTAAGTGATCACTCTCCTTACAGTGTGTATGATAAACCCATTGTTTCATGTTCTCTGTGTGTGTGTATATAAATCTCTCCTCTGTTTTTTCCACCAAATGCATCCGATGAAGTGAGCTGTAGCTCACGAAAGCTTATGCTCTAATAAATTTGTTAGTCTCTAAGGTGCCACACGTACTCCTTTTCTTTATACCATCTTAATTATAATTTATTGTGATTTGTAGCAGCATTAACTACCCAACTTCAAATCACTGAGATAGCTGAGCATCTGAAAAAAGAGTACTCTAGGTTAAGCTATTGATTAAAATATTATTGCTAGCTAAGATAATATAATATTTAATCTATACTCCATCTGTACTTTGAGGAAGATATGTAATATTTATGTATTTATAAATCAAATGGAATCCCTCTTCTTGCAGAAATATATAAGTAACATTGATTAGTAACAATCTCCTATAGGTTACATTTTTAGGAAAATGAACATTCCATGCTATATTTTATCAGAGGATAGTACCCTTAAATTTGGAATGCATTATTGTTGTTTTCATCCTTAACAGGAAATATTTCCCCCCTATTCCTCAGAAAACATCTCCTTCCCCCATTTTGGTCCTCAGGAAAGAGCACCACCTATCAATATCTCCCTCGAGATCTGGCATCTCAATTTGCCTTCCTTTTCTGAGAAAGGCTGGATGAAACTCACTTCAGAGACCAACAATGTCATCTCTTGCAGGGCCACAAGGATTAGCTACAGTGAGATGTGAAGCAGATTTTATCCAATGGTTTGTGTGTGATCAGTCTCTGCACTGCTTCCAAATGATGCCAGCTCAGGCACAGAGAGCAGACAAAGAACCAAACATACGTCTCTCACATTGATCTTCAGGAGCTTGTGGTCTGGTCTACACTCAAAATTTAAATTGACATAGATACATCAGTTATGGAGTGTGAAAAATCAAAACCCCTTCCCTGACTTACATAGCTACGCCGATCTAACCACCAGTGTAGACGCAGTTGTGTCAACAGAAGAATGCTCCTGTCAACCTAACTATCATCGTTTGGGGAAGTGGTATTCCTACACTGATGGAGAAGCACCTTTTGTTGGTGTAAGCTGCATATACTCTACGGAATTAACCACTACAGTCCTTGCAGTGTAGACATACCCTCTCTTGGGAATCGCATCTGCTGATGACTTGGGCTTGGAACCTCATAATAATCTGAGTTCATGAAAGAGAGCACAAGCACCCTCTCTTGGCATCAAATGTTCAATCCCAATCAGATGCTAACTTATTCCTGAAAATATAAGCAGGTTTTTTTTAAAGGGTAGTGAATAAGGTGGCTTCTGATTACAGACCATGCTCAGTCAGAGAGGTAATCAAAATACAGCGCTCTTCCATCATCACACAAAAAGCAAATAATGTACTGAATCAACACCTATCCCAATTTAAAAAAACAAAAAACTTTCTATAACAAATAAAAATTGGTTAAAACATGACAATACTGGGCCATTTGCTCCCATTTTGAGAAAAAAGTCTAAATGTGAACAATCTACAAAATAGAAATAGTAAGTTTCTCTTTCATATGTGGAGGAAATCACAGGGATATGGCCATGAAAACCTAATGATAAGCACCAAAAATTGAGTAAAGTAGTAACTCACTGAACCCCTTTCGGGCAACTGTAGTGGGTAACTCAAATGTACGTAAACATGCAGCAAGTCTTTTGCATTGAGAGAGGGAGCTTACAGACCCACAGATTTATATTTTGAAATAGCTTCTGTTCCCTTTGCTAGGAAATTCCTCCTAAACCTCACAGTGTTCCTAGTAGCCCCTCTGTATTTTCCACCAAATGCATCCGATGAAGTGAGCTGTAGCTCACGAAAGCTTATGCTCAAATTTGTTAGTCTCTAAGGTGCCACAAGTACTCCTTTTCTTTTTCCTAGTATTATGGAAATTAATAAAAACAAATCAAAATATATTTTAAAAATAATTTAAAACATTCTCTCTAAAAATGAAACAGATCAGAACAAAAAAGGGCTCCAACTCATTCTTTGCATGCTCTGCAGAGATAGGAAGTTACTGTCACAGACGAAAGGACAGCATCAACTGGCTATCATTTTTCTATAGCAAGTTAAATTTTCTTTTCAGGGCATATGAGATAATTTGCCTTCTTCCCTTATTCTTCCCACATTTACCAAGACAACACCTCCATGTTTGCCATTTGCTGATCTTTTGCAAATTTCCTAGTGGCAACAATTTTCTGTTGTAACATGGTGAGGCATCAAACCAGTCAGAGACTTTATAGCCAGCACTGAGGATTTAGGGGCTGGATTAGTAACAAGTTGCTGTATTGTTGTTTTTTGTTACTCTGTTGTTTACAAGACACAAGAGCATAAATTTCATAGAATGAGCCAGCACTGTCAGAATAAGCATCTTGGCTTTACATATATTTTTTATTAATGGTTCAATTTTGCCTGAAAGTTTATATTGTAGTGGGAGACCTTTATCCTGTCACAATACTCTATTGCCATTATGCCTTACATATACCACGAAATGAAGAAAAGTACATTAAATAATTTTGAAAAGACTAATCCACATATCTGAAGTATAAATCTGTTGACTAAACAAATGTTCTGGGAAGTTATAAATCTTGCCTGCCATTTAAACTGGTATTCCAAGCCTATTATTTAAATATTGTTAAACCAACCAATCTAATACGATGCTTGGAAAAGTTAAAATAATTTGTCAGCCATAGATATATTTGAGTTCATCTAAAAAATGTGAGCAGCTACATAACTACAGAATAATTATGCTTTTCCAAATCATGTTTGTGGACCTGGATACTAACTCCCAGACACTGTGTACAAAGAAAAATGGGAACAACAGACTGAAGTTGGGATTGATTTACTTCATTAGCTGGGATTACAAGTTTAACTTACAAACCAGAGGTCAAAATTTCTCATTAACAAGGGGGCCATGAATTGCTGCAGGGCTTGGTTCAAGAGGAGACCACTCTTATTACTAACTACACATTTCAATCTGTCTTTGATGTTCTCCTTCTACCCTCCTCCCTTTTATTTTTTGGCAGAGGAGTTGATTTTAATTGTAGCTATACAACACAGCTCAGTTTGCCTGAGAGCCAGCCTCCACATCTGCAGTGAGTGCAGTTCTAGTGATATTGGGTGCAGTCCATAGCTTAGGGCTAATTTTAATGGCTCCCCTTTTCATACAAGGCTCAGATTGTTTTCCACGTGATTCCTGTTAATTTAGCTGCAGGAAAGGGCATCAGTTTTCCTTGCGAGTTTCTGATCCATACTCCTAAACTAGGTGAAATGCATTAAAAGAAGAGAAATGATCACAAAACGAGAGCTTCAGTGTTCTACTAACTTCTTAAACAGAAAAAACAAACAATCACATTTCTTTAACACTCTAAATAGAAAGAAAAGGTTTAAACAGTCTATTTTTATGTGTTTGTGTTTTGAAAATCCTTTCATTTGTGAAACGCTGAAATGAAGCTCTTGATAGACAGTACTTATGGCTTCTAAATAATGCTAAGGGTTAAAAAAGGTATTAAACATCTGCATTCTATACATTACACAAAATCTCTGGATTCAAACTAAGATTTCACAATACCTAACTTTCATGAAACAGAAGTGTTTACAAATAAGACTTCTATGTATGATGGCAGCAGATGGTGTAGTGTACCACAAAATAATAAAATGTTTAATGTATATTTTTTCAGAACCGCAATTAAAGAACTGAAAACACTCAAAGGTCAAGTCCTCTCATACAGCTAAAAAGTTGTCAGTCTATAGGACATAATACAAGATTTAATATCTTCAAGTAGAAATGCCACTGATAAAGGTTAAACTATTAAAATCTTTATATACTATACATAGTGCGTAGCATAAATTGGCTTGAGTAATCAAACTGATGTTCCATTCTATTTTAAACACCACAAAATTGAAAGAGCTATAGTTGAAATTAAGTTTGTGCATATAATATTCAATTCTAAGCAGTAAGAAATTACACAGCTGCCTGAAAGTCATTTTAACAAAAAAAAACCCCAAAACCCAATATGATGGCAATCTGTTAAATACGCTACATAATTTGAATGCACAAAAACAAACATTAATGGTAAGGGTTACCCCCTCACCCCAAATATGAATATACCTCTAGATACGTAGTATTAGTTCCAATTTCAGTGTCTCACCTTTATTTACATAGTTTGACTGCAGCAAGGAGATATTATCTCTACCTTCATACCTATTTATTATTAATAATGAAAGACAGTTTTGTACATGATGAATTCATACAGGGTAATGATGAAAAAGGTGAAAATATAGGAAAAATTAGAATGATTATTTTCACTTGGGACTAAATGCAAGTGTCTGATTATTCCAGTAGACAAAAATCTCCTGTGCTGTGTGTACCATTTTCTACTAGACCAGTTTTGGCTGCAAAAGTAGCACTGCAGAGTTACACAGATCACTCACTCTCTTTAGTCGTTTATATTAATAGTTACTGTTAATACTTAATTTCCCAACACTCTCCAGCTGCCTTAAACAAAAACATTTATTAAAATATAAGCTATGAATTCACATCCTGAACTATCTGAATATTAACTTTTTCTGGTGCTGAAGTCAGTCCTCTTTTCTGCTAGTTTGTAACTAATCTAACTGCTGGAACTTTGTAAAGATCCTTTGTTTGCTTCAGGATGTAAGAGTTAGTGTGAGACAAGGGTAGGCAGTCTTGGTTGGCTATCAGTTTCATTCCTTTTGGCAGCATAGGTCAAGTCACTGGCCATGACTTCCAATCACCTTTACAAAATCTGCTAAAGCATCAGTTATGTCTTATCAACACAGGGTGCAATGACTACCTTTAAGTTTCAACAGGGGGTTATCTTAACAACTAGACATCTTTAAAAGGTCATTATTGCAGTCTAATTTCAAACTGGCACTGAAATGAAGGGTTGTCTTTGTGTGGGATTAATTTAAAAACCTCAGGATTTGATGTCAGTGGGAAATAACCAGCGTGGGACTCATAATGCTGCCTTCTCCTGCTTCTGGCCAGCGCCTAAGGCTAATTTCTTAGGAGATGAAAACTATGACAAGCCCTTCAGTTAAGCTGAAAGCAGGCAGCAGTCCAGTAACACCCACAGGCCTTAGAGGCATCCTGTGACCCCCTTAGAAAAGTCACATTCACTTTGCTCTTGAGAAAGGAAAAATAATGCTGGAGGCATTTTGTTTTAAACCATGTGAAATAAGGAAATATGAGGATGTGAAAATGAATTGAAAAAAGTTAGAATTCATTTCCTCCCTTTGCAATGGCTTAGAAGCAAAACTGGTTCATTTTGAAAGTGTGTGTAAAAATCTGATACATTCACCAGTAGACAGTGACTACAAAATGCTTAAGGTAAAATATGTAAATATGTAAAATAATCTCTTGAAAACCATCTTCTTTTGTGCTTGAAAGCATTTTGTAAAAGCATCTTTATTTCTCAGTACCATTAATAGAGAAAAAGAAGTTACTTTTTGGCAAAAACAAAAACAACCAAATTAAAAATATTTAAAAAAGATTTTGAAATAAATCTTCACTGAGATAAAGGGAAAGAAAAATAATTTACAACTTCTTTATACTTCTGCTGCCCTTTTAGTATAAATCTGAATAATAAAAGTAACATGTACATTTCAGTTTCAAAATTTTAAAAAGGGTTATTTTAACTCTTATAGACTTAAAGCAAATCTAACCTGCCAAGTCTCCACTCTCATTTCATTCTAAAACTTTGTCTTTTTTTTTAAAAAAACTGTTATGACTTTCAACTCAGACTGGGTTTTTACCTCATCACACAGCAGATCCAACCTAATTTCCTCTTTAATATGACCAAGGTCTACACAAATGCATGTTCAGACTTAGTTTATTATTTGGCTAAGTAGTGCTAATCTTGTTTCAAAATACTCTTTCATTAATAAAATATTGTATCTTGAAAATCTATTAAGAATATTGAAATAAAAGTATATGAATATTTATAGCATTTTATTCTTTAGACTAGATTCTCTTGAAATGTCTACATATTATCATAACTGAGTGACAGAGAATTAACATGATTATAATTCACAGAAAATCGGTTTCATTCCAACTGAAGTCTTCTCAAGCCATAAAAATGAACTCTTTGCATAAAAAACAAAATAGTCTTGAAACTATTTATCTTTTTAAGGGAAAGAGGGGAACTGGGGAGAGAGAGGCAAAAAGAAAGGTAAAAGGTGGTGGCTAGCTATCAGAATACATCACAAGGGACTGATTTCTCTGGGATAGGAATATGGTGGCATTGCACTAGTGTGGAAAAATTCAGACTGCATCAGATCTCAACAAATGAATGTTAAATGTTGACTAAATACACTTACATAAATTAAAGGGAAAATAAATGTAAGTGCTATTATTTTTATGTTTATATTTAAACATGGTAGAACTCGGAGACCTTGTAGATTCTACAAACAAACCTAGAATTTTAGGAGGGTGGGGGTTGTTTGTTTTTTAACAAAGACTTGTAGGAGTTTTGTATAGTGCCTAACACAAAGGGACCTATTCTTGGTTGGCCTTTAGGCACTACCACTATAAACATTAATAATATAATAAATAATATTATTTTTATGCACCTAACATATGCTTTCACCTCTATATTTTATGGTGGGAAGCAGAGATAACCATCACCATCGTATATGGGGAATCAAGTCTTCTCAACCCTTCAAAATCCTTAGTATAAGAAATCATCATTAGAAGAACAAGGGAGGTGGACAAAGGTGATTTTCATGTCATTGATAATAATGACCAAGGATCACCTCCAAAACCCTCCCCATTGCTCCAGTCAGATGATATATAACATCAGGAGTGCTGGATAGCATCCAGGGAATGGAGCAAAAGGAACCAACATGACATTCAACTCTGATATTTCTCCACTTTCATCCATTCTAAGCTCTAATGGCTGTACACCATATTTCACTGCAAGCAAACTTGAGGGGAAGATATTACTAAACTTGATGTCATTAATTTTTCACCTGATCTTCTGTAGATTCTTTAGCCCTCTTACTGAAATCAATTTAGAGAGAGTATGAATCTCGAAAGGTTCTGGGTCCTGTCCAAATTATGAATCTTCAGTGTTTGAGTAGATTAAAACTTCACACAAATGGGTTTATCCCTCTTCTAGTTCACACATTTATGGCTAGTGGGCTAAAAATATCATCTGCCTGCCCTGTTTTGGGACACAGGCATGTGTACAAGTTACACAGTCATTCATGTGACAGCTGTCTGTCTGCTTTATTATTCTGTGCCAATGATAAAGAAATGTTTACAGGATTTTGGTTCTCTGCAATAGTTAGAGAGCAGGATTCTTATGAAATTGCCTGCACACAAGAAAAGAGCAAACAGACACAGTAGGTGAAGAAAAGGGATTACTAGGCACTTGCATTATTGCCTCACAACATGGCTTGCATATCTTTATTTAATACTTCCCTGTGCGTGTTCCTTAGCTCCCCTTTGCTAGATTATTATAGGGAGCTCTGAATTCAGGCATAGAGAAGCTCCATGTACTATAGGAATAACAAATATCCCAAGTACTTGGTGACATGGACCCTTTTCCATCCTGAAAGAGAGAACGCAAAAGATGATGGCCAAGCCAGCACAACTACACAATTTGTTCCTGTGATCCTGTTTATCTCAATCTACCAGCTTTTCTTTACAGAGGTTGAGGGCTAGTCTACACTACTGCACTACATCAGCACAGCAGCACTGATGCAGCTGCGCCACTGTAGCATGTCTAATGAAGATGCGGTATGCCGACGGGAATGCACTCTCCCGTTGGTATAAATACTCCACCTCAATGGGGGCGGAAGCAAAAGAGTGTCTCCCCGCTGACAGAGTATGGTGTGGACCCCGCTTTAAGTCGATGTAACTTGCGTTGCGTGGGGGGTGGCTTTTTCACACCCCTGAGCAACATAAGTTACATCGACTTAAGAGGTAGTGTAGACTAAACCTTGGTCTTCTAACTATTGCTGGTAAGTTGTTAATTGTTAAAGCGTTACATGAAAAAGATAACTATTCTGTTTCTTCTGTATCACTGATACTGCGCATGCAGAGAGAATGATTATGGATGAAAATGTATTCACAGAGAAAGAAAAGTAGTTACCAAGATAATTCAACAAATGCAAATTCAGCTCACCGTGGTGTCTCTTAGTAGATAATATACTCTTCCAATTTCATTTCTGAACTCATGTTCAATCTCGCATCTCAATAAAAAGTCATACAAAACCACCTCAGTAACAAGGAAGTGGCTGAGAGTTAAATTACTTCTTGCAGAACATTGGTTTGCTCTGGAGATCTCCCACTGAAGTACTGAACAACCAGGCCTGATCCTGCTTGACTCATGAGTTTTCTTCCCAAAGCGGTTAAACCCTCCCCCCATCCCCATGTTATAGATTATAACAATTAACACAACTAATACCACATTAGGTATAACACTGTTTGGTTCAATGATTTGGAGAGAAAATTTTGGTCATTGCATAAAACCTCCACACTATATAGCTGAGATTTTTCATTGTAAAGATAAACTTAATATACGTTAGATTTTGAGTTGAGTTTTGCATTTCAAACTGCAGAGACTCCACATGTGGCTATGCAATATTTCCAGGCAAAACTGGCACATTCATATATAGGAAAAACCTCCTAAATATTGTTCCGCTTTACAAGATATTTTACAATTTTAAGCTTTACATAATTTTATGTTAAATTGTCTGACAATCATTCCTGAATATATATTAAAAGCCAGACAATATGACATCTGCCTTCCCAAGCATTAACAAAAGAAATCTAGTATTACATTACACGTTAAAATATTCTAAAAATAATAATTAATAGTAACCATATTTCTAATTTGGATTTCAACCTGCTCTGATAACTTCTCTGTTGAGGTGACAAAAGGCAGTACCTGAATTCATTACAGCCTGATTAATTATGCTGCTTTTTTTAACAAAAGGAAAAAAGATTTCAATCAGAAGAGTAACCTTCTACATTACCTGTGCAGCAGTAAATGAGAAATCAACCCCAAGATTCATACATCTTTTACTTGATTAGCAAACTCTTAGTGATTACTTCTCAATTATCCATTGCATAAGTCAGCTAAAGTGAAGCTGATTAGACAACTAAGGCAGGAGTCTGAGATCCAATACCTTGTAGTTCTAGTCAACAGAAATGTTACAAGAAAGCTGACAAAGTACTGACTAGTGTTTCTTACTCTCTCCAGTCTACTCGGCACAATGTGGCTGAATCTCCGAATTACATTTCCCCAATTCAACATAGGCCTTTTGTGGGGAGCCACGAGTTGGAGACTTCTAGAATAAAATCTCTTTCCTCGTCTGTGCAGAAGCCTAATCCCAACTGATTATAGCTAAAATTTAATCTTTCTTGTCTGTGAAAATGATTTTCTTACATTTTTGAACTCGCGCATCATTGAAATATTCCTTTCTTCTGAAAAGCGTGCATCACCAGAAAAAAAAATCAATAGCCATAATGTGCATAATTTCTCATGTCTATCATATGCACATATTACTCTGGTATAGTATCATTTTACAAGGTGGTGCTCAACTTTGCTCATCAAATATGGGTTTTTGAGTAGGGCTATACTAGTTACAGAAATGTCATGTCTTAGGGGAGATATTTTCTGCTCAAACAGCAATGTCATACTGTCACTCACTCACTCGTATGCTTGTTAACATGGAAATGCAAATGCAACCAACAGCATCATGGTACAAGATAAGAATGCAGATAAAGAAGTCTAAAATACAGGATGTGTAATCAACCTGAGAGTGGAAAACCAGTCAATGGGTTTTTTAATTTATTGTATCAATGTTAAAAATTGGTACTCAACATTCCTTTAAATAGAAATAAAGGGACAAGGAATTTTTACAAATATTTGTTCTGTATAAGAGCCTATCTTCACATAAGCCGTGGTTATGAATAGCAAATGCAAAGAGATAAGCCCAGAAGATAAGATCACCCATAGAAGCAGAACCACAGTGACAATGGAAGAATTCTCATCACCTTGCACTACACTGTAAGTGGTGTTCTCCCTGGATTAGTATTGACTCTGATACAGTTGGTATATACATACACCAAAAGACACGCTTTGGGGAAACATTTTACAAATATATAGTTTGGGATATCACTTTGTTATGCAGATAATTCCCACAGTGTCTCTCTCTCTCTCTCCAGGCTTAGGTTTCATGTACTTAAAGTTGGGCATGTGCTCTAAGTGCTCTGCTGCAACAGGGCCTTTAATGAATTTACTATATCTATACGTCTGTGTTATCAAGATCCATGAGGGTATGACTAGATATTTATTGAGCCTGAATCCTAGAAAGATATATAAATATGCTGATTGGTTAGGTTTCGTCAGATGCAAGAGGATGTACTCCCTCAGGCCTTTGATAATGAAACATGAATGAACAAATCATGATCCTGGTGGTGTGGACCTGGACACAGAGCTGACTATATGATCAGGAGCCAACTGTGGTTAGGACAGAAAAGTAACTAAAAACATTGCCAGCCTGCCTGCCAGCCTTCCTTTTTGCATCCTGACCTAGTAATCATAATGCCACTGTGGTGACCTCCATATTGTAATATGGCAACATGTTCCACAATGGGGAGCCCATGCAGCAAATCCGCTGCCTTCAGCTAGTAGGCAGCAGCACAATCATGAGGGGTGGGAAGAGGGAGTTCAGTCTACCTTCTATTTCACTTTCTACAATGGTTGCCAATTTACGTGTGTGTGGAATAAAATTAGGGCTTTAATTTTAAAGTTTAAAAACCTAAATGGACATATTTCCAATTTTCATAATGAGCTTTTGTCACCCTATTTAAGACTGTGCCCTCTTAATGGGAAAGAATAGGGCTTTTGGTTCAATCTGGGTCCTAGCTAGTATATTTTTGACTCTGCAGGCCTGTGCTTCCAGAACGCTTGGCCTTCCAGCTTTAAAAGTACCAGGGAACTGGCCTGTCATGTCCAAGATTTTTCTATTTGCTAAAGTTTTCAATCCTTTTAAATACTTACTGTCATCTATTTATCAAAGTGCAATAGGGTTCCATGGCAAATAGGCACCATATAAATAAAATGTATTATTATCCTGAGCTAGAGTCTGCAATGTCTGTTAGCAAAATCCTGACAAACATTAACAGAAAAACCTGTTTGTTTACCTCTGAAGGAAATCAATGGCACTTTTGTATTTAGTCTGCCTTCCAGAATTTCACCCCCTATTGTCAATTCACCCTTCAGTACTTCATCAGTATGGGCCATTTTCCATATGTGAGCCTAGAGTAGTTGCATCCATATTCAGGAGTAGTCCAGAATAAGAATACGAGTTAAATAAGGTTTATAGAATAGTTTGGTCCCTTGTTCACAGACTTTTTGTGTAAGAAAGCCTTCAGTAATAATACTGTAGTTTTAAAATAAACAGTTTTGAGATGGCCCAAGGGCTTGGCCACAGTATAACACACACTGCCACAAGGGAGAACCCAAGAGCAGTAAAAGCATGTCATTGATTTGAATCAGAAACGAAAGCAATATGAATGTTGTTGTTCTGGAGTTATTTTGGAAGGTGCTCATACTCAAGTTCACTTTGGGCTTTAAAAAATAACTTAAATATGCAACTTTTATATTTTCTGACAAACACATGTAAAAGTTATTCTTTAAGTATGCTTATAGCCCAGCCAAACAGGGATCTGAGTCTGAACCCTTTTTACCATTCATCTCAGGCTGGGAATATGCAAAATGACTGGGTGAAAGGGAGACGCTCATTATGCTTTTTAGCCACAGACTTTGGCTGAGGTCAGAATTGGAGGTGACAGGCCCTGGAGGGAGTAGTATCGCTGACCCTTAAAACATGGTTGTTTTATGGTTGTTTATGCAATACAGCTTCTGAATACCTGGGACACTGAAAATCTGAGAAGGAGATAACATGGAGAAAGGATTAAAGTCTGAGAAGAACAGTACGGTTCCAGGACATCAGTGGCTCCTGCCTATTTTAAAACTCATATTGGCACTACCCATCTATCAGGAAAAGGTCAGGAAGTGAAGCCCTATGGAGGGAGGAAAGATGGGCAAAGGTGACTCTACTTGAAAACAGAAGTGGTGTGGCGAAACAGACCCCCTTTGTTGTTCTTAAAATGGTTTACCTATGTGCATTTACGGTTATGGACTTATACATGTCTTCCAGAAAAAGAAAGAAGATACTATTTTCTCACCAGTTGGACTAACCATGCAGACTATATTCATCCTAAGAACTCAGCATTTTAGAGAGTTTGTAAATGTTAATGCAAATGTTAATAATGTTAAAGCAAAAAAAAAATTATCAATTTGATAAATTTCTAGGAATAAAAATTGTGAAATATCAAAGATATTAGAGAAGAGATTATTTTATAAATAGTATCTCTTATGATGTATTTATTTTCCTATTTAAAGTCTCATCTTTGTTTTATCTGGACAAAAATCTGATTTGCACAAAGGAAAACAGTCTAAATGAAGGATACACATGGAATTGTGTCAGTAGTCTTTAAAATATTTAATACAAATTTAAGATGAAATTGGCTATCAAATTACAGACATGTCTTTTTAAATAGAATGAAATAAAATATTTAAATAAGTTTACCATGCTTTATCCCCAGCTAGTCTCTAGACTCCTTTTCTCAATTATTTCTCAAAGTTCAAGTGTGTAAAAAAGATCTCAGAATTTGTCTAAAATTTTAAAATTAAGGACTTTATCAAAATATTTGAGCAAGGAGATCTTCTTTTGTTTTTAACAAATCTTTGGAATGCATATGTTTTTAGCCCAGCCACAAATAAATATATAATCTGGAATTTGTGGCAGTGAAGAAATCTCCTTGAAAACCTTTTGGATTTAGTAACTGGCTCAACCAATTTGCTAAAACCACTCAATCAGTTAGATACATTTCTTTAATTATTTCACTATTTAATTTGTGCATCTGCAAGTTCTTACTTTCAACATGAATTACTCTATATATGCTGCAATGCCCTTGTTAACATGACATTCTTCTCATATCTATTGTCATGATGATATGGTACAGTCAGCCAGAAGTGTTCCATTATCAAGATTTAGAAGAAGAATTCACACTGAAGGGTAGACTTCAAAGTAGGTAGGTAAAACTATTTATTTACACACACGCGTGCGTGTGCAATCTCTAGTTTGGTGTCAATTATGAACAAGTTCTCCAGGATATGTAGTCATTTATGCAACTGAAGTGTAAGCTGCTTAAGGAGGATTAATCTGATACAGCTTGATTTGTCTATTTTACTTGATGTTCATTCTAACCAGACAAAATTCAGGTAGCTTTGCCTTGAGACGGAGAAAGTAAAGGTGGAAGATGCTGTTAGTGTGTTTTTTCTGGATAAAGTGATACCACAAAGTGCAGAACAAAAATCACGACATTTTGATCTGTTCACGAAGCAGGCAGACAAAGATATTAGGCAATGAGGTATTAAACAGTTCTGAAAGTTTTAAAATATGATTTCCTATCTGTTGTAGGTGATAATCCAAGCTTTTTGGGAAAACTTTCCTTTGCCCACATTGTCCTGCATCTGATTTGTAATATACCTCCAACTGAAGTGGACTCCATTAAATATATACCCTGCTTTTAAACTAAACAGCAATGTCTCTAAATATACAGTTAAATTAAGTAACTAAAAATGTGATTAGTAACCTATAGTGGGTTCTTGTTTATAGAATCATCCTGTGTGGAAAGGATTAGGGGTGAAGTCATTGTTTAGTTAAGAGAAGAGAAAAACTATGATGCAGAACCTGCATTTTGAGTAACATTTCCACAATGAGAATTTTTGCTTTCCTTTTCACCCAACTGCTTTCTCAGCACAATTTAATACATTTTCCACAACAATATATAGTGATTAAGCAACATGAAGATTAGAAACAAGGACTTAAGCCAGTGGCTTCCAAACTTTTTTCCCCAAGGACTCCTTGGGCAACTGACTAGATGTCCCAGACCCTTTTCATTTCCAATACTTTGGAATACTCCTGCCAGCATGGAAATGCCCCCTGCTAGCATGATCTCTTGCACTTTCTGTGCAATGCCATGTTTTATGGAGGACACCATTTTGAGAACAAAATGGCATCCTCCATGTAGCAAAAGTGCAGGAATGCTTTGCCGGTGCATTCAAGGGATGGGCCCCTGCATAATCCACAGCAGACCCCTTGGGTCCGGGAACCCCATTTTGGGAACCACTGACTTAGACCACTGGGTATGGAAAAACATTTTGATTATCACTTGGATGAATTCGTTTTATAAAAGAAGACAGCACAAGCCCTTTTAAAACTTATATGAAATGCACAATTACTTGCCTTTTATACAATTATATCAATTGTATGAAAGTCCCCAATTTCACTCCAAACTCACCAATAGATCACAAATTTTGAACAATTAACTGGAGTATACTAGCTAAAATAAATATGGTGAAAAATACCAGTTTATGAGCCATAAAACCTTTGGACATTCAAAGCTGATATTTGGAAGTTTAGAGTCTTTCCACTACATTATCAAGAAGCTGTCTATTGAATCAGTAATAAAATCTTAAGTTTTCCCAAGGGGGGGAAATATATATTATATATGCTTCATAATTAATAGCTTTTTGGGGCAAATTAACCAGCTGCCTGAGCTTTCTTCGCTTAAAGAGTAGATGCTTTATAGTATTTGACCACGCAGAACTAGAGGAAATATTCTAAAAAAGTGGAAGTTGCTTAAGAATCACTACTTTAAAATTATACTCTAGAGGCTTCTGTTATCTCCCCAGGAGGCCATATGTAAAGGATTTTTTAATCTCAGGTGAAACTTGAAGAGTTCACTATCATCATTTAGGATTGTTTTAACAATGATTCAGCCACGGACAAATGGGTGAGGGTTGAGGAAGTCTGCTGATCTAGCATGGAATCAAAGAGCACACTTTGTAATTCTTCCTGTCTATAAGCAGGAGCAGCCAACGAACATGCCCAGTTAAAAGTAAAATCATCTGTTGATTTTGCATTGAGTAATACCAACTAGATTTTTTGATTAAAATCTTCAATAACTTATTCAAGATTTAGATAGAAAGCAATTCTTGAAGCAGATAAGGGAATGCACTTAGATATTCACCTTTTGGAGTCTTTCAATATTTTAGTTTCAGAAATCATACTCCCTGAGTCAGAGTATACTGCTGAAGAAATTAAGAAGTTGCTATCAAACAAATGGTAGGAGATACTTTCAGGTTTGCAGAGAGACATGGAGCATTTCTGTTCGGATGTAAAACTTCAGCTATCAGATGGGATGGAAATGTGCAGAATGCTATATTTTTGTACAATGATGGAGTGGTGAAGAAAGTTGGGGATTAGCCAAGGATGACATTTTTCTTTGTATTTTCTTCTAAAAAGACATTTTTCCTTATTTTAAACTTGTGTTCTTTTAGAATTCTTCCAGTGCTGGCTCTGAACCAATGAAGATATCTTGTGAAATTAGAAGAATGTAAAAAAGCCTCCTCTCTTCTTACATTCTCTTGAATTATCTGCACAGCTCACAAAAATACTAAAAACAGTACTTACAGTTCTTATACAGATGTTCCCTCTGCTATTAAAGTAAGGTAAAAGCTGAATTCAACAAGAACATAAAAGTGAGCTCTAGAAATTGTGATTATAACTGGGGCTAATAAGAACTGAAGAGAATTTTTTCTCAGCAAGAGTTCTACCAAAAAGCAAGGACTAATGGCTGTCAACTTTTCCCAAGAAGAAAAAGTTGAGAGAAAGAGCTTCTTATCTCAATCAAGGGAGGCAAAAGTAGTCTTCTGAACCTGCATTTTCTGGTATTTATCAAGAATTGTTAGCAAAGATCACAGAATGGATGTTGACTTTTGGAGAGCCAGACATTTAACATATTTTTTATGTCCATCAGAACTGCACAGGCATACTGCTTTGTAAAAGCATTCCTTAAAAATCTCTAACTGCAATAGGAAAAAAGTAACAAAGAAGATTAAAATTGAGACAGAGCTAATCTCTTAAGGAGACAGAAAGCCAGGTGACTTCTTGTATACCTTGGGAAGAAGCATCACCGATCAGTGATAAAGCTTAGGAAAAAAAATCCCCTCTGCTAACACCTATTTTATACAGAAAGCAAGACTGCTGTGCTGCTGTCTTTTTGATCAAGAGAAGAAATCCCATGCCCATGACTTTTTCTCCTGACAGAATGCTTGTCCTTTTTAATGTTACATGAGAGCACCAGCCTGAGTTTCCCTCTCCTCTGAGCTAGTACCTCTACCAATGATTAGAGATGCTGGTCTGCCTAGGGGCACTCACGTCTTTGGTCAAAGCTGTTTAACCTGTTATGTTCCCTTTACTTTCTATCTCCTTCTTTGGCGACTGGAACTTTGCCTTTTTATGGGTCCTGCTCTCTGCTGGTTCTGTTAACTGAGCTTCCTTTAAACTGTTGAGTAAATGGTCCACTGTAGAGAAATGCAGCTTTGTACAGCGTCTCACTGTTATTGTCCTGGCTCTGCAAGAGATTGATGTGTTCGTGAGGCAAGGGAAATATGTCTTACCTGCTGATTTTGGCATGAACAGTCACCATTTCCATGTGTTATGGATAATGTTTGTGATGTCTTTCACTTTCTCAAATACAGTTGTCGGAAAATATCATAGTTCTATTAGAAGTGATACATTCTCCCCTCCCCAGCAGCACCACTAAAAATAACTGTGCCCATCCAAGGCTTGAGATCCTGAGCTCTACCCCAAGCCACAACATCTACACAGCTATTTTTAGCATGATAGCACGAGCACCACTAGCACCAGTCTGTCAGCCTGGGCTAGAAGACTCCCTCCCAGATGCAGTATAGTCAGGAGGCTAAGTCTCAGTTACTTGGGCTCCAAAGTGACTTAGGGCCTGTCTATACACAGAGATGGCACTGATTTAACTTAAATAATTGAGTTAAACTGGTGCACCTTTGTGTGTGTGGAGTCTCTTATATCAGTTTAAAACTGGATATATCAGTTTAACTTGTGCTGAGCTAAATAAACGGATATAAATCAGGTTGAAACTTATACAAGAATGTCCATATATAGTTGCACCAGTTTAACTAAAGCGTTATAAAATCACGCCTACAGTGAAACTAGTACTTCTGTGTAGACCAGAAGTTAGTTTCTTCTGGATATAAGACAAACTCCCAAATCACTGAGACACTTATGAAAATTTTACCCTTTGCGGTTATTGTAAATCTCTTCTCCAAACCTTAAGTCTATTTTTCTCTCTCTGTCCTTATAGGCAAAGAAAATGTTCTTGAATTTTCCCAATTTTTCCTCCTCGTCCTCATTCACTTTTTGACCCTCCCTATTCCCCTCTGTTGTCAATATTTTTCTCTATTTTAAAATAGATGACAAGGTTGGGGAGTTGTGATTTCCTGTAGTGGCTAATGCCCGTCCTCTCCAACTATACCGTCCCTGCAGCAACTGGCCTCAAACCTGTAACTCCAAGGCAGGTAGTAACTAAGCAGCTAATAAATAAGGTGTATACCACTAAAGTAAACAATACACCAGCTATAATTAGTTAGCACAGACAAGCTGCTGGTGATACATGGCCCTCTGAGTTCCCTCAGGTCCTCCCCAGTCCAACTCTTCCACAGAATCCCTTTAACCAGCATATTCCTGTTTGACTCCAGGCAAAACAAAAATAAAAAAACATTTTTCCCAGTCATTCACTAGAAGGAACTGGGTAACAAAAGGACATCAATACAAAGACATCACAATTACAATTTTTTCAATTATTTTTAAAGCAAAATAAATAGCTTACAGTAATTTGAAACACAATCTGAATGACAGCCCACACCTACATTCAACATATAATAATGCTGCTGCCAAGCTCTCATTGACAAACAACATGAGACTTTACTAAAATATGCCTTCTATCCATTTTTACCAACGGAAACAGCTTTTACCATTGAGAAAAAATAGAAATGAGGTATTTGCTAAAATAAAATCATTTTTGGCTTTTAGACTAGCAGAAACTGCCTTCATACACAGTAGTAAAAGCAAAAAAATTTACAGGAATACACACACCCTGGTCCTGCAAAAACTTAACATATGTGTCTAATTTTATTCCCTGTAAGTAGTCTTGACTTCAAAGGGACTAATCATAGTGCATAAATCTAAGTGTGTACACAAGTCTTTGGACCATTGAGGCCAAATGTTTCATTTTTTGTGAATGGGGTAAGACAGGACATTTATGATAGTTTACAGTGTGAAAATGATCACTGGTGAGACATATTCTAGTGTCTAGAGAAGAAAAGGGCTAACAAATGTACATGGACTGTACATATCAATGTACATAGACTGGGAAGATCCTGATAACACCAAATAGGAACTTCCATTAAAAAAAATAAAACTATTCAAGTTGCAAAGTTAAGCATCCAATCAGAAAATGCCAAAGTAAAAGGCAGAATATGTACAACCTTAACTCTGCCCCCTTGTGCAAACAGCCAAATAATAAAGTTCCTTAGACACATATGTAACATTTTATTATTACTTTTCATTCTTTATATTGTCCGCACCACACCTTAAGTGGGGGTGGAGGGGAGAGTGCGTTGTCTGACTTGCCAAGGGAGGAGGAAGAGAGGCATGGACTCTGCTGCAGAAGCAAAGTGGGTCTGTGTGGCGACACTAACTCATCGGAAGGGCAGGGAGTTGATAATGGGAATGGTCTATTATATTTTGATCGACTTACACTTATAATTTTTCTCTTGTCTATGATATATATGTTAATAATTCTGGCACCTCTGATGTACAATCCATTCAGCAGGATATTTTTGTTTTCCATGGAAGACAGATACTCACAAGTGGCTTCACAAAGAAATCACCTTGACGGTTGTATTAACAATTTAAAAAATCTTTTCTTGTTTTACTGACTCTCTTATGAACCAGTATACCTAAATTTGTATTTTTCATTTAAACTGTTTTAAGAAAGTTTAAATGTCACTTTCTTTAAAACTTTTGTTAAAATGACTGTGTTCATTGAGCAACAGAAACAAAATTACTCCAAAAAGGTTCACTTACAACATGAAAGAACTCTTGGAGAACTTTCAGTCCTCAGCTTTATCCTTGGCAGATATTGTGAAACCAAGCACTGAAAAGGCAACGTGTTTACCGGCAGAATGGTCAAAAATGTACGGAACCAGTATGGACAACAGAAACTTCAGAGTTAAATAAAGGTTTGATCAAAATCCTACGACAGTACTATGATAGTTTTGTTGGACTAAGAATGGTTCAGACTTACTAAGCACTTGAGGGCTAATAAGGTAAAGCCCTGCCTGCACCACAAATAGATGACAACAGACCACCTCAGAACAACATATTTGAAAATCAGTCAGGGCTTGAATCTGGAAGAGATGTTTAACTGCATCCACTAAGTGCTCTCCCAAATTGTAAGAGAGGAGGTCATTCAAAATTAAAGTATGATCCTGGCAGAAATAGGCAGGGAATCAAGAAAACAATGAAATACATCAGTCTTAGTTTAGATGTTCCTGTATTATGATTTCCAAGATCTTAAACAGAGAGCTCTTTTGACCAGAACTAAGCTTCCTATAATGAAGGATCGTATTTACTACATGCTGAGTTGTACCACTGAAGCCATGGGTGGCCCAGTTACATTTGATGATATTCTTTTTAACACTTCAGGAGATCTTGTATTCCAGCTATATATTATCTTCAATCCACACACTGAATGACTGCAGAAATATACGATGAGTAAGAAAGGAACTCTTAAGTGAGATGCTGCCATCTCCAATTTGTTAGTCAAGGTCCCCTCTGCCTTTTCATCAAAAGAATATCATAAGATGACATTCAAACGTAGTGAAATGGATAAGAATTTGGAACAGGCCACAATAAAAAGATCAACTTTAGGAACATCAAGGCAGGCTTCTTGGGAGACTGCAGGTTCCTCCGGTAGGTAGATGATATTTTTAAGGGTGAGCCAATTATTGCAATACGTCTTCATTATATTTTAGATAACGGAAAGTCCAAGAGAATCTTGCATAGAGTTGATAACCCTTGTAAAGGAGATAATCCCCATGCTGAGATTGTGAAAAGAGCCTAAGGGCATCAGGGCAGCCAATCTAACTGGATTTTAAATACCCAGTTTCTTTAGGAACCTTTCAAAATTCCAGTCTCAGAAAATGTATTTTTTATCTAGAAGGAAAAAATAGATGAGTCCAGCCCACTAGGTCCATTTAACATCAAAAGAGATGGCAGGGAGAAGGGGAATGAAATCCACCTAACTGTGCTGGCCTAACACTGCCTCTTCCGGAGAAGCATCTGTAGGAGAGACCTTGACATGAAGATATAGGCCTAAACCTCTTCTTCCCTGTTAATGTGCAATCTTTTCTGGCATAGAGGAGGATTATAAACACTTTTTCCAAACACATCCGAATATTTTATTACATATAGCGGTACTAAAAGTACACATTGATAAAAATATTTGAGCAGCATAGAAAGAAATCCTCAAATGGTCTGCTTCTGGGTGTTAGGTCAACTCCTTTCTGCAGTCAGCTGGGAACAACTACTCCCATCTCTAACAGAAGCAGCAGCCAAATTTGTCTCAGCCAATAAGGGGAAATGATTAAGATCACTAAACCTCTGTCAGAGTATTGTGTGTTACACAGCTCAAAGGAATACACACAGTATGCAAACCTGTTCTACCAGTGAAAAAAGAATGCTTTCACTGGCACAGAGCCACTCTCCATATTCTTGTATAGCAGGCTGACTTACTTCCTCCTCCTCCTCTTTTTTTGTTTGTTTTTGCTGTCAACAGAGATACATGCAAAACTAGTCTATTGCCTCTTGACTCACTGCCTATATCAGAGGGATATCCATAATAATCTCAACCTGTTTGCAGCGAGTGTAGGAAAATACTCCAGATGATTTTAGTCCCAGTGTAGCCTAATTCATTACAATGATGCAGTTAAACAGAACAGTCTGTCTAATGTTTCCATTGCAGACAATATCTATGGAAATTCATCAAGATACTGATTGTGACTCATTTCATACAGTAAAAATAGGATATTGTTTTTAATAAAAATCTATTTCAGGGGTTAAAATCCAGTTTGGACTTAAACCTGATAAACAAGAATTAGGTCTGAGAGCCCTTTTTATTATTGTTAATTTATTTTTTTTTAATTTATTACACGAATGACAAAAAATGTGAACTTACTAGTTAAGGGAACATCTGGACAGTGTTGTAAATGGCTTTGATTTTCAAACAGACATTTGCAGTAGATTTTTCCACATTGTGGACTAATTTTTTTTTATTTATTTAGACCTTTTGAAAAAGGAAGTAAAACCAAACAAGTTGCTATTTAGACATCTAAGGCTGGGATTTTCCAAGAAGCCCAGGGAGTTAGGCATCCAATTCCTACTTACTGTAGACAGGAGTTGAGTCCCTAACTCCCCTAGACCCTTTCAAAAATCCCAGCTCAAATGTATGGCACCTACTAATTTTCATGGATATTTAGTATGGTATGCATGACTGACACAGTACATCATAATGAGTCTGCAATAACCATTATATTCCATCACATCAGTGATCCGTGGAGTAAAGAGTGCCTAAGTAGACAGTGATACAATAGATCATAAAGGCTCCCTTAGCTCAATTCTGTCAATCCATGGGTTTAAAGCACCAGGTCATAAACATTAATGAAGGAGTTATAATCTTATTATATCAGCCTTTAGAATACTCAAGTTTATCTAGTGTAAAGGATTCTTAGACTCAATTATTTTTTAACACTTCTTGCCCATACTTTAAAAATAAATTTATTTACAAAAATCTAATGATGCAGTAAGAGAAGGGTCTATTTAGAACAAGGTAAAAACTGCTCATTAGAACAGGAAACACAAGGGAACTTGATCTTGCATTGTTGCAAAATTACTCCGTTCCAAAGTGTAAAATGTATAGCCTAATGCAGCAGGGAGTAGAAATTGCATGGGTTGCGTGAAATATGACCTCCTTGAAACAAAAGAGGAAGACTGAGTATCAGTGCTAATTCTTTTAAATCTGTCAGCAGCCTTAACACTGATCTTGAGATTCTATTGACTTATCTGCAGCTCTTGTAGGAGTGGATGGTGCTATTCTTGAGTGGCTTTTTTGGAGAAAAGTTGTAGATTGCTCCTCTGTGACAAGGTTTGTCCCTCCAGATACTACAGGGGGCTATATTGTCACTCTTCCTATTCAAAGACTGTAGAAAAGTGTTTGGGGGAGTCTGTGATGAGACATGTTCTGCAATGCATTCAGTATACTGATGAAATACAGCTTTACTTCTTAATTATGTCTGACCCCGTCAGAGCAGAACAAATTACCCAGTATCTAAATAAAGCTGGGGCTTGGATATGACTTAATCTGGATAAGACAGTGAAAGCTGGTGGAAGGTGGGAGGCATCCAGAAGAGATGATGGAACTTATATTGGCATCCCTAGTACAAGGATTGCGTGTTCCATTTATAACGTGGGTGCATAATTTGGGTGGGTTAGATCCTGGTCTGAATTTAATTTCACATTACCTCTGCTAGGTAAGGAAGTATTACTAGCCCTAGATATAGAGAACTGAGGCATAGGGAGGATCGAGAAATTTACCTATGGCCACACAGGAGTCTGTGACAGAATTTGTAAATGAACACAGATCTCCTGAGCCCCAGACCAATGCCTTAACTACAAGCTCATCCTGCAGCACGTTTATCACCTTAACATTAGAGTGCTGTCAAGCCCTCTACATGGAGCTGCACTTCGGTACCATTTAGAAGCTGAAGGTGGTGCAAAATGTGGTGCCTTGCTTATTATGCAGGGTTCCATGCCAAGAGCACATTACCCCAAGAGCTCTGAATCCACCCTGGCTTCAAAGTGGAACTCAATGAGTTGGTTTTAATCCTGTAAAGGTATAACTGGTTTGGGATCTGGTTCCCTGGAAAGATCACTGCATTCCTCATGCCATACTGCCGCAGCTGAGATCAATAGAGGCACTTCAGCTGGAGTCTCCATAACAATGAGAGAGATGCTGGTAAGGCATCTCTGGGAGGGGTCCTTGATCTCTTCAACCAATCTGCCATAGCCTAGGTCTGCTGACCTTCAAGGCAAGTTGTAACCATCCATCTATTGTCACCATCTGGGCAGAAGGCTGGAAGGAGTATAAGGTGTCTTCTATATGCATTTAGAATACTTCTGAAACTGACTTAAATCAGCTTTTCTATATATCAAATGTCACCATTTTTAAAGTGCAATCATTTTGGGACCTTAATCTCTATCCCTGGATGACATAAAGATAAGCTTTCTAGTCTTGAAGGGAAACAAGGTATTGGACCTCAATCTTGTTACTGATCCAGGACTTATGACGAGATAACTGGCTCTGTGGGTGAGGGGAAAGCAGTGGACATGTTATTCCTTGACTTTAGCAAAGCTTTTGATACTGTCTCCCACAGTATTCTTGCCAGCAAGTTAAAGAAGAATGGGCTGGATGAATGGACTATAAGGTGGATAGAAAGCTGGCTAAATCGTCGGGCTCAGAGGGTAGTGATCAATGGCTCCATGTCCAATTGGCAGCTGGTATCAAGCGGACTGCCCCACAGGTCAGTCCTGGGACCAGTTTTGTTCAATACCTTCATTAATGATCTGGAGGATGGCATGGACTGCACCCTCAGCAAGTTTGCAGATGACACTAACTGGGAGGAGTGGTAGATATGCTGGATGGTAGGGACAGGATACAGAGGGACCTAGACAAATTAGAGGACAAAAGAAATTTGATGAGGTTCAATAAGGACAAGTCCAGAATCCTGCACTTAGGATGGAAGAATCCCATGCACCGCCTCAGACTAGAGACCGAATGGCTAGGCAGCAGTTCTGCAGAAAAGGACCTAGGGGTTACAGTGGATGAGAAGCTGGATATGAGTCAAAAGTGGGCCCTTGTTGCCAAGAATGCTGTATAAGTAGGGGCATTGCCAGCAGATCGAGGGACGTGATCGTTCCCCTCTATTCGACATTGGTGAGGCCTCATCTGGAGTACTGTGTCCTGTTTTGGGCCCCACACTATAAGAAGGATGTGGAAAAATTGGAAAGCGTCCAGCGGAGGGCAACAAAAATGATTAGGGGACTGGAACAAATGACGTATGAGGAGAGGCTGAGGAAACTGGGATTGTTTAGTCTGCAGAAGAGAAGAATGAGGGGGGGGATTTAATAGCTGCTTTCAACTAGCTGAAAGGGGGTTCCAAAGAGGATGGATCTAGACTGTTCTCAGTGGTAGCAGATGACAGAACAAGGAGGAATGGTCTCAAGTTGCAGTGGGGGAGGTTTAGGTTGGATATTAGGAAAAACTTTTTCACTAGGAGGGTGGTGAAGCACTGAAGTGCATTACCTAGGGAGGTGGTGGAATCGCCTTCCTTTGAGGTTTTTAAGGTCAAGCTTGACAAAGCTGGCTGTGATTAATTATTTCGGGATTGGTCCTGCTTTGAGCAGGGGGTTGGACTAGATGACCTCTGAGGTCCCTTCTACCCGATATTCTGATTCTATGACTTGATACTGAACACTCTGCAATTCAGTTCAGCAATTTTTTTTTTTCTGGTAGAGGTTGGAGGTCTGGGATTAGCTCGCTATGGATTTTTAAGATGGTGGCTCTTCCACTATGTTAGAGGTTCTTTTTCCTTATCTCTGAAATGATTCTCTTAAATAAGTGGTGATTCACTGAACTAGCCCTGAAGCTGCTGTTGAAAGATCACTAGTCAAAAAAACATCTGTGCCAGCAAGTACCAGGAGAGGGGCCTTCACATGCTGCTTTCACTTGATATTTAAACTAACTATAATCTCAGATATTTCAAACATATACTTCATACTTACGTATTTTGGGACACTAGCTGTCTCTTTTGATGAAGAGCCAAAATGTGTTAATTAATATTACTGCTTAATCTAGACAAATATTTGCACTTGACTTGTGCACTTTCAATCCATGGAATATACAAATTTAACCCTAGTGTAGCTACCTGTACAAGGATGCTCAGAAAGATTTTGAATTATTAGAAGCAACTCTTGCAAATTCATCAGGAATTTTATGATATTTAGTATTTTTTGTCAAGTCAGTTCTTGCAAATACATTAGAATCTCTGCTTTATAAAGAAAATCAAGTTTCTAACCTCCATGGTTCCAGAGAAAAGCTTGAAACCATGAACTATACAGGTTCAAATGAAAAAAAGCAAAACAACCCAAAGTCTATTATTATTATTAAAATCTTATGATTTTGGGAAAACTGACTCGTGATTTTTAAACATTTGAGGTTCACAAAATAATAGAAGGGTCCAAAATTCAAAACCCTGCCACAAAAATTAAAGTCCTTCAATCAAAATAATGTTGTTAATACTTTGATCCAATTTCTCAAAACAACTTCAGAAATCGTCAGATGAACAAATAAAAAGAACATACTGAAATGCTCAAGTTCAATTCTCTGAAAGGCATCATACATTCCCTTTTCCCCTTCCCTCTCCTCTTGAATTAAACTACGTTAATATAGTAATACACAGCCTGAATGATGGTTTGGGCTATGGGCTGCTACAGAGGAAGTTGCATTTCTACAGGATCACATAAAGGAAGGAAGACAAGGAAAGTACTAAACACAGAGTGAGTGAAGCATATAGAGAATGAGAAGATAAAGCAACAGAGAACTACAGTGAATTAGTCCAGACAGAAACTAAAAGGGAATATATTTTCTTTATAAATATAACAGAAATTACCCTCCAACTCTTGGTTTTATTATCAAACACACCTTTTGATAGCAGGTCAGTTCAACAATTTGGTTCCTATTTCTTAGCCTTATTTAAAATAACCCCACTGACATCAACTGAAGTGTGTAGCGGAGTATTTAATCAATTGCTTAAAAAAGAAAAACTTACATTACCACCAATTCTCTCACACAAACACAACTAACATTTCAAGAAATCATAAGTTTAACTTACTTTAAAATTACATCACAGTGATTGCTTAGTAATTGGAAAATATGTTTCAATTGTTCTATTTCTTCATGATAGGTGGCAATATTTCTTTACACAGTTTGTGTAATCAAAATTCTTTCATCTCAGCAAAGATGAAATTATCCCAGTATCTGAAATTGCTTTTTCACAATTATACATATTCTAAATATGAATAATCATTTTAACCAGTATTAATTACTAATATATTTTCTGGCCCAAGCAGAGAGATGAATCCAAGCAATACTATTTGTGTGTAGTTAGTTCAGTTATCATAACTTACTGTAAAATGAAGAGCCCTTTCTGCATCACCAGAAGCATCAGATCTTTGCACTAAAGAGTCCTAAATAAATCCTGTTGTTATGCAACATCCACAAAAAATGTTTCCAATGCAAGTACCTTAAAAAAAACATGTACACAAATACTGGAAAGAGAGAAAACTGAAACAATAACTGACAATTGCATTGTGTACAGGGAGAAATAGCTAACTTTGCAGCCAGTAAGAATTAGTATGTAAATGAACATTCAGATCCTTTCTAAATATGATACTTAGCTTCAAGAGTAGATTCCATCTTCCCATTGTTTTGAACTTTTAGAAAGTAAAATTTTCAAGCACTGAGTGAGGTAACAGCCAAACAACTCATTACAGCCAATGGGATTCCTGTGGCTAAAACTTCACATGATGCTTTGAAAAGATCTCCTTCTACACTTTCCCTGTTCTACTCTTTAATATTATTCATTAAGGACTATGTACAGGATTTAACACCTTGTGTGACTGCAGGCCCACAGTTTGGGGTTATGTGGTCACAAAGGCTGCTCCCTATTTCAGTGTTTTTCTACACTCTCGGCAGTATCCATTAAGCAACTGCCCAATACTGATACTTTCCAGTGGCGAATTCAGATTCCGTCTAGCACATGTGCCAACCAACACAACCCACAGGTTCTTCAGTCAACAGAAGATTAGAAGCTAAAAGCTCCTTTGCTGACCACTCAGAAACAGGCCCGTCAAGGACAAAGAGGGTTGTGCAGTAATTATTCAGGCTGAAAAATTCCCCGTATTTCAGCTCCAAACAATCAAGTGAAGAGGAAGCAGTAGCCTCCCCCCCCACCATATGATTTTTCAAAATTAGTGTCAGCTGGGGCCTCCCTGACTGCCCTTCTCCATGGCTTAATGGTATAAAAGACCCATCCTCTAACTGAAGGCTTGATTTTTAAACAGACCTGGCACTGATGGCTAATCCCATCCTTCATCTAGATAAGGTTCTTATGGATGTTTCTCCACCTGTATTGTTGTGGTTACTCACAAAGTGTATTAAATCCATCGAATCGGAGAGACAAGAAGAGGAGAAACTGTCATGCACAAAACCCAGATAGGTTGTTTAGGGTGGGTTTACACTAAAAATACATGAGTGTCAGGGGACATGGCTGCTCTCTATTGCAGCTGAAATCTGAGTCCATTGTGTAGTATAGTATAGATCAGGGGTGGCCAACCTGTGGCTCCAGAGCCAAGTGCGGCTCTTCAGAAGTTAATATGCGGCTCCTTGGATAGGCACCGACTCTGGGGCTGGAGCGACAGGCGCCAACTTTCCAATGTGCCCGGAGGTGTACACCGCTCAACCCCGGCTCTGCCACAGGACCTGTCCCCACTCCACCCCTTCCCACCCCCACACCCTCCCCTGAAGCTGCCATGCCCTCGCTCCTCCCTCCCCCCCCACAGAGCCTCTGCATGCCACAAAACAGTTGATCAGGAGGTGTGGGGAGGGAGGGTGAGGTGCTGATTGGGGTGGCTGCCGGTGGGAGGGAGGCGCTGGGAGCAAGGGGAGTTCATGGGGGGCTGCTGACGTATTACTGTGGCTATTTGGCAACGTATATTGATAAATTTTGGCTCCTTCTCAGGCTCAGGTTGGCCACCCCCGCTATGGATGGAAACTTAACTATCATCAAAACTGAGCAAATACTTTGGCACCAGCAAATGTAGCACATCACAAAAGGAAGAAGAGCTGAGAGAAAAAAGTTCCCCAAAAGGGAAATCTGTCTATGGGATGCAGCTAAAATGAAGAAAACCAAAATTATTAGTTCAAAATTTGAAAGAAAATGTTGGAATTTTCCTCAGAAGAGCTCTGTGGCAGGAATTAAACCTGCCTGCTGCTATGCAGGTGGAATTGGCAGCCGGAACTTGAGGGAAATCATAGGCAACAAGGGAATGCCTACCAATAAATCTGGTCCTGCATCCAGGCTGAAGTACCCGTTGTAATGGATGTATGCTCTTTAGCACAAAGAAGAACTGTTCTTTCATGCACTTCTGTTCAGATACTCTGTCTGAAGTGCTTCACCAGTGGTTTGAAGCATGTAAAAATGTATACACTGGAACGTTCAACGATTTAGCCTGGATCAGTGAGACAGTTGTTCTGTATAGTATACAGTCCTGCCTACACTATAAAAATAGAACTGTGCTTTCACAGTGTGAGGGGGCAGCCATTTTTAACACAGTTGTAACACACACTGACCGTTACCAACACGACACACAAGCTCTCAACCCACACCTCAAGCAACTCCACAACTACTTGCTAATAATATTTCTCCCTGACTTGCTCTTTCTTTTCACCTTTCCTGTGTAGGTCACTGGTTATCCATCCTGAACCATTTTTAATTTTAAAAGCATTCTAAAAACATTTTTATATAGAGGCTTAAGTCGTTCTGGTTTAATTCTTAATTATTTTCAAAGAAAAATTATATATTGAAAGACGGTTCTTGAAAGTTTAAGATAATGGAGATCTCATTTTAGACTAAATTTATTCCACATTGTCGTCACTGGATTTTGGGTGGTGAAACATATGGAAAATCAAACAATCTGGACTCTGTTTTTCTCTAATTCAATATTTTGTATCACCTTTTCCACATTACATAATCCACTAAGAAAACCAACTCACAGAATCTGTAGTTATTATTTGTACTCAAGAGCATGCCACGGTAATTACTTGTTTGTTTCCAAAATCATTGATTTTCACAAAAAATTTAATAGTTTTTGTTGTTGTTTTTTTTTTTACCTCTCCTCCTATGGTAAGTAAGCCAGGTGAATCAAGCTTCCGTTTCTTCCATGGACCAATAGCTGCCAATGCAGTTAGGTTGGCATCCCTCTGCCTCATCTGTGCTAGTTCTTGTTGCTGCATCTATTATAGGGAAAAATATGTAATTTTAAATTTCATTCACATATCAAATGTTACTCTCAGGCCTGAACATGCAAAGTAGTGAAAGCTGAGAGTGCCTAAATGTCTTGCGGGATCGTGCTGTATATGGCTATGCCAGATCTTAACAACTCAAACATGCAATGTCAGGGTGAGATTTTCAAAAGAATCACAGTGGCTTGGTGCACAAATCCCATTGGTTTCCATGGGATTTCTTCTCCAAATCACTGAGCTTCCTTTGAAAATCCCACCCTTAAACACTGCCATTTATTTCATTGGCAAGTACTATGTACTATACACCTTCAGACCATGATTTCTATGAAGACTAAGTACAAATAAAAAGCCAAAATAGTACAATAATTCAAATACTTCCTTTCATTTCAAAATCTGAAGTTTATTTTGACCATTTCACCTACACTTAATATTCATTTTAAGAAAATACTCAAAAATTCCTGTATCTGAACATTAGGAAAAGTTTTTTCTGGCAACGTGGTAATGAAAAGTTGAATTTCCAATTACTGTAAGGGATTAGGGTTTAGTTAACATCAGATTTAGTCACAGACTCGAGGAAGAAAAGCAACATACTTGATCTACAAGTCAGATACTATTTGTTGCAAAAAGGGGAAGAACAGAAAATAGGAAAAAATATTTCCTTGGCAAAAAAAGAGAATGCTTAAAATGTAGTATATTTAATGTTTAAATCTGGTTATTCTTTGACACCTTCTCCTACTGTGAATTTAAGTTCTATTGTCTTTTTTGCTACTTAAAGTTTGCATGATAATTTCAACACAAAAATTATACACATCCATACAACTCACTCATATATAGGATAAAGGAATTAATTAAATGCCAAAGTGAAACATGGGCATAATGTCTATGTGGTAGTGCAAAGGTCTATATGTACTTCCCTTTGCCAACTCATATTAAGTTTTTAGCTCAAATATCTTTGGCTGTCTTCCAGATTAAATGCCAGTTAGATAGACCTGCTCGCTTACCCTTTCAAGGTAGATAGGAACAATGGTGAGCTCTAATCATTTACAAAGGTCATGATTGGAAGCTAGCCCGTAAGCAGTCATTTAAATTTCGATTGATCCCTATTTGTAGTCAGGGAAAGAAAATGGACATTTCAGCTGTATTGTAATTATGAGGCTTCAAGGCAACTGTAAATAGATGTGCAAATCTAGATACTGGCAAATACCGTAGAGAAGAAATTATTACTATAGTAGAACACATAGCCAGGAAAGGTTGAAGATAAAACTGCATATAAAAAAGATCAATCATCTTTTTGCTAATTTGCCATGCTCACCAGCCTATAAGGGTTATCACAATTATCAGAAGTCTGCTGAATATTTAAGTTAGGGCCAGCTGGCTTAGCATGATCTCAGACAAAAGTGTAAAGCAGAGGGCTAACCCAGAATGTGAAATTTTGAACTGGAGAAGAGTTTTAATTTTATGGGAGGCTACAGTCAGGAATGCCGTATGAAAGGAAACTGACATAATACAAAATATATTATTCAAATACATCATTCAAAGTTGGAATTCCTAGACCAACTGCACCTAAGTCCTTTCTTAAGCAAATGTACTATTTTGTATTACTGTATACAGTGTTAGCTTGAATGTTTAATATATGCACATAATATGACTGAATAGGTGTTCTCGGAATCATAATTCAAAATTCCTTGACTTTTGTACAAGCACATTCTGAACCATAAACATGGCACTGCTGTAGATTTTGCTTCATGGGGAAAATCCTTCCTTACCTCTAAGTCTATCAAGTGCCCGGGAGCTGTTTCATAGAGCAAACCTGGGCAGATTTGGGAGCCTGCAAAGTGGATCAGCATCCATGTATTCCTTAATTTCTTTGTCCTTTCATTTTTATTGTATTGTTTCCCTAGCCCAGTGGTTCTCAAACTGGAGGTTGGGACCCTTCAGGGGGTCGCGAGCTGTCAGCCTCCATCCCAAACCCCACTTTACCTCCAGAATTTATAATAGGGCTAAATATAAAAACAGTGTTTTTAATTTATAAGAGGGTTCGCATTCAGAGGCTTGCTGTGTGAAAGGGGTCACCAATACAAAAGTTTGAGAACCACTGCCCTAGCTTCTGTTTGCCAGAAACTGGGAATGAGCGACAGGGAATAGATTACTTGAGGATTACCTGTTCTGTTCATTCCCTCTGGGGCACCCGGCATTGGCCACTGTCGGAAGACAGGATACTGGGATAGATGGACCTTTGGTCTGACCCAGTATGGCCGTTCTTATGTATTTTTTAAAATGAAAAGAACTATAGCTGACTGCTTGATATCATAGAGCAATGTGCCTAGTGTATTTATTTTAATTACCACAATATTGACTGTTCAAATAAACACACAGAGCATGTGCAATTGACTATAATACAAGACAAAAAGTGTGGTCCAATGGATATGATACCAGACTGAGAGTCACAGGACATGGGTTCTATTACACGAACCTGTTCTGTGACCATGAGCAAGTTACTTCACCTCTCTGTGCCTGTTTTCCCTCCCACCCTTTGTGTTGTGTAGACTATAAACTTTGCAGCCAGGGATTGTCTCCTACTATGTGCCTTATTTATACTACCTACAATAATAGGGCCAGATACATACACAATACAGTTCGTAAACAACTGGCTCATCAGTTCACATCTTAGTATCCTGTAGGAGAATACTGCATCCCACATATAACTATTCCTTTTGTACGTATCCACTTCAAATATGTTCAAGACATTTGCCATCAGTGAGATGCACAAGTTAAAATTTTAAAAATAAGCTTAGTTTAAAAAGTGGTGACGTGAAACTGGTGCTGTATAACTCAGAACTCTCAAAAATATTTAAAAAGTCATCTTTGAGATGTAATATGAGAAAATAAAAGTCAAAGGAGATCATTTAAAAGTTTGCATTTTCTGAAAATAGCAGCTCAATGAAATTACATTCTCAACAGTATCTACAAAGTCACTATCTTACATTATGATTATCAGAATAGACCTTGATCCTGCAAATGGGATTAACTTTACAAACAAGTCCTCCCATTGAAGTCAACAGAACTTTTTGCAATGCGTAAAGTTAAGCACAGAGGTCTCTTCAGGATCAGGGCCTTTGGTGCCATCTTCGTGAAATTTCAGGAAATACTTTATAGTAGTAAACCAGCTCATCATATATATTTTTACACTTTTCCACATTATATGGATATTTAATATTAAAGACCAGAGCTTCGTTTTCACAGACTTTTACATCTAAATTTATATTAGAAACCCAAGCTAGATTATTCCCTTTGGAAAGTGAATGCTGCCATTATTTCTTCCCCCATTCCATCAATCCCTCCCCCTCCATCTCATTACCCCACCCGTCCCCTTTCCATCCTTTCAGCCTTATATTTAGGATTTAAACAAACATGCCAATCTATACTATACAAGAAAAAAAGCTTGCTCCTATACAGCTGTCCTTCAACATTTATAAGTTCATAAATCCAGTTCATTTTACAGCATTTTAAAAGTATTAATAATAGCTCCTTAAAAGTTTAAAAATAAAACATCTTTTCATGACCCTTTTATCCTTTTCTGTCTGGCCAAGACTAATTTTTAGTGTGCTTTCAATGAAGCTGAAATTTACTTGGCTTTGTTGTTGTTATTTAATAACAACTTTAATGTACAGAAGTCCTTTTTTACATAAAAGCATCTTTCTAGCATTGCTGGATGAAAACAGCACTGAGGACATTTCTCATTACTTAACTACTGCAAAGCCAGCAGTGAGAGCACAAAACATCGTTTTGTTTTCCTCACACAACTGTTCATTATATTATTTTTAGTTTCTCAGCAAAGCAGTGGCAGATTACAAATACACCATATTTAATATCAATCACAACTCCACCCATCACATTATTATAATTGTGAGAAAGGCTGTAATTTTGGCACATGGCATAAACAAGCTGATAGTGCGTCTATTTGAGATGTCAGTGTTAGCACTGCTTACTAATTATTTTCACAACATAGGAATATGTGGCATGGTTATTCATGTTGTGTTTTGGAAATAATTTTAGAACAAGAATTTTAATTCTCTTCTGTGCAACAACAGATAATATGGTGGTGATAGTTATAGAAATACCAATAAATAATTCTATTTTAAATGTAAACGGATGCCTTACATTTTTATTTTTTCTTATATTTTGCTATTTCTTCTACTGGCACGTCGCTTAACAGTAAGATGATGAGATGAGTGAGATGAGAATGGGTTGGTTTGCAAGACTTTTTTTCCAAGAACCAAAAACTAATGTTACTGCATCCATGTATGAAATTGTATATTACATACTGAGAAAATACAATGGCCTACAATTACTCTCCAGTGTAACTCTACTGATTTGTACTAGATATGAATTTGGCCCGATGTGGCATTCACATAATTGTCTGACCCTCTCCAAGTGAAGACTACAGATTTGAATCCAAACACTTTTTCTAGTTCTGAAAATTAAATAGCATGACTGCTGCTAGAATTCCTACTGCAGACAGATGGTTTTTCCTCTTGAGAGAATGGGAAAGCAAATATCCCAGGAGGTGGAAACCAACAGATTTCAGGTCTTCTGGGATCTGTTGAGGTTAACTATGCAAACATACTAGTGAGTTTCACCTCCCGAATTTCAGAGCTTGTTAAAAGACAGATGTGAGTTAGATGCTTCCACCAAAATTAGCCAGGAATTTATATTTCAATGTATCTCATTTTTGTGTGCGTCATAAAATATTCCTGAGATATTATAGTTATATACATCTCAGGAATATTTTATGACACACATAACAAGATGGACCTGTTAATTTTATTTTTATTCAGTACATTTATTAACAAGCCAATACTGGAAGTATTTGTTGAAAATAAAAATGTATAATTATTGTTTTTACAGGGGTTACCCACTTGATCTCACATTTTATGCACCCAAATCACTGCAGTCAGTTAGCTAGATGCCTCAATGCAGTGACTGGCACCCACAATTATTTCCTCTTAAAATCAATATCATTTAGTTAAATGAACACACATTCTAGATCATAGGCAACTTTAAAAATACAGCTATTATTTTGAGTTAGCACCTAAGCTCCATGAGCAAAGTTCATATTTTGGAACATGGTGCTTACGTGTTTCTGCACCAATACACGCTGATAGGTAGAACAGTCTAATAACAAATGTAGACGCTTGGCTGAATCATTTGGTTCTGATTATTATAAATTCCCAGTCATTATAGGTATATTCTTTCATACACTGGTCCAAATCCTGGTCTTAGCACATCCACACTGTAGCCACTGAGGTTTAAGTAGATTCCAAAAGAGTGCGCCATCAGGATTGCCAAATAGTATTATCTTGTCATCAAACCCCACCACGACCCAGGATGGGGATGGATTCCATAATGCTGATTCCTACTAGTAGCAAAAAGAAAAGGGTACTTGTGGCACCTTAGAGACTAACAAATTTATTTTGTGAGCTACAGCTCACGAAAGCTTATGATCAAATAAATTTGTTAGTCGCTAAGGTGCCACAAGTACTCCTTTTCTTTTTGCGAATACAGACTAGCACGGCTGCTACTAGTAGTAGTAATAGTAAAGGTTTATATTATGATAGCACCCAAAGTTTCATTATAATTTTGAACCCCATTGTGCTGGTTGGGTTCCAAACACAGAAAAGAGAATTCCTGACCCGTAGGGTTTACAATCTAAAGATACAAAACAGTTGAATGGTAGGGAATGGGGATATAATACACAAGCAAATTAATATGGTGAAGAACTGGTCCCAGCTTTATTAGTTACATGTATTGCAAACATTTGCTGCTTCTTTTTTTTCTTTTTTTTTTTAACTGGAGGTAGAAATGGGGAAGAAGGGATCAGGAAAAGGACAAGTAAAGAATAGTTACTGTTTGTCATTTGTCTTAGCCCTGGTCTACACTACGAGTTTAGGTTGGATTTAGCAGTGTTAGATCGGTTTAGCCCTGTACCCGTCCACACTACAAAGCCACTTTTTCAGACTTTAAGAGCTCTCAAAACCAGTTTCTGTAATCCTCCCCAACAAGTTGATTAGTTCTGAAATCGATCTTGGTGGGTCCAATTTGGGGTAGTGTGGACGCAATTCGATGGTATTGGCCTCCGGGAGCTATCCCAGAGTGCTCCATTGTGACTGCTCTGGACAGCACTCTCAACTCAGATGCACGGCCAGGTAGACAGGAAAAGCCCCGCGAACTTTTGAATTTCATTTCCTGTTTGGCCAGCGTGGCGAGCTGATCAGCACAGGTCACCATGCAGAACTCTTCAGCACAAGTGACCATGCGGTCCCAGAACTGCAAAAGAGCTCCAGCATGGACTGAACAGGAGGTACTGGATCTGATCGCTGTATGGGGAGATGAATCCATGCTATCAGAACTCTGTTCGAAAAGACAAAATGACAAAATATTTGAAAAAATCTCCAAGGGCATGAAGGACAGAGGCTATAACAGGGACCCGCAGCAGTGCCGCGTGAAACTTAACGAGCTCAGGCAAACCTACCAAAAAACAAGAGGGGCAAACGGCCGCTCCAGATCAGAGCCCCAGACATGCCGCTTCTATCATGAGCTGCATGCCTTTCTAGGGGGTGCCCCTACAACTACCCCAGCCCTGTGGTGGACTCTGTCAATGGACTCTCACGCAACAGGGATGCGGATTTTGGGGATGAGGAAGATGAGGAGGAGGAGGTTGAAGCATAGCAAACAAGCGGAGAAACCGTTTTCCCCGACAGCCAGGAACAGTTTTTCACCCTGGATCTAGTACCCTTCCAACTCACCGAAGGCAGGCTCCCAGACCTAGAAGGCGGAGAAGGGACCCCTGGTGAGTGTACATTTGTAAATATAACACACGGTTTAAAAGCAAGTGGTTAATGATTAATTTGCCCTCAAGACTTGGGATGCATTTGTAGCCAATACACCTACTGGAAAAGTCTGTTAACATGTATGGGGATGGAGCGAAAATTTTCCAGGGACATCTCAATGAAGCTCTCCCAAAGCCTTTGCAAAAGGTTTCTGGGGAGGGCAGCCTAATTCCGTCCTCCATGGTAGGACATTTTACCACGGCAGGCCAGCAGCACGTAGCCTGGAATCATTGCATGACGAAGCCTGGCAGCGTATGGTCCCGGTGTTTGCTGGCATTCAAGCAACATCTGTTCTTTATCTCTCTGTGTTATCCTCAGGAGAATGATATCATTCATGGTCACCTGGTTGAAATAGGGGAATTTTATTAAGGGGACATTCAGAGGTGGCCGTTCCTGCTGGGCTCTTTGCCTGTGGCTGAACAGAAATCATCACCGCTGTTAGCCACGCGATGTGAGGAGGGGTGAAGCGAACATCCCAAAGAATTGGGTGGGTGTGGGTGGGGTGGTTAGTTGGGTTTGTGCTGAACATTAACCCGAAAACTGAAGCCTCTCCTTTTAAATGGCCAATCCATTTTAAAGGGCCAACCCAATGGGTGCTTGGTATGTGAAATGAGGGCATTGCTGTTTGAAACCATTCCCACATGTTAGGAAGGTTAAAGAAGTCAAAAGACTGTGGCTTAACATGTCTGCCTGCAAGCCGAATTCTGTTGCCCGTGTGTGATCTCTCACACCATACCGGCAGGCCCTCAATATAAGAGGCAAAATGAGACCTTGTAAAGAAAGCACACATGCTATGTAATGTTAGCAGCTTAGTTCACCGTGAAAGAGTCTACCCATTGTTCTCTAAAATGCCTCTTTTTAAGGACTAATCTCCCTTTTTTCCCCTCCCGCAGTTGCAAATGTTTCATCGCTCCACGTATCATCTCCGTCCCAGAGGCTCTCAAAGATTAGAAGCCGAAAAAAATGCACTCGCGATGAAATGTTCTCTGAACTCATGCAGTCCTCCCACGCTGGAAGAGCCCAGCACAATGTGTGAAGGGAGACAGTGTCAGAGTCCAGGAAAGCACAAAATGAACTAGAGGCAAGGAGGGACGAGCGAGAGGAGAGGTTGTGTCAGCATGATGAGAGGAGGCAGGATGCAATGCTGAGGCTATTGGAAGATCAAACTGATATGCTCCAGCGTATGGTTGAGGTGCAGGAAAGGCAGGAGGAGCACAGACCGCTGCCGCAGCCCCTGTGTAACCAACCGCCCTCCTCCCCAAGTTCCATAGCCTCCTCACCCAAGATGGCCCAAGCACACGGTGTGGTGGCCTACAGACACCCAACCACTCCACCCCAGAGGACTGCCCAAGCAACAGAAAGCTGGCATTCAACAAGTTTTCAAGTGTAGTGTGGCCTTGTCCTTCCGTCCTCCCCTCCTCCACCATCCCACCCAGTGCTTCCTCCCTCCCCCACCCCTCCCAGGCTACCTTGGAAGTTATCCCCCCATTTGTGTGACAAATTAATAAAGAATGCATGAATTTGAAACAACAATGACTTTATTGCCTCTGCAAGCGGTGATCATGGGGGGGGAAGGGAGGGCGGTTGGCTTACAAGGAAGTAGAGTGAACCAAGGGGGCAGGTTTTCATCAAGGAGAAACAAACAGAACTTTCACACCATAGCCTGGCCAGTCATGAAACTGGTTTTCAAAGCTTCTCTGATGCGCAGCATGCCCTGCTGTGCTCTTCTAACCGCCCTTGTGTCTGGCTGGGCATAATCAGTGACCAGGCAATTTGCCTCAACCTCCCACCCCACCATAAACATCTCCCCCTTACTCTCACAGATATTGTGGAGCACACAGCAAGCAGTAATAACAATAGGAATATTGGTTTCGCTGAGGTCTAACCAAGTCAGTAAACTGCACCAGCGCACTTTTAAACGTCCAAATGCACATTCTACCCCCATTCTGCACTTGCTCAGCCTATCGTTGAACAGCTCCTGACTACTGTCCAGGATGCCTATGTATAGCTTCATGAGCCATGGCATTAAGGCGTACGGTGAGTCTCCAAGGATAACTATAGGCATTTCAACATCCCCAACCGGTATGTTCTGGTCTGGAAAGTAAGTCCCTTTCTGCAGCTGTTCCCACAGACCAGAGCTCCTGAAGATGCGAAGATGTCACGTACCTTTCCCGGCCATCCCACGTTGATGTTGGTGAAATGTCCCTTGTGATCCACTAGTGCTTGCAGCACCATTGAAAAGTACCCCTTTCAGTTTACGTACTGGCTGCCTTGGAGGTCCGGTGCCAAGATAGGGATATGCGTTCCATCTATCGCCCCACCACCCACTGCAGCAAAGCCATCCACTATGACCTACACATTTCCCAGAGTCACTAACCTTGCTAGCAGCAGGTCAATGATTGCATTGGATACTTGGATCACAGCAGCGCCCACAATAGATTTGCCCACTCCAAACTGATTTCTGACTGACCAGTAGCTGTCTGGCATTGCAAGCTTCCAGAGGGCTATCGCCACTCACTTGTGAACTGTGAGGGCTGCTCTCATCTTGGTATTCTGGTGCTTCAGGGCAGGGGAAAGCCTGCCCCATTGCCACCAGGATGGCCAAATTGCCAGGGCCCATACTTTGAGAGAAATCTGTGTCCATGACCTTATCACTCTCTTCACTGTGCTGCCGTTGCCTACTCACCTGCTTTTGCAGGTTCTGGTTCTGGTTCTGCATATACTCCTGGATAATATGTGTGACGTTTAGAGCAGTCACAACTGCCGCGATGATCTGAGCGGGCTCCATACTTGTCATGGTATGGCGTGAGTAGGAGAGCAGAGTGGCAGCGAAAGCGGTGGGTGGATGACGATGCTGACAGCAATATGGCGCCTGCACAGACAAAGGCGCGAAATGATTGTCAGCCGTTGCTGTCACGGAGGGAGGAAGGGGGAAGCAAGGGGTAGGCTGGCAGCAGATGGTGCAGTACGACTGCTAGCCGCCGTCGTCTCCCGGTGCTCATGGTGCTCACGGTGAGAGAGCAGCCTGAAGCAGAATGGCCCCCTCAAGAATTGAACTTGCAACCCTGGGTTTAGCAGGCCTATGCTTAAACCACTGAGTATCCCTCTGCAATATTCCAGACAGGACTGAATCTCTATTAGACAAAACTTAAAGAAGAGAATGACCTGAGTCGCTCCCATTTATGTCCAGGCACCCGACAGACCTTACCAAGGTGTGCCAGGAGCACCCATGTCTGCCCAGGAGCCCCAACAGACAGTACTGAGATCTGCCAGGAGCACCCCTGTCTGCCCAGGCACCGTGACTGACCTCACCGAGGCTGGCCAAGAGACGACGAGGACAGATACCAGTTGTACTGCACCCTCTGCTGCCACAAGGCAATGAGCTGCTGCTGTGTAGCAATGCAGTCCCAAGTTTGCCAGCACCCAGGAGACGTACGGTGACGGTGAGCTGAGCGGGCTCCATGCTTGCCGTGGTATGGTGTCTGCATGGGTAACCCAGGAAAAAAGGCACGAAACAATTTTCTGCCGTTGCTTTCACAGAGGGAGGGAGGGGACGGGGGTCTGATGACATGTACCCAGAACCACCTGCGACAATGTTTTTTTCCCCCATCGGGCATTGGGATTTCAACCCAGAATTGGTTGGCGGAGACTGCAGGAACTGTGGGATAGCTACCTACAGTGCAACGCTCTGGAAGTCGACACTAGCCTCGGTACTGTGGACGCACTCTGATAACTTAATGGTCTTAAGTGGGGACACACACAATCGACTGTATAAAATCGCTTTCTAAAAATCGACTTCTATACATTCGACCTAATTTCATAGTGTAGACATACTCTTAGTCATAATCAGAAGAAAGAGGAATAGTTACTGTTTGTCATTTGTCTTAACCATAATCATAAGGCAGGGTTTTGTATACCTTGTGGAATCACATTGTGGAGGGATTTGAAGGGAGACAACTTAGTGCTTGGGGAGTCATTGGAGTGCTTTTCTTGTTCATTAGGGACAGCATGGGAGGAAGAGCAGCAGTATTAACAGGAGAAACTGACTGTTGAGCAAGTAAAGGCTGGCAGAGTGAAGGTGGGGAGTCGATATCTCAGTAAGTTACTAGGTCATTGAGGCTGATTGGGACTAAGTTATGAAGAACATTAAAAGGTAAAGACTGTATCTGAGGCAGACATAAAGATGGAGCCGGGAAAAGACTGAAAAGGGGTGGATGTAACCAGAATGACAGAGGCAAGAAGATGATTTTAGAAACATAGTTTTAAATAGACTTGAGGGCACCAAAGTTGCAGTTGTCAAACCAGAAAAGAGGAGGCTGCAGTAGTCAAGACACAAAATGTTGAGGGCTTGGACAAGAATTTTGGCTGTGTAGACAGACAGGAAAGGCCAGATTTTAGAGATGTGTGTAAAAATAGTTGCAAAGAGTTAGAAGCTGCCTGAACAGAGTCCAATGAGAGGCAGGAGTCTCAAACTTTAGCAAGCCAAGGACCCCCATTTTGATTTTAAAATTTGCGCAGACACCCAAGGCCCCTGCTCAGCCCCAGGCCCCTCCCACACTCCACCCCTTCCTCCAAGACCCCACCCTAGTGGTGTAGCCAGCATGGGATATTGGGTGGGCCCGAACATTGGATGAGTGGGCAATTACAGGATGGGGATGCTGAGAGGGCAGGAGGAATGGGGGGACCCGCCTCCCCCCACCTCCTGCAGCTGAGCTTTTGCGGGGCAATGGATGGAACCTCTGGCCAGGGGCTCCCCCGGCGCACACCCAGCTCCAAGAGGGGACACTGCTCTGCAGCACGCATGGCTCCCGGCTCCCTTCCCACCACTCCACGCCAGGCCAGATCCCTCAGGCAGCAGTTTTGGAAGATCTGCTCTACTGCTGCCAGCCACTCGCTCCCCCTCTTCCCAGTGCAGATTAGCCACTGGGACAAACAGGGGCCCCAAAAAAATGGGCACACCCATGCTAGCACCCGCTCTGCCCGCAGCTCCTGCTGGAGAGTGGGGTGGGAGCACGGGGGCTTGCCCCGCTCTGCCTAGCTGCCCGGCACTGCACCCTGGGAGCAGGATCGGGGCACTGGGACTTGCCCTGGTCCTCCCGCCTGGAGCACTGGTTGGATGAGCAGAGTGGTGCAAGCCCCCATTCAATGACAGGAGTGTCGGGCAGGCAGAGCGGGGCAAGACCCCATGCCCTGGCCCCACTCCATGACAGGAGCACCAGGTGGGGCCAGGTGGGGCAAGCGCTGGGGCCAGAGCAGAGCTGGGGCCAGAGCAGAGCCGGAGCTAGGCATGACTGTTAAATGGGTTGGCCATGGCCCATCCAGGCACACCTGTAGCTATACCTCTGCCCCACATCTGCTCCCCCCCTCCTCTTTCCCACCCCATCCCCCAAGTGCACCCTGTCCCCACTCTTCACCCTTCCTCCCAGTTCCTCCTGCACACCCCTGAACAGCTATTCTGCTGCATGCAGGAGCCACTGGGAGGGAGTGGGAGGAGTTGTTCTACGGCATGCAAGAGGCACAGGGAAGGAGGGAGGGAGGGAGGAGTTGATCAGTGGGACTGGCAGCCCCGGACATGACTTGCGGACCCCCTGGGACCCTCGTGGACCCTCCGCAGACCCCAGTTTGAGAAATGCTGTCCTACAGCATCTCTTTTTTTTTTTAAATCCAATCTTGATTTAAAGACTGCCAGTGATGGAGAATCAACCATGACCCTTGGTAAATTATTCCAATGGTTAATTACCTGTCAAAATTTTGAGACTGGAAATAAGGTGCAAGTTGTCTAGCTTTAACTTCTAGCCATGGAGGTTATCCCTTTCTCTGCTAGGTTGAAAAGCTCCTTATTAAATATTTGTTCCACATGTATATACTTACCTGTAATCAAGTCACCCCTTGATCTTCTCTTTATTAAGCTAGGTTGAGCTCCTTGACTCTATCACTATAAGGCATGTGATGCTTAAGGGGTACCCAACATTGTGAAACACTTACTACCACCTACCATTAGCATGAAGTGTCTTGTCTGTGCCGTCTGTTGATCAGCTTCCCGAATCCACCAGCCTCTGGCAACACATTACCTTGCAGGACTCGCTCTCTCTGTACAGGTTAGCAACAGGACCAGTGTTGACCCCCCAAGACACTCCAGTAACTTAAGCATACCCTTTCCCAGAAATCCATCATTGTGGGCACTCTGGTTTACAATTTATCAATCAAATAATTTACAGTTTATAAACATCCTTCTTCAACTGTGGACACCAGAACTGGACACAGTATTCCAGCAGCAGTCACACCAGCGCCAAATACTGAGATAAATAACTTCTCTACTCCTACTCAAGAGTCCCCTCTTTATGCATCCTAGTATCCCATTAGCTTTCTTAGCCACAGTGTCACACTGGGAGCCCATGTTAACTCCCAAATCTTTTCCAGAGTCAGTGCTTTCCAGGATAGCGTCCCTCATCCTGGAAGTATGGGCCTACAATCTTTGTGCCTATATATTTAGTTGTATTAAAAATGCATATTATTTGCTTACGCCCAGTTTACCAAGTGATCCACATTGCTCTGAATCAGTGACCTGTCCTCTTCATTATTTACCATGCCACAATTTTTGTGTCATCTGCAAACTTCACTGGTGATGATTTTATGTTTTCTTCCAGGTTACTGATAAAAACATTAAATAGCATAGGGCCAAGAACCAATCTCTGTGGGACTCCACTCGAAACACACCCACTTGATACATTATTTGCAATTACATTTTGAGACCTATTAATTAGTCAGTTTTTAATCCATTTAATGTGTACGTAACAAGTATAGCCCAAAATGCCCAGCTATACTAACTATGTTCTATATGCAATTTGCAAACATAATGTGGTCAAATAAAAAATAATTATCTCCACAACAAAGCTATATGCTGCCCCTTGCGAATGTTATTCCTGTGACTAAATGAAATTATTAGTCCGTCAGCCATGATGGCTATAGGTCTAGTCAAAAGAGATCATGACTTTATTGTACTGGATAAGATATATTTTTCTTTCCCACGAGCCTCTAACTCAAAAACTGTTGAAAATTATTGCTTAATACTATAAAAAAGTTCACCTTTGGGCAGAAACTAAGCTCGGAACATTTGAGCCTCGAAGGTGAATGTTTCACAAAGTAATGAGCACCTGAATACTGTTTTGGAACCTTAATTAGAGCGGTTGCGACCAGAATTCACTACTGCTATAGACCCACGCAGCTTATTACTTCTGGTTCCATTAACATTTGCTCCATTATTTTAGTGAGAATATAAAATTACATTTATGGTACAAAAATTGCTAAGTGCATCCTTGTCTTTTTTTGTATACCAGTACTCCCTATGATTTTCTAAAGTCAAGTACCTCAGCTCATTAACCATGATTTTTCAGAAAATAATTATCAGTGAAACATGAAGTGACCTGTTTCAGAGTAGCCATGTTAGTTTGTATTCGCAAAAAGAAAAGGAGAACTTGTAGCAGTTTAGAGACTAACAAATTTATTTGAGCATAAGCCATCGGATGCATCCAATGAAGTGAGCTGTAGCTCATGAAAGCTAATGCTCAAATAAATTTGTTAGTCTCTAAGGTGCCACAAGTTCTCCTTTTCTTTTTATGAAGTGACCTGAAGAAGAACTCTATGTAAGCTTAAAAGCTTGCGTCTCTCACCAACAGAAGTTTGGCCAATAAAAGATATTATCTCACCCACCTTCTCTCTCTAATATCAGTGAAACAATCATTTAAGTTCCTTAGTTCCACAGAGCAACAGATCTATACAAACTTTCCAAGACTTTCCTTAACTGCTCTTTACCAATAGCTTTAAAAAAAAAGTCAGGGTATTCTCAATTTGTAATTTTCCAAACTACTTTTAAAAAATCTTTTTGAAGTCAGATTTTAAAAAGGAATTCATTATCAGATTTTTTTAGTCTTTTTAAATTGTATGTCTCTTCATTTATTAATAGGCTGATTTTCTTTCTAGTACTCCTTTATTCCCAAAATATTTATAAATGCTTTTCTCATTTCCCCTATTCCCTTTGATTAACACATGTTATTTTGTGGTTGCCATTGGTTTTTCCTTGCAACTAATTTTGTATATTTTTGCTTGGTTGCCTTCCTGATTTTCTATTTTCAGCACTATTTCTTTTTAACTTAAGATCTTTGAGTGGTCATATTTACAGCCACATTAACTTCTACTTACATCATTCCTTCTTTGACACAGGAAATGTACCAGTAATTTGTTGCACCTTAATTATAGTATCTTTCGGGTTTTCCCAGATGACTTCTAGAATGGTGGACTTTAATACTTCTGTCCATTTGACTTTGTTCACTGGATTTCTTCAGTCTTTAAAATTTATTTTCTTGAATTCTAATACACTTGTACAGTTCATCTGCATGCTGAATTCAAGTTCATAGTACCAGTCCCAATCTTCTCTATTATTATCTCTTGCTCCCTCCATTCCCAGGTAAATCAGTACAAGTACCAGTAGATTTTGGATTGTTTCTCATTTAGTCAGAGTCTTCACTTTTTGAATCTTAAAATAATCTTCTATGTTTCTTAAGAACCTCTTTCATTATGCATGTTTGGTTAAATGTGTTACTCAACAGATAACTGGGGTAATTAAATTCCTCGTGTACATGGTACCTTGTGGTTTTGAGTACAATGATATCTGCTCTGGAATTTTACCCCCATGTTCTTCATTGCTGAACTATAGCTTTCTTGCTGTGTAACACAACCCTCCACCTCTATTACTTATACTCTATCTCTTAACTACTTCTGATGTTTGAAATAATTAAAAACTACTACAGAGCTACTTTGCCAAGAACTACGGTAAAACTAGGTTTCTATTATTTACTTTACAGCAGTCAACTGAAGTCTGATCTATACAGTAAAATCCTGGCTCCAGTAAGTCAATGGGGAGTTCTGCCAGCGACTTCAATGGAGCCAGGTTTCACCCACACAATCTTCAGTTAAAACTAAACTACCTTCCTATTTTTAAAAGGCAATATTTGCAAATGGTTTTACAAAACTTCACTGAACATGTGTTAACACCAGAAAGGGCTTGTCTTCACTACTAAGGTAAGTCGACCTAAGTTACGCTACTCCAGCTATGTGAATAATGTAGCTGGAATCGATGTAGCTTAGGTCAACTTACTCCGATATCTTCACTGTGCTGCGTCAACAGGAGAAGCTTTCTGCTTGACTTACCTTAGTCTTCTCTGGGACCTGGAGTACCAGAGTCAACCGGAGAGCACTCTGCCATCAATTTAGTGGGGCTTCACTACATCTGCTAAATCAACATCAACTGCATCGATTACAGCAGCGTTGATCTTCCGGGTAGTAAAGACAAGCCCAAAAGCTTGAGATGAGTAGAAAGGTTAAGTGTGTATAAGATATGACTTAACCACAGATTCTAGTAAAAGCTTTTTTAATCAGGCTTTTGAGAAAGGAAATGCCCAGATTTTATTTTATATCAACACTACACCATTCTAATGGGAAATTGGTATCTTTAAATTGACAATCATTTTAGAAAGTGAGAAAAATGTCACAATTTACTAAAAATCATTTATCTGAATTAAGTAATTTTAATCAAGTGGTTAGAGAGAATGTCACTGGACCTAATTTTTAAGTGTTATAAACAAATGGGGAATGGGGAATGTAGGGGATAGTTGTGCTGTTTTTGTAGTCTGGATCATGTTTTGAGCAAGTGAAACTGACATGACAAAAACAATTTTAATTTATTCTATACCTATTTTTGACTTAGGAACACATGGCATGAAAGTATTCTACACTTGGCAAATGTAAGAGTGGGGAAAAATTAGCATTAGGAATGAGAATAGCCAAACTCCCACTTTTTTTTCCCCACCAAAAAACTTCAGGGGAGGTGTTTGAAGTCCATTAGTAAAACACAAATTCTATTTTGGAATGTGAAACATGCCTGCGATGTAAATAATCTAAATCTTTAGAGATAACTATAACAAAACTGCTACCATGCATTTCTCCTACAGATGAAGGGCACAAAAAACTAGTGTGGGGACAAAATATTTCATATACTGACAAGTAGCAAATTAGGGAGCCTTATAAGTACAATACGGTAGTCATGCCTTTCTATTGATCACATATAATTTACATCTTACAAAGATGTGAATTCTTGCATTCTCACTCCACAAGGAAAATCTCAATGATTTATTCATTTCAAATAAAAAATAGAAGGTAGATGAGAAGAATTACTTCACAGGCTGTAGCTTTCTCAGGGCACTAGTGCTAGGCTCTTCTTTCTCACTGCCCGAAGGGGCTTTGTGTGCAAGTCCCTCTAATTAACAAGGTGAATCATGCAGCAGTTCTCTAATTAGTGAACATGACAAGCCAATGGAAATGAGCAGTCAGTCCTGATGTACAGATATGGTCAACAAAAAGCATAGCAACATGCCATTAAAAAAATGTATATTTCATGTAAATAAACTATAAAAAAGTAAGAGAGCCAGTGTAAAGCCTGTTTTTCTTTTTCATGTTTTATGCTTATAATTGTTTTCAGATATAAATAATGACATATATCAAGGTTTCCAACCGCAAGTCATACCATACCACCTCTCCAAAATCCAAAAGTAGCTAGATATCCTACTCAAAACAAGCAGCTGCTTAAGGGGCAGTATTTGTTTTCTTGCTTGTTTCTCCATTTTAAAGAGCAGCAGTTACATTAACCTTAGTTTTGAAAACCCCTAATTAATCCCTCAACAAAGATACATACATAAAATGGGTGTGGTAGTTAGACCTTTGTTATTATTGTCCTATGCATTATAAAAAGCTGTCTGTATATATATACACACATTCCCACAATTTCAGTCTTTTGCATATGGAAGGATGATCAATAATCATAATAAAAATTAGAGAATGGTATCTGCATTGATAAAACAAAATTGGACAATCCAAATTGTACCTCTTGTCACAGAATTCTTCCCAAATATAAACTTCCCTCAATCTTTCAACTCCCCACTACATTTCCCCCAACAAATACCTCTTGCACCTAAAATACCCTCAAAACATGAAGTAGGATTTAAATTCATTTTCCATTCTTTATTCTAAATTAACTTCCTGGTTTGTGCTCTGAAAACCTTAAAAGCACTACAACAGTCAGTGGTGGAAGGTACCAACATTAGTACATGTTTTTCCACAGCAAAGTTGCATAATAATCTCTGCTATTTACATCCCAGTGTTTCTCATCAAATGGACAAAACCGTGGATTGACCTCACCACAAATACCCCACCCTCGCAGAGCCCCAAAATAAACACTCTTCCCATCCTCCTCTTCTAACTGGAGAAATAATATCCTTCTGCCCCAACATATCAATGTTGGACAACCTCAGTTGGACCACTTCAGTTTTAAAAACACTGGGGTGTAAATACTAGTCCTTATGTAACAGTAGCTCCACAGCTGTAAATTAAAAAATTATTTTTAAACTGCTTTAGCACACAATTGGATGACTCAAAGTCATGTTACAATGAGGATTCATGATCTATAATGTTATTTTTTGTGAAATTGTGATTGAACAGAAATGTTAAAATAACCTATAGACTATTTAAATATTCTGTTCTATCAGTACATTTTCACTTATTATTTGCGAGCTTCTCCTAACTTCTCTTAGATCTCATTCAACATAACCATCCTTAGGACAGTACCTAGCAGCTTTAAACACAGACTGAAGAGTATCCTCTTTTGACATCAAGGCATAACTGATAATCTGCGAACAACTGAACTATGATCAGCCATATGCACAGAGAAAGTATTCAGCAAACAACCTGTCACAAATGCTTATTGTTTCAATAACCAATTCACCAAAGGACTTTACTTCATAAAATACATTACAAACACTGGCACATTATCATCAAAAGACAGTTGTAATAAAATGTGAAACTGGAAAAAAAAACACACCAAATTGAGGTTTACAAGAGTTTGGGTGGATCAGAAAGCTCTAGATTCCTCTAAGCATCTCAATATAACGAAACCAAAATAAAGTGATTGGAAAAAATGTGCTAAATAGGAGATTAAAAATAGGATCTTATCTAACATCAAGAATATCTAAATGGTTGGTTTTTCACCAACTTTTATACACAAGGATGATTTTATATACATATAAAACCATACTGTACTTAAATAAGAAAATTATATAACAATAAGAGGCAGTTGTCCATATGTAATATCTTCTATGAGACAATACAATCCATCACCAAGCAGCCAAATTCTGTTCTTATTTGAACTGGTGTAAATCCAAAATACCTCCACTGACATCATTTGAATTACTCCAGAATTGCACCAGTAAGAAAGAGCAGAATTTGACTCAAACTGTTTTAAAGAATAAAAACAGACACTGGAAAATGAACACAAGAGAGTGAACCCATTGAATCAAACAGGTCAAAAGATAATTTCTTAGGCAAAACATTCAGGTCATTGCATCTTTCACCAGGTATTCTACCATCTCCAGCATTTGCATGATAATGGTTACCACATTGTTAAGTGTTCCTGTCTTGATGCCTGTCAGGTTTAGTCTGTGTTTATACAGCTTCAGCCCCACTAAAAATTAATTGAGGGTTTTTATGAAATGTACATTTATTTCTTGAAAGGTTAGTAGTATAGTGGAGCAAATTATAGAAATTTTACCATCATCAATTATGCAACTAGGACAATTTCAGAAATTTGTATAATAGAGATAACAGCAGCTTTCAAGGTTGTCAAAGCAGGTATTACATTGCCCTATCTTAGCCTGAAAGAAATTTTCATAAATGGAAACAATCAAAAGAGTCTTGAGTTGCACTAGGGGAGAAGTCGAATAGTTTTAGGAGAACAACTCCTGGTTTGGCATTAATAATTTCCACAGTTGTCCACAGCAAATCGAGACTTTAAGGAAGATCTTCTTCCTCCTAGTTCTGTATTAATGAATTTGAACAAGACTAAGACTCCCTTTTTTTGGTGAAAAATTATCGAAAAATCACTTGCACATCTAGCAAAAAAAATGTGCTCAAAATTTGGGAAACTAAGACTTGACACAACTGATAGCAAATTGCACATTACCATTAATACCTGGGACCAAGAGTAATTTCCTAATTTATTAAAACAATATACCATAAAAAATTGAAATAATGTCTATACCCAGCACAAGCAGAACTACCAGATAAATAAAGGATAATAAAAATTTGCACCTACATAGTATCTTTCTCTCAGGGCACTTTACAAATATGAATTAAGCCTCACATCAGCTCTAAATTAGGTAAAATATAGATTGGGACCACATGACATATTGAAATGCAGCCACCTCTGGGGACAGAATGCAGTGGCTGTGAAAAAGTATAATCAACAGTTTAAAATAGGAGTAAAGAGGAATATTTTAATCACTATCACTGGAATTTAGCCCAGACCCTGAAACAAACACCTCTATTTTCATGAAATGTGCCATGGATTCTTCCATAACCAAAAACTGCCTTGCTCTCTTTTCTTTTCTGAAACATGACATCTCCAGCAGCTCTGTGGGCCTGATCCAAAGTCCTCTGAAGTGAACAGACTTCCATCAACATCAGTGGGCTCTGGATCATTCTTCATATCCCCTAACACAATGCCAGGGGTGTAGAGTTGACCTCAATCTGGTCAATCAAGGTACAAGTATTAAACAGTTCCTTAGAAGTCTCCCACCAAGCATGAACCAGCATGATTCTAACTTTGCTTATGATGTCAGAGGATCACTTGGTGAGATGACTGCAGGATTCAAAAGTTCTGAGGGCACTCTAGTAACAATTCCTTTTTTTACACAGTGGAAGAAGAATGCCCTGTCCCCTGCAGTCAGCAGTGTGGGGGAGCACACATCTTGAATAGACTGCAGGAGAGGCAGCAGAGCACTCAGATGTGAGAGTACATACCTGGCAGGCAAAGGACTACCCCCTGGGAATGTTTCCCCTCCTCCGCCACATATTTAAAGTTTCCTGGTGGCTGTCTCACCCCTTTTGTTCTTAGCTGTAGTGTAAGACCTGTATTTTTAGGATGCTGCAGGTCTCACCGATTGCCTGTTTTGGGATCAGAAAACAAAATTTCCTGCTGGACTAAACTGGCAGACATTTGGTGATCTTTGTCACTTTTCTTACAGTATCATGGGGACACAGCTGATTTAGACTCAATAGTGGAGAGTGGAACTGTGCCTGTAGGAAAACAGGAGACAAAGTCTTTTCGGCCTGAGGTCCTCTCTAGGTAATCTCTGCCCCCTCACCTGCATCTGTTTTTTCCAAGAACCACTGTTAAACCACAAAGAAGCAGTTTTATGGTGTTTATGTAAGAGGAGTTGGCAATCATCAATGATAGATCTATACTAAAATATACTAAAATCAATCTTCAGTATTTAGTTTCATCTGTCTTGAAATGGGAGCTTGCAAATGTCAAAAGAATCAAAGGTAGCCTAGACAGTGACCTTTGACAGTAATGTACTTTCAGCGACTTTCCCGATCTGTACCTGTTAGTAAATCACACTAGGTATCCCCTAGATTCTACCACTACACTACAGCAGTGGGAGTATTTTGCTTCTGTAGCACAGCCAGATGCACACCAATGTCACAATACACTGTGCTGACTCAGGACTTTAGGCCTTCTTACAACAAAAGTTACCATATATTCCCACAATTTAACCACGCCCTAAAAACCAGCATGCAACATAAAATGACAAATAAAAGCACTAACTAGTGGGATGACAGAAAATGTCCACATTACCTTCTCCTCCAGAAAAAAGGTTTCCAGAAGACACCTCTCCCTACTGGGATAGTAGTAATACATTATTTAAAAATGTGTTAAAATACCATGCAGAAATGTTTTAAAATACCAATGTTGTTTGCAAGTCCTGCAATACACCACTATTTTAAACGATGAAGTGGGTTCTCAGAAAACAAAAAACCTCTTCTGTATCAATTATGCCTCTAAACAACATCTTTTAAACCAGATTTTTAAAATTACCACCAAAACGTACATGTTTAAAGTTAGAGAATAAATAAAAATCTGAAATTACATAATTTCCCATAAAATCTGTATTGGTCCCATCAATCTCACATTCATTTCATACATATTACTTATCAAGAGAACATTTTCTATCTCTACTGTGTTCCTGAATACAATTAACACCTGATTTCAATCTAATTTCCCATTTTATGTCTTTGACACCTCCCTAAAGCCTACTTCACTTGTCTGACATATTTGCCAGATATTATGAGCACTTCTTGCAGGATGGATATTTCTTAATCTTATCTTTCAGGGAGTTAATAGATTTTCATGTGGTTTGACAAGTGAATACAATCTTTGGTCACATAGGGTGAAATACCCATTTAAGGTAATAATACTGATAGCATGTCAGAAATAAAGATTAAGAAGGCTCTTCAGAAAATATACATGTTGTGTTTCTAGTTTAAAGGCACAAAATATTTTTGTTTTGTATCTAATTAAGCTTACCTGTGAAACTAACGGTGAAGGGTAGTAAGGAATGGGGTAGAGGAGTCACGATATGAATTCCAAGAAGATTTAACAGTTTTGTTTAGATTTTTGCACTTATTCCTAATTGTGTAAGCCCATACAGGGTAGGTGAGATAATATTTATTGTACCATCTTCTGTTGGTAACAGAGACAAGCTTTCAAGCTTACACAGAGCTTGTCAAAAGCTTTTCCTTCTCACCAACAGAAGTTGGTTCAATAAAAGATTTAACCTCACCCACCTTGTCTCTCTAATATCCTGGGACTGATACGGCTACAACAACACTGCATATAAGATCATACAGTCATTAATTATAGTTGCATTTATACACAGAAGTTAGTAATGATTTTCAGTCACTTCTCTTCTCTCCTACATTATATTGAGAGATATTTTAAAGAACTAGCAACAGCTCAGTCAACAGAAGCTCATTGTCAGTTAAGAAATAGAACAAACATATAGCACCCTTGTTCCAGTTTTTCCCTTCCACATGGAAAACATCTTACATCATGACTTCCCCACAGTCAAAACATGGAAGCTAATCGCAAGCTTCAACAATATTCATTCAAGACTAAATAGGAACAAGAAATCCTATGAACTGTTACCTGAACTGCCTAATAACCCAAAGAAAATGAGTGACTTTCCTTCAGACATCTAAATTTCACAAAAAGAAAAGCAGTACTTGTGGCACCTTAGAGACTAACAAATTTAGTCTCTAAGGTGCCACAAGTACTGCTTTTCTTTTTGCGAATACAGACTAACACGGCTGCTAATCTGAAATCTAAATTTCACAGATATTCGAATCCATGTCTGGTAAAAACACATTTAAGGGAAAACTGACCACATTGTTTACATTAGAAATGGTAATAATGCAATTTATTTACTTTAAAAAAAATAGTATTACTAGAGTGAAAACAAGCACTTTTTTTTTTTTATCAACAACACACTGAGCGGTCTCTCATTAACCAATTAAGATGATGTGCCTATCAGTAGAGTGTTTAATGGAGAACATAAAATATTTGTAATGCAAAGACTAAACTAAAAACAGCAAATGAAAGCAATACACCTTTAGTCTTCCCCAGACACATTAATAATCAGCTGCCTGGTTTGTATTTTAAGTATGATTAGAAAGCTATGCATGCATCTAAATATAAACAGAAATGTCTGTTTTACAAATCACAGAAAATGATACTTCAACTTTTACCCTTATTACAACCTGTAATCTAACCAATAGTAGTTAATATTTTATTGGGTTAAACTGACTGATATTGATGATTATTAAGGTTATAAGTCAGTCACGGATTCCGTGATTTTACGTGACCTCCGTGACTTCACCCCGGACGGCGGGTCTCTGGCTTCCATGATTTATTGTTTATTGCCCACATCCTGGCCGTGACTTTTACTAAAAATACCTGTGCCAAAACTAATGATAACAAAACTAACTTTTACAAATGTTTATAGGAATATATAGCCTCAAAAATGTAATAATTAAGGGCCAAATCCTGTTGTGCAGGGTTTCCTGTTGGAGAGCCACATGGGAAGACTATTGTATACAGCTACAGAGACAGACATACTGGATATCAAATCACATAACTTCTCTCTACTTCATTTACCCATCTGTTAAATAAGAGAATATTCTACAGAAGCGTTGTGAAGATTAATTCATTAATGTTTCATAAATCACTATGAGATGCACAAGGAAAAGTTGTTATGATCTCAAACAAAAAAAAAACCACTCTACACCTGTTCTGACAGAACGAAGGTTGAAGTTAAATTGTTCTTTGAAACACTAACATTGTAAAAAAGTCTCAATGACTGCTATAAAGATTTGAACACCAAGCTTAACTCTGCCCCTGTATCCTTGTCCATCTTTCACCTGCTGGTTGGAGATGATTATAGCATTTGCCACAGAAAACTTCAGTCTACTCTACTAAGTATATGCCAAGTATATAAATTGCCAAATAATGACCATTATTTGTAGAATGTTAGAACAGATACCTCTGTTTTCAGTCTATTATCAGGTAGAGGGGGTTTCCACTATGTATCAGGAGTGTCAGGGTGGACTGGGGATAAACTTTTCTATCTGGGCCCTGTACTAAAGAGACTAAAAATGTGTCAGCAGGAGGTATGATAATTCCATTATATTCTGGTGGTATACAAATAATAAACAAAAGAAATGTAAGCGTAATTTATCAGGACATAGAATTAAGTTATATTTTTAAATATAAACCAATTTATGGTATTTGGATTCTTTTAGCTTGGTACCATATTGATCACTGGATAGTAAAATATTTCACATCATATTTTTATTAGACATGTTTGTGCAAATATTTAAAGTATGGTACATGTGACCATATGATAAATTAAAATGAATGTTTATATTAGACTTTTTAAAAACTATTTCTTACAGAACTAGGTTTGCAGTAACTGAATTTTGTACTTTATGTAAACATTGCTTTAGTCACAACATTTCTACTTAGCTTAAGAGTTTCCTATTTCCCACGAGGACACCTCTCACCTATGCCTGTTCTGGGATAAAAATAATTGCCAGTATCGTAGAAATGTAGGGCTGGAAGGGACGTCGAGAAGTCAAGTTCGTCCCCCTGTGCTTAAACTTACACCGTCCCTGACAGATGTTTGTCCAACCTGTTCTTAAAAACCTCCATTGACGGGGATTTCACATCTCCCTTGGAAGCCTATCAGTTATTACAAGGAACTCATCAAAATGTTTTATTAATATGGCTATTGTCTTTGTATTTTGGAGCTTTAAATAGCATATATATATATTCTAAGAAGCGTGACACCATATGATAATCATGGATAGAATCTAATTAGTCCAGAGAGAGAGACTAGAGCCCAGGCATCCTGTTCTCCATCCACTGGATAACACTGCTATAAGCACAATAAAATGTTGATATTAAATATACATCACAGGATTGAGTGCTCAAATACCTGGGATTGTGTCTACTTTTCTAGAACTAAATCTAAGGCTTTGTCTACACTTTTTTTTTTGTATTAGTGTAGCTACAGTTTTGTAATGAGGGAAAACCTCAACAATAAGGGCCTGTCCTTCAAATATGTACAGTAAAAAAAAATCAAGTTTAATTGGTAGAAATACTTTTTGAGACTCTAATTTTAAAACTTTGCATGAATCTTAAGAATTAATTCTTAAAGTTTAAATAATAGGAAAACTGATTAGGGCAAAAAATGTTTACATAAGGATACTAATTTTCCACTTATATTGTTCCAGCTGTTATCCTGTTAATTGAAATAAACTATTGATTAATAAATACATTTATTCATAGCAAAAATATGGATAATCAAATTTGATGTGACCATCTGCGTAAACATTTTTAATTCTTCAACCATACAGATTTTTAAAAAAACATAATTAGTATTCAAAGGAATTAGTATTCACAGGAAATATCTGTCTTAATTGATATTGCTGTCTGCAGCTTTTGTAAATGTAATATTTCTTGAGTTGGAAAATCATGATAGACTGATACCACCGAAACAAGACATTCTAAATGTTAGTACCAATTGACACTACATGATATTTCTCATCACATTTAGTTAACAATGGCATTTGATGCCAGTGATGGTATCAATTAAAATGTGAAGCATTTATAGTTTCTATATTATAGTTTAAATACACATATGTAAACAATAGGAACTTTTTTTTCAGATCCCTATTCTAAAGGGATACCAAATCTCAAAACATAGTTTTTTCACTAAGAAAGATCTAACACGGGTTTGTACCAATACAGATAATTAGAAGTAAAATTAACTTCTAAAAGATTAACTACAATAGAACTACAATCAGTGTCCCACAAAAAATGAACATTTAAGAGGTAGGATAAATTGTTTCACTCTGCACAAAGATCTATGTGCACTACATGGGTATAATACAGGATTTTATAAAACAGATCAGACCATTAAGCTCATCAAGACCAGTATCCTGTCTGTTGCAGTGATCAACACTGGATGATTCTTAGGAAGATAAAAACCCATCTCCAACTATGGATCACCTCCATTGTTCTCTCTAGGGAAAAGTAGTGTGGTTTATTGAAATAGACTGGATGTAGTTTAGATTTTTCCTGGACTGAAAGGGGCAATCTTCAGCTTGGGAAAACTTTGGGGTAAAGGGAAGGCAAAAAAGCTCGCTCTTTATGCTCACCCCCAATTAATCCACTTCTTGTCTAAACCAGTCTTTCCTGCTTCACAAGTCTTGGCTGGAAAGAGATTAGGACCTTCCTCTTGATCCTTGGCATTTTGACTTCTATTGTCAAAACTCCCATTCCTGAATAGGAACTGCAATGTCATGCCTTACCCTCCAACCAAACAGTTCTTTTATTTTACAACTCTGTCCTTGCAAGAGATGCTATGAAGAGTCTTGGTCCCTGATATTTCAAACATGTATGTGTGTGAACAGTTCGGTGGAATTCAGTAAGCCATGGTCTACACTAGGTGTTGAGGTCGAATTTAGCAGCGTTAAATCGATGTAACCCTGACCCGTCCACATGATGAAGCCCTTTTTTTCGACTTAAAGGGCTCTTAAAATAGATTTCCTTACTCCACCCCTGACAAGGGAATTAGCGCTGAAATCAGTTTTGCTGGATCGAATTTGGGGTACTGTGAGCTCATCAGCAGAGGTGACCATGCAGAGCTCATCAGCAGAGGTGACCATGATGGAGTCCCAAAATCACAAAAGAGCTCCAGCATGGACCGAACGGGAGGTACGGGATCTGATCGTTGTATGGGGAGAGGAATCCGTGCTATCAGAACTACGTTCCAGTTTTCAAAATGCCAAAACATTTGTGAAAATCTCCCAGGGCATGAAGGACAAAGGCCATAACAGGGACCTGAAGCAGTGCCGCGTAAAACTTAAGGAGCTGAGGCAAGCCTAAGGTGAACGGCCGCTCCGGGTCAGAGCCCCAAACATGCCGCTTCTAAGATGAGCTACATGCCATTTTAGGGGGTTCAGCCACCACTACCCCAGCCATGTTGTTTGACTCCTTCAATGGAGATGGAGGCAACACGGAAGCAGGTTTTGGGGACGAGGAAGACGATGATGAGGAGGCTGTAGATAGCTCATAGCAAACAAGTGGAGAAACCGGTTTTCCCGACAGCCAGGAATTGTTTCTCACCCTGGACCTGGAGCCAGTACCCCCCGAACCCACCCGAGGCTGCCTCCCGGACCCACCAGGCGGAGAAGGGACCTCTGGTGAGTGTACCTTTTAAAATACTATACAAGGTTTAAAAGCCAGCATGTTTAATGATTAATTTGCCCTGGCATTTGTGGCTCTCCTGGATATACTCTCAAAGCCTTTGCAAAAGGTTTCTGGGGAAGGCAGCCTTATTCCATCCACCATGGTAGGACACTTTACCACTCCAGGCCAGTAGCACGTACTCGGGAATCACTGTAGAACACAGCAATGCAGTGTATGTTTGCTGGTGTTCAAACAACATCCGTTCTTTATCTCTCTGTGTTATCCTCAGGAGAGTGATATCATTCATGGTCACCTGGTTGAAATAGGGTGCTTTTCTTAAGAGGACATTCAGAGGTGCCCGTTCCTGCTGGGCTGTTTGCCTATGGCTGAACAGAAATGTTCCCCGCTGTTAGCCACGCGGTGAGGGGAGGCAAAATGCAAGCTTGTAACGAAAGCACATGTGCTATGTATGTAATGTTAACAGCAAGATTTACCGTGAAAGAGTGTATCCATTGTTCTATAAAATGTGTCTTTTCAAATACCACTGTCCCTTTTTTTTTCCTCCACCAGCTGCATGTGTTTCAAGGATCACAGGATCTTCTCCTTCCCAGAGGCTAGTGAAGATTAGAAGGTGAAAAAAATGCACTCGCGATGAAATGTTCTCTGAGCTCTTGCTGTCCTCCCACACTGACAGAGCACAGACAAATGCATGGAGGCAGACAATGTCAGAGTGCAGGAAAGAACAAAATGATCGGGACGAGAGGTGGCGGGATGAGGAGAGTTAAGTGGCGGGCTGAAGAAAGGGCTGAAGCTGAAAGGTGGTGGCAGCGTGATGAGAGGAGGCAGGATTCAATGCTGAGGCTGCTGGAGGATCAAACTAATATGTTCCAGCGTATGGCTGAGCTGCAGGAAAGGCAGCAGGAGCACAGACTGCCGCTACAGCCCCTGTGTAACCAACCGCCCTCCTCCCCAAGTTCCATAGCCTCCTCACCCAGTCGCCCAAGAACGCGGTGGGGGAGCCTCCGGCCACCCAGCCACTCAACCCCAGAGGATTGCCCAAGTAACAGAAGGCTGGTATTCAATAAGTTTTAAACTTTTAAAGTGCTGTGTGGCCTTGTCCTTCCCTCCTCCACCACCCCTCATGGGCTACCTTGGTAATTATCCCCCTATTTGTGTGATGAATTAATAAAGAATACATGAATGTGAAGCAACAATGACTTTATTGCCTCTGCAAGCGGTGATCGAAGGGAGGAGGGGTGGGTGGTTAGCTTACAAGGAAGTAGAGTGAACCAAGGGGCGGGGGATTTCATCAAGGAGAAACAAACAGAACTTTCACACTGCAGCCTGCCCAGTCATGAAACTGGTTTTCAAAGCTTCTCTGATGTGCACCGCACTCTCCTGTGCTCTTCTAACTGCCCTGGTGTCTGACTGTGCATAACCAGCAGCCAGGAGACTTGCCTCAACCTCCCACCCCGCCATAAACGTCTCCCCCTTACTCTCACAGATATTGTGGAGCACACAGCAAGCAGTAATAACAGTGGGAATATTGGTTTTGCTGAGGTCTAACTGAGTCAGTAAACTGCGCCAGCACGCTTTTAAACATCCAAATGCACATTCTACCACCATTCTGCACTTGCTCAGCCTATAGTTGAACAGCTCCTGACTACTCTCCAGGCTGCCTATGTATGGCTTCATGAGCCATGGCATAAAGGGGTAGGCTGGGTCCCCAAGGATAACTATAGGCATTTCAACATCTCCAATGGTTATTTTCTGGTCTGGGAAGAAAGTCCCTTCCTGCAGCTTTTGAAACAGACCAGAGTTCCTGAAGATGCGAGTGTCATGTACCTTTCCCGGCCATCCCATGTTGATGGTGGTGAAATGTCCCTTGTGATCCACCAGTGCTTTCAGCACTATTGAAAAGTACCCCTTGAGGTTTATGTACTCGCTGGCTTGGTGCTCCGGTGCCAAGATAGGGATATGGGTTCTGTCTATGGCCCCACCACAGTTAGAGCAAAGCATTGCAGCAAAGCCATCTACTATGACCTGCACATTTCCCAGGGTCACTACCCTTGATATCAGCAGATCTTTGATTGCGCTGGCTACTTGCATCACAGCAGCCCCCACAGTAGATTTGCCCACTCCAAATTGATTCCCGACTGACCGGTAGCTGTCTGGCATTGCAAGCTTCCACAGGGCTATTGCCACTCGCTTCTCAACTGTGAGGGCTGCTCTCATCTTGGTATTCTTGCGCCTCAGGGCAGGGGAAAGCAAGTCACAAAGTTCCATGAAAGTGCCCTTACGCATGCGAAAGTTTTGCAGCCATTGGGAATCGTCACTATGCGGTCCCACCAGTCTGTGCTTGTTTCCCAAGCCCAGAATCGGCGTTCCACTGCATGAACTTGCCCCATTAGCACCATGATGACCACATTGGCAGGGCCCGTGCTTTGAGAGAAGTCTGTGTCCATGTCCTCATCACTCTCATAACCGCGCTGATGTTGCCTACTCGCCCGGTTTCGCTTTGCCAGGTTCTGGTGCTGCATATACTGCTGGATAATGCGTGTGGTGTTTAATGTGCTCCTAATTGCCAAAGTGATCTGAGCGGGCTCCATGCTTGCCGTGGTATGGCGTCTGCACAGAAAAAAGGCGCGGAACGATTGTCTGTTGTTGCCCTGATGGGAGGGGTGACTGACAACATGGCTTACAGGTTTGGCTTACAGGGAATTAAAATCAGCAAAGGGGGTGGCTTTGCGAGAAACTGAATGGCCGCCTCAAGGATAGAACTCAAAACCTCAGGGATAGAACTCAAAACTGGGTTTAGCAGGCCGTCGATTTCACAGAGGGAGGGAGGAGAAAATGAATATAAAACAAATCTGTTTGATATTGAGGACACTCTGTATCTGGGTCGGAGTGAAAACTCCGTTTTGACTGTAAGGCTAATCTTTGTCTTCTCTACTGACTTTTGCCTCCATGCTGAGCTAAATCCCACAAAGGCAGCAGGAGAAATTCTTGCACCTGGCACAGGGCTAATAGAGGGTTAAACTTTGGGTATCTCTAGACTGAAATTAAAAACCCGAGGCTGGCTCATGCCAGCTGGGGGCTTGTGGGGCTCAGGCTAAAGGGCTGTTTATTTACAGTGAAGATGTTCAGACTTGGGCTAAAGCCTGAGCCTTGGGACTCTCCTCCCTTGCAGGGTCCCAGAGCTCAGACTCCAGCCCGAGCCCAAACGCCTACATATCAATTAAACAGCCCCTTAGCCCAAGCCCTGTGAGCCCGTGTCAGGTGGCGTGGGCCAGCCTCAGGTGTTTAATTGCACTGTAGAAATATCCTTTGACAATCATCCATTTAAAAGGTGCACCCTTGGACAAAGAGACAACTGATGCTCAAGGTAAACAAGACTTTTTGTCTGAACTCTAGAGGAGTGGTAACTACACAACAGATCACCCAGTCGGGGATTTTGAAATGAAACTGAGCAGGAAGTCACCTGACAAAGTAAGGGACTGTTACTGGTCATTTTTTTCAGGGTGGGCGGGGTGAGAGAGAGACTCCATAATGAGAAGCTATATGTTGGAGGACAGAGAAGAGGAAAGATCCTGGACTCTCTACAGGACTCTAGCCTATGCCCAAAGAAGGACTGAGTGGTGAAGAAACTGAGGCAGGAAAATTGCATTTTGCAGTTGACTTTCCATTCTTTCAGCTCTGTAGATCTGTGTATCCTTATGTTAAGTAAAGAGTAATTTATTTTAAACTCCTGTGAAAGTCTATCTGCGTGTGCTTGTCTGCTTCACTATCACATGCCCTTGAAGAGGTGAACTATAAACCCAGAGCATCCACATGGCTCAAGTCCGGGGAAAGGGTATGCTTAAGTTATGGGGCAACTGAGGGATCAGCACTGGTCCTGGGGGTGCAGGACAGATGGCTCATGTAGCTCCATTTCTGCAATGGGGACAGCCTGTGCCCTGGAAATGTGCCAGACAGGCCAAGGAAAGCCGGTATTGAAACCTACTCAAATCAAGGGAAGCTTATAGCACATTGGTCCAGTGGACTGGGACAGATACAGCAACCTGGTGAATGCCCAGCAGAGAGAGCTTTACTAAGGGCTGCGTGTATGACACGACCATTGTCCCATCCTCAACAAATGCCCTGGAAGAGCTTTTTCATTTCAGATGTATTGGTACTACTGTGCAAATATTAAAAAGGTGAGCTGCTGGCACAGATAAGGATAATATCCCTGAAGCACACTCAAAGAGAAATTCTGTCCCTACTGAAATCAATGGAAGTTTTGCCACTGACTTCCATGGGGCCAAGATTTCACACCCATGGAGTACAGTGCCTCTGAGACCAGATTCTGACTGGGGGTTATCTAAATTGATCTGGACTCTGGACACATGCCCTACTATACTGTGTTTATGGTGTCTACTTTAAGTTTTTATTACTATGTAATATCCTTTGTTAGTGATGACACAAAGATTTTAACCTAGTTAATCTATTAGGATGAACCAACTCAGCTACTTCACTTTCAGCCTAAATAGGCATTTCAGTTAATGGACACTGAACATATAGCAAGTTGTCCATAACAGAAAGGATGCTCAGGATCTCACCTGCTCTGTCTTTCTTTGAAACCATTTATATTATTATTTACTAGATGCTGACTTAATTATTCCTAATCTTTCTCTAATCTTGCTAGCAGTTATACAGTCTTTTTTATGTCCTATTTAATGAACCCTTTTTATGGATGTTAGAGAACTCATTTCTCTAATACATATTTGTAGTTGACTTTCCATTCTTTCAACTGACTGAACAATTGCCATCATATTTTTTAAAATTTGATTTTGAAAGGTTTAACAATGTAATAAAAAGTAAATGTTGTCCACAAATGTTGCTACTCCTTGTACTGGTTCAACTGACAATCACACTGTATCTTTCTTATTTCAGAATGTAGCCTAGGTTTAAATATTCATGTAGCTCAGTATACAAGTGAAGAGGAACATTTTTCTTGCAATAAACTAGCTTAAAGATAATGTTGCATCACTTTGTTAAATAGGTTTAATATTAAAATACACTGACTGATCACTATCTTGTCCCTGTCGACAAGGAGAGTTGCACCAGTTTAATGAAGGCATGAATTTTAATTGAAAGTTAAACAAGTGTAAACCCTTGTGTAAACACTTATTTTCATTTAGCTTAAATCAATTTGGAACAGGCTTAAACTAAATCTAAATAGACCACTCAAACAAAAATAAGAGCGACCACCATAGGAGTTTGCATCAGTAGAACTAAAAAAGTGCAAGCCTGTGTGTAGATAAAGCCTCAGTGTTATAGATAGTGTCCACAGTAAGGCTATGTATAACTAGGTTAGTTATGTTTAATAAGTTTTTTTAACCAAATTTAAAACTAGTTCGTGCTAATTTGGTTTAAAAAAGATGCGACTGTCCAGAGGTCCTGAGCATAAAAGGAAGTTTTAGAACCTGTACCCTTTGCTTTTATTTATTTTTTCCTTCCCTTATCTCTTCCTATTACAATTTTTTCCTAAACTTTGATATCTTTCTTCCCAATTCTAAAACTAGATATTTCATTCTTTAGATTTGTCTTCTCCATAAACCATCGCTAAGCCACTCCTTTCAGATTTCACCTTTCTTCCCTCATACACTTCTCTCTCATCTCCCCCATTGGTCCCATTCTCTGCACATCATTGTCTATTTCTAGTGCCCACACCTGGGACTTCTCTTTGCTTCTAAAGTCTCCACCCACTTGGACTCTGAGTTTACCTGGGATGGATCCAGAGCCCAGTCCTGATCACCCTACAAATGAGAATGAAGAGATAATGTCAGAATGTTTGTGTGGGTAATAAAAGGAATATGCTGGCTAGTGTCGCCCTTCAAATACAGGTATATCAACAGCCCTGAAACATTATACATTTACAAAGACTGAGAACCCTTCCAGATAATGGTAAAATTCTCAAATCTTTATCAAAAGAAGAGCAAATTTATGACTTGCAAGCATAAAACGTCCATTATGCTTCACAAATGCCAACACTATCCAGGAAATAAGACTAAGCTGCAAAGCGCTGTGCATAATATAGGAGACTTAGGTGTCCTCAGCATATCTGACTACATAATAGTGTCTAGCCACCAGCCAGAACGGCAAATGAGCAACAAGTGTTTTTAAAATTCAACATTCAAGTCATTTTTATAGATTAGGGAAATATTGATTTCAATTCCGCTAATTTTCATAAATCTAACAATATCACCTTCATAATTTAAAAAACCTGGAGGGAGACCCAAATCTCCTCTTGAATAGAGATCATCTGCACATTTAAGAGTAGACCAGCTGGCAGAGAAGTTATAAAACTGAGACTTTTTTGAAAAGTTAATTCAAAGTCTTTAATTTCAGATAATATAAAGCCTCAACTACCATCTGGCTAGTATATCATTCTTTGTATTGCAAAGTCAGTCGTTTTGTCTCAGTAGCACCAATGCAACTGTATTCAGTGTCAGTATTCATTCAGCAACTGATCCAACTAAACTATATGGAAAAAAAAACCCACCCTAAACTAAAATACACTCTTACTTTCTTTTTGTACTCTCCACCCCTTTTGGGGACATTCATTGCAAAATATATTTTAAATATATATTAAATATATTTAAATATTTGTAGATGAAAAGACACTCAGTAAACGGAAGAAAAAAATTCAGAACCCTAATTACTGAAAAATCAGTCTTATCTTATAGTCATATGGTTTTAAATATGTAGAATGAAATTCAACTTCAGAGAGAGGGAGAGAGCCAGAAAATTATGCACTTTCATTAGAAGGGTGGAAACAAGACAGGGCTATTGTACAAAAGAACAGGGTGCAGCATTCTGAAACAGAAAACCTGGTATTCATTCTACATTTGTTCATTCCAACAAATTACCATATTCAGGAACAATTACTATTTTAAAGTCACACAGCAGTTTGATCTGAGCGGTAATAATTAGATTACCACCAAAATACTTGCTAACTCAATAATAAAGCAAGATTATTATTTTTTTAACATTTTCTTCTATTCACAGGTCTGTACAGCATCACTCCCCCTAGTGGATCAAGAAATGCAATATATATCAAAATTACTTTGAATATTTCACAGTAAGAAAAAGAGATGCTCATTGCAGTTGCTCAGAGCAAAAGCAACCAAATCTGCTAGACAGTAAGTCTTTCAGCACAGCTATAAAGAATTCATCGTATTTCAGGCTGATTACTTGCTAAAACACATATTTTTACTAAAAAAGAAAAGGAGTACTTGTGGCACCTTAGAGACTAACAAATTTATTAGAGCATAAGCTTTCGTGAGCTACAGCTCACTTCTTCGGATGCAGCTGTAGCTCACGAAAGCTTATGCTCTAATAAATTTGTTAGTCTCTAAGGTGCCACAAGTGCTACTTTTCTTTTTGCGAATACAGACTAACACGGCTGCTACTCTGAAACCTGTCATTTTTACTAAAAGAGATCATCATTTTTCCTTCCAATTAACTAATAATAAGAGCACTCAATGAGAGATTATGACACCATACCACCAACGAACGGCAAATATTTCTAAGATAGTTTACTTACAACAACAAAATAATTAAAAAATAATTAAATCTAATACTTATCTTAGCTTTGCAGGCAGTATAAACTACAAATGTCTCAGTGCCTCATTCTCACTTTCAACGGTAGAATAGCTTTTGTTGTTATCTCAACAGCCTGTTTTGCTACATTTGATTACCTTACCTTCAATTATTTTTACACATTTTCAAAACTGATTTTCTTTTTGTATGTATGCCTGGGTATCTTTGGTGGTAGCTGATATGACAATTCCAGGGCTTTTCCAGGAAAGTAGCTGATTAGTGAAATTTTCAAAATATTTTCAAAATCCTTAGTCCAGACAGGCAGTGACCCATGGCAAAAAGTTTAAATGAACTCTTTTTGACATTTCTTCTTATATGAAGATATATTTCATATCTATTCACAGTAATTCATGTTATGGAAGAAATTAATATACTTTTCATCTATGTACTTCAAAAAAGAGAAGCTTTTTTGATTCTCACCATATATACATGAGATCTGTTTAGCTATGGAAATTATAAAATACTGACCACACAGAGCAAATATAAAACAGAAAAAACAGGGAAATAGGTAAAATATTTGTCAAACAAATATCTCTGTATATATTATCTCCTAATGGACTTAATACAATTAATGGAATTTAACTTCAGCTAACCGGGATTGGGGTTTGCTAGGTATCCTATTGATACTGGTTTTTTAAATAACAATTGCATTTAACAGAGAGATATTTTATGTCTTTCTAAATAAAGTTATGACTTGATCCTTTTAAGTACATAGGGTAACCATAAGCAAGAGGCAGGCTCCTTAATTCAGTGCGAGTTAAGGATGCTCAACACCTCACAGAATTGGACCCTTCAACTATAATATCAAAACTTCAAATGCAGTTATTTGATGATTTTTAGATTACAGGAACTAAGAATGATGACTGAATAAAATATCAAGCTGAAAAACATTAATTGTTACAAAAACAAAAACTAGTAATTAAAGTAACACATTTCTAGGAAGTGACACTTTACAGAAAGACAAAGACATATATTTTCCACCAAAATCTAATGCCGCTGTCATCATCAACAACCCAACAAAAGCTACAGCTACCTAAAATGGAAATGAAAATGTAATGTATGGAAATATTCTCTTATAAAATCTCCTTAGGCTTCACATGTATTAATGTATTAGTTTGCAAACATTAAGATCAAAGGCAAAGCAACAAATACATCCTAAAAGTTTTAGTCAGATTTTTATTAACGATATACAAGTAGCAAGGCATAAAAAATTAATATGTTCAAGCCTTGAAATGTCAAGTGTAATGATCTCTAGCTCTGCTTACCTCCTTTGCTTTTTGCTTCAATCTAGCTTGCTCTGGGTCTTCTTGCCTGGAGCGACTCTACATGTTTTAAAAAAATGGGGAAAAAGGTTAACAGATGGTTTAAGAACCCCTCATCTGTTGCAGTAAGTTAAAAAATAGCAAAGAAAAGGGAGCAGGATACAAGGTGTCAAAGATGGGATGCTTAAAGTCATAGAAGTGCAATTTCAAGCCTGTAGGCCTCAACCAATACACTGTTAAATATTCAGTTGTAAATAAAATCTACACTGTAAGTTTAAATAAAAAACCCAATCTATTTCTGTTATTACCAATTCTAAAGTTTCAAGAGAAGTTTATATTCTGGCTATTTAATACGAATACATGTATTTGTTATGAACAATAATGTCCTAACTCAGAAAAGAAAAACATCTGAAAAGCTGGTATCGATACAGAATGCGTAAATCTATTATAAAGTCCTTCTCTCAGCTATCATCAAACTAGCACAATTAAAAATGTGAGCATTCTGTAGACGCATACTGTGTTTACAGCGTAAAAACACATATTTAAGGCTCACCCAAGACATGGACTCCTTTCTGTTAATTGTCATTCTATAAACTACCAGTGAGAACCTCCTAAAAACAATCCTTACAAGATATTTTCCCTTCAGAAATAGACATAAGTAGCTTTCAGATGCAGAAAGAATAAAGCTATATGATTATATAAATGTGATCCTTAGAATCCTTATCTCTCTATAGGTATTTATATATTTGTATGTAAATACTAATAACAAATTATTGCCTGCAAATTTTAAGACAATTATGTCACACATTTATGCATACAGTAACTATGTATTAAAGGTCAAGAGTAACAAGAAATTCCTGAACTCAGATTCATGGAATTCAGTAATCACTCAAAACAAAACAAAACAAATTTAAAAGCAGATTACGAATGTATTATTGTAATTTCTGAATGTATTATATGATTGGCTAAAATTCAGATAGTTATGTATCAAAACCATACCCAGTCACAGTAAAAAAAACAAACAAACAAACAAAAACCTGTGGTTCCCATGTGAACAATTATTCTTGTTTTGACACACGAAAGGTGTAATTATTTATTATTTGTATATTACTTTGCATATTAAGTTTCCTGCTATGTCATTTACACAAATGCTAATGGAACAGTAGTTCTACCCTTTTTCTTCCCTCTACCTTTCCAACTTGAAGAAAGATCTGAGGCTTCAGAAAAGAAACAGTGAATAATTTGCAATCACTTAGATGCTGCTTTTTGTGCATGTGTGTATGTGGAACATCTTATACTGTGCTCTCGTTAAAAATGTAGGAAGTTAAAAGTCCATGAAGAAAAGCAAATGGAAAGCATGAATTCAGAGCAGGACGAGACCAGATCCTAACATGGCAGACATAGCTGTAGGGAGTTCTGAATATCTCATAACTGATATTCTCTAATGTCCTGGGACAAACAAACTAAAACACTGAATTTTGGCAGGTAAGAGAAAACTCACTCTGAATTTACTGTACTGTTTTTTAACTGGGATTATTTTTCAAATTGATACTACATGTAGATTAAAGCTTTGATGCCAAAAAACACCAGAACAGGAACAAATTGGAGGAAAGACTTTTTCAAGATTTGTCTGACACTGTCATCACACATGCTAGTGTCATCTTCCAGTAACATCTAGCAGTGATTTTGTGGCTGCTGGCATAGTTAAGGATAGCTTGGCTAGAGTCCTTCTGGAGAACAGGTAATGAGAAGCAAAAGACTTTAGATCTCTAATTACTACAAAGTTATACCAGCCAAGATAAAACTTTAAGATGACGTACAGAAGGTGACTTGAAACTACACTAGATCAAACACAAAAGCTCAAGACAGATAAGCTGGTCTAATCAATTGTTAAAGCAGAAGGCTGGGAATAAGACGATCTGGGTTCTATTTTCAGATCTGAGAGATCTGTGAATTGATTCAACAAAGCAACTAAGAACTTACTTAAATCCATTCCTACTCAGCAAAGAATTTAAACATATCTTCATTTGGCATTCAGTAGGGTGTAAATTTATGCTTTGCAGAAAAGGGATGGACTTAAGCACGTGCTCAAGGGTTTAGCTGAATAGGCCTTGCTTTGTCACCTAGTACAACTCATTTAACCTATTTGTGACTCAGTATCTCCATCTGTAATATGGAGAACTGCTACTGAGGAGGACAGTTTGGACCTCGTTTGAGCAGGATTTCTCTAAAAGTCCTTTGTCCATCCAAAAGACAGGCTGTCGGATGCTGTGTTGGGGTGGTTGATCTTGCCCCCTTCAGTGACAGTAGGTGTTGAGGTGTCTAAGTGAATGCATGGCTGGGAGGCCACCTGGAGAGCTATCAAAAACCAGAACCGTCTTGGCCACCAAGGAGCTATTAAGGTTACTGTCACCTTGTCCACCTTGATTTTCATGAAGACATGTGGTAGGAGGGGGATGGGAGAAAAGGCCTACATGAGTGAGTCTGACCATTGCACTAGGAAGCCATAACCTCTGGAGCTACGTCCCTGTGCATTACAAGATCAGTAAGCGGGGCATTTCTTGTTGCCTGCAAGGGGTGAAGGGGTCCCAAGATGAGAATCCCCAGTGAGGAAATAACTGTTGAGCCACAGATGAATGGAGCATCCATTTGTGGTCCTCATGCAAATGCCAACAGAGGCTGAATGCTAGGAAATTCATTGTCTTGGTAGGTGGATTGCAGAGAGGGTGATAGGATGTTGGATGTACCAATTCCCTAGCTAAACTGCCTATGTATAGAATAGTGTGCACCTCGCTCCCCCCCAGATGTTTATATAACATACAATAGCCATATTGTCTGACCTGATTTGGACTTGAGTGAATCAGATTAAAGGCAGGATTTGCTTGCATGCTCTGTATAATGTCAAGGAGGTTGATGTGGAACATGGACTCCTGTGGAGTCCAGGAAGCTTGAGATGCATGATCATCCAAGTGCTTTCCCCAGACAAGAAGAGCCATATCTGTGACAAGTATTCTTGTGTGTGGGGTGGGAGTAAAAGGAACTCTCACACAAACATTGTCAGTCTTCTCCCAGAAGGTGAAAGATGCGGGGAGGAAGTGAGATTCTTGTCAAAAAAGAAGACCCTGTTCAGGGCACAGGCATTTCTCAGCCAGGGACTGGAGGCTGCACAGATGAAGTTTGGTGAGGGAGGTGTCTCACATATGCGCATGATGCCGTGTGGCCTGGGAGGACTAAGCAGGACCAGACAGTTGTTTGAGGACAAAGTGGAATTTGGATACCGAGGTCCTTTACTGCAAGGAATCTGTCCTGGGATGAGCAAGCCCTGGTCACCCTGGATCCAGGACTGCTCCTATAAATTCCATAGTCATTGTGGGTTTGAAGTGGACTTTCCTGGGTTTACTTGAAGATCCCGGGAGTGGCAAAGAGCAAGTAGGACAGTGAGTGCTACCTGCAGTTCTCAATATTATCAACCCTTGAAGAGCCATTCGTCTAGGTATGGAAATATATGGTAACTGTGATGGCACAGAAGTGCTGCTACCACAGCCATGACCTTTGGAGTTGAAGAAAAGCTGAAGGGGAGAACCTTGTACTGAGCCCATTGTAAAACACAGGAATTCCCTGTGTGCTGGGTCTACATAAAAACGAATGTCTTTTAAATCGAGCACCACAAACTGTTGACGACATTCAGGGAGAGGATTATAGTGGCTAGGGAAATCACCCTGAAACTTGAGTGGCAGATGAAGACATTCAACTATCTGAAATCCAAGATGGGTTTCCAGCCCCTCTGCCTTTTCAGGGATTAGGAAATATTTGCAGTAAAAGCTCTCCTTTCCCCTTGTGTTGAGGAGGTATGGACTCTGTTACCCCAGTTGCATCAGAGAATCTGCCTCCTGTTTGAGAATCATCTTGGGAGAAGGGTCCCTGAACAGGTATAGGGGAAGGGACTTTTGGGGAAAGGATAGATAGGAGCTCATCTGTAAGTAGGCAGTTGATATGATGTCCAAGACCCATTTGTCCAAAATCAGATGTTGCCACTTCAGAAAGAAATAGACCAGACAACCACTAATGGCGTGAGTGAAGGAGACAGCCTGTCAAAATGCCACCTTTGTGGGTGGCTTGGACTAGGGAGGGGATGGTTAGAGCCCTGGAAATCCACGGATATCCACTTCATATCTGTGGATGCGGATGCTGATAGCCATGGACCATTTTCGCAGATAGTGGATTGGATGCAGTCACAACCACACAGGGCTCTGCTCACCACCGGCAGCGCCTGGGGGGCATGGCACACCTGCTCAATGTGCCACTTCCTGTCCAGCAGCTCGGGCCCCTCGGGCAGCACCAGCGTCCCGACCATGGCCCCCGCACTGGCCGTGCCCCAATCCCAGGCTGCCAGCTCCTGGGCAGCAAGGCCCCCGCCCCAGCCATGGGGGTTGGAGCAGGTGGGGCCCCAGCACCCCACTGTGATGCAGCACACACTGCTGCTCTGCCATGTGCCATCGCTCATGAACCCCCACGATAAGCATGTGATGTGACGTCCCTTCTCCTTGAAACCCCACCCTCGCGCTGTCTATTCCCTGCAAGACAACCCCCCACTCCCTCCCTCCCGCATCGCTAGCCCTTGAGAGACAGCTTGCTACTGAGGATGTGGATACAGGTAAAAGACAGCTAGCGGATCACAGCTCAAATTGCGGGTTGATCCTGGCGAATGTGGATCGGATGCAGATCTACTTTTTTGTATTCGCGCAGGGCTCTAGGGATGGTGGTGGGTCCATGTATCTGCCACCCTGTACCTTGTGGCACTTTCTCAGTGGTTCACAGGATTTGTGATGGTAGAATGGCTGAGGGGCTGGCCAATAACACTGCTGCAGTGCCTTAGAGAATTTTCAAAGAAGCACCACAGTATGTATTTCCAAGGAATGGAGGGTGTCATGGGAGTCCTTTACCAAGTGAAATGAAAAGGTTATTATCTTCAAAGAGAAACCTCTACCATTGCCCAGACTTCCTTGAGAAACCCCAATGATTGCAGCCATGAAGCCCATCTCATGACTACCAAGGTCACCATGAAGCAAGACGCAGTGTCTGCTGCATCAAGTTTTGCTTGAAGGGATGACCTGGCTACTAATTTCCCTTTGTAAAGGATAGCCTGGAATTGGTGCTTTCATTCCGGTGGTAATTTACTAACTAACTCAGAAAGCTTGTTATAGTTAACAAAGTAGTATTTCAACATAAGTGCCTGGAATTTTGCAACATGGAATAGTAGCCTAGCTGAGGAAAAGTTCTTTCTGCCAACACTTGAAGCACTGCTATTGATAACTGCTATGATCTTATGTTTAAAGGTATAAAAAAAAAATATTTTTTCCTAACCTGACCAAACAAAACCAGGCCAGGAGATGAAAGTTCAAGATAATCTGAAAGAGATTCTTAAAGCAACCGAGCTATTCTCTGCAAAGCTCCAGAACAAATAATAAAAATGGTCTGAGGGGTAAAAGCAGCCAGCCAATTCCCAAACAGATCTAAATAAGAGAATTTCATCAGTGGTGATGACATAAAGTAATGAGTGGCATTAGATAAGTAATCTTAAGGTAAAGGCGAAGTTGATACCATGTTTAGAAGAATTCAGTGGGTTTATGGTTCTGCTACTAACCCATTATTAAGTCTTTCTTCTAAAAAAAATAGGACTGACTGTCTTTAGATTAATTTGAATCCAGACTTCATGTTATATGGCTCATTGCTGCAATCAGTAGTGGTCTTTCTTGCTTTAGTGCATCGGTGAAATTCAGGAACTTTTATCTACCTTTCTGGTCAAGAATTAGACTTTTTAACAGAATGTTTAAAGTGGGAGGGAGGAAGGGGGAGGAGTGGGGACAGGGCGCATTAAGGAGAGAGAAGAGGTGAGGAAGAGGAAGGGCAGGGGTGGACCGGGGCAGGAAGAGGTGTGGTGGGGCCTTGGGGGAAGGGGTAGTATGGGGGCGGGGCCTGGAGCTAAGCAGGGGCTGAGCACTCCCGGGGAAAATCAGAAGCCAGCTTGGGGGTCTGTGAAAATTTTTAAATCAAAATGGAGGTCCTCAGGTTGCTAAAGTTTGAGAACTGCTGTCAGAGAGTTCTTTCTTGCAGTTGGACACATTTGCATTTTTTTAAATGAACAAAGTTTACAAGTTTTATTTGTATATTTTAGTTGAATATATCCTCTTCCTGTAACCATTTTTTCAAGACAGATAGAATATGAATAATTATGCATAACATTATGGTCAGAATTATAATCCCTTTGCTCACAGTTCAAGAGGTTATTATAATTTATGCACACAATTTGTAAAATCAGTGCTGCACTACATTTTTCATTTTATGTCATTTACAAAATTGTAAGATATACTACTGGATTCAGAACCACTTTGGAGCCTTAAACTTAAAGGACTTGTGCTTTAAAAGCTCTCAAGGCTAGCACGTGATTGTCTTCTACTTTCAGCAAGCACTTCCATCACAGTCTACTACTAGGCACTTATAACTTCACTTTTTTTTTTAATCTATATTGGGAGACTTTAATGTTTCAAATTAATCTTTTTTCATTAAAGTTAAGAGTCACAACTGTAGGTGCTGCACTATTAAGAGCCACTGCTGTGCCAACAATTTCAATTTTAAATCTATTTTTCCCACTGATGACATTAGAACTTCACCCACGGCTGCACCAACTTATAACTTTCACTTTTCATTAAAGAAAAGTTAAATTGGTAACATGAAACACTTTGCTTTCACATTAGCTGTGTTAATAAAAAGTGAAAGTTAAAAGCAACATAGCTGAGGATAAAACCCTATTCAAAGTTGTGGTCACACTGAGGTGGCATGCAGAAGTAGACATCCAAAAGCTGGCTTTTTGTTTTGTTTTTAATTGTTAAAATGATAGAAAGTAACAAAATATCAAATCCCCAAAAACTAAGCCCCCCACTTTCTTATCACAAATGAGTGGGCAGTTTCAGTTCAGAAAGGAGTCCATCTCACAAAAAGGAGTATTGCATCAATTGTCACCCTCATTGTTAGTCTCGGGAGACAAGAAAAGGGTTAAATGAGCATGGAGATTAACTCTCCTCTCACTCAGAGAGATGGCCTCTACAGAAGAGGATGGAAGCCCATCGCCAGGATGGTAGTAGGAAACTTTGCTATTGCCACTATCTGCATTACTTCTGTTCAGTGAATAGAGGATGGTAGCCTTGAGTGGTATCAAATACAGCACCATCTGTAAGCACTAAAATTAACTTTATAAACTGCACCAGAATACAATCCTTCGTTCACTAACCTCGTGACAATTTTTACCCAAAAGAGGCTATAAAAAAACATACAACACGCCTATGATTGTTGTATTTATTTTTAGTACCCATGAATTTGGTACTACCATAAACACTAAACAAAAAACCACTAAAATAGATGGACTAATAACTGAGTCCCGGGACCTGATAGGATGATAGATGCCATTCAATTAAACATATGGTGAAAAAAATTCATTTGTCAATGTCACACATCATGTGCCATGAAGCCAGTATGATCACTTGAACTAACATTTTAAAGTAGTTTTATAAACAATTTTGAAATGATCAGCTTCCTTAAATACTGTAACATGGATTATTTTTTATTCTTAATTCCTTGGACATAGACAACCCACATCTACACATATCTAGTGTAAAAAGCATGTGACTATCCAAATTTCCATTTAGAAATAAAATCAAGCCATGATCACCAACTATGGTTTCACATTCTGTTTTCTTCTGCCACCAAGAGCATTTCCATTATTGACCACGTATTAAAAATCTTATTCTACTCTCACATGTAAACCTTACACATCGCAGGTTTTTGAAACAGTAAACAAAAGAAACAAGTAAGGACCAATACTTTTAGTGTAATGTAAAATCGGTGTTCTGCTCTCTTAGAAATCCCATTCAGAGCAGACCATTCAGACATTAAATGTAAAGATAAATTCCTCAGCTGATTTCAGTCTGGCTTTTGACCTTTTTGTTGTTCTAAGACTGCTCTTTGCTGTCTCTCTCTAAGAATATAATTTCCCCCACCCACCACTGATAGACAGATTAAAAGACTCTCTCCCTTTTGCATCCAGAAGAGAGCAAAGACCAGTGGATCCTGACTAGAAGTGCAGAGAAGAGGGAGAGCAGGCTCTGATGCATGTTCCCTCTGTAGGGTTTGGGCTCCATATATGCAGAGAAGGCTTGGCCAGCTGTTGTATGGCATTGTTCTCTCAACCTTGCATTTTTCACCAGCAAGACAAACCCATGAGTAAGTCTCCCTAGTGGGGATAATAAGCCTTTCCTTCTTTGTACACCAATTTGATTTTAAAATCCCTATCTTTTTATGACTTCATAATGATTTATTTGCCATTGTTTGTTGACTAGACAACAAATATATAAAGAAAGAAAGCTTAATAACTACATGTTTACAGGTTTCAGAGTGGTAACTGTATTAGTCTGTATCAGCAAAAAGAATGAGTACTTGTGGCACCTTAGAGACTAAAATTTTTTGGGAATAAGCTTTCATGGGCTAAAACCCACTTCATCGGATGCAAGCAGTGGGAAATTCAGTAGGAAGGTATATATACACAGAGAACATGAAAAAATGGGTGTTGCCATACCAACTCTAACAAGACCAATTAAGGTGGGCTATTATCAGCAGGAGGAAAAAAAAACTTTTGCAGTGATAATCAGGATGGCCCATTTCAAACAGTTGACAAGAAGGTGTGAGTAACAGTGGGGGAAAAATTAGCATGGGGAAATAGTTTTTATTTTGTGTAATGACCCATCCACTCCCAGTCTCTATTCAAGCCTAATTTAATGGTGTCCAGTTTGCAAATTAATTCCAGTTCTGCAGTTTCTCTTGGACACTACAGTGCTAATAAGCGATGGTCACATAAACACCACCCTATATCGGAAACCTACTGACCGCTATTCCTACCTACATGCCTCTAGCTTTCATCCAGATCATACCACTCGATCCATTGTCTACAGCCAAGTGCTATGATATAACCGCATTTGCTCCAACCCCTCAGACAGAGACAAACACCTACAAGATCTCTATCATTCATTCCTACAACTACAATACCCACTTGCTGAAGTGAAGAAACAGATTGACAGAGCCAGAAGAGTACCCAGAAGTCACCTACTACAGGACAGGCCCAACAAAGAAAACAACAGAACGCCACTAGCCATCACCTTCAGCCCCCAACTAAAACCTCTCCAACGCATCATCAAGGATCTACAACCTATCCTGAAGGACGACCCATCACTCTCACAGATCTTGGGAGACAGACCAGTCCTTACTTACAGACAGCCCCCCAATCTGAAGCAAATACTCACCAGCAACCACACACCACACAACAGAACCACTAACCCAGGAACCTATCCTTGCAACAAAGCCCGTTGCCAACTCTGTCCACATAGCTATTCAGGGGATACCATCATAGGGCCTAATCACATCAGCCACACTATCAGAGGCTCGTTCACCTGCGCATCTACCAATGTGATATATGCCATCATGTGCCAGCAATGCCCCTCTGCCATGCACATTGGCCAAACTGGACAGTCTCTACGTAAAAGAATGAATGGACACAAATCAGACGTCAAGAATTATAACATTCAAAACCAGTTGGAGAACACTTCAATCTCTCTGGTCACTCGATCACAGACCTAAGAGTGGCTATACTTCAACAAAAAAGCTTCAAAAACAGACTCCAACGAGAGACTGCTGAATTGGAATTAATTTGCAAACTGGATACAATTAACTTAGGCTTGAATAGAGACTGGGAATGGATGAGTCATTACACAAAGTAAAACTATTTCCCCATGGTATTTCTCCCTCCCACCCCACCCCCCACTGTTCCTCTGATATTCTTGTTAACTGCTGGAATTAGCCTACCTAGCTTGTCACCATGAAAGGTTTTCCTCCTTTCCCCCCCCCCCGCTGCTGGTGATGGCTTATCTTAAGTGATCACTCTCCTTACAGTGTGTATGATAAACCCATTGTTTCATGTTCTCTGTGTGTGTATATAAATCTCTCCTCTGTTTTTTCCACCAAATGCATCCGATGAAGTGAGCTGTAGCTCACGAAAGCTTATGCTCTAATAAATTTGTTAGTCTCTAAGGTGCCACAAGTACTCCTTTTCTTTTTGCGAATACAGACTAACACGGCTGCTACTCTGAAACCTGTCTTTGGAGTCTGTTTTTGAAGTTTTTTTGTTGAAGAATTGTAACTTTTAGGTCTGTAACTGAGTGTAGTTGTTCAATATCTTCATAAATGATCTGGAGGATGGTGTGGATTGCACCCTCAGCAAGTTTGCAGATGACACTAAACTGGGAGGAGAGGTAGATACGGTGGAGGGTAGGGATAGGATACAGAGGGACCTAGACAAATTAGAGGATTGGGCCAAAAGAAATCTGATGAGGTTCAACAAGGAGAAGTGCAGAGTCCTGCACTTAGGACGGAAGAATCCCATGCACCGCTACAGACTAGGGACCAAATGACTCGGCAGCAGTTCTGCAGAAAAGGACGTAGGGGTTACAGCGGACGAGAAGCTGGATATGAGTCAAAATGTGCCCTTGTCGCCAAGAAGGCCAATGGAATTTTGGGATGTATAAGTAGGGGTATTGCCAGCAGATCGAGGGATGTGATCGTTCCCCTCTATTCGACACTGGTGAGGCCTCATCTGGAGTACTGTGTCCTGTTTTGAGCCCCACGCTACAAGAAGATGTGGAAAAATTGGAAAGAGTCCAGCGGAGGGCAACAAAAATGATTAGGGGACTGGAACACATGACTTATGAGGAGAGGCTGAGGGAACTGGGATTGTTTAGTCTGCGGAAGAGAAGAATGAGGGTGGATTTGATAGCTGCTTTCAACTACCTGAAAGGGGTTTCTAAAGAGGATGGATCTAAACTGTTCTCAGTGGTAGCAGATGGCAGAACAAGGAGTAATGGTCTCAAGTTGCAGTGGGGGAGGTTTAGGTTGGATATTAGGAAAAACTTTTTCACTAGGAGGGTGGTGAAGCACTGGAATGCATTACCTAGGGAGGTGGTGGAATCTCCTTCCTTTGAGGTTTTTAAGGTCAAGCTTGACAAAGCTGGCTGTGATTAATTATTTCGGGATTGGTCCTGCTTTGAGCAGGGGGTTGGACTAGTTGACCTCCTGAGGTCCCTTCTAACCCTGATATTCTATGATTCTATGAAAATAAGGTAATGCTGATTCAGTCAGCAT